>NC_137774.1:91512568-92112568 GCF_963455305.1 Plecotus auritus | reverse complement strand
TCTGATAACTAGCTGGCTAACACTGTTCTCTGTTTCTAAGAGTTGGCATTAAGTGGTCACCAGCCTAATCAGATCATTAAAATGTGGGATACCAGCTTGGATAAGGATAAATGTAGGTGAATCTGAATGGCCACAAGCCCCACTTCTAATTAACCACAGGCACCTGTGGTCAGAGGAGCTGGGGCAAGAGTGGCTGGGTAACACTGATGGATCCTTAGTATCAGGGTTTAGGATTGTTGGTATCTCATCTTCAGACTTAGTCCACATCTGGCAAAACAAAATGGATTAGTATTTCCCATTTTAAGTAATATTCTGAAATGGCACTCAATTATCCACAGTATGGGAGAGGAAAGTTATCTTGGGGAACATTTTTTTTAATAGGTAGTACATGCATGTTAAAAATACAAAAGGGTGTAGTCTGAAACAGGTTTTTGTACTGCCTTTGAGCTAAGAATGGTTTTTACTTTATTTTTCCTCACCCAAGGATAATTTTCCATTGATTTTTAGAGAGAGGGAAAGACAGATAAATATCAATGTGAGAGAAACACATTAATTGGTTGCCTCCTGCATGAGCCCCAACCAGGGCCTGGGCTAGGATGGGGCCTACAACTGAGGTATGTGCCCTTGATCGGAATCAAACCCAGGACCCTTTGGTCTGCAGGCCAATGCTCTATCCACTGAGCCAAACCCATTAGGGCAAGCTAAGAACAGTTTTTACATTTTAAAGGTAGTAAAAAAAGTACAAAGAGATAATGTGTTGCCCATGAAGCTTAAGATATTTACTATCTTGACAGTAGTTTGGTGACTCCTGGTTTATCAGTAACTCTCCTATGCCTGTTTCCCAAGTCACCCATTTTCTTAGAGGTAATCACTATTCTCTAATCTTCCTAGTCTGGCTCAGTTTGAGACAGTAGACTTAACTCTGGCTTTGAGAAAGAAAGATTTTTGCTTCTTTTGAACTCTCAGTGACTCTAGGTTCATAAAAGGCTTTGCTTTGTGATTTTAAATATGGATAACTGAAATTTGGTGGACCAAATAAGTACCTCTTGAATTAAATTTAACCCCAATTTAAAGGGTAGCTAGCTAGGTGGTATTGGGCCACTTTATCCCACAACCCTTTATTTTGGAAGTTTTCAAAGACAAAAGGTGAAAACAATGGCACAGTGACAACCAAATACCTACTACTTGATATGACAGTTAAAGTTTTGTTGTATTTGTTTTATATTTCTCTGTCTTATAGAGCCTTGAAAAATAATGACTTTTTTGTAACCACCCCAAAACACACAGACGGGGGGGGGGGGTGTTAATTGGGGGGAAAGGAGACATATGTAAAACTTTAGACCAAAAAAAAAAAAAGACAAAAAAATTTACATGAAGAAAAACACACCACACAGACCAAATAGGATCTAATTAAAATTAATTAATTGGATTCCATTATGTTTCTTTAGACTACTCTTTCCACCTCTTCTCAATAACCAGGCTACTTAATGGTCTTATAGAATGGCCCACATTCTGGGTTTGCCCAGTGGTTTCCTCCTATGTCATTTAATTTGTTCCCATCCTTCTTGGAGTACTTTTTTTTTTTTTTTTATCTTGCATAAAGATTTATTTTGTCCCTCCAGCCTTGGTTGGTTCATGTGGAATAGTGGCTGGCCAGCACTCTCTCTGAATCAGGTGATGTTAAGCAGCAGCCAGCACCAGGGCCTGTTACCTGAGCTCAGGAAGACTAAGCTGCAGTTCTGAACAACAGGCTAGAGGGAGTGCCTGCCACCTGGGGTGTTTTGCCTCCTGAAAACCCTCTCCTACCTCTCCTGGATGGAAAAAGTATTAGGTCGGTGCCCAATCAGCGAGCCATGTCAGAATTGCGCTCAGTTGGCCTGGTGGGTCCTGGTGGCTTGCAGCTGTCCTGGATCTTGGGGAGGTGGTAAAACAGTTCAGCCCACCGTGTCCTTGGGAGTTCTTAGGATCAGGCAGGCATGTCAGAGTTGAATCTACATCCCTAGAATGAATCTAGGCTTGTTTTAACACGATTTTGGTGTAAACTGGTTCTTCCTCCCATGATGGGCAAATCACTCTACTACTTACTGGATCTTCCACAGGGGCTAAGAAGAGACATCAACACCTTATACTTCACTTCTTCTTAGCTTGAAGCCAGAATTTAGGGATGGGGTTTAGATGATCAGTTCTTTAAAGCCTGATGGGAAGAACATTTTGAATTCTATCAAAGCATATTGCCTTCCAAAAGTCCTTGCCTCCCAATATATGGAGTTAAGTCATTATGGTTTATAGGTGTTTTTGCCTGCTCAGTTTTAAAAACATTCCTTTTTGGGGAAGTTGTGAGTTAGTGTTGAGTTAGTCTAGGTTGGATAGTGGAAGAAAGAAAAATAGGCCTAACCGGTTTGGGTCAGTGGTTAGATCCTCGGCCTGTGGACTGAAAGGTCCCAGGTTCAATTCCAGTCAAGAGCATGTGCCTTGGTTGTGGGCACATCCCCAGTAGGAGGTGTGCAGGAGGCAGCTGATCGATGTTTCTCATCAATGTTTCTAACTCTCCCTCTCCCTTTCTCTCTGTAAAAAAAATCAGTAAAATATATTTGTTTTAAAAAAGAATGAAAAATACTCTCTTGCTCTAAATTAGGTTACATCTGAAATAGAGACAAGATTTAGGAAGTAATGGCCAGTATAAAGGATGAGCAGCTTGTGGCTGACTACAAGCATCTTGGGAGAGTCCCTTTCCATATAATCTCCCTCAATGCTGTCCAGATCTCTAGGATCAAACAGATACTACATCCCACTGCCGGACGAAAGCAAAGGGAGTAATAATTGCTCCCAGTGGCATATTAGGATTTGAATTTCTTTAGCCTAGTGGTAATAGAAGCCAAAATGAACCTGGATAGCAAAACAATAGCCTTGGCCAATCCGTCAAGGCTTCAGCACCCCAATGTGTACAAGAGACGACTGATCTGGCCACCCCTGTCCCATTATATGGGTTGCCAAATGGTTTGTAAGGCCCTGGAATGGGGAGGAGGAATTCAGCATCAATCCTGGACAGGGTCTGAGCCCGGAACCGCGCCCCCCGGTAGGGGCTTCTTCCGATGGTGCTGTCATCTGCTGTCCCCCACTGGGCGCCGCCGGCTCTGCAGCTAGTCCTCACGGAGCCCCGCCCGCCCCAAGTTTCAGCCTGGTGCTGTTTCCTGCAAGCCTTCATGCAACACAGGTTTGGCCAAGGTCCCAAGACAGCTGCCGCGCCCTCCAGTCCAGCGCGCTGTCCTGTGGCTTCTCTCTGGTCACCACCCACTCCCAAACATCTAGGCCCCAAGCTAAGGATTTTGCTGTCCGCGTGGGTGAGCTGCATGGCTCTACGCGCTCTCACGTCGTGTGCACTGGCCCCGCCGCAAGACCGGGCCAGCCTCTGCTCGGAAGAAGCAGGGCTCTGATGACTCAGGGTCTGAAGGTTCCGGACCCGCTAGACACGGTCTGGGAGCGCGAACCCGCCCGCCTTCCAACCGGGCTTTGGCGAGAGCCAATCGCAGGCTAGTCTGTCCCGCTCCTCCAATGGTCGGCCTGTTGCTAAGACTTGGGTTCCTGCTCCAGGATCTGCCTGCACAGCTGCCCCTTCCGATTCGCTCCGGACCCCTTCCTCCTTCCACCGTTCGCGGCGCTTCAACCTCCTTTTTCCAACCAGCTCTCCGCCTTCCGCCCTCCCCACCACCCTCCGTGTGCGACTCTGTCACCCGGAGTAACCTGTTCTGAGCTCTTCAGGGCATTATAAAGCCTAATTCGGCTTTAGTGACTTGTATTGCCGTTGTCCATTGCTTTGATCGGTGAAAGGAGCTGGTGTGGGAGGGCGGAGTCTCAGGCTCCTGCTGCGCCCTAGACCCCGTACCTGCCCCTCAGTTTCCCCACCTTAACCAAGCGACCTCTAATGTCCCATGTAGGTTTGTTGTGCCTCAGGAGGTCAGCATTATCTGTACAAAACAGTTGGAAGGGCTCAAAGGGGGTTGGCGACTTGGGTTCTGTCACCTCACAGGTTCAGTCACCTCACACACTGGTCCTATGGCAGAGCCCTGGATTACAGGGAAAACCTGCTGTCCTGAGGACAGTGAGGACAGCCCCTGCCTCCCTTTAGCATTCAAGGTCCTCTGGCACAGACAGGCCCCAATCTACTTCTCTAGCCTCCCCTGCTGCTTGACTCCATCCTCCTCTCTTCGTGTGCTGTTCTCACACTAAATTCCCTTGCTTTCCCCACACTCCTGGATAGACGTTCATAATAACTTTGAATTGAATGGTGGCCACCCGGGGCTCTCCCCCAGAATCAGCTGTCAGAAATGTTAGGGAGCACAGACACCCCAATCTCTGCCCTTCTCATCTGCCAACATAGAGCTGTTGTATACTCCTGAGGTCTGGGAGGGGCGATGGGTTGCCCAAGGCACAATCAAACCTAGATTTAGGACTTAATCATTTTCAGTGGCTACTGACTGTTTAGAAAGGTGAGATTTCTGTCACTCAGCAATGTATGCCATTTGCCAAATGAAGGGCTGTTAGTGGTAGAAAGCTCAGCATTTGAATTCTCATCCCACCATTTCCATATTTGTAAAATGGGAATAATGCAATCTACTTTATTAAAATGCTTAGCATTGATCAGGTGCTTAATATGCTTAGTAACCAGGCACTGTTCTAAAGGCTTCATGTGTATTAATGCATATAATCAGCTTCATTTTGCAGAGAAAGAAACTAAAAAGTGTACCCTGCCCAAGATCCCACAGCTAGTAAGTGGACCAATGGGGATTTGAACCCAGGCAATTTGACACCAGTGGCCAAAAGCATAACCACAATCCTGTTCTGCCTCTCAGAAGTATAGGGTTGCTGTGAGGATTTAGTAAGCTAAGGAGTGATTGACAACTAGCAGGTGCCCAACACATGACAGTTGTGATTAGTAACAGAAACTGTGGTCAATACCTATGCAGCAGGGTGGGGCAGGGGCTCTGGGTCTAGGCCTTGGCTGCCAGACCCTCAAAGGCAGAGGCAGGGGTGGCGCCCAGGGGGCTGAGCTGGGTCCTCCAGGAGGGAACTTTCAGGAGGCTTGAGGGCTCAGAGCAGAGAAAAGGGCATGGTAGGTGCCAGGCTAGGGGGTGTCAGTGTTTTCCAAGACCAGGTCTTCTGCACCCATTTCTTCTCTGGACCTGGCAGGACCCAGACCTTTGGACAGATTCCCAAATGTTCTGGGGTGAGTGGTGTCAGGTATCTGGATGTCCCTGTGGAGCACCAGGGGGCAGTCACTTACTGTCCTATCTGGGCCTAGAGGGAGGGGAGGGGCAGGTAGAACTCTGGTGCTCAGCCTCGGGGCATCCTGCAGGAGGCAGTTTCAGGGCTTGCCTGGGCAATGCTCCATGCCCCTAGCCGGTGGGGCCAAGGCTTTATTTCTGGAGTTGGCTAGTACAGTCTGAGGCCTGAGCTGGCCAGGCCTGCTGCCTGCTTAGTGGTGATGGATTACTTGTCCAGAATCACTCTTTTTCTCACCCAGAGGCCATTGCCTTGGGCCTCCAGAACCCCTGCTGAGGGATTGGCCTGTGGGGCTACTCACAGGGTTCAAGGCTTTCAGGAGGGTCAGGCCTAGGGTAGATTGAGGGGATTGTAAAAGGATAGCTCTGCCACTATGGCTCAGAGAGAGGTCAGGTGGGGATCAGAGAGGGAGGGGGCTTGGTGGGGAGAGGGCACAATAACCGCTCTTGTCATCCATTCACCTAATTAAGTTCTCAGTCTCCCTATCCCATTGTCTCCACCCTCCCCACCCCCCACCTTCCATTCTATTTATTATTTAGTCCAAGCCTTCCTGGCAGGTTCAGGTTCTTCCCTGTTAACCCTGGGGGTGGATTAACTTCCCCCACTGAGGCAGTTCCTGAACCACCGATGCTGCATCTTGATCCAACCACCACCACCTTAGGCTGGGCAGGGTGGTATACCAGACTGGAAGGAAGGATGGGAGGGGGCCATTATGCTGCCAGGACCCTTCCCATAACTGCATTTTCTCCCAGGAGCTGCAGACATGACCTTTTCTCTTTGGGCTGGGTATTGGGAGCTCTGGCCCTCAGTCCGCCCCTCAGTGGAGAGTGAGGTGGCAGTCTGGCCAGCAAGGCTCTTCCACCCTCCATGCTCCTACCTGAGGCCATCCAGCGATTCTGCTGTTGATCTGGAGCTGTCCCTTCTCAGCTAACCCTGGGATTCCTGGCACTTTTCATGCTGCCAGTTCTCTCAGTACAACTAGAAGTTGGCAGAACTATCAAATAAGTCCATGAGAATATGGTTCATCCTTGGGAGGCAGGGTTTTATATATATGGAGGCAGAGCCATGTACATATGTATATCTATACATACACACAGTGAAGTCCAAAGTCACCTGGCCAGGTGGAAGAGGGGGAGGAGGACCCAGAGCCCTTGACTAAGAGAATTGTGCTAGCGTGGAGTTCCTGTTTACTTGTGGGTCTCCCCCACGGGACCCTGTGCTCCTTAGGGCTGGCACACAGGGACATTGGTTGATTGATAGACAGTACACACTTTGGGGGTAGAAGGCACATGGTGGGTCTCCTCCACATTCCCTGGGGCCACATCCCTGGGAGAGTAGCATGAGGGCAGGGTTTAGCCTCATTTTATCCAGTGCCCAATTCTGGCTAAGACCAGCCCAGGCTTGCTAATTGCCCTCACCCATGCAGCTTCCTCCCTTTCCTTCCCTGGTTTGGTCCTGGGCTTGCAGCTCCTTGCTACTGTGCAAATCTGGGCCTGGGGCCAAGCCCTGAGCTTTGGGGGTGTCCCAAACTTCCAGGTCCCACTATGTGTATGTGGAGGTGGGGTGCAGGGAGTATAAGGTAAGGCCAGCAGATAGGACCTTGGCCAGCCTGATTTCTGCCCTGCCCTGGGCTCTGCCAGGGGAGGGGAGAGCTTGGGTGGCCTCTAGAAAACCAAGGGTCTTTGGTCTCTGTAACCCAGTGGCCAGTTTCTGACCAAGGGCTCCAGTCCTGCCTGACCCTCATCTCCTTTATTCCTTTGGTTGTCCCTCCCCCATCACAAATGTTCTCTGGCCATACCATTCAGACCCAGTACTGGGGTCCTTTGGGCAACTTTTGCCTCCAACCCCACCCTCTCCAGAGAGCAGTCTGCACCTAGGTTGATTCTGTAGCAGGGAAAATAATGATATCTGGAGACAACTCACTCATCCAGCGGCCAAGGTCTGGGGTCTGCTCGACCTTACAGAGGCAATGACGTCAGCAAGCCCCAGGTAATGAACCATGACCTCAGCAGATCCCCTCCTTCCCCTGCCCACTCCCCACACCTCTACCTCCGACTGTCACCCCACACTGCAGAGCCTGCTGCTGCTACATCCAGGCACCTGGTTCTCTTTCCCTCTCTTCCTGGCATTACAGGTCCATTACATCTCAGCAGCACATTGCCCCCTGCCTCTTGGCTAGCTCATTACCAGACATTCTCCTGTAAGACCTGGAAGCTGTTTCTAAGGCAGGGATGCTTAAACCAATTCCTGACTCCATAACCTACAAAGCATGGCCTTCAGGGCCCCATCACCTCCCTCATGTGCCCTCTCTCCTGTACTTGCTGCTTCTCCAACTTGAATGCACTAGCCGTCCAGCCTTTGCCCATGATATTCCCCCTGGTGTATGGCACAAGGGTCACTTCTGGAAATCCCTTTTCCCCACTCCACTGAGACTCCACAGCCTGTCCCAGCCAGCCTCTCTCTGATGCTGCTTGTCACAGAGCTGTTTCCTACACTTGCCCCCTTGAGAGCAGGGGACTTGGACCGACTGGCTGGGTGCTGGGCCAGAGGAGGTGCCAACAGGGAGAGCAGATTTCACAACTGGGAGGGATAGAGAAAAGGAGAGACCCTGGAATCAGCCTGGGACAGAGGAAGGCTTCTGTGCTCTACAGATCCCTAGGGGAGACTGCACCAGCCAGGGGTGACCAGCAGCCACAGGGACTTGAGGGCCTCAAGGGAGCCTTTGTCATCAGCCTGAGCATGGAGTATTGCCCCTCAGATACCTTTTGGCTGAGCAGAGAGGCCCAGATGCAACATTCATCAAATCAAGGCCAATATCTGAGTCTGCAGACTTGAAGAACATTAGAGGCCTTTAGAGAAGGACCCATTGAAAATTAAGAAAATGCCTGGAGAGGCTTGGAACTGCTGCTGCGTCACAGCAGGAGTGCAGGGACTCACTATGTCTCCAAAGCCTAGTGCCAGCCCCTCCCAATGGAGACCCCCAGGCCTGAGCCAGCAGCCCTGTCTCCTCTGCCCAGAGGTGCTGCCTCAGATTCCACATCTTCCAAGCTGAGCTCTGGGCATAGGGCCAGCCCACCTCAGATCCCCTTGGCCTCTGTCCCTCGTGTGGCCCAGGCAGGCTACAGGGCATCACCCTCAGTTTCCTACATTAGTTTCCCATGGATACTGAGGCCTGCTTCCTTTGCAGGGAGTGAATTCCTTCCCTCCCACCTACACTGTGGCTCAGCTGTGTGCCAGATTATGGCCTACCAGTGGTCGGCAAACTGCGGCTCACAAGCCACATGCGGCTTGCGAGCCGTGGTTTGCCGCTCTGTTGACTAATGAGTTTGCCGACCACTGGCCTAGACCCTGGGGGCCTCAAAGCTGCTGCTCTTAGACCCCACTCCTATAGCACTGACAGCACCCCAGGTGCTGACCCCTGCCTGCCACAGACCATGGCTCTGGACTCTGGGTCTGAGACCCCTAGACGCTCTCTCCAAGCCATTTTGCAGCCTGGCTCCCTTGGACAGCTGTGGCCCTTGGGCTCAACTGCATCCCTGTCCTCCGCCTCCTGAGGTCCCACCAACCCTAATTTGCAGTACTTTAAGCTGTGGAATCTCGCTCCCCGCCACCCCCACCTTCCTATCTGAGCTAACCTGCTCTCCCCTCCCTATGGCCACACAGATGTCCCTACGTTAGTTTCCACCTGGACTAGCTGTGTGGACTAGGTGTGTGGACCACCCCTCCTGGACTAGGTGTGTGGACCACCTCCCTGGACTAGCTGTGTGGACTAGGGCAAGTTTCTCCCATTCTTTGAGGCTTGCTGTGCCCAGTTAAGCAGGACTAACCACATCTTTTCCCAGGGCTGATGAGGATTATTGCTTGTCAAAGGCTTGGCATCAGCTTTCCCACGCTTCAAGGGCACTGGTGGAGTAGCTGGAAGCTCTCTCTGACAAGGCAGGAGGATGCAGCCACACCTGTGTAGGCTAGGGCCACCCCACTGCCAACCACAAGGGAGCTGGTGATCTGAGCAAGGGTGAGAACTAGACAGGCTGACTCTGGGTTGTAGCCACGGGATCATGGAGGTGTCCAGGAGACACCAGCGATGTGGTTTGTGTGTGTCTGGAAGGAGGAGGGTGGCAGATTTAGGAGACTGGAGCTCAGGAAATGAGTGGAAGGGTGGGTAGACTGGGTAGTGCCCTGGCCTTCAGGCCCAGACCTGTGCTGCCAGCTGAGCCAACACAATCCTTTGGTCTATGTGTTTATTTTCCTGTTGGCTTTCCTCCAGGTTTGGTGAAGCCTCTGAGGGCTGAGGCCTGCTTTGGTTTTATGCCTGCTCCGTATTATGGTATCCCAACAGGGAGCCTGCACTAGAGAGGGAAAATTAGGAAGCTGGGCAGTGTCAGGGGTCGCATGTGCGTGGACATATGCATGCCCAGGCATTTCCCTGTGGGACGCTGCTCCGCTCAAGCACCCTGTGAAAGTAAGGCTGTGGGCTTAGAAAAGACAGCAGGGGTATTTTGCCTCAGCTTCAGGCTCTGGTTCCTCGTCTGTGGAGATAGTGTGGGGTCTCTCAAGCTCTTGAGGACTTGAGACTGGGCTCCAAAGCCCCTGTCTGTTTTTTCCCTCTCCCAGGTCCCTCAGAACCCTCCTTGGGCCAGGTAAGAGGGTAGTGGGCTGGGCAAGGACAGACAAAGGAGAGGACCAAGGTAGGTGTGACTGTTCCTGCCTGGCCCAGTCAAGGTAGGCCCTCCTGGAACGACTAAATAACCTTTCTGTCAGGGTCTTTGCCTCTCTCCCATCAAAACCTAGGCCTCACTCTCTAGAGGAAACCCTCAGGCCTGAGAGCCTAGGCCCCATCCCTGCATGCATGGGCCTGGGGGGATGGGGAATGGGTCCTGTGAATAGTCCCACCTCCCCTCAGAAAGTCACCTGAGTCACCACATCTCCCACACCATCTAAATAGTCCTGTCCCTCTCTAGGAGAATAATAAAGTCATGATGAAGTCAGTATCGGACTCTGAGCTCCCAGGAAGTTCCCCTCCCCAGGGGGACTGCTGTCCCCATCTACCTAACCCCAGCTAGGTGTCTCTGAGTACCCAAGCCTAGGCCAGGAGCCTCTCCTGGTTTCCCTGGCTCCCACACCTGGCTTTTGGAGTTTTAATTGCTGGTTACAATCATTACTTCTCTTTTAATGGACACAGGGCTGGAGAGTAGGGCTGTGCCTTGTGATGGACACCATTGTACCCACAGGGCCCAGCATGGGGCTTGGTACACTGCAGGCCCTCAGCACATATGATGAATGTGTGAGCCAGCAAATAGCACCAACTCCTAGGCCTACACACACACCAGGGTCTGAGGCAGTAGCAGGCAGTTGCTTTGAACTTTATTTGAGAAACACAGAACAAAAACGTATCAAAAGAGCATACAGGCTGACAGGTGGGGATGGTCAGTGATTGCTAATGCAGGGTTTGAAGGGGGGCAAAGGCCTTTACTTGGCTCCGGGTTGCTCGGACTTCCCAGCTTCTGGGCCCCCAAGCTGGGCACGAGCCTCGAAGGTGACAGGGATGGTGATCTCTGATGACTGGCTGGCTGGCTTGGGCATCGGGGCCTCCACGGTGAGTGTGCCCTCGGGGGACAGGGAAGAAGACACCAGGGTGGGGTCCACACCAGGGGGAAGCCTGGACGTGCAGAAAAGGAGGACAAGAGTCACACACAGGTGAGTCACTGTATCCTCCCGCCCCCCACCACCTAGTGCCCAAACTCACGTATATTTTCGAGTGAAGCACCGGGAAATGTAGCCATGTTCATCCTGTCTCTCTTCGTGCTTGCCTGGGGGAGGGAAGGAGGTCAGAGGGTGAGGGAGGGACCGCCTCTCAGCTAGCCTACATCCAAACACGCCCCACCTAGTGGCCCGGACTGGTGGAGAGTTTTTGGGGCCCCGGACTGTCCCAGCCCTCACAGACTTCTGAGAAGTTCCATTTGCCTGGCGCACACGCCCCCTCCACGGACGGGGAAAGAGGCAGGGACAGCTCCGGAGGACCTGGACACTTGGGGGTGGGACTGAGGGGGTGTAAAATCTCCGCTGGAAGAGTGCGTCTCTTCCTTTGAGTGGTTTTTTGGTTTTTTTTAGGGCCAAAAGTTCCTTTAGGAGCTATCCTCACCCCCCATTCTGGAGAAGAGGGCACAGGCGACTAATAGGAGGCTAATTTTTCACTGTCCAGGTTCTCCGCCCCGCAGCTTTATCCCCGCAGGGCTGGGGTTGGGGGTGGGGTTCTCACCGCTGATCTCCACCACGCCTTCCTTGGTCTTGACCGTCAGCTCCTCGGGGGCGAAGTGGTTGACGTCCAGGGACACGCGCCAGCGGTCGGGCGTGTGCTGGATCTCGGAGATGCCACTGCTAAGTTGTCGGCTGAGCGCGCGGCTGTAGGCGGGCGCGGCCACCGCCGGGGTGCCCTCGACAGCGGCCGCGGGTAACGGGCGCACATAGCCCGGCCAGCCGCTGTGGCTGAAACACTGCGACCATTCCTCGGGCAGCCGCGGCATGCCGAAGGCCTGCTCGAAGAGGCGGTGGTGGACCGGGTACCAGTCGCGGAAAGGGTCCCAGCTAGGGCTCCGCAGGAGCGAGAAGGGCACGCGGCGCTCGGTCATGCTGGCTCGTTTCTGGGTTCTGCGCGTCTCGGTGAGGCTCGGAGAACTGTCCGGGGCTGGAGCCAGCAGCGCTTTTAAAGGGCTTCAGCCGGGTATTTTTAGCAGGAGGTGCTTCAGGTCTCTATTAATGGCAATGACTAGTTACGGGCAGCCCCTCCCGCTGCATACCGGGGCAGGGGCGGGGCGAGGAAGGTTCTGCCCACATCTGGAACCTTCTCTTGTTAAAAAAACAAATGACTGGAGTGCTGATGCTAATGCAGTGCACACTGCCGGACACGCACAGGCCTGGGCGCTAAAGCACTGGGCCACTGCCTGTGGACAGTCCCGTCCTTTTGTCCAGGTGGACTAAGAAGAGAGAAGTTGAGCTACTTGTCCCAGGCCACACAACTAGGAAGTGGCAGAGCCAAAATTTGACCCACAGTTACCTGTGATATGTTTTAAGAAGCAGTCTGGAGTGGTTTTTAGGAGTGTGGGCAATGGAACCAGACTGCCTGAGTTCAAAACCTGGTTTTGCCATTAATGGAAGACTTGTACAAGTTAGACTCTTTGGGCCTCAGTTTCCCCATCTGGAAAATGGAGATGATCATGGTGACGATGATGCTTACATCATTGGATTGATGTGAGGAATCAATGACTTCATGCGAGCAAGACTTTTAGCCCAGGGCCTGGTACATGATAATTACTGTTATTATCTACCTGGAATTGAAGAGAGGGAGGAGGAAGGAGAGTTGTACCTATCTCTGTTGCAGAGGCAGAGGCATGTATGGGTCTGACCATTTCCCCCCTGCCCCCAGGAGTGGGACTGGCCCAGATGAGAAACCCCAGGTCCAGTGCTGAGGGTGGGGGGTCAGGAGGAAGGTTATTGTCAGTCTCCACAGTATATCTATGTGGTGAGCAACCCTCAAAGGAGTTACACACAATGCCAGGTTCTTTCCGCAATGCCAAGTTCATTAGGGGAGACCTCCCCAATAAGCCAACAGACTCACACGCAGGTTACACAAAGAGAGGGGCAGGTTACATGAGCAGAGCAAAGTGTCCATCACTGGGGGAGTCTGCAGGTGGAGAGGCAGGCCTCTGTCTCCAGCCAGGTGGCTACCGTGGTGGCATGCATCTGGTGGAGTAGAAGTCTGGCAGGGATCCAAGCATGACCCGTGGTAGAGCCAAGCTTGAGGTAGGAGGAGCTCTGAATTCTTATAGGTCACCAGGGGTGGAGGTCTCACTCATATCGGTGTCCAAATGGGATCCTTTTCTAAGCATCCAGACTTGTGGTTTTGGGCCTTCTGGGCCGCTCCTAAGGGCGTTCCCATTACACCCCATTACCTCACTCTTACATACCTCAGTCTTAGCTGACAGTGACTCCATATTGGATTGTCAAAGGTGCCCAGAAATTCCGCTCTGCTCTTGCTCTATACAATCTATTTTTCCCTGAGGAGAGGGAACCTGAAATGCAGCAACCTTGAGTCTACTCTGGGCTCTGCCATTGACTTACTGTGTGATTTAGAGAAGGCCCTTCTTTCTCTAGGCCTCAGTTTCCCATTTTGCAAATTATAATCACAAAGCCCCTTTTGTTTTTTATTTCCGCAGTACAAAGTGGGCGGGGACCCCAGATGGTAGTTTGCTAAATCTTGCTCATAACATGAGGCCTGTACCTTGACCCCACCTCCTACCTGACCACCTATGGGATCCAGTCCCCAATATCTCACCTCTGGGAGAGAGTGGTGCCCTTATGCTCCTGCTATAATCCTAACATTCCCTCTTTCCTGCCTTCATAGGCATTTCCTGGCCCAGCCTTCTTTCTCAGGACTCTGTCCTATTATCTTTAAAATGAGGAGACTGAGGTTGAGTGACTGTCCTGCTGTCTCCTGTAAGACACTTAGCAGAGTAAGCCTCTTGCCTCTACTGCTCAGGGCTCTTACCCTCAAGGGTTCTCACCTTGGAGTTTCCCTACCCCCTCTCTTTCTGAGGCCCACCCTGCTAACAAGTTCCACAGGAGGCCTTGTTCTGCCCAGGACACTGAGGGGCTGGAAGCCAGACTCCAGGCCACTTACCTTGATGAACAAGGAGTAACAAGTCTCATGCCCCCTCTAAGCCTCAGTTTCCTCTTCATGAGAGAGAGCTCCTGGATGTCTTTCCTTCTTACCCCTCTGCTCTCCATCAGGAAAGAGCTGGGACAGGGCCACACAAATCTGAGGTCACCTCTGGAAAGACCTCTGAGCACCTGGGGTTCTACTGAGCCAAGGGTGGGAGGCTGACAGTACCCCTGCCCTCTGCTCCATCTCCCTTGATGGATCCTGTCATGAGCCCAGTGAATCTCAGTTAGGAACTACTGGCCACACCCCCCAAGGATCTCAGCTTCAAGAAGCCCCAGGCTTTCACACCTTGGCACTCCCAGCCCCATAAAGTTAGGGTGAGGTCAGGAGCCAGGGAGGGCCCTCATCTGCCCCTGCCTGCCCACCTTGGCCCAGACTGGAGCCCAGGTGCCCCACCCTTGAGGGAGCTGTCAGGTGTAGTCATGGGTGCTTTCAAGTGTGGTCCTGCCAGGCCCAGCCACGCTCTGGGTGGGGGCACTTTGTGGACACAAGCTCCCTTCATAGCTCCCTTCATCTTGTCTGAAGCTAGGCAGGGAGGATCCATCCCTGCTGCCCCAGCTAGGGGAAGTTGTACAACCTGAAGCGCAACATGAGCACTCTGCCCACAGCAGGTGGGAGGCAGAATGGAGATCTCAACATTCATCTTCAATGAGCCAGTTCTTGAGGGACTTGGGTCACCCTTCCAGTCACAAGGGAGGGGACATGGGTAGCTCTGGGTCGTGGTAAGAGGGGGTGGGGTGTGGGAAAAACTGGGTTTTGGGGTCAAACAAGGCTTGGCTTGAGTCTGGGTGCTGCTGTTCACTGGCCTGGTGACCTCTCTGAGCCCACATGTCTCCATCTGCAAAATGTGGCTAACAATGCACCCATCTTGCAGGATTGTGGTGAATCTCAAATGCAAGAATGCATGTGAAATGCCTGGTGCTCCTGTGTTAATCATTATTAAGGAAAGAGGGCCTTTAATTTTGGATACTGAGACTTAGACGAATGAGAATTACCCAGTTGCATGAGCATTATAGCATGTCCAAGTATCTTATCAGAGTCTCATTATTGAGATGAGGAAACTGAGGGTCAGAACTGCCCAAGGTCACAAAGCTAGAAGCGGGTATGTGAGATTGGAACTCAGGCCTCCTGAACCTCTGTCCTGCAGGGGAGAGACTGCCAGACAGTCCAGGGGGTGCTGTGGGTCCCGAGAACAGGGTGCTGTTTTCAGCAAGGGTTGCCTATCAGAACAGGGAGCGTTGGGCCAGACTCTCTGGGGTTCCTCCACCCCTGACCAAGATGCTCTTCTAGAAGGCTGCACCCTGAACCCAGGCACCGGACTTGGCAAGAGGAACAAGGGCTGAATGTCAGCTTCCACTTGCCCACCTGCCCAAATGGCCTTTGACAATCATCTGCTCTAGCATTCCAGTCACTGAGCTGCCAGGGGTAGTTTTTCTGGGATTAAGAGGACAATTAAATCCACCCCCTAGGGATTTCCCAGAAGCCATTGGGAGGGGAAAGTGAAGGAAGATGGGCACTGTAGGGTCTGGGGTTACTTAATTGGAGGGGGCCCTCCTCTCATCCGTGGCCCCGAAGTCTGGGATATTCTGCAGCAGCCCCAATACCTGCCTCCCAGCCTGGCACTCTGCCTGAGGCCTTAGGCACAATAGCCACAACCTTGGCTGGTATTTGCCAACTGTAGCTGAGCCAGCTTCTCTTTCCCTGACACAACCTCAGAGAAAGTTCGATAGTCTTCAGGCAGCTGAGAGAGCTCCCTGGAGAGGCCTGACAGCTGACAGATTTCGCTTGTTGCTGAGCCTGCTGGAAATTGAAAATGTGAGCAGCAGTAATTAGAGCACATGGGGCTGGGGGAGCACCAGGTCTTTCTGGAAGTGTCACTGACCCTCCAGCCTGCCCACCCACTAGGCCTCCGTTTCTGGCTGGCCTTGGGTTCACTTCATCCCCATCACCACTGAAGGGGTGGCAAGGAGGGGCCAGGTGGAAGGGACCCATCCTCTGGCCCCAAATGCCCTGCTGTCCAGCAAAAATAATCTGTCTAGCTTGGGAGTCTGGGGACCTGACTCTGGGACCTTAGCCAGCGGCCGGCTCCCATGACTCATTTTCTTCATCTGTGCAATGAGACCATTGGACTGGATGTTCTCTAAGACTCCTTCCAGCACCATGAATCAACAGTTTCTCCTCCACTTCCCCCTCCCCCCAGGTTCCCTACACTGCCTGCTCTGCCATCTAAGGCTTCAGGAAGGGTGTGTATGCGTGAGTGTAGGGAGGGGGTGAGGGAGGATGTGGAGATGTGGCACCCATGGAGGTGGGAGTCCCTACAGCTGAAGCACCCCCATGTCTTAGGTGTCCCGAGAGACTTTCTCAGGCAGAGGGGGGCCTGGAGAAGGAAGGGAAGGTGCCTGGTGATAGGACCAGTTTGTTGAATATGCCTTCAGCTGAGAAAGACTGGTAAGAGGCCAGGGGTCTTCCAAGAACATTTAAGAGAGGCGGGGGATGCGGGGGGGGGGGGGGCAGGGGGGGCGGTGTTGCCAGCTGGGACACCCAAACTGGGCATGTGCACCTGTGACTTGCTACCCTGAGTTTGGGCTGCAGGAAGCCAATAGGAAAACAGGACATAGGAAAGCCCTGTCCAGCTGCCCGGTTGCTGAGTGTGTTGGGAGGGGAAAAATGTGGGGGGGAGGGGGGCTGAGGGGGGAGAAGGGGGAGGGTGTCCCTGTGGCTCCCATCTGTGGAGAGAGAGACCAGGAGAGAACCTACAGCATCCCAAAGGCTCACATCCTGGGAAGGTTCCCCCACCCCCATCCCATTTCCCCTTCCTTGTTACCAATGCAGAATTGGAGTTTCCTGTTTTCCTGCCTGCCTTCCTGGCAGTATTTTTCTCTTTTCCCAAGGTACGGAGCAGAGGCTGACCCCTCCGTCTGTGGGAGGGACAGGGGTTTGGTACCCTGGTGCCCTCCGCATCTTTTCCCAGGGAACGATCTTTCTCAAATAGCCAGTGAGGGCGCGGAGGACGTGAGCCTCAGGCTTCCGGGCTGACGAGGACCCTCCCCCAGGCTTCTCTCCTGTTTTGTGCCCCTCCCGGCGGATCCTAACTGGCAGATTTTCCTCTCTATCGCCCTCTAGTGTCTTCTGCGGTCACCACACCTTGCCTTTGGGCCGCTGCCTGCCCCCAGGGTTTCTGGAACAGCTCACTGCATGGCCCCCTTGTTCACTCATTTACTCATTCCACAAACATTTCAAGGGCAACTATTTCACAAGGCTGTGGAGGGGGAGCAGAGACCAATAAAGCGAGGGCTGGGCTCCAGAAGCTCACATATTTATGGGGAGAGTAACTTGCCAACAAACAACTGGAACAAGAGTGTAAGGCCCTAAAGTCAGGAACAAACCCAGCACTGGAGGAACTCAGAGAGGCAGGAGTGGCCACCACATCTGGGGACCAGAGTCTCTTCAGAGTAGGAGGCAGCTGAACTGAGCTGAGCCTGAACCTGTGGAGGTGAAGGGGCATTCTTGGGGGGCTCAGGGAGGAGGGTCAGCTGAACTGGGGTGTACTGGAGTAAAGGGCAGTGGTGGGAGAGGAGGTTGGAGGGCTTGCAGGAGGAAGGGATTGCTGTTCCAGGTGGAGCCATTCAGAAGCCTTCCAAGTCCTACGAGCTGGTGGCCTCGGTCACAGGATGCAGGGTCCACAGGGCAGGAAGCTCTGTTTCTTTAATTCAATACTATGTCCTCAGAGCCAGGGACTATGTGGCACACAGTAGGTTTTCAATAAGTATGTGTGGGATGAGTGAATGAAAAGTTAGATTTGCATTTTAGATAGAGCAGGATGGGTGGGAGAGGGCAAGAGATGGGTATGGGAGGGGTGCTAGTGAGAAGCCCAGGATTGTTGGGCCAGGAATGGAGGTGGGGCAGAAAGGGAAGAAGTGGTACCATCTGCAGGGAACCAATAGGAAAACAGGACCTAGGAAAGCCCTGTCCAGCTGTAGGAAAACAGGACCTAGCTGTGGGGTGCAGGGAGGAGGTTTCAGGCTGAGCAATGAGGAAATGGAATCGGGGAGTGGGAGCAGGAATGGGCTCAGTGTGAGACAGGCTAAATTTTCATGACCACCTTTGTGTTTTATGCTCCCTTGCCCAGGAGGTGACATCTGCCTGTAGCCCCTAAAGTGTGCCCGAGGGTTAAAGAGACAGATGCTTCTTTGAATAGCTTTCTCAGATCAGAAACAGTCTCCTCCTCAGGTGCCCCTTCTAGCAGGAAGGAAAAGGACCTGGAGAGGAGGTCATGTGCTGACACAGCCATACGCTTCAGGAGCATGACCCCCCTGCTCTGGGGACCAGACTAGACCAAGGACATCTGTCTCTTGGCTCACACAGGTCGGAGCTATGGACATGTCGTATGCTTCCTCAGCAGAGGTGGACCAGGAGGCCCTAAAGGCTCGTAAGTGTTTGTGTGATCCCAAATTGCATGCTGAATTGTGGGCATGTGCACACCTTCTGAGAAAAGGCTTCCCGACCTTCATCAGGTTCCCCAAGAAGAGTAGATTCAAAACCAGGTTAAAATCTACCACTCTAAGAGAAAAGAAGGAAGAGGAGGGGGAGGAGAAGGAAAAGGAGGAGGGGAGGGGGGGATTGTGTGTATTTGTTTAGATCTCAATAAAAGAAATACAATGTAACTGTTAAAAGAAAAAAACAACCCATTACTCTAAACTCCCTTTCCACGCCCCATCCTAGGGTGCCTGGATTCACAGCCACATGTTACTCCAAACTGTGTTCTAGCCATTCTGGAACATTCCACATATAGGGAAGGTCCTGTGTGTTGGCCCAGCCTCCTCCTCTGCCCCACCCCCACCCACTGCTGAAGTTAGATGGGGGTTCAGGGCATGGGAGTGATCATCTTGGGTCCCCATTTTCCTCCTCAGTAAGCTGCTGGCTCTGCAGACTCAGGCACCTGCACAGGGGGATAGATGTGCTGGGCGCTGGTTCCTTGGTGCCCGTTCTTCTCTCTGGGTCCCCAAGAGTCTGAACCTCTCTCATTTCTCAGTGGGAAGGACCTCAGGACCCCATGCCCTCCCCACACTCTCCAGGTACCCAAATCCACAGAGGCCTGGTCTCACCACCTGCCCTTTGGGCACTGAGTGTTTTATTAGAGTCCCAAGTTTCATCCGCACCGCGGAAATAAAAAGGAAGTGGGAAATAGAGAGAGGGGAACCCGGACCAGACCCCAGACCCCTCCCCCCAGCAGAGCCCAGGGCATCTGCCCTATTGGGCCAAGGAAGACTTCATTAGATCCCTGAGGGCCCCAGGAGGAGGGGGCTGGGAGCAGCAGAAGAGGGCTGGGGGCCACTGCTTCCTGTCAATGCCCCAGGCCAAGGCCCTCAGTATAGATCCTACCCTTTCTTCCAAGGGCTATAGCACCCTTCTCTGGGAAGCCTTGGCTGGCCACCTCCTCACCAAACCCTGAGGAGGAAGTGCTCCCTTGGGCAGGCCCTGAAGCTACGCTGTCCTATGCCTGTAACTCAGACAAGGGGCACATGAGAACACCAGGGCCTGCTCAGGCATTAGGCTGCATTGCTTCTCCCTTCTCACAGGCTCTTCTTCCATCCACTCCTTCTCTCTTCCACCTCCTGACCTGAGCCCCTTTCATCTCAGGGTCAGATTCAGTTGTAGTCTGTATGTCCCACCTCTTGTCATGCACAAGGCCTGGCTTGTGTGGCCCTGGACCAGGGAATGAGGCGAGGCCTGAAGGGGAGAGAATGGCCTGGAGAGAAAAGGTGGGACCAAGAGTGAGCTCCCTGGCTCTTCCTGGCACTCCTGGGCCTGGGGAGGGGTTTTGGAGGCTGTGGGGCCAGCCTCCGGCCCTCAGCCAGGGTCCTCCTGCAGCCAGCTCAGGAGGAAGCAGCTCCCCAGCCTGGATGGTGGTACACCAAGGGTTAGGCCATTCTTCTTTCTGTCTAACTTATATCCTGCTTGCTGTCCCACCTCCTTGCCTGCCTAGTGATTGAGAGGATCCAAGGGCCCTGCGGAGTGGTAGGGGAGGCTCCCAGGATTGGCACCTTCAGAGATGTCCCTGGGTCCACTGAGCTGAGATCCCCAGCCTGGTGAGCTGGCATCAAGCAGGAAGGGGGGCAGGGTGATCCCTGTGTTCGAAAAGGCTCTTTGTTCCCTGGACATGGTGGGAGGGCAGAAGGTGGGGGTAGGGACCCTCTAAAAGCAGCAGAACCCAGCTCCTCCTTGTCTGCAGGGCACCTACCCTCAAGGTCTTCCCTGGCCCTGGGACCTCTTTGTAGCAATAGGGTGTATGCCCCCCATGGATCCTGGGGCCTGACCCCTCTCCTCTCTCTGTGCCAGGGGGCACCAATCGGGGTCTGTAAGGGCTCAGAAGCCTCCACTTTCTGAGCTGCTCCGGCTGTGGTAACTGGGACTGGGGGTCCGGGAGGGGCTGCGCGTGTGGCTTCGGGTCCCTCCACTTCGGCTGCTGTAGCTTCCGTGGCTGTGGCCAGGGCTGGGGCTCCGGCTGGGGCTCCTGCTTGAGTAGTCACTGCTCAGGCAGCTGGAGGAGGAGGAGGAGGGGCTGGGCCGGTAGTAGGGGATGGGCCGCTTTCGGGCACTGCCAGGAGGAAAAAAAACGATTACAGACCATCCAGGGCCCTCACTTGGGCCTGGAGCCCCTCCCCAGCAGTGGCCAGGGTTCTGCTGCCTCAGGTGCCCCCCTCCCACCCCAACAGGATTGGACAGTCAGTGGTCACTTGCCAATTTCATGTTGACCATTTTGTTTTTCCTCACTTGTCTGCAGGGAAAATGAACCCGAATCTCAGCTAGACCTGAGTAGGTGCTCAATAAATATTTGTTGAATGAATGTAAGTTTTAAATATAGACAATTCACATCAACCAAGCCAAGCAGTGGCTTCTGTGCATGGAAAGGTTTGTGGATATGGCCCAGCTCTGCTCCTCTGTTCCCCACAGAATGGAGGACTTGGGGTTTTCAGGTCACGTGAAGGGAACAGGAAGAGACCCCTGGCCACTGCTGCCCCATGCCCACAACCTGGCCCAGGCCCACTGGCCCCCTCTCCTTACTCAGCTACCTCCCACCAGCCCTGGAGTTAGTTTGAAGCCAGGAGACTGACCCAGAGAAAAGAAAAGAGAGTTGTTAAGGGGGCGGCAAAGCCCCATCGCACTGGGTTAATTCTAAGGAAGAAAACAGGTGTACGTTAGTGGGAGGAGGAGGCAGCCTGGGAGAGGGGCTGAGGTGGGTGCCAGGTGGGAGGTGTGGGAGTCTGCCATCTTAGGACCTCCCTCTTATGTCTGGGGGTGTCCCAAACCTTGTGGTCTGGCCTTTAGCTCTGGGGTGAAGAGAGGAGGCAATGTGATCATCAAGGCCTAGGAAAGGCCCGTTTGAGAATCCGACATGTGAGAGCTGAACAGATGCTGAGGGAGGCCTGCTCTTGCTTGGACATGAGAACAGGGACCCAGAGAGGCCCACCGACCTCCCAAGGCTGCCCAGTAAGGCTGTGGCAGAGCTGGGCTCAGAATTTTGCCGGTGGCCTTCTACCCCATGTTAGGGATCTAGGACTTCTGGGTGATTTCTGCAAACACAGACCATCGGCTCACCTGGAGACCCAGGCCCAGACCCTCCAGTCCTGGCAGAGAAACTCTGATCATGGCACAGCCCCACTGGACTGTGTGGGGAAAGTAAGAAGGAGGGTTCCTCCCACAGCTGCCCCAGAAACCAGGCTGCTGGTGCCCCCTCCTCCAAATTCCCCAGGGGGCTGGAAGGTAAGCAGTGAGGTTAGTGAGAAAAGGAGAGGCAGACAGACAGCTGAACAGAGCCAGATCAGCTCACATGGGCATCTCCCCTGCAGCCTGTGGAGAGGGGGTCCACTTGGCCCCCAGGCTGGCCACAGGCCACTCAGCAGGCTGGACCTTGAGATGAAGGAGAAAAGGAGACATCATTGCCAGGAGATGAATGGAGGGAGGGAGGGTGGGGCTCCCTGCATGTGGAGCAATGATGGGCTCTTGGCAATGATGGGCTCCTCCCATCATTGCCAGGAGATGAATGTAGGGAGGGTTGGCTGGAATCTTCAGAACTTAATTTCAGGTTTGTCTCTTTCCACCCAGACCCAAGTGCTGATTCCCCCTTCCCTCCATGGGCCTTCAGGCCCCCACAGGGGACCATTCCCTTCTTGAGGCCTTCCTCCCCTCAGTGAACTTTCACCTGTCTGAGTCCACCCCCTTCCCAGCACCACGTCTAGCCTCTCTCCTCTCAGAGCCCCCTTCCCTTTACTGAACCCCCACTTCTTCTCCTTCAGCCTTCTCCCCTCCCTGCCCTAGGTTCAGTCGGTCCCTCCAGGAGGGCCTTCATCCCTTAGGTCCCTGGCTGGTCCCCCGGCCCCTTCATACCTGGTGATGCGCCGCGGCTCCATGAAGCTGGGCGAATCCCGGCGCCGCTTGCGGATGGGCGAATAGCTGCGGGAGCGGCGCCGCGCGCGGGCGGTGTCGGCCTCGCCATGCCTCGCGCGGCCCTCGCCGTCCTTGTCCCTGCGAGGCCGGGCCCGAGGTGAGCGCCACCGCCGCGCGAGGGCTCCCGGGCCTGCCCTCTCCCCGGCACCCATCCTTCCCTCCACCACCCCGCCCGCACTTACCGGCCCAGAGGTTTCTTGGGCGACGGCGAGCGGGTGGGGCTGCGGACCCTCCTCTCAGCCGAGCGCGATCGGGATTTGGAGGGCGAGCGGCTGGAGCTCCACGAGCGAGGGTGGGGGCCGGGGCTGCGCGACGAGCTCTTTCCCTCCGGGCCGCCGTGCCGGCCGTGCACGCCCGGGGACGGGGAGATGCTGGCCGGGCGGGCGCGCGGGGGCCTCTCCTTGGCCCTGCAGGAGGGGCACGGCGACAGGGAGCTCAGCCTGGGAGAAAGTGGGCTCAGCGGAGGAAGGGACTCAGTAGGGCAGGGATTCACGCGGAAGGGGTTTATTGAGGAGAGGATGTGCTCGTGGTCGGGAGGAGGTGGTGTGTGGGTTGGTGACGGAAGGATCCTGGAAGGGGTAAGGTCTCCAGAGAAGGGAAGGGGGCACAGGGAGAAATCAGCGAGAAAAGGGGAGAGTGATCAGTGCAGGGGGGAGTCCAAACGGAGGGGAGGAGAGAGATCGTGGGGGTGGATGGGGAGAGATTAGTGGGAGGACGAGAGGGCTCCTGGGGTCGAAGGAGAGAGATCAGGAAGGGGGAGCTCCGTGAGTTCGGAGGGGGAGTGGTCAGTGAGGGTGGAGGACTCGCTGGAGGTGGGTGTTCCGTGGGGGTCGGGGACAGTGCGGGGAGGGGAGCCTCCACTCCCGGGGACCGTGTTCGCTCACCGTTTACCGTGCCCGCCGGAGCCAGGCTCCGGCCCGGCGTCGGGGGCCCCGCCACCGCCCGAGTCGCTGCTGGACCGGGCCCTGCTGAGTGAGCGCGACGGAACCCGGGGCGGCGCGGGCCGGGCACGCCGGCGGCCTCTGCGGCGGGGCGCGCACGCGGGGGACCTGGAGCGCCGCCTTCGTCGGCGCCGGCGCCGCCGCCGCCGCCGCCTGGCCTGCCCGCCAGCCGCGCGGTCTCCTCTGCCCTGCGACGATGGCGCCGAGCGCGGGCTCGTGCTCTCCTTCCCCCGCGCGGGCGACGGGGCTGCGCCGGCCTCCGCCTGGTCGCCGGCCCTGGGCGAGGGCGAGCTGGGCTTCTGACGGGGAGAGAGGCAGAGAGGGAACCGGGGTGGGGGGAGGGGGGGAGGGAGACGGAGAGAGTGACAGAGACAGGAGAGACGGGACCGAGAGACGAAGCAGGACAGAAAAGATAGGAGATGGAGAACCCAGAAGAGAGAGAGGCAGAGGCAGAGGAGACAGGGTGAGTGAGGGGAGACAGGGACAAGTTAGAGAAGCAGAGACAAAACGGAGAAAAAGAGGATAGATCAAGAGAAGGAAGGAGAGATCGAGGTGAGAGAGCGGGTGGGTGGGGTGGGGGGAGAGAAGGAGAGAGGGCTTTCACCTGGCTCAGGCCTGGGGCTGCCAGTCCCGGAGCATCGCACACACGGTTCCCCGCGCCTGCCCTGCCTCTGCCTCTCCTGAGTGTCCACCTTCTGGCCTCAACAGTGCAGCTCATGCAAGGTTCTCAGCATGCAAAACACAAGAGGAACGGAGCGGTGGGGGTCGGGGGCTGACAGGGAGAGGGCTCCAGGACGGGCACGGGGGGCTGGCATTGCTCCCCTCCAGGGACGGACGATCCCGGCAGAAAGAAGAGAGAGGGTGGGCACCAGGAGGCCCCACTAGGGCCAGCCCAGCAGCCCAGGCCCCCCAGCGTGGGGGTGAGTGAGGGGATGGAGGGGGCACACGGCACACAGATGGGGATGGGGGCGGGGCAGGACAACTGAACTCAAAACTAAACCAAAGAAAGGGAAGAAAAAAAGAAATAAAAAACAAAATCCACAAATGTCATTAGATACCAAAATCAAAAACAATGTCTGAACTCCTGGGGAACTGACATTTTTCTGTTAACATTTTTCTTTGTTTTCCGGCCCTGCAGAGACCTGTGGAGCTGTCAGTAGCGCCCTACTGTCTTTCTGTTTCTCTCTTTTCTTTTCTTTTTTTTTTTTTAAGTTCTGATTTTTTTTTTTTAAGTCCCTCTTGGTTAACGTCCACTTACCAATAAAGTGGCACTTCCTCCTTTAGTAGGTAAGATGTGTAAGAGAAGGGAAAAGTGTGGTAGCGTAAGTTCATCATTAGATTCACAAAAATGCAAGAGAGATAGAGAGAGAGAGAGAGAAAATCTCAACCACCCCATTCTAGGCCTAGAGGCCACACTGCCTCTGGAGGAAGGACTGGCAGCGCCTGGCTCCTTGGGCCTGAGCAGGCACCTCTTGGGTAACCATGACCTTTGGATAGAGATGACATATGTTTTTCCAAAAACGGAGTTAGGACACAAGGATCTGGATACAGAAAACCAGAAAGGACACCTGGTACCTCCAAAAGGGCCCTGACTGGAAATCAGGGTCCAAGAACCTGCCACTGCCTCACTTAGTAACCCCGGCCAAGTAACTTCTGCCTACTGGGCCTCAGTTTCCCCATCCACAAAATGAGAGTGTTGGGCTTTGCTTCCTGATGTTCCTTCCAGAGCAAATATTCCAAGATTCTTTGCATGCCCCCTGACCACCCTCTCCATCCCCCTCCCTCCAGAGACCTGACCCTCTTCCTGTCCTTGGGCTTCTATCTGGTAACAGTTGATTACATTTGTCTGTTTATAAGTCTGTCCATCACTCTTACCCCGCCCCCAATAACAGCACCAACTTGACTTTGACTACCCCCAGGGCAGATTTGGTGTCAATTGAGCTCTGTAACCTGAGTTTTTATCACAGAATTTGGCAGCCTCAATGCTGTTTGCTGAGGAAGAAATGTCCTTACAAGGGCCAGGGCCAAACCAGGAAGTCTTAGGTCAGGGGCAGGGTCTAGGCCAAGTTCTTTTGACAGGCTCCTGGATGAGATAACCTTGCTGCCAAGGGCTGGAAGGAGTGTGGTTGGCATGACCCTTGTGCTTCCTACAGGGGGCAAGATGGTTCCAAGACCATTGTGTACAACCCTGGATCCAGCCTGGGCATTAAGGTAGAGCCAAGAAGTCAGCCCCAATTGGTGGAGAGGCATAGCCAGCTTGTGAAGTAGCCAATGAACACCAACCATAGAAGGTGAAAGCAGCTGATCAGAGCCAGATGGGCCATGAAGACCTCCTCCTGGAAGAGCCTGGTGTCTCTCTTTGGGGCAAAGGCAGGCATAGGTGGGCAGAGTAGATATTACCAGGTACCAAGGTACCCTTTGAGCACCTTTACTCTAGCTAGGCCAGGAGACATGGAAGCTGGGTTGTTCAGCCATAGCCCCTCTGAGATAGCATTTCCATTCTCAATAGATATTACCAGAGACCCTTGGCTCCCCAACACATATGCCCTCCACCCCTGCCGGTATAGCTCCCAAGCCCCCAGCACTAGGTTCTGTCATCCAGCATCCTTTTCTTTCCAGAGAAGGCAAATGAAAAAGAAGTCTCCAGATTCCCCAAATTTCCAGTATCTTTTCTATCCCCTGGGTTGTCTAAGAGTGTGGCACAGATACTAGGTGGGGGAGTGGGTGCCCTGGCAGCCAATGCATAGTACTCACACCTAAGGAGACACTGGACCCCACCTTTTTGAAGCCTTTGCTTGCCACTTTGGCGGTTGTGTTGGGGTAGCAAGGCAAGTAGGCAGAATACTAAACTTGGGAATTAGGACCTGGATGTGAATTCTGCTCCAACCCAGACTCTGGATCTAAGCCACTATTTCTGACTCCAGGGGAGAGGCCAGCAGGGAGGGAAGAAGACCAAGTGCTACCACGTTCTTTCCCACAGGCACTGCAAGGCCCTCTATACTTCCCACTGTTGGTCTGGGAGTATTAGGGATAACAAGGGCCTGGGTTGGGTGGATGCCCACCCCCATGATGTTGCTGTCCCTAACCATTGAGGCGCAAGTCCCTGGGCCAGACCCCTTGTGCTGAGCTGGACCCTTCCTGTCTGGCTGGTCTTGAAGTCCAATCTCTTTTCCATTTCCCTCTCACCTCCTCCAAGCCAATTGGCTGTCATAACCCAAGATGCTGGTAATTGGAAAAAGTGAACACACTGGAATCAACCCTGATGTAAACTTGCTGTGAGGCCTTAGAGAAGTGACTTAACTGTGAGGCCTCAGTTTTCCCATTGGTAAAATGGTCATAACTGAATCTTTCTGAACAGCGTGGGCCTGTTCAGGGGCTGAGAGGTTCTTTACGGAGTACAAATGACTCACGGTTTCCGCAGAGACAAATAGGGTCAGAGCAGTGCAGGAAGGCCTCGGGCCCCATAACATGTCCCCTACGTGCCAGGATGATGGAGGATGGGAGGAAGATGTTGCTAGGTAGGTGGCATATAGTGCCTTCCCTCAGGGGAAGACGAAGACTGCGGGGATCAACCTCACCCTTACCCACCTATCCCTCCAGAAGTCCTTATGAAAGGATTGCCATGATCCTGCCAGAGGGTGATCCTCATCCTCAGCTTGGCTGGGTCTCATTCATCAGGAATTGAGGAAGATACGGGCCCAGACACCATGGATCTCATTGCCACACAGGACTGTGGTGGCCAGGGACCACCAAACATCTCTCAAAACCTGTTCTGTGTGAGTCCTGTCACTCTTGCCTGGAACTATTCTCCTCTCTTCCCTCTCCTCTCGCTCATAGCCTGGTTAATGTTTCTTTCTTCTTTACAGTCAGCCCAAGGCCACCACCTCCAGGAAGCCTCTCCTGAGCCTCACCCTGACTCAGGCGCGCTCCTCTCTCATCTCACAGACCCTTGTTCCTTCCTTCAGTTTGGATTGTGCCAGCATGTGTTAGGGCTGGGGCTACCCTGATGAGCAGAGCTCCCCATCCATGGTTCAGCTTGCCCCCTCTCATTGTTCTGAGTGATCTTTTTGTCTGCCCTCCAGCCTGGCAGGTGGAGGCTGTGAACGCAGGTCTGCCTGCCTCGACCCTGGCATGCATACTCAGACAGGGCCTGGCATGGAGGAGTGCTCAGCAAATGCTTGGGGGGTGTGTGTGTGTGTGTGTGTGTGTGTGTGTGTGTGTGTGTGTTTGTGTGTGTGTGTGTGTGTGTGTGTGTGTGTGTGTGAATGGATTAGTGAGTGAGGCTAGACCTCACCTAACTCTGAGCCCTGCTCCCAGGAGCCCCTCTGCTCCTTGGTACCACCTGCTCCCAGACATCTTTTTTTAAAGGTTTCTTAATTATTTTAATAAAACTTTACCTCAGGTTCAATTTATATGATACTTAAACAACCATCTGAAATAGTTAATTTGGAGAGAAAGAAGTACAATGATATTGAGTGATCACTGACTTCCTATCCAACATCTTTTCTTTTTGCTTACGTAAGAAATTTTTGAGGTGGAAAGACAAGGGGAAGAGAGCAGCAAGGAATAGTGTGGTTGCCTGATCCTGGTATTCCTAAAGATAAGAATAAGTGAGCATCTGGGGCAATTAGCCCCTCCAGCTCAGCATTTGAGGATCCTGTGGGTGCCTGGTTGCATCAGGTACTCCTTGAGGGTGGGGCTTCCTCTTCTCCATTGGACCAGCAGCGCTCTCTCCCTCCATGAACAATTTCCTTGCCTGCCCTCCTAGCACCACCAGGATTGAAGAATGTTCTGAAGGGGTGATCTACTGGGGACTTGCCCCTGGGGTCAACATGGGGAGAGATGAGTCCTTCTCTTGTCAAAGATGAGGTCCAGTGAGGACTCACAGGGTTGGGATGTCAAACTTCTGTAGCTGCTTCTAGATGGGAAAAAAACAGTTTAAAGGGCAGAGATGAGATCCTTGAGGACCTACCTCTGTGGCTGGATGAGCACTGGGCTGGAAGACACAAATCCCAGGACCTAGCCTAGTTCTGCCCTAACCTTGGGGGTCCGTGGCCTCTGCTGACTATCCCTTCTGGATCATTCTGCACATTAAGCTCAAATTTGGAAGACGGAAGGATGCTGGGGGAAGGAGGGAGCCCCTTTCTAGATTGGGTAGTGGTCCAGAGAGCAGAGGGTTAGCTGAGAGTTCCTTCCACCCCCCACAGAGACTTTCTAAGTAGAACTTTAAGTCCAGTGCCTATTCCTGCAGTTCACTCCCCACCCAAAGTCCAATCACCATCACACCCCAAAGATGGAGCTGTGGGATTTAGTCCTGCTGTCAACTGCTGCCCAAAGTCCTGCAGCTCCCACCCTAAAGCTCTGCCGTCGGCCAGGGCAGCACCTTCAGGAGCCCAGGAGGCCCCAGAGGATGGGACAGGGCTCTCTTCCCAGGCCTGACCTCAGCCAGAACTTCCTCCAGGATCCGGAGGGCAAAGGCCCAGCACAGGCCCCTCCAACAAAGATTTATTACTCAAGTCACCCCAGGGGCTGGCAGGGATGAGGGGTGAGAGGCTTAGCAGTTACTCCAGACAACAGAAATCAAATTGGCTCAACCACAGCATAGAGTTCAGGATGGGAACACAAACTTGGAATGCTAAACCACACAGAAATGCATTCAGACAACAAAATGAGAGAGAGCATGAAGGAGGATTGGGAGGTGGGGTGGAGAGGAGGAAGGAGGAGCAGGGAAGGCGGGGGAAGGAGGGAAGAATGAACCAGAAAAGTTGTTGGGGTGGGGGGAGGTCAAGAAAACCAAACGACAAACCAGGAAACACAGCTTTGTAGCTCATTTGGAGAAAATGCAAGTTACAAATGAGTAGTCACTAAAATAAGGAAAGAAAAGGGAAGGGAAGAAAACCAACCAGAGTGAGACTGAGAGAAAGAGGAAGAAAACCACATTCAAACCAAGCAGAGTGGCAGGGCTTATCTGGAGATGGGAGCGAGCGAGCGCACAGCTGAGCTGGGATACCTACCTTCTCAGTGGTCAGGGACGGGAATGCAATAATAAAAAAGAAAAGAAGGTCTCCGCATTGGGAATGCAGAATGGGGAAAGACAGTGACTTTGAGCTGCGCTCCCCCTCTGAGTTGGCATATGGCAGCTAAGTGTGGCTTTTGGTCTAGTCCCAGGGATGGCAGGCGACTCCTGCCCAGCCATTTCTGTTTGCTTTCCCCCTCCCACCACAGGTTCCAATAGCCAAGCTTTTCTTAACTCTTTAAACAACAGAAAACCTCCAGAGGGCATGCAGGAAGCAGCTGATGGAAGCAGAACCACAGGGTGGGTGAAGGAGGGGCTTGCAGCCTGGGGAGATAGGCCCATTTCAGGGGAGAGATGGAGAGAAAGAGACAGAGGGGCTCAAAGAGAGAGAGACAGAGAGAGAGAGAGAGAGAGAGAGAGAGAGAGAGAGAGAGAGAGAGAGAGAGAAGCAAAGGCAGAAGGAAGAAGGAAATAGAGACAGAGAGAAAGGTGGACCCAGCCAGAAAGAAGAAAGAGAAGCTGTTTAAACAAGGCCAATCAGAGTGGACAGATGGGGTGAAGTAGGAACTGTGCATTTAAAAGGGAAGGCAACCACGGATTCAATTTGGAGGATTGATCCTGCCTCAAGTCAACCTTATTCCCTTTCCCCCTGGCTTTAGCACCATTTAGCAAAATTCATCCCTCCTGCTTTCTGGCTTCAGCCTAGACAGTGGTCGGCAAACTCATTAGTCAACAGAGCCAAATATCAACAGTACAACGATTGAAATTTCTTTTGAGAGCCAAATTTTTTAAACTTAAACTTCTTCTAACGCCACTTCTTCAAAATAGACTTGCCCAGGCCGTGGTATTTTGTGGAAGAGCCACACTCAAGGGGCCAAAGAGCCACATGTGGCTTGCAAGCCATGGTTTGCCGACCACTGGCCTAGAAGAAATGCCAAGGTGTCCCTTCCTATGCTGACTTCCCCACTCCAGCCATGGTCACTGCTCTTCCCTGAGGGTGTAGAGGAGAGAGGCTGGATGAGACAGGTCAGGCAGTGCCATGGGCACCTCTTCTTGGGGTCACTCTAGGCTGCCCATTTTGAGATGAAATTTGAACCAGAGGCAGAGGCCAGAGAGCCTGGGGGCCTTGCTCAGGAAGCATCTCTGGTACTGTCGGCAAATGGTGAGGCTTCCCTCCACACTTCCAAAGCTAGGGACAGGTGGAGCCAAGGAAGGGGGCCCTACTCCTAAGGCTGCAATCCCGGCACACCCTATCTGGCCAGTATGCTGGGCTTTGGGCTCAGTATCTTACTTTTCTACACCACATTACGTGACCTTGAGCAGCTTCCTTTCCCTCATTGTGCTTCATTATTTCTTTTCCCACATGGGTGTGAACTGTGAGGGCTTAGGGCTCCCTGAGTTGCTAAAGCTGCAGTCATATAGAGTTGTGCAAAACCAGGCTCACCTATACCCTGGCCTTCATGTGGGCAGGCCTCAGTGCTGGGGAGTTCAGAGAGCCAACAACTTCTAGAGGGGTCCTCAGGGGAAAGGTAAGCGCTGAGGCCCCAGAATCCACTTCCCAAATCCTCCTCATTCTCCTCCTACTCAGGCTCCTGAAGTGTGCTTCCCATTGACTACCATCTCCACATCTTGGCTGTGGCTGGGGTCTTGAGGTTAGAGGATCTCCTTTTTAGATCTGCCTCTAAAATGCTGTGTGTCTTTAGCTGATCATTTGATCTCTGTGAGCTGCAGACAGCCGTAGGCAGCAGAATCCAGAAATTCCTTTGGGGGGTCAGCCCTGGCCTGGGATGGGACAGCAAAGAGATGTTGGGAGCCAGCATCCTATGGCCTCAGTCTCAAAACGAGGATGGATTTTTTTTCTCTTGGTTGGGAGTGTCTGGCTTTGAAGCCCTCACCTGAACTAAACTCTCTCAGGTGTCTTCAGCACCCTCTTCCAGGCTCTCCCTGCCATGCCTAGCCATCATCTTATACTAGACAGAACTGAGAAGACACAGGAGGCTCACTGCTCTGGGAAGGTCCCTGGGTGACTGGGACAAGTCTCTCCCTTCTTGGGTCTCCCAGCTTCTCTCCAAAGTTCCTTATAGACAGGCACCCAGAGTACGGTCTGCACCACTTTTGTTAATTTGAAAGCTGAGGCAGGTCCACCAGTGCCCTTTGCCTGGGGTTGAGGGGAGGGACGGCTGCTGCTGCAGATTTGGCAGAAGCTGTTGGCATGGGAAATGATTTTGTAAGTGTTATCTTCCCTTTTAAATTCTGATTAGAAAGGAAAAATAATTTATAGAGATATGTATATGATTAATGTTCACTGAGATTCAAAAACCATTTCTGCATTAGGAGGAGGGGCTCCCACAGTAACGCACAAAAGCAAAATTCTAGAACAACAGAGAAGATAGAAAAAAACCCAGAGAGATAGTTTGCATTTCTGTACATTACAAAAGAAAAAAAAAAGGAAAAGAAAACACAAACAAAAATAAAATGAAATAACAGGAAGAGTTACATACACTTCCCCACCCTCTTCCCTTGCCACTAAACAAGAAATGGAATCACAATATTACCACGTTTCAAATGGGAGGCTAAAAACAAAAACAAAAACAGAAACATAGACGGGGTTAAGAATGGTGAGCTTTTCTTTTTCCATTTGTCTCTCTCTCTTTTTTTAAAGGTGAGAATCCAAGAATACCACCCCCAGTGCTTTTCCCAAAAAACATTTTTGGTTAATGGCAAAGTCTATGACCCCCATCTCACCTCCCTGGAGGCAAGAGAGAACCAGCCTCCTTTCACTTTGAGGAGAGGCTCTATGGGCAAGGCAAGGAGGGGATCTGGGTGCAGGTGAGAGGCAGGGGATGGTCAGCAGTCTTTGAACTCCCAGAGCCCAGAGGGTAGAAAGAGAATTGGGGGACCATGTTTTGTGAAAGGAGTAACGAAGTGTTGTCTCCCAGGAAACTCCCAGGGCCATGTCAAAATGGAGTCCCACTTTGGGAGGGAGAAGGTTGGGGTGCTGCCAAGGCTTCCTCCCCAGGCCAGCTGCTAGGCCACCTTCCCTGACTGCTTGCTCCTAGGGTCTACCTAGTTGCTGTGACCATTTTGTCTGCACATGCCCAGGGCTCTTGTGGGGGCTACTGCTTAGGCATCCAAGGCTGGGGAGGGGACCAAAAGTGGGAAGGGGCCTCCTTTCACCCTGACTTGGAAACACATGCTTTTCTGTACCTCCATGAGAAGGTGTTTGGGGCACTGTGCTGTTCAGGCTTTGTGCCCATGCGGTAGGAGGTTGGGCATCATGTCTCAGACCTGTCCCTCTCCTGTTTGCCCTCAGCTACCTCTGCGTGCTCTCTCCCACACCCAGGACAGATCCAGGGACATTGGTGTGATCCTCCCCACGTGGCCTGACCAGGCCCCTCAGAGCTCAGGAGCCTGGCACCCTGTCCAGGAGGGGCAGTTTCCATTCGGGTAATGTCCTTAAACAAAAATTAACCTTGAGACCAAAAGCCTTTTGTCAGGTGCCCTTTGACTTTCCTTGCTGAGGTCCTGGACTAAGGGTATTTGAGAAAAGAAAGGGAGTGAAACGAAAACAGCCAAAAATCAAAACGAAACTGACATGTACAGGTTTGCTGCTGAGACCTGAGGTCTGGGGAGGAGCAGCGCCCCCTCCCTGCTGGGGTTTCTGGGCTGCCTGTGTGTGTGTGTGTGGGGGGGGGGGGGGCGGACCTGCAGACTGCCCACCCTAAGTCCCCTGTGCCCGCCCACCCACTGCCCCTGTCAGTGCTGTAGTCCCTTCTCCCTGAGGGGGCCTCTACACCGAACTCTAAGATCAGCAGACAAAAGGGGGCTCCTACAATCACCACACCTGCCTGTGGGTTTCAAGAAATCTGTGCCCCTCCTGGAGAATGGATGAGGACAGTTTTTGGGGTGATGTTGGTGTGGTCTCCCAGGGAGCAATGGGTACACTGGGAGGTGCCTTAGGAAAGATGGGAAGTGGAACCCCCAGGTTTGAGATACCTGTCCAGATGAGGGTAGTGGCTGGGAAAAGGACCTTAGAAATGCAGCTCTGTTGTGGCAAGGGGACTGGGGGAGGGGGGCGTCTAGTGAGGGGGCTGAGGGGCAGAGAGCACTCAGAAAGGGGGAAAGGGCTTGGTGAGGAGAGGGAGGCTTAGGGCCCAAGTGATGCCCAGGGGAGTCCTGTCTCAATGGCCATGCCCCCTCCCTCCTCAATATGCCTGGGGAGGGAGGCAAGAGATCTTGTTTCCTCTTCAGCTCCTTACTTAAATGGCTGAGTGTCGCGGTGGTAACCCTTTCTGGCCTTCAGTTTGCCAAGCTCAAGGGTGGCCCAAGCCTGCAGCACCCCCACCCACCCACAGGACACTAGAGCCAGGTGGGCATAACAACCAAGCACTCCTGGCCGCTCCCATTCAAGGGAGGGCGCAGGGGAGGGGGGAAGCGGAGGGCCTGAGGAAGGCGTGCAGCGCCCCGCCCCATTACACACTCACTGCCTCCCCCGCGCGGCAGCGACTCTCCCCGCCCCAGCAAGGCGCAGCCCGCGCGTCGCAGGAACCCTCCGCAAAGCCAGGCATACGTACATCTGGCGGGCTGTGCGCCAAGCCCGGGCGGCCCCCCTGCGCTCCGCTCCGCTGCCGGCTGCCTCCGTTCTGCTGGGGCGACCCCCATCCGCTGCCGCCTGACAGGGAAGGCGATCGGCTCCCGCTGGACCGCTGGCTGCCCGTCTTCCGACCTTCGCCTCGGGGCTTGGGGCTCAGCCTGGGGCAGGAGACGTGAGGAGAGCCGGCTTGGGACGCCCCTCTATAAGAGGCCGCTTCCCGCAGGAAGGGCAGCTCCCTACCGGCTTTCGCACTTGGCCGGGAACATTTCTATTTAGAGAGCCAAGCCCCAGTCCGCACACTGCCTTGATTTCCATTCAAGGTCTGGGATGCCTAGCCCAGTTCCAAGTTGGCACTGGCATTGCCCTGGTAAACTACCCACTGATTAATTGCTGTTTGTCTATCAGCCGGGCTCCCCAGCCTCGAGTATATTTAATACGCAGAAAGCCAGCTCAGCCCCAGCAGAAAGCCGGGCTCAGCCACACCCTGAGCTCTCCCAGGGGCCTAGGACCTACCTGCTGGGCGATCTGGAATCGCTGTCCTGGGAGGAGAGTGAGGGGCTGTGGGAACTTCCGCTGCTGTGGCGATGGGACCTCCGGCCTGGGGAATCGTGTGGCCTGGGAGAGAAATCAGCCTGTACCTAAGTTCTGCTTCCTGATGGAAGCCACAGCTGACCAATATCCCCTCCCCAAGTCTCCTACAAAAATTACACAAAGGCTGTCCACGCAAAGCCCAGCCAGTCCCTGTGGGTCATTTGTGGGAATTAGGAGAAGGTGCCTTTTTCTCCAGATAGCCCCAACCCCCCAAGACCTCACTGGTCCCTCAGCTGTTGTTCTTGTGACCCTGGAGAAGTGCAGGAGAGTTACAAGGACTGAGCTTGAAAACATCCTGGACCCGTATGCAAGAGGCCTGGGTTCCAGTTCCAGGTCTGCCACTGACTCGACTCTCGAGGACTCTTGGCTTACTCTCTGGGTCTGAATGTTCCCACCTGAGCAGGGGGTACAAAATGAACTACCTTCAAGAGCCTGATTCTGTGATTCCAGGGGCCAGGTTTGCTGTGTGGGAAGAAGGGCTGAGGAGCTGGAGAATGGGGAATAGTGCTCACCTCTTCCTCTCTTTGTTCTTCTCTTTTCTTTTGCTCTTGGGGCTTCGAGATCTACAGAAAGCAGAGGCTAGGTGACAGCACAGCCTGAGCCAGGCAGGGGAGGGTGAGCCTCCAGGGAGCCCAGCTGTCCTATGTGTTAACCTGAGATTTGTTCCCCCCTCTGACCTGAGCCTTATTGGCAGGTATGGAATTGCCCATCCAACTCTTTGCTTTGGTTTCTTCAATTCTGCCAAGTCTGTTCCTTCTTTCTCCAGTAAATCCTGGCCCATGATCACCTTCTGCCCGGGCCCTAACTGCTGCTCCCTCTGGGAGTGCTAAATGGTGATGTGACCACTGATTCAGAAGGAAGGCTGACCTGCCCTTATCTTCTGCATCAGTCTTGGGATGGGCCCCTCTGATGAGTTATCAGGGTGGGCAGTGGCCCTCCACACTTCATTTGTGTTCCCTATGCCCTAGGTCTCCTCTGATGGGGCCCTCCCAGACAGAGCCCAAGCCTCCTGCTTCTCTGTCCTCTAGACTGTGGCCCAGCCCAGGGTCAGTCACCAGGGGTTTAGAAAATAAATGCTTTCCCTTGGGTGTGATTTTCTTGCCCTTGGGCATGATCTTCCTGCTTTTGGATTACTCCTCTGGACCCCTATCCCATCCCATCCAGCTCTCTGGGGTGGGCCCCACAGCCCAATTTCTGCCTTTGACAAAAGGACTGAAAGCCTTCTGATTAGCCCTCTAAGGTCTCACCTCATGCCGGGTCCCATAGGTCTCTCAGCCCCACCCTCCCTGATGCCACCAAATTCTGACTCAATCCTCTACTCCTGAACTTTCAGATGCTTTCTTCTGACCAAAAATGATGTGATGCTAAGAAACACTGGAAGGTATTTCTCACAGGATCAAAAGGAATGGGAGGCAGAACCGGGGGGGAGGGGGAAGGGAGTGCAGGGGCAAAAGTTTGGGTCTAGAACCCATGTTGCATGCTTGGGGCATCAGTCTCCCCATCTGGAGCTATCTAGCCTAGCTCATCTTTAGGTCCTTCCCAGGACTGATAGGTGCTTGCCAGAGGATCTGTACAAGCTGATGGTGACATATTGAGGGCAGCAGAGGCCAACACTGGCCTCTAAGGACTGGGGGGAGGGAAAGGAGGAAACTGAGGAGATTGGAGGGCCAGGATTAGGTGTCCAATTAGGCTCCTTCCCCCCTGACAAATGGCCATGGGCAAATACACACTGCAAAAATGGGGCTGGGGACTCTGCTCCTCCTCAGGGCTGCTTGAGAGGGGCTCTGGCTCTCATGCCAACCACAGGGATGTGACTGCCCCACATCTTTCCCTCCAGGTGTGTTCTACTTTCTCCACCCCTGCTTCTGCCTGGGCTCCTATCTTTCACTTCCTCCTGTCCTCTCTCCCAGTCCATCCTGAGTAAGTCACTTCAGAGGCTCATGCTGGCTCTCAGCCCTGCCTTGGTGGAGGCCATCTCCATAGCACTCAGGCCTGTTGGGGGTTGGCACCTGCCCCTCATGATACTGTAACCACAGCCCACCCACTCTGTCTCTGCCAACTGAGGCTTCCTTCTATCTGGCATGCCCTTTTCCTGCAAATTCTGCCTTCTACCTGACACCTCTACGGACACACCCCTTGGACACTGGACCTGCTGTATTGTCTGGAAATTCTTGGGGTCCCTATGTCAAGGCTGACTCATGGGGCAGGCAAGGATTGCAAATCACTGGTCTTCATGGTCCTCTGCCCACCCTCAGTCCCCTGCCTGTGGCTAAGAGAGAGTCCCTGCAGTGGGAGGGTAGAGCTGGGCAGGACCCTCAAAACGCCCCTCCCATGAAGGCTTCCTTTGGGCCTTGGTCTCTGCAGGGGGGCACTAGCTTCTAACCATATCCTCCTATCACACCTCCACAGGGCACCACTCACCTGTGCCGTCTCTTCCTCCTGGACCCAGAATCAGACCTGTAGGGCCATAAAAGGGTTCTCTTGAATCCATCTGGGATGACTCAGGGACACCCAAGCAGTACAGCCCTGGTCCTGGGCCCCATGGAAGTGAGAGGAAGCCCCAGGAGAGGAAGGGTACCTGTCTTTGCGGTGCTTCTTCACACTCTTCTTCTTCTTGCGTAGGGGTGAGGAGCTCCCACAGCTGCGGACAAAGGGGTGGGAGGTGGGCTCTAGTGAACTGGGGCCTGGGAGGTGGAGGGGCAGCTGGAAATGGCTAGGGAAGGCTGGGTGCCTAGGGCTCAAAGCTGGAAAGTGGATTCCAGGCCATGAAGCCAACTGCCTGCTGTACAGAGTGAACCGAGGCCCAGGGGATTGGCAAGGTCCCTAAAGGTAGTTGATGGAACTGCCCGTGTTGTCCCTGGTCACCCTTCTAGCCTCCTTGGCATTGTGAGAGAGGGCTATTTCAAACCAAAGGTTGGCGGCTGTAATGGTGGGAGTTCTGGCCTTGCTGGGGAAAAGCGGTTGGTGTCCATGGTCCAGGCCCTGAGGTCCAAGGCCTCCTGCTTCTGGAGATGGCCCTGGAATCTCACCCACCCACAGAAACACCCCCCCCTTCCTGGTCCTTGCCCGCCTTCATCACTGACCTGCACTCCGAGTCTAGTCTCCTCTTTTTGCTGAGGGCCAGGGGAGAAAGAAGGACAAACAGTTCGACTGGGTTAGTTGGGTCCCCAGAAGATTTCCAGGGTCTCACTCAGGACAGGGGAGAGGGAACCACAGATGAGACGCTGGCAAACCCCTCCAACCAGGCCACTCATACAGTGGTGGGGAGGGCAGGGCTACTGGGGAAGGGCAGAGGGGTACCCATCAGGTGGACGGGGTCAGTGTGTCTAGTCCTGGGGCAGAGGGTCTGAGGAAGAGGCCAGCGTATCCGGTCTGAGGTCTGGGGCGGGTGATGCCACTGTGGGGACTCAATGAAGGGAGGGGACGTGGTGAAGGGGAGGGGCTAGTGGAGGGAGGGGCCTGGTAAAAGGAAGGGGGTTGAGTGAAGGGCGGGGTCAGTAGGGGGAGAGCACTTTGTTAGGTGCAGAAGCTCAGCGTGGGCGGCCTCACAAATGCGGCGTTGGGTCCCTGCAGACACCGCGGGAGGGGGGACCCACCGCGCCCCTCCAGCCCCCCCGCAGCCGGCGGTGCTCTCACCGGCTCCTCCGGTGGCTGCCTTTCTTTTTCTTCTTCTTGGGAGGGGGCGAGGCCGAGCTGCTGGACCAGTGCTTGGTCCTGCGGAGAAGGGGCGGGGGCGGGGCGGAGGTGAGGGGGCGGGGCCGCCCCACCCGGGCCCTGTCCTTCCCTGCCGCGCCGGGCGCTGACCTGTAGCCCCGGTGCCCGCGGTAGCAGGCGGCCGGGCAGTCGCAGTCCACCGGGCCGTCGTCCTCGTCGAAGGGCGCGTACTCCAGGCCTGGCTCGGCGCCCTCGGGCAGCCGCGGTGTCTCCGCCACGCTGCCGGCGACAGGGACGCTCAGCACCGGGCCGGGCCTTCCTGCCGCCCCTTTCTCAGAGCAGCGCCCCAGGCCTGCTCCGCCCCAAAGGTTCAAGGGAGGCGGGGTGCGGCCGGCTCCGGACTCTGCAGCCTCGACCCCTAGACGGTCAGGCGGGGATTTGGGGAATCCCGCGGGGAGCCTACCTTACAGGACTCCCAGCCTTAACGGTGCCATATTTTGCGAAAAAGAAAAAAGAGCAGGGAGCCCTTTCCCTCTAAGTTCCCTTTACAAGTTCTCTCTATCTCATCAATGAGCCCCCTCCTCCTGAGTGAGGCCACTCCCCTTATGGAGTCCCCTTCCCGCACTGACTCTTTGTCCCTTAGTCCCATTCATTGCACCCCTAATCCAGCCCTCTTTCCCCTCATTGAGCCCCTTTCATGCATCTCTGTCCCCTTTAACCTCACTGCCCCATTCTCCAGCCCCTTTCCCCTCTCTAAGCCCGCTCATTCTCTCCAGCCTTCCTTTTCCCTCAGTGAGCCGCCCTCACTGCTATGGCTTTCCTTAACCCTGCTGTCCCAGTTCCTGAGCTGCCTCCCCTGCCCACCCGACTGCCTCCCTCCCCCACACCCTCCTTCCTCCAGCCCTGGCTGCCTCTCAAATATTCATAGCTTCCCCTCGCCCTCCTCTCCGCAGCCTCCAGCCTCCGGAGGCCTCCTTGCTCTTCTGCTGCCGAGCTGTCATCAATCACTGCCTGGCGGCAGCACTCCGCCTCGGATCTCCCCCATCTTGCAAAGCTCTCCCCTACACTCAGCAGGGCCCCTGGTGGTCCTGGCCCTGCTCTTGGTTCAGGAGCCCAGCCTTCAGCCAGATGTTTGCACCCTGCGGGCATGTTAAAGATTGATGCTTTTTCCCAAAAGGCAGCTGGACTTAAGGCAAGCGCATCACACACTATCCCTAAGTCATTGTATGGCCTGCTACCTGTCTGCCCCCTCTCTGAACCTCTTCTCCAACATGAGAGTGACAACTGTGTTAAAGGGCTTTGGGAGAATTCACCGAGGTAACGGGAGCTTTGCAACTTTGCTTTTTAGTAAACACGCCCAGAAGCCATCCTCCAAAAGCCCAGCTCCAGGGTACTGGTTTCTGGGTGGTGCCCCCCACCTTCCATTTTCCATTCTATGCTGGCTCAGACAATGCCCCTTCTGCATGGAGGCTCAGTTACCCTCACTCCTGGGAGCCATTCACCCGGCTCATTCTTTCCCTGCCCTGAGAGAGAGAGAGAAGCCAGGACTTGGATGGCAGAGTGTTAAAACATGACATGAGCTTTGGATTCACACAGACAGGTCTGAATCCAGGCATGACCAAGCTCACTGAGCCTCAAGGTCCTTATCTATCCAAGGAGGAAAGAATATCCCAGCTTTGAGGAGAGGATTAAGTGAGATTCTGTTTTTGAAGCTCCTGTTGTCCCCCCCTCCCGCCATGGTCACCACTGTTAGATGGGGAGCTCAGTCGGACACTCACATACCAACACCTCCTCTTGCAGGGAGAAAAGCAGTTGTGAGACATGAAAGAGATACAGGACAAGGAAGGCAGACCACAGCTACTGAGGGCAAAGAATTTTCAGAAACAAATCTCCAGCAATCTGCTAATCTAGAATCTCAGTAATGCCATTCAGTTCCCTAACATGACCCTGGCAGCCTTGAAGTCATCCAGGTAGTACAGGAGGTTTTTCTGGGGTGATGGAGGAGAGGCTCATGTCATTCCCCCCACCCCCACAGAGTCAAACACCCCACATCCCTTCACTCAAACCTCTGTGCTCTCCCCACGCTCCTTTCCCGAAGCCAGTGGCCTCCCACCTCCTGTCCCTGTCCCTGAAATCCCCAACTCACTCCACATAGCCCTCAGCTACACAAATGCCTGATACATAAAAGATAGTCTTTAGCAAAACGTAAGGGCACTCCAACATTGTTTGGAGCCAGTGGGAGGGGGGCTTCCGCTTATCTGGACACAAAAATGAGGAGGGCTATTGACAAAATAAAATAGCATAGTTTGGGCACTGCCTTCTGCAGGGAGCCCTTCTTGCCTCCTAACATCCTAGCTGAGTGAGCCCCCGGGTGTAGGCCCTCACTGAGCTCCTTCCCCTCACTGTGCCCTTAGTCTGCTGGCCACCCCCTTTCTTCCTCTGTCCCGGGACAGAACTCTCTCCCCACTTCCCCATCCTCCCTCCCTGGGGCCTTGTCATTTGGCCTCTCTCATTCTTCAGTCCCTTCTGAGAGGTTTTACTTGAGAGCAGGCATAGGGTATGAGTAGCAGGCTCAGGGAGAGGCACAAGGTCTCAGAACCTTTGGTAAGACTTGTTCCGGGAGTTCCAGGGATATCAATGGGAGTAGTTTTGTGGGGCTGGTACCACCACATCTGCTTTGCAAGATCTCCCAGGGTTCTCCTATCCTGCCTTTCCTAGATGACAGTATCACTAACAACAATATTGTCTAATGTTCAAATAGTTCTTTGCAGTTCACAAATCCCATGTAGAGCTACTTAGAAAAATTGTTCCCTCCCCCCATTTTATAGATGAGAAAACCGAGGCCCAGAGTGGAAAAGGAACATCCTCTATGGTTTTGGGACCTTTGAGTAAAGAATGTAAGTTCACCTATGCAATTGGCTTTGAGAAGTCATGTGCAAACAGGATAGCCCTTGACTTAGCTGGCTGGGCTTCCCTGCTGTAGATGTTAGCTCAGCTGTCTCCTCCCTACTTTGTAGACACAATTGAGGGGGTGTGTACTGAGCTCTAGATTTGTTTAACATTTCCTACTCTTCAGTTCATGTTTGTGGTCTAGTTTACTTCTCACCACGTCTATGAAATGGGCAGGGGAGGCATTCCTCCCTGTGACAGAACAAATCAAGCCCCAGGTAACTGACCAAAGCAGGCCCAAAGAGTCCACTGCAGAGGGACCAAGAACATATCGAGGTTGAACACAGCGCTGCACAGGACACATGCTGGACGGGCCGCCATGGGCAAGGTTCTGACCTGGGAAAAGACCGCCTGTCACATGCCCTTCTTCCCGCCAGCAGTTTTGCTAATTAACTGGTTCTGTTTTCCATTATCCAGGAGTATAATGGCCAATTGACAGATGAATGAGTCCAGACAGAGGAGGGGCAGATCCCAGGCAAAGGCTCTGCCCTCTCTGCTCCTGCTCATTTATTCAGCCAGTGTGCCAGGCCTGCCAGGGGCCTGGAGGGAGGGGGGGTTGTGGGGTTTAGTGATGGCAGGAAAAGAGATGAGTCAGGCCTGAGGCCTCTCCTCTATCTTCTCAAAATGCAGGGCAAAAATATAACACTGTGCATATTATAATTACTAATGAAGGTGCCAGGTACTATTCTAAGCACTTTACATGTATTTAATCATTTAATGCTCAGAACAAGCCGCTGATGTGGGTACCACCATTAATAGTCCCATCTTACAGATAAAATAAAGAGGCACAGAGAGGTCACACTCCATCTAAAATTAGATGCACAGAAAGAAAAGATGAATTTTCTCACTGTGTTAGAAAGTAGCTTATGAATTTTGTTCACTATAAACCCTCTATTCCAAACATTTTGTTGTATTACAAAACTATGAAAACAATTATTCTTAAAAGTTGTCATTGTCTATTAGAGTAAAAAAAGAAAAAAGAACTGACAGCAGCCCCAAGAAATAAAGAAAACATATGCATTCCAAAGAAGAGAAGGTTTTACTTTTATCCTGGCAATATGGGCGAAGTGGTTTTTATTTATTTTTTTTAAATATATTTTATTAATTTTTTACAGAGAGGAAGGGAGAGGGATAGAGAGTTAGAAACATCGATGAGAGAGAAACATCGACCAGCTGCCTCCTGCACACTCCTCACTGGGGATGTGCCCGCAACCAAGGTACATGCCCTTGACCGGAATCAAACTTGGGACCCTTCAGTCCGCAGGCCGACGCTCTATCCACTGAGCAACACCGGTTAGGGTGGCAAAGTGGTTTTTAGAGGCAGCCTTGGATGATGGGGTGCTTTGAGTCTGTGCAGAAGAGGATAGGGTGTTTGAGGCTGAGGGCCCAGAATGAGAAAAGATATGGGAGTGTAAACATACAGGGCACAGCTGAGAATTGTCAGTAGGTCAGGCTGGCTGCTGTGTGATGCTGAGAGTGGGAGACCAGGCTGGGTCTAGTGTGTGGAGGCCTTGAATGCCAGGCCAGGGAGTCCAGACTTGATTGCATGGATGATGGGGAACCTACAGAAGGTTTTTGGGGCAAAATAGGACTCCCCACACCAATCATTTCCAAGGACAAAAGTCTCCAGATCTCTGGGACCTACTATTTCTCTCCATCACCTCTCCTCAGTTTCATCCATCTGATCATCTTTCAAAGGGTAAAGTCCCCACGCACCTGTCTGACCACATCACACCTCTCAAAACCTTCCACTGGCTCCACATCCAGATAATACTGCAGCAGTGTGATGTTCTGGTATCCAGTATGGAGGGTAGACAGGTGGAGTGTTGGTTGAGGTGGGACTGCCCCAAGAGACTGTCACTCAAACCAGTCAATCAGCTTAAGGAAGACTGATGATCCCTGGGATAAAAAGCTCTGGGAATGACTCTTTGTTGAGACCCTTTCCTGAGTGGGAGTTGTCATGGGCTCTTACAGTTCGTAGACAGTTAAAATCAGACACACACACACACACACACACACACACACACACACACACACACGGTGGAGACCCTTCAGCTGGCTCTTCTTTGTCATCTTACTCTGAGAGGGCATTGAATTTCTATACATCTCAAATTACCTGTCTATGAGTGCGTGTGGGGTATCAGGGTCAGGAAGCCAAAGGCATGAGCACAGAAACTGCTGGGTGGTCAGAGGGCTTTATAAATCCCTGAGAGAATCTCACAGTTGGCAGAGAGGGTGGAGAAACTCAGGCAGAGGGGAATAAGTTAATATCAATCCAACACTCGCCATTGCCAGGCCTCCCTGTGATCATGGGGATTGTGGATGTTATGGATTGAATGTTGTGTCCCCTCCAAATTTATATGTTGAAACTGTAATCCCAATGTGATGGTATTAGGAGGCAGTGCCTTTGGGAGGTAATTAGGTCATGAGGGTGAGCTCTCATGAATGGGACTAGTGCCCCTATAAGAAGAGACAAGAGAGCTAGCTTTCTTTTTGTCATGTAAGGATATAAGAAGGTCACAGTCTACAACCCAGAACACATTTCTCACCTGAACCTGACCATGATCTCAGACTTCCCGCCTCCAGAACTGTGAGAAACAAGTTTGTGTTGTTATACAACAAAGCCACCCAATCTCTGGTGTTTTTGTTATAGTAGCCTGATCTGACTAAGATAGTTGTGCTGGTCATCTAGTAGTGATACATGTCTGCTGTGTGCTAGTGACTATTCTTCACATTTACATTCATCGTCTCATTTAATTTCCTCAACAGTCCTATGAGGTAGGTACTAATATCTCCATTTTATAGTAAAGAGGTGGAAGCCCAGAGAAGTTAGGGACCTGTTCAAGTCGCACAGCTGGGATGTGGTGGAGCAGGAATCCATAGTCCAGGCGGTTAACATTGAACTTAAAGGTTTAGACAGGTGGAATGTCTGACACCAGAGCCTGCACTCTCCCTCCACTACCCCACACTCTGAGCTAAGAATTAAAGGTCTACAGTAAGGCAGGTACAGGACCAGTCTCATCTCTGTTCCTCCGGCCTTGGGTTCAGCACCACAAACAGCTCCTCCCAGCCTCTGAGTAATCTAGGGCGCACCGTAAGCCTCCTTAGTTTGGTATAGTCACTTTTTGGAGTGATATTTTCACACCATTTTGGCTGCCTGAACTAAAAGAAGCCTTCTGGTCGAACCCCTTTTCTGTGTAAAGGAGGAAACTGAGGCTTCAGGGAAGATTGGCACGCTGCCTTGTTCTAGGCACCAGGGATATAGCAATAAACAAAACGGATAAAGATCCTATCTTCATGGAGTTCATGTTCTAGTGGGGTCCCAGGATCCTGCTAAGTCTATATTGTCCTCTGCCTCCAGACCAGGGGTTCTCCCTGACTGTCAAGTCTTCCCAGGACCCTTTCCGGACTGACAACACTAGCCTGTCCCCCTCAGTTCCCCAATTGAACAAGCACAGGGCTGAAAGGTTCAAGTGGCCACATTGTCAGGAGCTGCCAGTAATTCCTGGTTTCAGGTTTCAGGTTTGTGTTCCCACCCAGAGAACAGAAGGCACATCTTCCCCTCCTCTCCTCCCTCCTCAATGGACTAGCTCAGGGTTAGGCATGCATCACAGATCCTCAAGGACATTTCTTTTGATGGCGGAGACACTGCAACACTCCCATGGCATATTTCTCAGTGCATCCCAGTTCTTAAATGCATCATTCATTTGTTCATTCACTTAAGGAAAGATAAGATCAAGACTACTGGAAAAGACCAGGGAATCATCCACTAACAGGAGAGCGTTCAGCTGTAGAAGGGATAAGATTCCCCCAGGAGAAGAGGGAAGGCAGAAGGAAGGAAGAGACCTGAGGACGTGACAGAACCTTGAGGGGAGGGGCACCAACATCTGGGAAGTGGGCAGGAATAAGGGAGACAGCAGAAGCCATCAGAGGGCCAGGAGGAATTCACAGAGAACTGCATACTGGAAGCCAGGGGGGAAAGTAGGTTTTCAGAAGGGGAAGCGTAACTGCCAGAGAGGTCAGGCCCACAGCATGACAGTGGCCATAGCCTGAGCAAGTCACCACATCTGCATGGCTTAAGGAAATGGAGACAATGCATGCCACACACAAAAATCTGATTGAGCCCTAGCTGGTTTGGCTCAGTGGAGAGAGCATCGTCCAGCAGACTGAAGGGTCCCTGGTTCGATTCTGGGAAAGAGGACATGCCTGGGTTGCGGGCTCAATCCACAGTAGGGGTTGTGCAGGAGGAAACCTATCAATAATTATCTCTCATTATTGATGTTTCTATCTCTCTCTTCCTCTCCCTTCCTCTCTGAAATCAATAAAAATATATTTTAAAATGTTTTGATTGAGAAAGGAGAGAAAAATGTGGGCTGGTAGCTGGAGGAGAAAGCAGAATTGAAGAAGGACAATAACTAGATTAATAGGAAGGAGCCCAGGGGAGGGAAAAGAGGCAGGCCTGAGCTGAAAGGGCCCAGGGAAGGTGGCAGGTAGAGTCCAGAGGAGGCCTCACACTCTCACACTGGATGGGTGGGGAAAGGGCAGATGATTTCCAGAGGAGTCCTGGGTGATTTGAAGGGGCACCAGTCAGAAAGCCAGGACCTGTTGGGTTTGGAGGTGGTGCAGGCAGCAGCAGGAGGATCTGGTTTACCAGGAGGTTTGAGAGAGGAAGAGAAGGGCTGGCCTTGCTTTGTAGGGAACTGGCTGGCATCATGAGGGGGAAGGCACAGGAGCTGTTGAGGGCTGCTGGGAATTCCGGTGGGCTGGAGAGAAGGAGTTAGTGGTGACATCACCTATTCTCACCAAAGAGAAAGAGGGAGAGGCCAACTGGGCCTGGCTCCCCAAGTCACCTGTGAACCCCCACAAGCCTGAGGCTGCTTTGACTCTACTTTCACTCCTACCCAGGCCAGAAAGGGGAGGTTTAAGCAATGTAAAAAGCAGGGAATGCCACAATGGGGCAGGGACACTGAGGCTTTGCAAGGGGAAGATCGATCAGAGTGGATTCAGCGACACTCAGTGCACACTGCCTGCCAGGCATCTGGCCATCCAGACATGCCTGGACACTCTCTGAGATAGGCTGCCCCGGCCTCCTGTGGCAGTCTGCTCCATTCTGTATAGTTTTGAGTGGTTCCCAGTTCTCTAAATGAGACAAAGTTGACCTCCCTATAACTTCCCTGTTTATCCAAAGCTCTCCTGGGGGCCCATTGCCCACTAGTCCTGTGACAGGTGCCTCCTGCCCTTTGACAGGTGCAGGGATGTCTCTCTCTCTCTCTCTCTCTCTCTCTCTCTCTCTCTCTCTCTCTCTCTCTCTCTCACACACACACACACACACACACACACACACACACACACACACACAAGCTCATGCTCTCTTTCTCTGACAAGACTTTGGCCACGCTAACAATGGCATTTGGTGCGTTGAGTCTTACTTTCCAGAGTACGTGTTTACTCTGGAGGCCATTGTTTGGGTAGTAAGAGTTGGGGCAGAAGGACTACCTTCGGTCTCACTGTCAACCTGTGACAATGCTTGGGGTCAGAACATTTATCAGGTTTCCTGATTTGCAGCCTATGATTCCCTGACCTGAGATGTGGGCTGCCTTTCCCACTGATGGGCCATAGATAGAACCCAGGGAGCAGGGGCAGGTCCCATTGATGCCCTGGTGCCCCATCTTGTGCCTGGGCCAGGCTGGAGCTTCCAGTGGACAGAATCCACATCTCTCTTCTCTTCCTTGCAGACCCCCAACCCTCAGAAGGAGCATTTGGAAAGGCCCCTCTGGCACCCAGCTGCTGTCTGAGCCTGCACCCTCCCTTCCTCTGCCCCCACACAGGTGGCACTCACATGTGGCCTCCAGTCCGGTCCTCCCTCGTGAGCATTCCCTCCTTCTCCATCAGCATCTGCCGGAAAGTCCTGACCTTCTGCCGGGTTTCCTCCTCAGAGTACCTGCAGGGGTGCAGGGAGGGTGACGGCTGTTCTCTTCCTGCCTGTGTCCTCCCCTGCCCCTCCCCCAGCCCTGTCAAAAGAGCACTTTCCAGCTTGGGATGGTCTGTCCAAGCAAGGCTTTCAACGCTGAGGAAGCGCAAGGCCTGCCCACTTTGTGCCAAGGTAGCCAACCAACCAACTAAACAAACACCAGCCAGGCAAACAAATGAAAGGAAGATTTGTTCCCAGAGGTGGGGAGACCAGCTAGGTGGGGCCTTCCTCCTGGCCCTCATCCCCCCAGGGCAGGCCTCCCTCCCACATCCCGACTACATGCACTCTGGACACATTTTAGGGAGAAGTGAGAATCCATGGCTTTTTCTGCTTTCCTAGCCTCAAGGACATCTGATCCTCACAATAACCTTGGGAGGTTCTTCGAGCATCCCCATCTCTGCAGGATCAAGGCTACCAAATGGCTTGCTGGGGATCCCAGTGCTAGATCCATTGTCTCTTTCTGGGTGGGTGGATGAAATCTGTGCCTTGAATGGAAGTTCTCACTTCTCTACTCCCTTCTTCCTTCCTCCCTCCTTGAGTCAGGTCTCAGGCTAGGGATCAAAGTCCAGAATTCTCTACTCCTTATCCTCACTCCTACACCCTGGAGTCAGTCTTCATCTTCTCTCACTGCACCACTGTGACAGCTGCTGCCTGGCCCTTCCAGCTCTTCTGGCATTTCTTTCTCCAGCATGTGCCCAGGTGGTAGGGTCATGTCTTTGCTCACCCAGCCCCTTGCCCTGTATCCAGTGGCTGCTGCTAAATGAATCTTGGGGTTCCCAGCCCACACCCTCTCTCCTTCCTGGGCTGCAGGTCAGTGTCCTGGGTAAACAGGAATGAGGTCCGGTCTTGTCTCTATCACCCATTCACCATTCACCTTCTATCCATGCAGCAGGTCCAGCCCTCCCCATTCAGCCTATTCGTGAAAATAGTACATTGTTTTCTCTTAGGGACTCCATATTGTCTCTCCATCCTTCTCTATTCAATTCTTTTCTTCCCTTCAACAAGCATGTGTGGATGGACCCTGTCTTTTTAGAGAGCAATTTGGCAATTCTTTTCAAAAATCTTAAATAATGAACACTCCCTTTGACTCAAATTAACTTCCAGGTTTACCATGAGGAGATAGTCATGGCTAAGCACAAAGAAGTGACTCATAGGGTGTATACAACAGCATGGATACCCTCTGACCAGGTTAGGTGCTGGTGTTTGTACTTCCTGGATCCTGGCAGGTGGTTCCTGTGCTAGTCATTATCTGTTGACTCCTCTGTGTTCTGCACTGGCCTGGGTGTTTCCTGAGGGCAGGGACCTTGTCTGTCTGGATTGCCATTGTGTCCCCAGCACCTGTCACCTTGCTTGCCTTATGTGGCACCCCAACGTTTTGATAAATGAGTGACTGGTGATGGAGAGGCATCAAAGAATTTGGAGGTTGGATTTTTATTTTGGAAAGATGGCTTTGGTGGCTGTGCAGAGGAGAGACCTGAAGGCAGAGAGGCCGCTATTGGGCTACTGCAGGTGTTCATGCAGGAAATGGTGAAGTTAGAGCTAGAGAGTGGGCCTGAGGATGGAAGGGAAGAGGGCAAAAACTGTCTAGGTGGGAAAATGGCTGGGACTCAGGGACTGATTGGACACGTTGCGGACAGGGGGAAGATAAGAAGCACAACTTTTTAACCAGGTGTCTCCTGACCCCTAACTTGGGTCTAATTCTCTGCAGGTTCAGGCACCTATGTGGCCCACGATATGGAGGGTTGGATCCTGCTTGGCAGGGGGAGAAGCCCATCTCTCCCAACTCCCACCTCCATCACAGGGAGGATGTGTGGGGTGTGGGGGTGCTCAGGCCACACTCTACTGACGTCTCTAACCCAGCTTCACCAAGCTCGGGGCCTGGGCCCGTGGTGTCCTCCTCAGTCCCTGTTTAGCATTCAGCTGGAGGGTCCTTGTCCTTGTGTGTTGGGCAGTGCAGAGTCCTCGGACGGCTGGGTTGGTCTGGTGCCCAGGAAGAAGGGGTGGTGCCCTCTCTCTGAGCAGTGGAGGCACAGAGGAACTGCTCCCATTTCATCTTTTCCTCATACCAGCTTGTCATTGTCACCAGCACAGAGACAAACAGCATAGGCCCTTTAAAACTGCTTAGCCCCAGGCTCTTGTAGGAAGACACAGGCTGGCTGGCCCATTGGCATGGGGCCCTGCATGTGGTGGGGTTGAGGAGGAGATGGCCCAAGAGCAAGGCTTGGCTAGATTCCAAGTTGGATAGGAGGGGTTTCAGCCCAGGGTTCAAGCACCATGCCTAGGGGTCTATGGAGCATGTGAGGCTGGGAAATGGGTTTCATTAAGACTTGGAATGGGACATGTGCAGGGACTTGGGGCTCATCCCAGAACTGGCAGGTTTAAGGCAAGTTGACTAACTCCAGCACCTGTCGTTGAGGGGCTGAGGGGCTGGATTGAATCAACTTGGTGGCTTGGGGAGGACCACTCTCTGCCCCAGGGCTTCATGCTGGGAGAAGCTGGGGACCCAGGAATAACATTTAGTTATTGGGCAAACAGGTCTCAAGTGTGACCACCATCTCCTATTCTCCTCTCTCCTCATATCTCTTGAGGTCAAGCCTCTCAGCTGAGGCTATGTGGAACAGTGATTAAGAGGTGAGGCAGGAGAGCCAGGCACTCCTATTTTTGAGTCCTGGCACCGCGTCCCCCCCCCCCCCCTCCAATTGCCTAGCTTTGTGACCTTGGACAAGTTCATACACTTCTCTTAGCCTTAGCCCTTACATCTGTGAAGTGAGATAGTAACCTGCCTTTCAAGGTTATCATAAGGATTAAAGAGATGATGCATATACAGTCCTTTGCCCATCACATAGTAGGTGCTCAATAAATCATAGTGATTGAGGATTTTTGTTCCAGAGTGATGGGAACAGAGGGTCTAGCTATCCCAGGCTCTCTGTTGTTTTCTACTCCAGACCCCTGCCAGATCAGCAAGGTCCCACCCAGGTCAGGAGCCACCTGGACCTTTTCACTCTGCATTCTCAGGAGGCAAAGGCTGACATGGAAGGGAGGCTGGTACCCAAACCATTCACTCTGTGTGGAAGTGGCAGCATCTGCCAACTTAAGGCCACACAGGAGGCCTGGCTAGCATTGGCCAAACCCTCATACTAAAAGTCAAGGGCTTGGACAATGATGTCTGTCTCCCTTGTCCCCACTCTACTGTATGGGAAGGACATGCCAAATTGGTTGCTGCTTTGGGGACTTCCTGGGTTGCCCTCTGGGGGTGGGATGAGGAGACACTGTATTTTAAAAGATTTCCCCAGAGTGGAAAATGTTTCATTCTGCTGCCCTTGCTCAGACCTAGGGCTCTTAGATAATCCCTTCCTTTGTCATTAATTTGATTTTCACGGAGCAATAGAAGGAATGACTTCTGAGGGGGTAGATGACCTCACTATTCCCATTTTATAAAAGAGGAAACAGAATAAGGGAGAGGGGAGGGCTCAAAGCTCCACACCCAACTAGGCCACCTTGCCGCCACCACCATTGCATTGTGTCCTCACAGGAAAGGGCCTAGGTAGGGTGGGTGGGGGATGTTTGTGGTGGGGGTGAGAACATCACATTGCACAGGCTGTGGGCTCCGTCCCCACCCCTACGGTGATTGCAGGCTGCACACAGAGGCTACCCTGGAAGGTGTTTCCAAATGCAGCATCAATCACCAGCGAATTAGCCGGCCATCCATCAATATTAAGGAAGGGATTGCTTTTTAATGAGGCCAAAGAATGCGTGTTCCTGTGACTAGTGGGAATATTTGTCAAATGCCTGAGAACCTGGTAAATAAACGCAAATGAACCAGTGTTTCTAGAAATGGATATTAATGACTAGATTTGATAACAGGGCAAGGGTCCCTAGTGTTTGTGGAGCATTTTCTGGGCACTGACTGGGGGCAGAGGAGCCCTGTCATGCCTTAGTCCACAGGACCCTCAGAACAATTCTGGGAGGCAAGTAATTGGGGCTTGCCCAAGGTCACAGGCCTGGGCTAAAAGCCTGGATGGTTGGGTTTCAGAGTGGCTGTGGCCTTCACCCACCAGGCTGCAACTAAGAGATGGGAGGGGCGGGGGATGGTGACTGGAGAGCTAGCTTTATGGGAGACTCCAGTCTAAGGACCACCTGCAGTAAAGACTTGGGTGGGAGGAAGGTGCCCTGACTGAACATCTGGAGACCTAGTGGGTGCTTCCCAGAGAGGTACAGGTCCTTAATGCCTGGGGACTGACAGCAATGACTTGGCCAAGTGTTATCCCCTTCCATCAAAGGCTGCCTTCACCTGGTAAAGGTCCTCCCAAGCGCAGCAAGGGGCTTGGGGCTCGTGGAGGAGGAGATTCCACCAGGGGAAAGAAGGGTGGGGAGGGAGAGGAGCTTCCTGAGGAATGTGCCTTAGGGTTCTCTGAAAGAAGTCATCCCTTCTGTTCCCTACCCACAGCCATGCTCCCTTCACTCCTCTCCCAACTCAGCAGGGTTTGCAGGTTTAAGGTCCGGGGGCTCTCTCTGCAAAAGGACACTCCATCCTATTCCCTACTCAACCCTGCCCGGGGGTCTCATTTCTTCTGCTCACATCCACAGCTCATGGAACCTGTTTTCAGCTGCCAGCAGAGGCCTCCTTTTGGTCTGCTTTCAGTAGCCTTCCATCCATCACTCTCTGAAGAGACCCTACCTCCCCCGTCCCTCAACCTGGTCCCCAGCTGGAGGTGAACACCAAGTCCCCGTGCCCCTGTCTTTTCCTTATAAGCCCTGCAGGAGGCCCTGGACCCAGGGCCTGCCTTTCTGATGGCCTTCCTGATGGACTGCCACTGGTGGCTCTCTCTGTTTGAGCCTCAGTGTCTTCCTGGGCTCCACAGGGACAGTGAGCTGTGTCTTGGCTGCCTCTTGAGGAGTCCAAGAGGACTAGATGGACAGACAAAAGTATGGTTTGGAAGGACTGCTGTATACAGGCTGTCTGGCCTGATGTGGCTCCAGGCCCAATCCCACCCATTGGCATTTCTGATTTCTCAGCTCACTGATAGTGCATATCTGATGGACATGGCCTGCTCCCAACTTTGTCTCTCTCCACAGCCAGCTCACTCCTTTCAAAGTACTCAGGACAGATGCAAAAGGGAGCCTTGAGACTATCAGCTCTCCTTGGAGCTGCACAAATGGATAGGCTTTGTTCCTAGGGTTTTTTTGCTCTTTTTGTCTTCAGCCTCAGGTGGAGGGCTGTCTCCACTAGACTTGCCAGGGAAGTCCCTCACAACTCCTCCTTCTCGGCTGGACAAACTCCTACTCATCCTTCAAGGCCCATTTGAATGTCTTCTCCTCTCAAAACCTCTCCTCTCAGCTCCTGAAGCACTTGGCCCTCTCCTGTCCTGTTCTGTACCATGATTCTAATCTGTTTTGTGATGGAGTTGGTTGTTAACATGCTTGTTTCCTTTTTGAGATGGGGAGAGACTTTGAGGAAGTTACTCAGATCCAACTCTGGGTCCCAGCACAGTGCCCAGCACACTTATGTGCCCCATGACTGGTTCTGGACTAGAGAGGATGAAATCAAGCTTCCAGATGTGGCTGCCAGCAGCATTCCTTTGCTGAAACCACATAGTAAGGATCAATTGTGCTTTCTTGTCTGGCTGCAGCACGTGCTTGGCAGAGTCTAGGCGGCTCGATCCACCGATTTTATAGAAGGGGAAACTGAGGCATGTTTACATGCCTCTCTCCCCCACTGGACTGGACCTTTTTGAAAGGCATGAGTTGTGTCTCCTTGGCTGCTGTAAATCTGAGCTTGACATAGAGTGGGTGTTCAAGACAGCTTATTGGTTGAATAAACAAATAAATGAATAAAAATTCGGTTGGGTTTGCAATGGTTCCACTCCCACGATTTCAGACTCCCTTCCCTTGGTCCTTGCCTGACTGGGCTCCAGGGTCCCCACTCTAGCTCCGCCCTCGACCCCAGCCCCGCCCCCGCCCGCTGGCCCTGACCCGCAGCCCACAGGTTCCCCGTCTTCGGCCCAGCGGCACGCTCACCCCTGCTCCTCCATCATCTCCTGCAGCTCCATGCACTTGAGCTCCACGCGCCGCTTGCGCTCGTGGTCCAGAATCTCACGGTGCGCGCGCTTTACTAGCCCTGGCTCGGCGGCGCGCATCTCCTCCTCCGTCCGCGGCCAGTTCCCGGAGGAGGCTCCCGGCTGCGGGAAGCCGTTCGCAGCATCGGGCGGGGACGGCATGCTAGCTGCCCCGTTGTTCACGGTGGAGGACATAGCGGCTAGCCCCGGAGCTGCTGGCCTCGGCCCTGTGGGACAGACACAGACACGAGGCGAGATGGTCACTTCTCGGCCACCTGCTAAGCTCTTCTCTGCGCGGGTTAATCCTGAAGATTTAAAGGCCTACTCATGGCTCTAATCCGCTTCCCCTCAGACTGCGGAGGGGGATGGACAGCAAGTTTGCACCTTTGGGTCACCCCTCAGAGCAGGAGAGGGGATTAGACACTGTAAGATGGGTGAATGCAGGCGGGACTATAGATAGTTTCTAAGGGGCCTTGGCTTGGAATAGAATCATTTTCAGGGACCTAGTAACCACCTAGGGCAATCCTCTCTGCCTTGTACCAATGCCTGGGCCTGGCCGCTTAGCCTTTGCCTGCCCACTTGCTTGCATCTCCCCAGGCAATCAAATTAGTCCCTGGGAAAACTTGTTAGTTTTATTCTTGTTTTTCCTTCAGGGTCAGTTTAAATCTCCTTCTCCTCAAAACACTCACTGTCCTGGCTCTGGCTGGTGGGAATCACAGACCACATGTGCTCCCACTTCCCAGGGCAGCCCTGCAGAGATGGGAAGACAGAGCCTTCTCCAGGCTTAGGGGCACTCCCACTGCAGATGCAGTTTTCAGTCCCCACTTTGATTTGGCTAACTGCTCCAAAGCCAGCAGTCCAGGTGGGGGCCTGATCCAGATTAAAACCCTCCTTTGTTCTGGAAACACTGCTCCTGAGGATGTGACCCAAAGTGGCACTGACATTAGCTTTCCCGGCAGCCACATCCTCCTACAGGCTCAGGGTGACATGGGAGTCAGCATGGCCTGGGAGGTAAGAAGTCCTGGCTCTACACTAGGCCCAAAGTAGAATATATGCATGCATTTGCGTGGGCACACACACGGATGCGCACACACACATATGCACACACACACACATACACACCAAGGACCTATCTTAACAGAGGGAGGCACCTTCTGAGCTATTTCCATTTCCTTTCTCCAAGGCTCTGCTAGTTGCTAAGCAACAGGGAGGCCTCCTTCTCAGGGAGTGGGATGCCAGGGAGGGGAAGGGTGGAGGGAGATGGGAAGAGAAGAAGAGACTGGGCATATCTGGACATCCTGGATGGACCTTCCCTGCAACACAACCCCCAACACACACTCCCCTTACTGGCCTCAGAATGGTGGGGGTGGGGGACATTCAACAACACAGAGATTGGAAGGCAGAGAAGAGGGAGGGGGGACTGTGAGAGGCATAGAAGCTCTAAAGGGGACAGAGTGAAAGTGGTTATGAGAACACAAACTCCTTTATATGTCTATCCTCTTAAGTCCCAAGTCCCTGGGTTCCAGGCCAGACTCCTCCACTCCTTGCTATGTGACCCTGAGAACATTACTACCCCTCTCTGAACTGATCCCCTCCTGTGTCTGGGAGCATTATCCAGACTCTGCAAGAGAGGAGGGCACTTGGGTGTTTACAGACCAAAAATGTTCTTTTAACCTCTATCCACCCCAAACCCTGCAGGCATCCTGCCTGTCCCTATCCCACCTCTGCACCCCAGCTCACCAAGGCTTCTCCTGGGGCATCCATAAGCATCACCTACTGTCCAGCCCCACGCAGAGCTCCAAGAACCCTGCTCCCCCACTGCCTTGGCCACTGTGCTTAGTTCATGGGTGACACCTCCATATGTTGCTCACCTGAACCAGGGGCAGGTATGGAGCTTGGAGACCACCACTGCCCTGGCCCACTGCAGCTCACCTATCATCAAGTTTGGCCCCTCATCCTCTCTTTTCAACATTGCTCACATTTATCCACTTCCTTCCCTCCCATTACCATCTCAACCCAAGCCCCTCACTCTGATCCACTTTGGCCTGAGTGTCCTGCCTCCTCCCCACCCCCTCAAACCCCCTACCCTCTCTGTCCATCCTGCATCAGCAACCTGGGAGATCAGTCCAGGAGCAAATCAGCTGTCATGCTCTGATTAACGGCCTCTAGTGGCCTCCTGTCACTTTGACCGAAAGTTGTGACATGACCTGCCTTTTGATCTAGCCTCTATGCCCCTTCCAACAGATTCTCCATCTTTCTTGTCTCTCCCTTTCCCTGGAACACTCTTCTCCTGACTCCTACATGTGCTTAAAGTGACTGCTCGTAGGCATCACCACCTCCTGGAAACCTTCCCTCAGCCCTATGGAAGGTGCTGCCCTCCCAGAGCTCTTGCCACTCATTGCTGTCACTGTGAGTTCACAGGCCTGGCTCTCCCAGGCTGGGGGCAGTTTAGTTTTCTGCTCCTCGTGCCAGCAAAGTGCCCGAGCAAGTGGAGCTCGATGCATATGGATAGAACAAATGGAAAACAGTTATAACGGGAGGCGGGATGGAGGAATACCTGGCACTGCCCTCAATATAACCTGCAAGACCCCTTCATGTTTTGCCCTATGCCAGTGGTCGGCAAACTCATTAGTCAACAGAGCCAAATATCAACAGTACAACGATTGAAATTTCTTTTGAGAGCCAAATTTTTTAAACTTAAACTTCTTCTAATGCCACTTCTTCAAAATAGACTCACCCAGGCCGTGGTATTTTGTGGAAGAGCCACACTCAAGGGGCCCAAAAGCCACATGTGTCTCACGAGCCGCAGTTTGCCGACAACGGCCCTATGCTATCCTGCAGCTTCATTCCTTGATACACCTCATCCTGCAACCAACGTCCAGCCCCATCAGCACTCTCACTCCTTTGTACCTTTGCCCATGTGGTTACCCTATGCTGGAATACCTGTTCTGCTCTTCTCCATCCGGGGAACTTCTACTCATCCTTCAGGGCCCAGCCCAAATGTCATCTCCCCTGGGAAGCCTTCCCCACTTCTGAGGAAGGGCATGGAGGCTAGATCAAAAGGCAGGTTATGTCACAACTTTCAGCCAAAGTGACAGGAGGCCACTAGAGGCCGTTAATCAGAGCATGACACCTGATTTACTCCTGGACTGATCTCCCAGGTTGCTGATGCAGGATGGACAGAGAGGTGGGAGGTTGCGGGGAGAGGAGACAGGACACTCCTTGACTCCCACTGCTTTTGTCCTCACCTCTTTAGATATGGAGGTTCAACTTGTTTTTATCTGACCTCTGTTCTAGACTGTAAGTCCTTTGAGGGGAGGGGACCGTCCCTTCATTACAGCTCCTCAGAACCTCCCCAGAAGTTGGCAATGCTGGAGGCACATTAAAAGTGTGGGTACAAAGCCAGGTTTTTAGCCATGTTGCTCTGCAGGCTTACCTTCTGATGCGAGTAAGGCTCCCCAGCCTAGAGCTTGGCCCAGCTCCTTGCAGGCAGGGGTAGAGGAGCTAGCTGATGGGGGCAGTTCTGAACATCAGAGTCAGATCTCCAGACCCTGAGAAATTCTATTCCCAGCACTAGGGAAATGTCTGGGTGAGATTGCTAGGCTTCTGGGGGCAATCTTTCAGGGTGCGAAGGTACAGGGGGCAGGTGCAGTCTGCATTTCACTAGGACAGATGGTGGATTCTACCAACTTCTGGTGAGTTGGAGGGTGCCAGGCAGGAATCTGAGGTAGGTTATTCAAAGGATGACCCTTTAACCCCTAGAGAAGAGGCAGGGGTCATTGCTCACTATGTTAGGGTTGCAGGGCCAGCAAACCAGGGAGTTACTGCAGGCACATGGTCTTTCTGTGAGGCACTGACGTTATCTTTTATGAAATCATTGTGAGATTTCATAAGGCAAAGAGACATCGTGCTGGTGGGAACTAATAGTCTGTACTGTTGTAATTGGTGGATAGATTGATCTATGCTTAAGAGAGCTACCTAATATTGGTCAACGTCACATTAGATGGAGGTATTTAATGGGGGACCACAGGGCTCTGTCCTCACCATTGACCCAATATGTTCACCATTGACTGAAGGGAACTTGGACAATCTGATTATCACCAAGGATACAATCTGGGAAGGCTCATGAATTCAGAGTCAGAATCTAAAAGGACTCAACAGACTGGAGCAATGAAAGGAATCTAAGAAGGTGAAACAGGATAGTGAAAAATGCCACATTCTGGAGCTAGGTCCCAAACTAACTTTCTAAAATTGGAATAGAAATAGTTAGAGGCAGTATATTTAGGAAGGATTTAGAGGTTTTCAATGGTCAGAGATTCAATCATGATGTGGCTGCCAAAAGTCTATGTTATCCTATGCTATAGCAACAAAAATATGATGTGTAGAATAAGGAAATGATAAGAATATACAGACGATCAGAATCCCTATCTTTAAGTATTTAAAGGATTGTAGAGGATATAGGCCAAACCTAGCTGAATCTGCTGGAAGCTTATAAGAAGTAGGTAGGGTTGCCAAATTTGGCAAATAAAAATATAGAATGTGCAGTTAAGTTAAATTTGAATTTCATGAATTTCATATTTGGAACATACTTATACTAAAAAAATTATTCACTGTTTATCTGAAATTTAAATTTAACCTGGTGTCTTGCATTTTATATGTTCATGCTACCTGAGACTCACCCCAGATCTAATGAATAAAAATCTCTGGAGGTTAAATTGTTAATGTTCCCCAGGTGATTTTGATGTAGATCATGGACTAGCAATTGGGAGCCCTGTCAGAGCAGCAGTTCTCACATTTTATCAGACCTCAGAGTCACCTGGAGGGCTTGTTGAAACCAGCGGGCTGGGCCCCACCCTGAGTTTCTGACTCAGTAGATCTGGGGTAGTGTCTGAGAATTTGAATTTCTAACAAGTTGTCAAGTGCTGTCCTTTGACCACACTGAGAGGAACAAAGTTCTAGCCAATCTCTCCCATTATCATTCTGTCCCCTTCAGAGACTCACCCACTGTTGGCCTTTGTCCCAGAAGACAAAGCCAAATTCCTTCAGGGAAGTCATCTAGAGTGGACTTCAGCTAAATCCATAAAAGATCTCCCCCACCCCCCAACAATCAAATCTTAATTTAAAAAAAAACACAAAACTAAGCAGTTCATTTCATCCCAGGATGTATGAGTTCCTTGTTAGAGACTGTTCAAGCAGGAGATAGATACTATATTCACTCAAACACTCACCCAGCATCTACTTGGGGGCCCCACCCTATGAAAGGCTGAGGATTTGGAGATGAACAAGAGTCCATCCTGGCTATCGGGGAGCTCGCAGGCTGGCTTGGGAAACCAATAGTTATCGGGTGTGTGTGATAAAACAGAATTTGAGGAGAGTCTGCAGCTTTGCCTGGTTGGTCAGGGCAGGATTCCCAAAGGGACTGGGAGGGGCTGGAGGCAGGGACACCAGAGCAGGTGAGGCCTGAACAGAATTCAAGAAGTAGACAGACTTGGCAGGATGTGACTGGTTGTGGATGAATTGACTTGAGTGGCCAGGTGGATTGTACAGCCATTTACTGCGATGGGGAACATGGAGGGCAGATTAAGAGTGTGTTGAGGGTGAGGGACTTGTGGGGGTCAAGCTGGCAGATATGACATTTAGAGCCATAACCCTAACCCTGACCCTAACTTGCCAAGGTCCCTGGGGACACTGACAGTCTCTTTGGAGGCAGAGCAGCAAATGGGAAGTCTTTTCTCTACTGCTAATTGGCTGTTGGACCCTGAGGAAGCCTCTTACCCTCTCTGGACTCTCGTTTCCCCACTGGCCAATGCAGGCAGCGGGGCTGGACTCAGAGACCCCACAGGTCCTTTCCTATTCTGGAAATCTAGGTAACTATAAATGTGTACTGCCAAGCCTTCAGCCCACCTCCTTCCTGCTTCTATAGCCACTGCTGCCACCCCAGAGCTCCTCCCTGAGGCTGTCTCCAGCACTGGGTCAGGTCCCAAGGGCAAGCCCAGAGGCCAGGCCAGCCAAACCCATGTGCAGATTAAGTCATGCAGATCTGAGTGGTTAAAGAGCCAGACCTCTAATTTACAAGCCTCATGGCTGAGTCCCTGGGCTTTCCTCTACTTCCAGACCCAAGCCTGGGTCCCTTGAGTAGACCTGGCGGAGGACAGGATGGAACAGTTTGGCTGCTGGTACCTGCAAGTCCAGCCCTGCTGGTAGAGATTAATTGAAGGTGAAACAGTCCATCTGTACTGCAGTGTCCAGTCTGCTGACAGGCATGGAGGCCGCTCAGCTAATGAGATCATCACTCATCCTGGGCTCAGAAGGGTGAGATGCTCGCTCAGATCGATAGTGACCTGGCCGGATCTGGGGAGAGGGAGCAGTGGACGACATATGTGTCTGAGGGGGAGACTGGCCTTGCCTTGGGGAACCCTGGTTTGAGGCAGAGACAGGGCTATACTCCTTGGGAATTCATAATCTGAGTGACCTTGTCATGTGCCTTAAGTTCTGTGCCTCCGTTTCCTTGCCTGTAAAATGGAACTAATAACAGCACCCTTCTTAGAGGTTTGTTGTAAAGGATGAATACATGTGAAATGCTACCACAGTGCATAGCATGCAGTGAATACCTCATACGTGGTACCAATGTTCGTTATTATTTGTCAGTGGTGACTGTTCTGTTTTGGACTTGGTGGAGTCCCTAGTCATCCAGGGGGAGATGTCCAGGAGCCTCAGGTCATGGGTCTGGCACTCAGAAGGCTGAGATCGAGCCTGATTTGGGCCTTTCATTACAGAGTTGGAGACTGAGCCTGGAGAGTGAACAGGTTGCTGATTGTGGAGGGAAGAGAGAGCAGAAGCAGGAGCTCAGGGCAGAAGGTGGGGGTCATTTTGAGGAGCCTGCTGAGGTGACATGAGCCACTTTCCTCCAGCTGGCCTCAGCAAACGCCTCCACTCCCAGTGCATCAGCCTCCAGCACCAGTGGCAGCCACCTAGAGGCCCACTTTGTTCTGGAGGCTCAGAAGCTTCTCTCACTAGGGGACAGCACTCACTGACCTGGGGGCCCCTTTCCCTGCCTCTACCTGCCAGAGACCTACCTCCCCATTGGTGATGCCAGGCCTCAAGACCTCCACACCCTCAAATGTACAGGTTCCCACAACTTTAAGTAAGCTCTCGATCCCCAGTCACACACAATATAACCACATTCTTGCTACTAAGGTCTATCTGTGGTTCCCCACGGGCCCAGGAAAGCCAGGGTGGGGTGGGTGGACAAGGAGCACTGGATTTGGAGTCAGAGGACTTGAGCTTGAATTTTGGTTCTACCTGGGTGACCAGGAAAAGTCATTAAACCTCCTGAGCCTCAGTTTCCTCATCTGCAAAATGAAGACAATACTCCTTACCTCACAGCGTGGTGGGATCATTCATTCTTTCAGTGACAAGCTTGTTATGAAAACAGACCCTAATTACACCCTCTCCCTGCACCCTGGCTTGGTGCTGGGGTAGTAAATAAGAGACCAGAGAAAGTCTGCTTGGCCTGGGAAGGTCAGGGAAGGCTCACAAAGGCAATCGTTTTGAACTGGCCCTTTGGAAGATGAGTTGCTCCTTGTAAGGAAGGAAAAGTCCAGGTGGGGGCCAGCACAGGCTAAGGGCCAGGGCAGGCAGGGTGCAGGGCCCTGGGACTAAGTGGACCAGGGTGGAGTGGAATCATGATGGGGAGCTGCCTTCCTCTGAGGTGGGGGCTGTGAGCACAGTGTGAGGCCTTCCAGAGAAAAAGCCCAGTGTGAGAGAGAGGGTGGAGAGGACATGCCTCCTGAATTTCCTGGAGGAAAAGAATTCTTTGTAACTGTCAGAAACATGATGGAACTGACAAACACACATGAAACTACATACCTAGGTTGTGAAACTAAGTCCGGTCTTTGTAAAAATGAGTGTGCAACAACAATGGTTTGTCAAGATATTTTGTCCAAGCTGGGAAAGAACACCCATCTCCACTGTGTTCACGGAAGCTCAGGGTGTTTCACCCCACCTCAATCCCTGACACTGAAGCCATGCGGTACCTGTGACACCGATGTGTTTCCTGCGCACTGGGGGAAGGGGCTCTCCTGTCAACCTCACCCTTCCATGTGGGGACCCTTCTCCAGACTCCATGAGCCTCTCCAGGCCAGTGGCTACAACACACTGAAAGCCTTCCCCATGCTCCCTGCCCAGGAGGGTGGGGTTGGGGGCGGGGGTAAAGGCCACAGGATGGAGTGAAAGCCCCTCAGCTCTAGGGGACAAGCTCTCATGTCACAGCTATTCAGCGAGTGGGCACTCTGGGGCCCAGCAGGGGGTAAGAGAGAGATATAGGGGGAGAAGCAGTGATGCCTGTAATGTAGCAAGATGAGTGCTAGAATGGTGGACATGTAGAAACATTAACTGAGAGGTGTGTGAGAAGGAGTATCATTAGGAGGTCTTCCTGGAGGAGAGATCTTGAAGTATACATAGGAGCTGGTGGTACAAAGAAGGGGAGGAAGGATATCGCGGGTAGCTTGTGGGGCATGTGTGAAGAAAGCTTAATGAGGAAAGAGGGAAGAGCATGGGCTTGTTGCACAGCTGAGCACAGTGGATGGGAGGAGACAGAGGAGCTAGGGCTATACCTTGCAGGCAATAGGGAGCCAGTGTTGAGCTGGAGAGGTCATGATCAGATCTGCATTTTGAAAAGATCTCTTTTACTAACCAGTGCCTTCACTTTTGCTGTCCCTTACCCTTTAGAGAGAGGTGTGACCCTAACTCCACATTAACTTGGTCACCATTAATTAAGGCAGACATAAAACTTGAAATGCATTAATAAATGGACTCGATTAAAAAAATCAAGACGGACATGTGCAGATCAGCAAGTGGCAGAAGAGCCAGCCTATGTTCAAATCACTTACTATGTGCCCCAAAGTGACTTAATTTCTGTGCTGTTTCCTCATTTGTAAAATGGTGTCAATATAAGTAACCCCTTTAAGGTTGAAGGAATTAACCTGTTAGTTAAGAGCACTTACTAAGTTCTATGTCTAAATACCTTTGCTAGTATTACCATAAACAATGCCAACCAGTCTAAACCACTACAGGCATGGGTGGGGCATATAGATCAGTATAAATCACAACAGATTATGTAGATAATTTACCATTCCAAATCAGTACCAACTTGTGAAGACTAGTAGGCCAACAAGGTCACTTTTCACAGATAACAACCCACAGGGACCAGTGGAGACCAGTATTCACTGCTAAGAAAATGCTGCAGGGTGAAGGCGCTGGGCCGACTGGCAGTGAGAGGGTTAGCTAAGTGAGCTTCCTCTCTGCCTCCTGGGGACTCTCTCAGGAGGGGAGGGCAGGAGATGCTGGCTCTGCTACTTGTTACCCAACCCTCCTGAAGATGCTGTGGGGGAGGGAGGAGGGAGAAATGCTGAAAGCCTTCCTTTCAATTATTCAGCAGCCAGAGCTTCCTGCCGCCCCTGTTGGAGCCAGAGGAAGTCCTTGGCCAGAGTCCCCAGGCTGGGGCTGGCTGGGGCTGGCTGGGATGACGGAGGGCTGGTTCCAGGAGGGCCAGGCAGCCTGGCCTACAGGGGTGCTGGTACCATATCCTGGGCCTGAGCCTCAGTGCTCTTGGTCCTCTCCTGCCCTTCCCTCTCCACCCCTGTGCTGGTGATGTCCCCTGCCCTGCAGTCTCAGTCTATGCTATGGAATAGAGGTGTGGGGGCTGGCTAAGTTATCAGAGGCAAAATGGGAGGTCCAGAGCAGGCAAAGGAAGGAGGGCAAGCCCAATGACCACAGGAGAAAGCCCAGGGAACTTAGCTGGCACCTGGGCCCTGGGCATCCTGTCCAGCCCCTGATATGTCTCAGATACACGGCACTCTGCTCCACCCAAGAACACACTGGTCTATGCTGCTCCCTCTAGTTGGAATGCTCTTACCCTTCCATTCATCCTACAAGACTCTGCTTAAGCATCACCTCCTTGGTGAAGCCTTCCATGACCTCCACTGGGGTACACACATCTGTTGTGCTCCTGGAGCCTAAGCCCTCTGGTTACCACTCTCAGCATTTATCTCTGTTCTATTGCGACGGTTAGCTCCCTGGCCTAGTGAGTGCTCTCCAAGGGCAGTGACTGGGATGCTTCCATTTTCATGTCCCTGATGCTCAGCATAGAACTTGGCACAAAGCAGCCATCTGTGAATGCTTGTAGAAACCCAGACTATGTTTGGACTGACAGTGAGCTCACTACTTGTTTTTTTATTATTGCCATCTCTGGGGACCTCAGTGAGAAAGGTCTCTAGTTACTTCTCTTAATATGCCTAGACTTCGTGTGTTGACATTTGCATGGGTCACATTGTCATATACTTTGTAAGCCCTGGAGTCCAGCTCTGTCTTTGAAGGGATAGGATGGACTTGCCTGCCCCTCAGCCTAGGGTCCCTGTTCCTCCTGTTCCTGCTGGCTTTGATTTGGGTTCCCAAAGCAGAGGATCTGAGTGGCAGGTCCCAGGGACAAGGAACCTGCTACTCAGAGAGGCCCACAGGACAGGCCATCCACCTAGATGAGACCAGTGCAGACTGCTGTAGCCCAGGACAGGCCATTGAGAGCCTCAATCAGACTGGATACATCAACAGAAGATGGCGGGGAACCCACAAACCACAGTAAACCAGTAATATAGACCAGTGGAATGGAGCAGAATATGTAATACTGATCATTGAAAATAATATAGACCAGTTCCACCCAGTAGACACATCTGTATAGAGCAATACTGATACCAAATAAGCAAGTAGTATTTTAGCCTCCCCTGCACTCTAGTGGAACAAAGAAATTCCTGCCCCCACCCAGACCCTTCTGCTCCTATTCAGGGCCCTCACTGGCCTTCAGGGAGCTGTAGCCATCCAGCCAGGGAGCAGGCAGCTTCCTGTTGCTGTCTGAGCTAGAATATAGATCTGAGAGCCTGAGAAAGGACGTCTGATGGCATGGGCTCCCACAGAGGTGGTGATCCCTGTGTCCTGGGGAGGGTCCAAGCCAGATGGTATTGGTGAGGTGTCCTAGGGAGAGCTGTGTAATTATGTGTCAGGACGCCATGCTCTCCAAGGACCCTCCCATGATGATCCTGGAGTTAAATCAGAGGAACCCGTATGTTCTCATCTGCTTCTATCACCCCCTTCATCTCCATCTCCTCCCCATCCGGACCCAACCCTTCCAGGCTCACACCTGGGAGCTGGGCTGAGGAAAGGTAAGATGAGCTAGAAGCTCTGTAACCAGATATCTTTTCCTCTTGGTGCCTCAGTTTCCTCATCCAGATGACATGTCAGGAGCCTGGGGCCAGGGTAAGGCTGGGCTCTGAGTCCCTGGCAGTCCAAGACTGAGAATAATCAAAGTTGTGGGTGATGCGTCTCCCCAGGAGCTATCAGGAGGAAGGGTGTGCTGGGACAGACAGATAAGCGTCTTCTATCCACTGGGGCTGGTGACAGGAGAAGCCAGGGGCAGCTGCCTCCACTGCCTACACAGTCTCATTATGGAAAATTCCCTCTATTGACTCTGCTCTAATCAGGCAGGCTGCCCTGGGCATCCCCCCCAGGTTTCTGCTGGGCCGGGTGAGATCAAAGAGAGCTGGGCTGGGGGTTGGAGCCTGGAGCCTCAGCTGCCATTCTCATCGATCCAGATGCGCCTCTGGTTGCTAGGCAACAGCCTCCAGTCTCTCCTGTTCCTTCCTCCCCCCAGGGGCTGCAGGATAGGGCAGTTAAGGGGTGGGGAGAGACCCTACATTCATTTTCCAGGTTTTCTTGCACCAAGCTAGAGAGCTATGTCACTAAGTGGGGAGCCCCTCCACCTGCCCAGGAAGTGTTCCCATTCTGGGAGCTTGACCCTCTCACTAAAATGAACCCCTTCCTCCCCTCACATTTGAATTCATCTCTAGAATATTCAAAATCCACATCTCCTCTGCTCCATGTAAGCACTCTCTCAGGAATACAGGCCAGGGATTCACCAAAGAGGGGAGGGGACCCTCAGGGGGTCAGTGACAAAGTCAAAATAAGACTGCAGGCTACCAACTTCCAGCTCAGTGTTGGACTAGATATGAGAGCCATTTAATCTTGAGAGAATGGCTCTGAAGGCAAACTCACACTCCCAGTTTTGAGTGGGTTGGCTTTTTTTTTTCTTTTTCCAAAACGTAGGATGCATTTCATAGTAGTTTCTTTTTTCTTTTTTGTTTCAAGTGCTATAATTTAAAACTGTAAGTTGTGCTTTAAAACAGGCATAAAAATGTACTATGAGTTTTGGGGGCTGTAATTGACTAAATAATGGAAATCTGATCATTTTATCACAGTTTAATATTTTGCATATTTTATCTCCCTGATACTGCTCCTCAACCCCCTTTTTAAAACTGAATATGCACATTTCATCCCAGAAGTTGTTATGTGGTGACCTACTTATATCATGGCTGATTTAGGGTTTTAATGTCTCTCCCCCTCTGAGGTCTTTACAGCCCTTTGGGATTGAAAGTATCTAGCTCTTCCCTCTGGTCCCTCATCAAACCTTTTTTTTTTTTTTTTTTTTAATGCAACTAAGGAAGAGGAAGAGGTGATGCACTTCCTAAAGTGTGAAGAGCCAGAACCCAGCTGTCAAGGGCCCAGCCCTGAAAACCACGGAGAGGTGCACCGGCCCTGGGCAGCAATCCTGGTGTCCACTGCCTGCCACCGGCTCCCCCCAGCTCCACAGCACAGTGACAGCTCCTCCCTGACTCCCCTGCCAGCCCCAGTCACACACTTCAACTCTGAGAGGCACAGCTTTGCAGGGTCCTTGACAAATGGTAGCCAATTAATGTCAATTAATCTGATTAGCCTAAATAGTTAATTAAGCAGTTAATTAAAACATCATTGACAATAACCTGAGGGATTGTGGGTGGGAGGCATGAATGATAAGGAGAGGGGCCCCTCTTTGCTCTGGGAAGGCACAAGCCCTTTAAGGTCAGATTGGCAGTGAGAGCTGCTTCTGCAGCTGGGGCTTCTCCCACCTTGCTCTGCCATCAGCCCAGAGAATTGTCATCAGGTTTTCTAACCATACCCAGCCATAAGATTGCTCCCAGCCCCTGGCCAGTGTTGAGAGGGTCTGAATTCTATGGGAGTGGCTGAACTTAGGGGAAAAGGCCTTTTTTTCTGGGAAATTCATCCTAAAAGCCGAGAGAGGAGTTCTGGCTTTTGTTGCTGGACCCTCTCACCAGCCCCACCCAGACCACACACATCACAGCTTACAACCCCATTAAGACTGAGGACTTCCGCAAGCTGCAGAGCAGCCCCCTAGAGGGGAGCTATCATCCTTAAGCCCATCCTACAGATGGGGAAACTGAGCACCTCCCACATGCCATGCCCTCTGTTTGCACTGGGGACCTGCAACCACAAATGAAACAGGGTCCCTGCCCTCAAAGAACTCTTAGTCTGGGGCATCACAGAACAGTGCAGCCTCTGTGGTCCTACCACATCTTGCCTGGGTGATGCTGGTATACCTCAGCATCCTCTGCTGTGACCTGGCTCCTTCACAGGATGTTGTGAGGACTAAATGAGTTAGTACATGAGACCCCTAGAGCTGATTACTGAGGGAGATGGAAAGGCAAACCGGGCACTTAGGGGCATGCAGAGGAGAGGGCCCAGAATGAGCATTGCACAGAGACATGTGAGCAGAGTCTGAAGTTCAAGGAGGTAGAAAAAGAGGAAGAAGGGGATCCAGCTAAAGGGAACAGCAGGTGCAAAGCAATGAGGCACCGACTCTCAACTCTAAATGTACAGTCACCTGGGAGCTTTAAAAAGTACAGACCCCCAAAGCCCCACACTCAGATTCTGAATGGGATGGGTGGGTCCCAGAAATCTGCTTTTTATAGGATGTTCTAGAAATGCTGAGGCAGGTACTCTGCATCTAGAGACCACAACTGCTGTGGTTCTGGATGTCCCAGGTTGGGAGGAGCAGAGCTGCAGAAGGAGAGGCCCCAGGCCATGTGACCTGTATCCTGACAGCACTCTGCAGGCCCCCCGTCCTCTCCATCTGTCCAAATCATGCTCGCCCTTCAGGGGTGACCTTCCTAAAACAGCTCTGGCTCTGTGCTTACCTGCTGGAAACATCCCTTGGTTTCTCGGTCACCTACAGAAGAAAGGTTAGACTCCCCACCTAACAATAAAGCCCTTCCTGAGGCCTCTCTCCAGTCTGGTCCTTTGCCCTTCAGGCCAGGCCCTGATTCTCCAGCCACACTTTTCTACAAGTACCTGGTGCTCTTCCCTCCTCCATAGTTCTGCTCATGCTGTTCCCTCTGCACGAAATGCTCTTCCCTTTCTTTCCCTCCTGGCCAACCTGTACTCATCCTATGAGGACCCATGTGTAAATACTGGCTCCAAAGTCACCTGGTCAGGCAACCCTCCCGCTACCACAGATACCCAGCAGCTCCCACATAACCCATATTCCATCCCACAACATCCACCACTTATGGGCCTTGCTCCCCACTAGACTGAGGCTGGCTCTTCCCTTTCTCCAGTGCCTTCTACAGGGTTTGGGGATGACAATGATACTTGAGCTTTTCAGTTCAGAGGACCTGCTGAGAAAATGTTCAATGAATGAATGAATAAATTAATGAATGAATGACCATCTATGCTTTCTGAAGTATGAGAAGCAAGGGACAGAGGAGGAGAGAAATTGGGAGGCAGAGAAGAGAAGTGTTCTGGGGATAATAACGGTGGGCCACAAGAATCAAGATGCACATGTCAGGCCATGCCAAGCAAGGAGGGGAGACAGGACTGCACAGAGGCAGGGCCTGCTGTGTCCCAGCTTCTTTACAATCCCAGAAGCCCCCTCTGGCATCCTATTTGGAGAAGGGGTGGCTGGGCTCCCCTGCCAGTCCTGAAGCTTACCCACCCCAGCCTGGGGTTCTCTGTCTGATACTGAAGTCTGTGCCAGCAGCTGGGATGGGCATGGAGAACAGACTGCCCCACTTTTCATTCTGCCCTTGCTCCATGGGTTTTCCTTTCTCTCTGAGTGAACCTAGCCTGGAGCACGCGCATATACACCCCTGTCAAATCTCCCAGAGGAGTGTCTCCGGCACCTGTCCCCTTTCCCACTCTGCCATCACCTCCTCCCCGGCCTCTCTGCCCTTGGTCTCTTTATCTCTATCCTCCTCCTTCCCCCAACAAATGCAGCCATAGTGGGCACATCTGGCCATTTCATGACACTGCTCCAAAGCCTTCCATGACTCCCATTGATTTCCAAATAAATTCCCAGCTTTTACAGTGGTTTTCAAGGTCCTCATAGACCTGAGCCAGACCACCACTCCCCCTGGTTGGCCTTTCTATCCAGGAATACCCTCTGTGCTATGGCTATATTAGGTCATTCATTGTCCCTTTAAGTTCACCAGGACTTTTGTGCTGTTGCCCATGCTGTTTTCTGGAGTGCCATGCCTGTGTCTGCTCTGTCTGGTACCTTCCCTTCCCTGTCATTTTCCAAGGCCCAACTTCAATGTCCCTCTCCCAGAAGCCTTCTTTGGCTGCCACATCACTGGACATCTTAGTCCCAGTAGAATCTCAATAGGTTGTCACTGTCAGTTCCCTCCACTAGTCTGGGAGCTCCTCAAGGTCAGGGTGTCCCCAGTGTTCCTACTGTGCCCAGAATATAGGGGGCAGTGATAGATGTTGATTGTGTGGTCACACACTCACATGACCACCATCTCTGGGGAGTACACTAGGTATTCTCTTCCTCGGGAGCATTCAGACCCACTACCTGAGTCACTTCTCATGGCACACGTGGAGGAAGGTATCAGTTTGCCCATTTTACAGGAGAAGATTAAGACCTGATTGTGGAGGTTGGGGCCCAGGTGAGATCGGAGCCCAGAAAATTAGCAGTTGCCAGATTTCCAGTTCTGAGCTCTTTCTTCTAAGGTTTTATTGGATCCAGGCTCTCACCCTCTTCAGGGGATGTATGACTCCCTCATGCCTTGACCCTACCCACCTTTGTGCTGGCAGCGGGTCGACTGAGGACACAGGCCCACCTCAGTCCCTGGATGACAGTGTCACAGCCCCATAGCCATCCTCAACGGGAAACCACAGCCAGCAGCCCCTGAAGGTGTGCCCCACTCAGGAGGGCAAAGGAGGGGCAAGGTTCTCCCTGCAACTTTCACTGGTTCCCTGGGAAGCAACTCCACCCATGCCCAGCCTTCATACGGCCATTAATTGTAAGCTTTTTGAAGAATCTTTAAAGACATCAGAAAATTCTCATGATAGAGTGAAAAAAGAGGATGCTGTTTTCCCTAACAGCATCTTCCCAGTTATTTAACTCTAAGTACCTGTGAACACAGGGACAAAATCCTGGAAGGGAATTCTCCCCCCTGCTTTGTTCACAGTGGCTCTCTTTGGGTGGTAGCTATCTTTGATGATTCTTATTTTCTCTACTTCCCAAATCTCGTACAATAAAGATGTGTCATTTTTTTTTTTTTTAATAAAAAGACTTCATTGAAACTTACTTTTACCTGTCTCCATCCTGGGGAGTTCTGGGGGATGTGGTGGGAAGGGGCTCATTATGGGGAGAGGTTTCAAAGCCAGTAGGCCATACTCAATGCTAGAAAATGAAGGCCAAGAGCTCCCCAGTGCAGTAAGCTGCCTGTACCCCAAGGTCCTGTTCACTGGGTCCAGGCTGCCTCATGGCTCTCACAGGCCCCGGCAGGATGCTAAGGGAGCTATGGCATTGCCCACCAGCTCCAGCTGGCAAAGAAGCTTCTGCAGTGGGCAGCAGGCCAGGGTGGGGGTGGCAGGAGGCTGAGGCCAGGCTGACTGCCCAGGAAGTGGTGCTGCAGACGGCTGGCTTTTGGTGGCAGGGTGGGATTTCCTAGGGGTTGGGGCTGCTCTGGAGCCAAGGCCCACATGGCCCCTGAGGTCTTTCTCCCAGGCCAAAAGTCAGCCTGGGCAACCTGGAACTGGCACACCTGCCTAAGCCCCCTGAGAGCCCCATTCTGGATGACAAGAATCAATAGGACTTGGCCTTTGGGGATGGAGCTGTGCCTCCTGGGCTCATGATCCAGAGGAAGGTGAGGGGGCAGAAACCCAGAGGTGTCAGCAGGCACTAAGCCACTATGAAGATCTAGGCTGGGTCAGGCTGGGGTCTCTAATGAGCCCTTCACTCTCATAGGCCCCTCTGCTCTTCCCACCCTCTCACTGTTTCCTCATTGAGCACCTCCTATGCCCTTCCTCTCTGAATCCACTCTCACTGTGGGCATTCTCTCTGATCCTTTCTTTCCTCACTAAACGCTTCTCCCTCTGAGCTCCCCATCCTTTCACTGAGCCCAGACATTGGAATTAAGAGGGAACTTCTCCATTTCTTATCTGGCTGCCCCTCCCCCCTGGGCCTGGACTAATTACCATATTGACCCACCCCCTCTGCAGGACCCTGCGTCCTTTCTTTAGAGCAGTGGTCAGCAAACCGTGGCTCTTGAGCCACATGCGGCTCTTTGGCCCCTCGAGTGTGGCTATTCCACAAAATACCACGTGCGGGGGCGCACGTACAGTGCGAGTGAAACTTCGTGGCCCATGCGCAGAAGTTGGTTTTCGGCCTTGGCGAGTCTATTTTGAAGAAGTGGCGTTAGAAGAAGTGGGGGTGTCGGTCGCATGTGGCTCGAGAGCCGCAGTTTGCTGACCACTGCTTTAGAGCAACAGCTGCAAAATCCCTCCCTGTCCCCAAGACTCCATGAATAAGCCTCAACCATTGCACCTGGACAAGGGGCCTGTGCATATGTGCTTTGGGGCCTCCTGGACTCTGGCAAACAACTCTGGGAGGTGTGTGCAGGGCATCTTCAGTGAACCTGCAGGTCATCTCAAATCCTGGGCCAGAAGGCTTCTGGCTGGAATGTCCAGATGAGCTACTGGGCCTAAGTTATGCTTTCTCCCTTAAGTTAAAACCTCAAGTTTATAGGTGGGAGGGATGGGTACATTTTAAATCTCAGCTCCAGTGAATAAATCAAACCTTGAAACCCTGGAGGTGACTTCTATTTCTGCGGATGGAACCACAGGATTCCCAACATACAGATTTATAGAGCAGAGAGATTTAAAAATCTTGGTGCTAGCAGGACCTTTGGGGTCATCTACTCAAGACCTATCATTTTGTGGTTGAGGACACTGAGGCCAAGAGAAGAAAGAGATCTGTTCAAGGTCACACAAGAAGCCAGGTCAGAGATGGGCCCAGGAAGAAAGTCTTTGGACTCCTGTCCCAGAGCCCTTTCATCACCCCACCACATGCCACCCTCCAACCCCCACTGGCCCACGGTGCTCTGGATGACCCTCCCCCAGGGAACCTGTGTGTGGAAGCCACACTGGGCCCCTTAGGCAGTGGGCTAGGGTTGCTCCAAGACTTTACTCCATGACCTTGGGAAAGTCACATCCCTTCCAGGCCTTATTCTGCTCCTCTGTGAAAAGGACCAGGTTATGAGGATGAAAAGAGATAATGTATGTGAAGTGACAGGTCTATGGCAGGGGCTCAGAGTATAGGAGTTAAAGAAGAGGGTGGGCTCCTCTCATCTCCTCAGCAGAGCCCTAGGCTGACTGCTGGGACAGGAGGAGCTTGATTCTGCCCCTGAAGGCAGTAGGAAGCGGTCAGAGGAAGGAAAAAGTCAGTAGAGGAGGCACAGGACAGCCATGAGGCAGTTGCTCGTGACCAAGGCCCCATCTCAGGGGTGAGGACTAACTGCTTCAGAAAGGAACTGGCAGTGCCCAGCTTGCCCAGGTCAGCAAGAACCTGGCAGGCTGAGGAGGTAAGAATGGGTGCAGCAGTGAGCAGATGGGCCTGTCAGACCCAGACTCCTCCTTTGGCAGGCATGAATGACAGTGGCAGGGGTGGGTTGAGGTGGGGGTACCCAGCTGGCCAGTTCAAAGCACATTCCACCTCCAAATATCCCAGCTGACCTTGAGGGAGTCAGTTCCTTCCTGCACTGCACACCTGCCCTTCACCCATATGCCTCAGGCTCCCCACCTGGAAAGCTGGCAGCATGAGTCAAGAAACTGACACTTTACTGAGCTTTGATACCAAGGGACTGGGACAGGTCATCAGCTCCACTTCTGCCCTAGGGAAGACAGCTTGTGTGGCTTCATGACCTTGGGAAAGTCAGTCAAATCTCTTGTCTCAGCTGTGAAATAGGGACAACGATGGCTGCCTTGTGAAGTTTTTTGTGAGGATTTACTGAGTCAAATGTAGCATTGTGCCTAGCATGGAGCTGGTATCAGTCCCTCACCCAATGCCCACATCCCCTGGGAACAGAAAGATGTGCTTTAGACAATGCTAAAAACTTTTCCACCTTTATCCAGCTCCTTCTTAAGAAATTCTTACTTGTATTCAATTTATTAACACTTGCCCAGTATTTTACAGCTTAAAAATAGTTTCCCATCCATTATCTGGATTATTTCTTTGAACAGCAAAGTAGATAATATTAACACTATACTTGTTTCACAAATCAGGAAACAGGCTCAGAAAGTTAAGTGGCTTTTGAAGTCATGTAACTTAAATTTGAACCCATGTCTCTCAGACATCATAATCCATGACTCCAAACCTATCCACCCCACCTCTTAAAATCCAATCAAGTCTTTATTCACACTTCAAGAATCCCCCCACCCTCACCCCTCACAAGAAAGTGGGATGGGTTATGAAATTAAGGAACCAAGAAGCTGGTGTTATGTGGGAGCAATTTCCTAGCCAGCTTGGTCCTATTTTGGGCTGGGGAAGAATCTGGCACATGCTGGGAACATGACCTTAAGATGCCCCCTTGACAGAGAAATTCTCCAGTTCCTGTCCTGCTCTCCATCAAAGTGTCTGCCTTTTCTCTTGACTTAGGACAAAAGACCAGCACAGGCCCCCTGTTGCCAGAAGTGGGTGAGTGAATGAGGTCTCAGGGGAGTGAGAAGTTATGGCTAAGATAGAGCACAGGCATTGGGGTCCCAGGCCAGAACTGGCTGCCCTTCTCTTGCTCTCCCCCAAATTCTTCCCCACAATGAACCTGCTGTCAGGAGCAGGAACTGCAGGAGGCTTCAACACTGTCCAGACAGGAGCCCTGAGAGGGAGGGGGAGGAGGATGCACGACAGAGGCTGCGTCTCTTCTCTCATATCTTCTTTTTACCAGGGATTTGCTCTGGGTTTAGGCCCACTCTGAGCTCCAGAAACTCTCCTTGGGCACCCAGAGAGCCCACAGAGAACCCCACTAAACTCTTAGTGGCTATTTTCACTTCGATGTCCTCCATCCTCTTCCCAGTGTGAGGGTAAATGCCACCCTGTGTGAGACCCAGTTCTCATTGCCAGCTCCTGCCTTCCCAGGGGCATATGGGCAGGTGAGAAAGGGGCTACTCCCTGCTGGACAGAAGCCGAGCATTCAGATGGGGGCCTGGTCCCTCCACCACTCCCAGTGACCAGCATCTCCACAGGGTCTCTCCCTTCCCTAGGGAGCAGGTCTTACTCCTCAGTTGAGGGAGGGCAATTGGGCTGCAGTTGGAGGGCTCTCCAGTATTCTCATGGGCAGGCCATGGTCATTTATACCCAGAAGAGTCTGTCCATGATCCCGCAGGGTTTTCACTTTCTCCATTCCTCTCTGTGAAATGAACAACGTTCCTCATCTCTGTTCTCCAGGTGCCTCGCATCCCCGACCAAACACCCCAGCAGTCCCCCAACCTACCCTCTGTTAGGGGGCCTGCGGACTCTGAGCTCCCCAGCCCAGCTAGGGAGGCCCGAGATTCTACCCCGCCCCAGCCCCTCTGGGAAATGCCCCCGCACCACCAGGGGCTCTCACCTCCCTGCTGACTGCCGCGCTCCCCCAGCCGCTCGAGCCAGGCTCTCCCGCCCCGCTTGTCCAGACTGCCTCCGGGCCACCTCCTCAGCTGGGCAGGGCAGCTCCGCGGGTCTCCACAGCCCCGCGCCCTCTTGTCTCCTCGCGGGAGCCGCCGCCGCCGCCGATTGCTGAAATGCTGGACAGCGCACCACCATGGAGGCGGCCTGCTTGCCCGCCGGCCGGCCAGAGCGGACTGGCGCCCACAGCGCCCTCTATAGGTGTGGAGGCCCCTCCACCCCGCAGCAGAGGCGAGAAATGGGGCATTGGGGGATTTCCACTCAGGGACGTCTGTTCCACTCCTTGCGGGTGGGGGCACGCCAGACCCAAGAGGCATCCGGAGCAAGGGAGGTTATTTATTTGGAGCTGGGAGTGAAGTTCGGGATGCTGAGTTCTGGCTAGGACACTGCACAGCAGATGTCTAAGAGGGCCCACCTGTGAATCGCCTCCAGAACACCCCTTTCATCGTGCATCCTGGTGGCCGGACTGAGATCGGGTGGGGTGCTAGTAGAGGACGTCTCAATGGATGAGAGGAATTTTGAGATTGGAGTCGCTGGACCTTCCATAGTGCTCGCTCGGTTGGGCATCTGGAGTCCTGAGTTCAAGTCACCCTTTGGTTACTTTTCCTGATTTTGGATGATCTATCTGTTCTGTGGCTCCTGCCTTCCTTTCCTTGAGTGAGCTGGCTGAGTGGCAGAAATTCAGGGGCGGGCTCCCAGTGGGAGTTGGGAGCCCAGAAACCTTTCCCTAGTGGAAGCCAGGAACGTGGAAGCCTTTGCTTGGAGCCCCCAGTGGTGTCCCCTTGGAAGCTTCCCTGCCTCAGCAAGCAGGGCTGGAAGTACCTGAGTAGGCATGAGCAGGGCTGGGACTAGGGTGAGGCAAGTGAGGCAGATTTTAAGAAGGCATTTATATGACACTGAAAGTCATCCCTGGGTCAAATATATGTTTGTTGTGAGTCTGTGCGTGTTTATGTGCATGTGTGCCTATCTGTTTATATGTATAACTGTGTGTTTGTCTGTCTGTGTCTGGAGTCTGTGTGTGCCCTCCTCCTCTCCTCTCTCTTTTCCTTCCCCCCAAGTTTCTTCATCCCACCCTCACATGCATCTTCAGTGTGTGTGTGTGTGTGTGTGTGTGTGTGTGTGTGTGTGTGTGTGATCCTGATACTGCAGGCCCAACCCAGTCTGTAGAACAAAACTTGGGATGTGGGAGAGGGATGGGCTACAGCTGCTACTGCCATTACCACAGCCCCATAGCCCCAGCAGCGAGTCCTCTGCTGGTCTCCTGCCTTCTGGCTGCATGAATATTTCATCTGCTGGGGTTTTCCTTGGGCTGGCCTAGCACCAGTGTGCTTGTTCCCCTGTTTGGGAGGGGCTGCCCCTTTTGCCTGGCTGATCAGGGAGTCAGCAGACCAAGGGCTGGGGAAGGGCCCATGGAGGGCCTGCAGGCCTTTCCTTGCCTGGTTATCTGTGGCTGGGTGTGTGGAGAGGGTGTAGGGGAGGCCAGAGAAGGTGCAGGGAGGGTATCCTCTCAGAGTGAAGCCCATTTCTTAAATTAAGTCAAGTTGGCTTTAAACCTCACCACATTGATTTGGTTTCTACCAAGCCCTGGCCTCAACTCTGTTTGAGACTATGCCTAGGAATACGTTGCCCCAGTTAGGCATACCTCCTCCTGCCCTCCCCCTCATCTGCCTCTTGAAGCCCCTGCTCCACTCTCCAGCTTTACAGTGGGAGCTGCTTCAGGGGAGAAGGAGAGAGGGCCTGCAAGCTGGCTGGAAGCAAGCTTTCTTACCTTCCTTGGGCCATCTTTCTACCACACATGAGATGGAGAGCCCCTGAGCACTCTCACCCCTTGCACTCCCTTGCCCTGGCTCAGAGGAATAGACCTCTATCTTGGTTTCCCTATCGGCCTGCTAATTTCCTAAAAAGGGCTCCTTCCCTTGTGTTACTCATTTCAATGAATGGCATCACCATCTGTGCTGGCTTTTCTCTGTTTGCTCCTCTGAGTCTCTTCCCCACCCATCTCTGTCCTGCTCTGGGCCTTGGGAAGCTGACCTCTGCAGACAGGTTACCCAGGCTCCCTTGCTCTTGACTTCTGGTTGGATTCATCTGAGAGGAAGTATCGCCAGGAGAATGAAGGGTGGGAGGAGAGAGAAGTTAAGTATTTATTCCCTTGCTGAGCTCCTCTCCAACTCTGGTCCAATAGCCCCTTGTCCACAGCTCAGTTTTTCTGGCTAAGTTCTGGCATTTTTTCCTTCCCTGTGGCACCTGAGGCCTAGAGGTGATAACAGTTCCCACTGTTACAAGTCTCTGGTGCTTCTCTATTCTTTATTGCTCCATTCTCATATCCCACCCACACCTCTGTGCAGAGTCCCTTCATCAATCTTTCTTCAAGTAAACCTTTGGAGGGGCTGTCTACTTCATTCTGGGCCCCTGATCCATCCACCCTCCTTCTTTAAGTCTAGTCTCAAGTCAGAACCCTGTGAGACCTTGAGTCCTCCAGTTCCCCCTTCTTCCTACAGACCTTCCACCTCCTGGAACTGTACCTCCTCTTCACCCCCCTCCCCATGGTGTCTGACTGGGCCAGGCCTTGCTTGGTCCTGGTCCCCTGAAAAGTACCCGCCCCTCCCCATTTACTCTCTCCTGGAACACGCATCTCTACTCCAATAGCACTTGATAAATGAACCCTTCCAAGACCTCCCCATATAAAACAGCATCTCCTCACCCAATACTGTTTTTCACTCCTTTAAAAGAATCATTGTGGTAAAGTATACATAAAAGTTACCATTTTAATTATTTAAATGTACATTTACATTGTTGTGCAGCCATCACCCAAACTCAAACTGAAAATGCACACATGAAACATTAACTTCCCATCTCTTCTCCCCTGGCACCCACCATTTTACTCTGTGTCTATGAATTTGACTACTCTAAGTACCTCATATAGACAGAATTATACATAATTTGCCTTTTTGTGTCTTAGCATAAAATCCTCAAGGTTCATCCATATTGTGGAATGTGTTAGAACTTTCTTCCTTTTTAAGGCTGAATAATATTTTATTATATGGGTAGACCACATGTTGTGTATTCATTCATTCATCTATCAGTGAACATGTGGATTGTTTCCACCTTTTGGCTCTGGTGAACAATGCTGCTATGAACATAGTGTACAAATATCTGTTTGAGTCCCAGCTTTTAATTCTTTAGGGTATATACCCAAAAGTGCAATTACTTCTTTGTTTTATTTTTTGAGGAACCACCATACTGTTTTCCACAGCAGCTATAACATTGTCGTTCCCACCAGGAATGCAAAAGGCTTCCAATTTCTCCACATCCTTATCACCACTTATAATTTTCTATTGTTTTTAAAAATATAGTAATCCTAATAGGTGTGAATAGGTGTCTCATTTTGGTTTTGATTTGCATTTCCCTGATGACTAATAATGTTGAGCACCTTTTTGTGTGTACCTTGCCATTTGTATAGCTTCTGTGGCATATCTCCTTATTTTTATCTTATCGCCATCTGTCATATTACCCATCTGCTTATGGTTGTTTTTCTCTCTTCACACTCTAGACTTTGATCACTGCTGTATTCCCAGTTTCAGCACATAGTAGGTATTCAGTAAATATTTGTTGACTGAATGACTAAATGCTTCTCTTGATGGTTTCTCAATCCATCTTCTGCCTAGCTTCACCACCCAAAATGTTGGCTGTTTTACGTTCTGCCATAAATAAACCTTTATGGAACAATAGTGCCATAAATAAACCTTTCCAAAGTAGACATGGGACTCAGTGTCTGATTCAGAGCCCTGCATCTAGAGCAATTCAAGCTCTCCCATAGCCCAACTCACTTGCCTTCAATCTGTCACTAAATTTGGCATTGTCTGCCTTTTCTGTCTCCTCGCCCACCAACCAACCCTGTATCTCCCACTAGCCTTTATATTTGCTGCAGCACCTTTTTCTATTTCCATGTCCTTCAACACCCAGCTCCAGGGCCAACTCCCTTTCCAGGTGCCTGTCCTCCCAACCCCTGGTGCCTGATCATCTCTGCCAGGGGCCCCATGCTCAGGGGCAAGGGCAGGAAAGACCCTGTGATGAGAGACCTGGCCAAGCCAGGCTGGTGTCTTCACTCACCAGAGTTCCCAGGCCCAGAAAGTGGTTCATAGTGACCTTGACCTCAGAATTAGCTCTGCTCTTTCTTTTTTGCCCTACCTCTGCCACCCTCTCTCTGTGCCACCCTGAGTCTAGGATATGAACTTCATGAAGGCAGGGTTGGGTCATGGCTAACTCCATATATCCAACACCAGCATAGAGGAGGCAAGAATCATTGTTTGTTGAATTGAGTTGTCTGTTTTTTTTTGTCTGTCTCCAAGCTATTGTCTGTACTCCTCCTCCACCCCCTTCTTCCTCCTCTCCACCCCTCAGTCTACTTTGCTCTCTTTTTCTCTGGCTCTGCCTGTCTCTTTCCATTTATATCTTTGTATAATGTGAGGTAGACACACACCTTGGGGGCACTTGGCTTTGAAGTCATTCCCTCTCATCCAGTGCTTCTCAAAGTGTTTCCTCAATTCTCTGCATCAGAACCACCTTAAGTGCTTGTTAAATGTAATGGTGTCTGAGTGCTCTCCAGACCTACTCTAATGGCCATCTATTGCTGCGTAACAAATATTCCAAAACTTAATGACTCAAAACAACAACCATTTTATTATATCTCACAAGTTTGTGGATCAGAAATTTGGGCAGGACTTGTCTAAGTGACTCTTCTGCTCCATGAAGCATTAAATGGAATCACCTGGTGTTTTTCAGCTGATTAATGGTTGTGGATTGGAAGGTCTGGGCTCTGGTGGGGATGGCTGGGTTCAGCTCTCCTTCTTGCTTTCTCCAGGTAGTCTCTGGCCTCCTCTTGTGGTGTCACTAGCAGAGTTGTCAGGCTTCTCATATGGCAGCTCAGGGATCTGGAAGCAAGTGTTCCAAAAAAGGGGAATTAGAAGCTGCTAATCTCTTAAAGCCGAAGCTCAGAACACACATCACTTTCCCCACTTTCTATTGGTTAAAGCAGTTACAGAGCCTGTTCCTTTTAAAATCGCACTCCCCCACTTATATTCAAAGGTGGGGGACATAGATTCCATCTCTTAATGGGAGGAGGGGCCAGGAATTGGTGGTCGTCTTTAATCGGCCATATCTCTGGAGTCATACTCTGAGTTGGACCCACAGTCCCTCCTGAAATTGCAGAACTGATGCGATGGCCCTCATTTACACTAGAACTCATACTCCACATGCCTGGGGCTGTTACCTTGCCCAAAGCCCAGATTTGCTGCTGACTAGCTGGAGTTGGGAAAGCCTCACTGAGCCTCAGTTTTTTTTAATGTGTAAGATGGGGCTAGTAATTCCTGTCTCTGAGGATTGTATTCCTTTTCTAATTATTATAGATCTTCTCACTGTCGTAGCTTGCAGTGAATTGGTGATGTAGGGGAAAGGCCAGTGATGTTCTGCTGTCTTGCTACCTGGAAAATAATAACACCTGGCATCTGTATCCCTCTCCCTGTCTGATACTTTAACTGCTCACTCTTTGCCCCTGTCCAAACCATCAGTGTTTCTCTGCTGTTGTGCTTTCTCTCTCCTCGCTCCCTTCCCTGCTGTCACCCTGGTGGCCCCTCAGAGTCCAGCACTCTGCTGGGTCCACACTATGTTTGAGAATCACACTGCCTCTTCCTCTCTTGCCTCTCTGCCTGGCCCACCCCAGGCCTCTTCCTCTCCATTTCCTTCCTCCCCTTATAGCCTCTCTCTCTCTCTCTCTCTCTCTCTCTCTCTCTCTCTCTCTCTCTCTCTCTCTCTCTCTCTCGCCTGGGAAATTGAGGAGTCCCTTGTGGCAGACGGGCAGGACTGACCTTGAAGCAGATCTTTAATAAAAAATGAGCAGAGGCAGCAGCCTTCCCTATTCACCTCCCCTAGTCTCCCCTCCTCCTTTAGGTCTCCTGCTTTCCTCTCAACTTGTAAATCTACCAGGCCATTGCCTTCATTAGGGTCCTTTGGGAAGGTGCAGATCCCTGGGATGTGGTAATGTGAAGGAAGGAAGCTTTTGCTGGGACCAGGGGAAGTGGTAGAAGAAAGGAAGGGGCTATACTCTAAGATTGTGGGCTCTGCCTGCTCTGCCTTAGGACTTTACATGGGAATTCCCGCCCCTACCCAAGGCCTCACAACTGTGCCAATGGTTTAGCCCCCACCCTGGCCCAAGGCCATCCTTGGCTGGAGTTGGGACTTATCCACTCGGGGGACTTGGAATTAAATTCCCCACAGACCCAGGTTCCCCTTAGCCTGGACCCAGGAGTGAGAGTGGCCCACTTTGAACTTGGCTGTATCCCAGAGATTATGCTCATCCTCATTACCTCTAATTTTCACAGTTCTACCACACATGAGATGGAGAGCCCCTGAGCACTCTCACCCCTTGCACTCCCTTGCCCTGGCTCAGAGGAATAGACCTCTATCTTGGTTTCCCTATCAGCCTGCTAATTTCCTAAAAAGGGCTCCTTCCCTTGTGTTACTCATTTCAGTGAATGGCATCACCATCTGTGCTGGCTTTTCTCTGTTTGCTCCTCTGAGTCTCTTCCCCACCCATCTCTGTCCTGCTCTGGGCCTTGGGAAGCTGACCTCTGCAGACAGGTTACCCAGGCCTGGACCATGAGCTGAGGATCATTGTCCATCTCACAGATGAGATCACTGAGGGTCAGAGAGGTTCAGAGCTGCCCATAGCCATCTAATCCATAGGTGATCTGGCCAATGACTTGAGTCACAATCTGTCTGACCCAAAGCCAAGCTTGCCCCCTGAACCACTGGCCTCAGAGCTGTGCATAGGTCTTATTTCTACTTCTCAAGTCTGCAGCCCTGGCCCCTGCCATGACCAGGGCATACAGCTCCTTCTCCTCTCTGAGGCTCAAATCCACTCAGGCCCTCAAATGTGGGTCCTACGGGAGGGACAGACCTCCTAGAACCAGATTGCCAATTCCTCAGCTCTTCATATGTCCCCTCTCCCCCTGGACCTCTTGGGACCCCAGAGTCCACTGTGAGCTGTCCACATGGTGGGTGTGTGACTCTGGCCAGGGGAGCTACTCTGCCCCTTAGTTCTTGACAGGGTATATAGGACATGTAGACATATGTATGGATGTGTGTGCACAGAAAGTGGATATAGTGTGTGTAAAGATGTGGGGAAAATGAGTAAATGAATTTGCAAATTAATGAATGAGTGAGAAGTCATTCAAATGGATAAGTGAATGAGGCACTGAGTCAGTGAACTCTGCCCTTCCAGCAAGGTAGAGGCAGAGTGAAAAGATTGTGTCCTTTGTGAGTTCTCCCTCTCTATGAGGCCCAATGTGACAGAGAAGTCAAATGTTCATTCTCTGCTTCCCGAGAAGAGAGTTGTCAATGGGACATGAATGCCCATTCAAGAATTATATCTGCCAACATTCCTTGCATGTATATAAACCATGTGACTAATTCTCACCAATGGAATATAGGCAGAAGTGACATTTTCCTGGAAAAGGCACCTAAAGAGCAAGTGGCCCTCTTTGTCCTCTTCTCTTGTCCGTTGGCAGGGTGCTCAAAACTCCAAGGCCCTGGGGAGGGGAGAGAGAGCCACAAGATGGAAGGAGTTTGGGTACCTGTATTATCACATGGAGAAGAGCTGCCTTCTGACCAAGAACATCAGCATAAGTCTGTTAGAGAATGAGAAATAATAAGTAGTGATAAGCTACTGAAATTTTGTTATAGCAGCTAACATTGCCCTAATTAACACACTTATATAAATTAACCAGAGGCCCAGTGCATGAAATTCATGCACAGGTAGGGTCCCTAGCAGCTGCCAGCTGGGGCCTTCCTTCATTCCGTGCTGCCCTCTGGTGGTCAGCACATGTCATAGCAAGCGATCAGACTCCCAGTAGGTGGAGCTCCTGAGGGGACACTGTATATTAGGCTTTTATATATAGAGATTATTCATTGTCAAGCTATGGATTTTAGCTTTGAAACACTCAAGCAGAAGCTGTGGAGACTCTTGACAGGTGTCTGTGATGAGGGCCAGCCATTATCCTTTGCCTGCCGTCAGTGGGATAGGCAAGTGGAGACAGATAGCATGACCACACTGCTTTCTCCTCACCTCTCACATTCAGGAAGGGGTTAATGTTGCTCCTGGGTTGGGAAGGACTCAGTTGCAGGGGTTAAAATGACTAATTAGACAAAACTAATCTACAGTGTTAGAAGTCAGGAGAGTGGTTATTCTTGGGAGGTGGTGACTAGAAAGGGCACAGGAAGGCTAGTAATATTCTGTTTCTTGATCTGGATGCTGGGTACATGGATGTGTTCTATTTGTGAAAATTAATTCAGCTGTATATGGAAGATTTCTACACTTCCTGTGTGTATATCGTATTTCAAGAAAAAAAAATTCAATGCCCAGGAGAGGGAATGTTAGAGTGAGGAGAGAAAATGGGTGAAAGAAGATGAAATGGAAACAAGGTGAGAACGTCAGCAAAGGGACAAAGGAGGGGTGTGGGCAGGGCAGAGGGCAGCCCTGCCCCTTTAGCCATCACTGTAGCCTTAGACATTCGCCTTCTCTCTTTCTTTCTTTTTTTTTTTTTTTAAATAAATCTTTATTCAGATTATTACAATTATTTCTCCTTTTTTCCCCCATAGTTCCCCTCCAGCCATTTCCCACCCCACCTTCTGCCCTTACCTACCCCCCACTGTCCTCATCCATAGGTGTATGATTTTTGTCCAGTCTCTTTATGAACCCCCCCATACCCCTTTCCCCCTGAGAATTATCAGTCCACTCCCTTTCTATGCCCCTGATTCTATTGTATTCACCAGATTATTCTGTTCCTCAGGTTTTTAATTCACTTGATTTTTAGGTTCACTTGTTGATAGATATGTATTTGTTGTTCATAATTTTTATCTTTCCTTTTTTCTTCTTCCTCTTCTTTAAGAATGCCTTTCAGCATTTCATATAATACTGGTTTGGTGGTGATGAACTCCTTTAGCTTTTTCTTGTCTGTGAAACTCTTTATCTGCCCTTCAATTCTGAATGATAGCTTTGCTGGGTAGAGTAATCTTGGTTGTAGGTTCTTGCTATTCATCACATTGAAAATTTCTTGCCACTCCCGTCTGGCCTGCATAGTTTCCGTTGAAAAGTCAGCTGACATTCGTATGGGTGCTCCCCTGTAGGTAACTAACTGTTTTTCTCTTGCTGCTTTTAATATTCTCTCTTTGTCTTTTGCTCTTGGCATTTTAATTATGATGTGTCTTGGTGTAGTCCTCTTTGGATTCCTTTTGTTTGGGGTTCTGTGGGCTTCCTGGACTTGTAAGTCTATTTCTTTCACCAGGTGGGGGAAGTTTTCGGTCATTATTTCTTCAAATAGGTTTTCAGTATTTTGCTCTCTCTCTTCTTCTGGCACCCCCATAATTCTGATGTTGGTACGCTTGAAGTTGTCCCAGAGTCTTCTTACATTATCTTCAACTTTTTGGATTTTTTTTTTTGCTTTTTGCTTTTTCGGTTGAGTGTTTTTTGCTTCTTTGTATTTCAATTCTTTGACTTGATTTTTGTGTTCCTCTTGTCTGTTTTTGGGTCTCTGTATAATATTTTTTATTTCAGTCAGTGTATGTTTAATTTCTAGTTGGTCCTTTTTCATATCTTCGAGGGTCTCGTTATATTTATCGGCCTTTTCTAGGATATTCTTAAAAAGCCTTATAACCGTGGTTTTGAATTCTATATCCAGTCGTTTGTTTTCCTCCATTTCTTTCGTTTGTGATCTGATTCTTAGACGCCGCATTTTCACTGCTTCCCTGAGTTGGTAGATTTGTGTGCTAGGTTTCCAATTTGGCCCAGTGGGTCTGCCTCCCCAGTTAACCTGAGGTGGACACTCTTGGTGCACCCCTTTGTGGACTGTGTGTACAGCCTTGTTGTAATTAAGTCTTTATTGTTGTTGGTATCACTGGGAAGAATTGACCTCCAGGCCAGTTGGCTGTAAGGATCAGCTGTGTCTGTGCTGGGAGAAGTCCGGTGCTGGAGACAGCCTTATAGGATTAGACTTGCCAAATTGCAATAGCCTCTGTGCTCAGCTTGGATGGGGTGGAGTCTCAGTCTTGGCTTCCTGTCAGCCTTGCCCTTGCTAGCACGTGTGTGCCTTCAGTCCTCTGCCTTCCCGGCTCCCGATTCTCCGCCCGAGAGTCCAGACTCCCCCCACAAGAGCGTGGGTCTCCGGGGGCTCGCCTGGAACTGGGGTTCACTGCAGTCAGAACTGGGGCTCACTTCAGTCAGAACTGGTGTTCAGTGCCGTCAGGAGCCTCTGACTCCCTTCTGCTAGGGAAAGCCTGTGGCAGCCTCCGCAGCCTTTGTGCACACTGGCGCGAGCGGACTTTCAGTCTTCCGCCTTCCCCGGCTCCCGAGTCTCCGCCCGAGAGTCCAGACTCCCCCCACAAGAGCGTGGGTCCCCGGGGGCTCGCCTGGAACTGGGGTTCACTGCAGTCAGAACTGGGGCTCACTTCAGTCAGAACTGGGGTTTTGTGCCGTCAGGAGCCTCTCACTCCCTTCCGCTAGGGAAAGCCTGTGGCAGCCTCCCGCAGCCTTTGTGCGCACTGGCGCGAGCGGACTTTCAGTCTTCCGCCTTCCCCGGCTCCCGAGTCTCCGCCCGAGAGTCCAGACTCCCCCCACAAGAGCGTGGGTCCCCAGGGGCTCGCCCGGAATAGGTGTTCAGTGCAGTCAGAACTGGGGTTCAATGCGGTCGGGGGCTCCCTTCCCCCTTCCGCCAGAGAAAGCCAGCCAGGCACTCCGCCGCCCTTCCTCTCTGCGCGCACAAAGACCCTTTGCCGTACCTCCAATTCTCTGTGAGCTTTTCTCCTTCCTTCTAGTTGTAGAATTTTCACTCAGTCAGCTTTCCTGCGGTTCTGGATGGTGTCCGTTCTGTCTTTTAGTTGTAGTTTTGAAATTGTTGTGCGAGGCAGCAGTTTAGGTGTTTACCTATGCCGCCATCTTGGTTTCTCCCGCCTTCTCTCTTTCTTTGGCAGGTCACTGTAAGTCATCACCCACCACCCATTGTCCCTCCATCTTACACTGGGCACCTGCTATGTCCAGGTCCAGGAAGCATTCAGGCTGTCCCCCTGGTGGGTGTCCTGGCCTGAGAACCCTTACCCCCAAGCAGTGTGTGGCGAGCTGTCCTTGGAGGCCTGGAGCACAGGCCCCTCCACATTTTCCAACCTGGTCAGGGCACTCGTTGGGGGTGGGAAGGGAATAGGAGAGGCTGCAGAGATGGCAGCTGAGGCTATCTTGAAGGATGTGACCCAGTTTTATCTCCAGCATCTGTCTGCCACCTGAACCCATTGCACACATCCACATAACACACAAGCATCCAACTCACACACAGCTCACATGTATCTCACATGCATGCCACATGCATGCCCTCATGCTCCTTCATGCTACAATATATGCCCCATATACATCCCAATTACCTGTCCCACACCTGTGCCTCATACGCACATCCTGTGCACACACCCCATACATGTGCCACATTCATGCCTCATTGTTGTTAGGTGCCATTGAGTTCGCTCTGATTCCTGGCGACCCTGTAAGTGAGTGATGGTCACGATGTCCTGTCCTCAATAGCCCTGCTCAGCTGGGCTCATGCCTGTGGCTTCTTTTATGGAGTCAATCCATATTTTGTCTTCCTCTCTTTCTGCTGCCTTCTATTTTTCCCAGCATTATTTTTTTTCCCCAAAGAACCCTGCTTTCTCATGAAGTGCCCAAAGTAGGACAGCTTCGGTTTTGTTTCCGGCTTATTTGCTCTAGGATCCATACCTTGTCTACTCATCTACATACACACACTCACAAACCTATCTACACCTCCTCTACAGCCCTCAGACACATCGCATCACACAATTCCTGACATACACAGCACACACTTATACACACCAACATGAACATCCATGCCCAAAAACATGCACCAGCAAGATGTGCTGGGACAGAGATGGCCTGCCTGTGGGAGAAGCACATCCACAATGAACCAGACCCCCGGGACCCAGAGGTAGGAGTGGATTGACTGAGGGTCCCTTCATGGGGTACTAACTAACACGGGCCCATCTCTTCTATGAGGCCTAACTGTACAGTGGCCCAAGAGGAGCCTTCTCCGAGCTGTGGAAATCCTTACATGAAAGGACAGATAACTCATGTCCTTGTAGGGATCTGCCAGAGTCCCAGGCTCTGCCCAAGCTGACACAGCAGGCTGAGTGAGCTGGGGGCAGGGCTGGGAAGCAGAGCCAGGAAGGAGGCTGCTGAAGTTCCCGGGCCTTGGACTGGACCAAGCCCAGCTTGCCCACTCCAGCGGCCCTGGGGAGAGGTAGATAACTCGGGGCAGGCTGTCAGTGTAAGACAGGGAGAGTGCTGGCCTGTCTGGAAAAGGCCTGCACATGTGTGCGTGCACACATGCAGCATTAATGCACTTAATTGCACACTAAAAGCCCCCCAATGCACTAATGTCAGCAGGGTCTCTTTCTCCCCCCTGGTTTTGCTTTAATTACTCCTTCAGGGACCCTGGCAGGCCGAATTTGCTTTTTGAGCCAGAGGCCAGCTTGCTTAGTTCAGACAAATACTCACAAACCTATCTATGCCTCCTCTACACCTGTACAACCCTCAGACACACATTGTATCACACAATTCCTGACATACACGCACATACTTATCCCCACACCAACATGGGCCCCACATGTGCATCCATCACAAAAACATGCAGCAGCAAGATGTGCTTGTATGTTACGTGGATGTGTGCAATGGGTTCAGGTGACTGGAATCATGCTGGCCCAGCCCTGTGTGTGTGGGTGGTGGGAGGGGGAGGAAGTAGTGAGACCCTGTGCATCTGTGAGGCCTGTGGCTGCTCCTCAGACCCCTGTTTCTTTATCTCTGGCTCTTGCACAGCCAAGCCAGAGCCCTCTCCCAGCAGCCCCAGCCTCAGACCAGGAGGCTTCTTGTGAGCCATAGGGGGCCCTGAGGAAAATCCCAAGGATTGTCACCAATTATTGAGTGCCTACTGTGTGTTGTAATCCTGTCAGCAAGCCTAGCAATGGGCATCATCACCTCATTTTACTGGTGTGGAAACTGAAGCCCAGAGAAGTTAATTTGCTCAAGGCTCTACAGCCTTGGGGACCTGGAGGGGTGAGGAGGTATAGAGAGAGGTGAACTCCTTTTTACTTTATTTTATTGACTGGTTTTGAGAGAGAGAGAGGAAGAAAGGGAGAGGGAGAGAGAGAGAGAGATTTGTTGTTCCACTTATTTATGCATTCATTGGTTGCCTCTTGTATGTGCCCTGATCGAACCCGCAACCTTGATGTGTTGGCACAACGCTCTAATCAACTGAGCTGCCTGGCCAGGGCACAGAGTGAGGTGAGCTCTTGTTGGCTTTCAGCAGCCTCATCTTCTAGGCTGTCCTTCAGGACTACTCCAGCCTTCTGGACTCTTCCTTCTGGAAGGTTCTGTTGGACTGGGAAGCATGATGTCCAATTTATAATGAAGCATGGTGTCACAGTTTGTGTTCTATCTTCACGTTTTGCTCCTCTGAATATCTTCTATACGGCTATTTAGTTTTCTCTTTAAATCCGCTCCTGTTTGTTTGTACTCTGCCTGTATGAGCAATGCTGCCCAGAATGTACTGTTTCTAACCTTTAAACACACATCGCAATAAATGTGTCTAAGTCACGTCAGAGCCCGTTAGCGAGACCTTGCCTGGCACCAACCACTGTCGTGGCCTCTGCTTCCGTGCCAGGACTCTCCAGTGTGTGGTCAGCGTCCCTCCCACCCTCTCCTGTGGCCTCTGCCACAGTCCTCCCCCGCCCCCCCCCCCCCCCCCCCCCGCAGCGAAGCAATGACCTTGCTCCTCGCCTCTGGAAGGCACCTTGGGCTGGTGTCTGCTCAGGCTTCTGTGAGGACTCAAGTCCCGCCCACCAATCACTGCTGGCAAGGTCACTTGACTCAGTCTCAGTGAACCAGACCCCCACATCCCCATGCCCAGTAGGTACCTAGGACAGAGAAACTGTCCTGTAAAGGCAGCTAAAGCTGCACTGGGCTCGTACTGGGGTGGGGCTGGCTGGGCAGTTCCTCTCTGCTCTCCTGTTTGTAACAGAGGCCTCCTTACAGGCATGCTGGGAGATGGCAGCTGTGGAAGTTTCTGGGCGAGAAGAAGATGCTTTGTGATGCAAACAGGCACTTCATATACATACACCACATATCATATACACATACTACATGTACTATACCACACATACACATGTACATTACATAACACACACACACACACACACACACACACACACACACACAATCAACCCAGCCCATGAAAAGAGCATTTCCATTTCCAATCACCCCTACCCAGGCCCACCAGCCCACTTGCCTTTATCCCTGGCAGGAAGGAAGTTAACCTAATTACTGGCCTGCAGTCTGCCTAGCACGAGGCTCTCAGCCTAGCTGGGAGAATATTAACACCTGCAGGAGCTCAGGAGGGAGCGAGCACAGCGGAGGGAAGTTATTTTTAGGCAGTGGAGGTGGGGTTTGCAGTGGAGCTGAGCTGGTGGCTTAGGGAGGAAGGGGCTACACAGAGTGATGAAGAGTTACGGCCAGGCAGACCAGGCAGCCTGGCTGTGACCTCTCCTAAGAGGGACCAGGCCAGCCTGAGGCCCCCAGGAAGGGAGGGAGGGGACTGAGAGAAGGAGAGGGACTTGCCAAGACTTCCTACCAGAGCTGTCCGACTGAGCTGGGTTGCCAGCTGGGGAGAATGTGAAATGGCTCTAAAATGGGGAGAAGGCTCTGTGTGATCTGACAGCTTCTCTCCCACACTCACAGACAGACATACAGGATGGGAGAGCAGGGTGGTGCTTCTCTGTCAGGCCTTTGAGAGTAGCTGGGCAGTTGCAGGGGCTGTGACTTCCTCAAGGCATGGCAGTCTGTGAATGGCTGGTCCCTCCATTCAGGCCCCTGATGTGAGTCAACACCCTCCTCCAGCCCTTATGGAATGCTGCCAAGAATCTGCCTCCCAGCAGGGGGCACAGTGGGAGCATCTCCCCTCCAGAAGCACATAGACTTCAGAGCATGGTGAGCCAGGAACCCAAGAAATCCAAGGTTCTGGTTTCAAGAGACAGAACCAACCCACATGCAGGGAGAATCTGCCCAGTAGTGGAGGGAGCTACTGGGAGACACAAGATGTCTAAAACACAGCCCTACAGAGGCTGCAGGCACCTTGCTGAAGGGGGGAAGTTCTGCAGCTAGCCTCCCTGGGTTTCAATCCCAGCTCCCTTTACCTGCTGTGTGACCTTGGACTAGTTCCTCAATAGTTGTACCCACCTTAAAATGTTGTGATGAGGAGTAAAGGGATTATGCCTGCAAAACACTTAGGAGGGGTATACCAGTTTCCTGTGCTATTGTAACAATGTTTACAAATTTAGTCGCTTAAAACAACACAAATTTATTATGTAACAGTTTTGTAGGTTAGAAGTTCTAAAATCAAGTGTCAGCAGGGCTGTGTTCCTTCAGAGGCTCTTGGGGAGAATCTGTTTCCTTGCCTGCCTTTCTAGAGGCCATCTGCATTTCTTGGCTCATGGCCCCTCCCTCCATCTTCAAGGCTCAGGGTAGCATCTCTAAATCTCTCTCTCTCTCTCTCTGACCTGCTTCTGTCGTCACATCTCCTCCTCTGACTCAGACTCTCCTGCCCCTCTTTTGTAAGAACTCTTGTGATCACAGCAGGCCCAACCAGGTAATCAGGGAGACTCTCCCCATCTTAAAGTCTTTATTTTTAATTTTTATTTTTTTATAAATCTTTATTGTTCAGATTATTACAATTGTTCCTCTTCCCCCCGCCCCCCATAGCTCCCCTCCACCCGGTTCCCACCCCACCCTCTGCCCTTACCTCTCCCCCACTGTCCTCATCCATAGGTGTATGATTTTTGTCCAGTCTCTTCCTGCACCCCCACACCCCTTTCCCCCCAAAATTGTCAGTCCACTCCCATTCTATGCCCCTGATTCTATTATATTCACCAGTTTATTCTGTTCATCAGATTTTTTATTCACTTGATTTTTAGATTCACTTGTTGATAGATATGTATTTGTTGTTCATAATTTTTATCTTTACCTTTTTCTTCTTCTTCCTCTTCTTAAAGAATACCTTTCAGCATTTCATATAATACTGGTTTGGCGGTGATGAACTCCTTTAGTTTTTTCTTATCTGTGAAGCTCTTTATCTGCCCTTCAATTCTGAATGATAGCTTTGCTGGGTAGAGTAATCTTGGTTGTAGGTTCTTGCTATTCATCACTTTGAATATTTCTTGCCACTCCCATCTAGCCTGCATAGTTTCTGTTGAGAAATCAGCTGACAATCATATGGGTGCTCCCTTGTAGGTAACTAACTGTTTTTCTCTTGCTGCTTTTAATATTCTCTCTTTGTCTTTTGCTCTTGGCATTTTAATTATGATGTGTCTTGGTGTGGTCCTCTTTGGATTCCTTTTGTTTGGGGTTCTGTGTGCTTCCTGGACTTGTAAGTCTATTTCTTTCACCAGGTGGGGGTAGTTTTCAGTCATTATTTCTTCAAATAGGTTTTCAGTATCTTGCTCTCTCTCTTCTTCTGGCACCCCCATATTCGGATGTTGGTATGCTTGAAGTTGTCCCAGAGGCTCCTTACACTATATTCATATTTTTGGATTCTTTTTTCTTTTTTTTCCAGTTGGGTGTTTTTTGCTTCTTTGTATTTCAAATCTTTGACTTGATTCTTGCGATCCCCTAGTCTGCTGTTGGATCTCTGTATATTATTTTTTTAAAATATATTTTTATTGATTTTAGAGAGGAAGGAAGAGGGAGAAAGAGATAGAAACATCCATGATGAGAGAGAAACATGGATCAGCTGCCTCCTGTAAGTACCCCACTGGGTATAGAGCCCACAACCTGGGCATGTGCCCTTGACCAGAATTGAACCTGGGACCTTTCAGTTTGCGGGCCGATGCTCTATCCACTGAGCCAAACCGGCTAGGGCTGTATATTATTTTTTATTTCAGTCAGTGTATGCTTAATTTCTAGTTGGTCCTTTTTCATATCCTCGAGGGTCTCACTAAATTTATTGGCCTTTTCTAGAAAATTCTTGAAAAACCTTATAACCGTGGTTTTGAACTCTATATCCAGTCGTTTGCTTTCCTCCATTTCTTTCATTTGTGACCTGTTTCTTTGTTTCCGCATTTTGGCTGCTTCCTTGAGTTGATAGAGTGGCTTTGTGTGCTAGGTGTCCTATAGGGCCCAGTGGGTCAGCCTCCCCAGTTACCTGAGGTGGACACTCTTGGTGCATCCCTTTGTGGGCTGTGTGCACAATCTTGTTGTAGTTAAGCCTTGATTGTTGTTGGTATCACTGGGAGGAATTGACCTCCAGGCCAATTGGCCGTGAGGATCAGCTGTGTCTACGATGGGAGAACTTCTGTGCTGGAGACACCCTTATGAGACAAGACTTGCTTCAGTGGGGCTTTGGTGCTCACTGAGTCTGCCCCCTGAGTGTGTCCCTTATGGATCTGAGGAGTTGTAATCTGGATGGTCCCACTCTGACCCCTGGTTACACTGGCTCTTGGATCTCCAAGGAGGTGCAAATTTAGCCTCTGCCTGAGGCCACCCAGCAGGAGCTACGGAGAGATCTGCAGATTCCTCTTCTTTGTTTGGGTTTTGGAGGTGCCCAGATGAGGCCCAGCTGTGAAGCAATGCAAGCTGCTGTCGGGCCTTGGGCCTTTTGGATGTTCTGGGTCTCTCTGACTCAGCTGCAGTTTGATAGGTAAGTTTAGATTTCAAAGGACCAGGCCATTCGTATGCAAAAGCCTCTGCACACAGCTTGGATGGGGCAGAGTCTCAGGGCAGAGCAAACAGCAATGGTTTCCCGTCAGCCCTGCCCTAAGAGGCCCCTGGGTCTCAGTGTCCCCGGTAATCGCTGCAAGCACCTCTGAGAGAAAGCCGCCCTCGAGTTTTGCCCACTGCCAGACAGTCCAGTTTCTCCCCGTATGCATCTGGGTCCTGGGTCCCCAGAGTCTCGCCCAAAACTGGAGTTCAGAGCAGTTGGGAGCTTTTGTCTCCCTCCCGATTGAGAAAGCCAGCTGCGTACTCAGTTGCCAGCCCTCACCACGTGCGCGTCTCCGTACCTCTGCCTTCCACAGCTCCTCTGAGTCTCAGTGTGCTTTTCTCTTTCCTTCTAGTTGTAGAATTTCCACTCAGCCAGCCTTCCTGTGGTTCTGGATGATGTCCATTTTGTCTTAGTTGTAGTTTTGAAATGGTGCGAGGCAGCAGTTCAGGTGTTTACCTATGCTGCCATCTTGATTTCTCTCCCCCATCTTAAAGTCTTTAATCACAACTACAAAGTCCTCTTTGCCATGTTAGGTGACATATTAACAGGTTCCAGAGATTAGGACATAGACATCTTTGGGGGCCATTATTCTGCTTCCCACAAGGAGGCTTGGGAGGTAGTGAGTGCTCAGCAGACATGAGAGAGGGAAAAAATGCTCACTGCATGGATAGGGTGATCCAGTCCTACAGCTGAAGGATGGTTTAGCCAATAAGGGTTTCCAGGGGCTGCTGGGGAAAGTTGGCCCTGTTTTGGGCAAAAAGAAACATCAGGATAAGGTACTAGAGACATTACAACAAATCCCTGGTACACAGCTCTTTACAGTTTGTAAAGGGATTTTCATGATGATGTCATAGACGAGGAAACTGCGACTCACCAAAAGGGTGACACTTCACCCAAGGTCACTCAAGTATAAGTAATAGAGTCAGGACTTGAATCCAGGACTGTTTGATTCCCAGTCCCGGGGGGTCTTCCCACCACACCCTAGGTGCCTCTGCCCACCACAACTGATACATGCATGATGGATTAGAGGCCAGAAAGCCAGGAAAGCGGGGAGTGGGCCCCAAGAGAAGTGCACAGGGCACTAGGCTTGTGGCCCAGCTGCCAGAGCTTCCATCCTGCACTGTCACTCAAGCTGTGTGAGCCTGGGCAATCACCTTGTCCATAAAAGGGCTGGTAATGGGTGGTTGCTACGTAAAATGACAAACCCATGTATCAGCACAGGGAGTGGTGCTCGAGTGTGGGATTAGCTCAATAACATGCTTTGCAAAGATACACATTTGATTTTTAATTTCACAAGCAATACTCATTGTACATTCTGACCACTATCACAAGGGATTTCTCACTTCAATATTTAACTATCAAAGTATATTTGTTTCCTGAGGTGGCTATAACAAACCACCACAAACTAAGTGGCTGAAACAATAGAAATGTGTTGTCTCACAGTCCTGGAGGCCAGAGGCCACAGATCAAGGTGTTGGCAGAGTTGGCTACTTGAGGGCCATGAGAGAAAACTGTTCCAGGCTTCTCCCTTGCCTTCTTGTGGTTTGTGGGCAATTTTTGGCATTCCTGGGCTTGGAGATGCACCAACCCTGTTCTGTGCACATGTCTGTGTGCAAATGTCTTTTTTATAAGGTCACCAGTCTCTAGTGCAGCCGTGGGCAAACTATGGCCCGCGGGCCAGATCCGGCTCTTCTATCCGGTTCTCTTGCTCTCCCCTCCGCTCCTTTACTTTGAATTTATATTAGTTCACACAAACACTCCATCCATGCTTTTGTTCCGGCCCTCCGGTCCAGTTTAAGAACCCATTGTGGCCCTCAAGTCAAAAAGTTTGCCCACCCCTGCTCTAGTGTGATCTCATCTTAACTAATACATCTGCCACAACCCTATTTCCAAATAAGGTCCCATTCTCAAGTGCTTGTTAGGACTTCAACATATGAATGTTTAGGGACACAATTAAACCTACAACTTCAAATACAGAGTAAAAATCTGGGAGCACCCTACAAACAACACACACTCCAAAGACAACTTCCTCCTCCGTTCTAGAAATTCTGGAATACATTCTAGAATACACACTAACTGGCATGTATTCCTTCAAGACCTTTTGATATGCATTTACATTCTAACACAAATAAATTTTTGGGAGTGTTTTATCGTGTATGGAATCATTTAATTCATGTTTGTTTTCACTCAGGAAGTTGTGGAGAGCCTTTCTTGTCAGATGAGTGCTTCATTTATTAGCTTTGGCCTTGGGGAGGTTGATGGGATAGATGAAACCACTGGGAAACCACCTCAAAGCCCAGCATCTAGAGCCTCCCCTCTGGCTAAAGCATGGCTTGAAGGTCAGCAACTTGGTGCTGTGCTGGGGGCAGGGAGCTTGCTCTCTAGGTCAGCTCTCCAGTTTCTCTTGTCAATGAAAGAAAACACAAACCTATAGAAAATTTTTATGAGTTTATTTGAGAACATGCCCAGAAGTAAGACCTTAACGGATTGAGAAAATGCTCTGGAGAATGGTAGTTATACAGTTTTTTAAAAAAAATGCATTTAGAATCAAAGAAGAGAAAGTAAGGAAGGTTACATAAAATCCATTGGTGGAAGATTAAGAAGGCGTGAGAAAGCAAAGTGGGGAAATTTCTAGGATTGGATAAAAAGCAAAATGGAGAGATACTCCTTTTACGTTGGTGGATACAGGATAGTTAACATTTAACATGTACAGCACATAGAGATGGTATGCAGGCAGCAAGATAACAATGAGTCTCATGTTTGTGCTCTGGTGCCTGCAGTTGTGCCTTCGAGGGATTTGGGAAAGAAAATTACTCTGACATTTCAAAGGTATGTTTTCCCAGCTGCATAAGAACAATGGACAGGGCTGCTTAGGGTATGAAGATTGACCTTGGCTAAGAAAGCTATAGGACTGGGACGTGACTACCTGCTATGACCTGCCTGGTTAGGAATTTATGACCAGACCATTCTGTGTGGGTACTTTCCATCCCTGAGCTTGTCAGGTCTGCCAAGGAGTCCCTTTTACGTTCACACTCTGCAGAAGGGGCCCCATTCCATGGCAGTATTAAAATATTTGACCATCAGGAGCACTTTGGCACTGGATAATCAGTTCAGAAGAAGCCATGATGCCAGGCATTACCCCTTTTTTCTTTTTCTAAAATATATTTTATTGATTTTTTTTGCAGAGAGGGAGGATAGTCAGAAACATTGATGAGAGAGAAACATCAATCAGCTGCCTCCTGTACACCTCCTACTGGGGATGCTGCCTCCTGCACACCTCCTACTGGGGATGTGCCCGCAACCAAGGTACATGCCCTTGACCGGAATCAAACCTGGGACCTTTCAGTCTGCAGGCCGACGCTCTATCCACTGAGCCAAACCGGTTAGGGCAGGCATTACCCCTTTACCAATGGGAGGGCCAGGATGTCCCAGGAGATGAATAGGCAGATTGGGGCAGCAGCTGTTGATTAGTTGGTTCATGTATTTATTTCACAACCAGATCAGCTGTACTGGTGCAAGCCAGTTGAAGACCAACCCACCTGGCCCTCCTTTTGGCATCTGGTTCTGGGTGGCCCTATTCGACTTCGAGGGAATTTAGCATCCAGGAGAAGAGGAAGAGGAGTTAAGAAAAACAGAGTTTTGGTTGGTCAGCTGCCCTGCTTTCAGAAGTTGCTCCCAGCAGTGAGCCCACAGGCCCAGGATGGCAGGCAGGGGAGGGTGTGGTGGCTTCTTAAAAGTGGGTTGAGGATCAGATCCGTCTTGAGATGTCTGGGAAGCACTCTTGTGAAACTCAGAAATGCAAGCACTGGGAGGGCCCAGGCCCAGTGCCCTTGCGAGGCCTGCTGGAGGAGCTGCTGCAGATGCCTACACAGCTGCAGGCCTCAGGCCCTGGGCCTTTCCCCCCTGGGTTTGTATTACTTAATCCTCCTCCACCCCCTTCTGTGGCCTGCCTTGCTGTCTATACTGGGAGGAGCCCAGGGTTCCCGATTAACAGAAGTGGGAAGTTACCCCCAAGCTGCTCTGCCAACTCATCTCGTGGGGCATGGCCTTGAGTGTATTGGGCAAGGCTAATGGGGAGGAGGGAGTTTTCTTCCCAGACCCACTTCCCTGTTTGTCCCCTGCACTGATATTGTTTCTAGGCCCTGCCTCCAAACCTTGGTGCCAGTTACCACAGCCCTCCCTGGATTCCCTCCCACATGCGTTATCCCTGTCTGAAAGTGGCTGCCCCTCCAGCCTGGGTGATCAGAGACCAGGCAGGTCATGGAGCCAGATTTGGCTCTGGAATGCTAATCCTCACTCCACCACATGACCTTGACAGTCCCAAGAAGCAGTTTTGTAGCCCCAGCCTCTGTCTCCCCCTCCAGGCTACTTGGTGGATCTGCAGCATAAATACCTCCTATTCGGAGAGGTCAGGGTCATTCTCTCCGCTTTCCTTATTATAATTACCCAACTTGGCTATGTCTCCCTTGGATTAAATGGCAGCCTCTTTGCAGAATCAACTCTTTCGCCATCTAATTACCCTCGTTGTGGGTGCTCCACTGCTTCCACACCAACTTCCTCAGCTCTCTAAAGTCTGGTTCTTGCCTTCCCCTGGCAAAGGCCTCAGCCAGCTCATTATGGTCATTTCTCTATAAGTGTCAACCAAATTCACTATCGATGACAGATCAAAACACATGCATGCGATTGGCGCAAGAGCTTTATATGTATCAATTTAGCCTTTTATAGATATAGAATAAACTTAATTAATTAGACCTGCTTTCTGATTTAGCTAAACTTTTTCCAGCCCACCTTCTCTTTCAGGTAATTGTCAGCAACACAGCAGTAAATACCAACACGAAGCAGATTATTGTGGCTCATGCAGGGGGAACAAAGGGTAAAATATTTAACTGCAGCAGTGTTTGACTATATTCTGTGCAGTGAGAAAACCTGAATTCATTCTCAAGGTCCACCATTTCTTACTTCTTTTCAGTTGGGTCAAGTTTCTAAATCTCCGTTTTTCAGCTAATTAAAAGAAAATAGGATTCCACCAAGTCTCCTATCTACCTACTCCAGGACTTCTGTGAGGATCAAATGAGATGAGGCACGGGAAAATGCTTCACAGACATTTGGTTAAAGTGTAAAATGTCTCCACCTGGTTATAAAGCAAGTCGTGTTCCTGGGCTGAAGAAACTGCAAGGAGGCTAGTTGTTAGGGAGAGGAAGCTGGGCGTTGCTACATGATGTCATTACCCGGATGCTTAGCATATTAGCCTTATACTAGAGGCCCGATGAACAAAATCCGAGGAAGGGGCTCAGCCCTCACAGCCATGGCAGCTGCCTCGGCAGTCTGGAAGGTTGTTTGGCTGTCTGGTCTAATTAGCATATTACACTTTTATTATTATAGATACTCAATCCCTGGGTTTTTGTTCCTCACAGAGGGGAACAGGAATCCTGTGTCAGGTGACCAGAAGGCAGGGATGGCAGCCAGCTCTGGGATTGGGAGGTGTATAACTGAGGCTTGAAAGCAGGGATGCAGTTAGTTTAACCCACGCTGCTAACTGCTGATGCACTTCTGGGAGGTGGAAATGGACCTGGGAGATGCTGCTTTTCCTCCATGTCCCTGTCATTTCTCCCATTCACTGTCATCTCCTTTTGGGCCTTCAGCCCTTTAGCTGTGGGGCATCCCCAGTAGACATCTTTCCTATGTAGGTGTGGTCCGCAGCATGGGCTGCATCATAACAAGTCCCATCCTAGAACTCTGTCACCACCCTGCTCAGCACCTTTGACATCCTCCCTGTTCCCACTACCCACAGGATGACCTGGCATTCAAGAACCCCCCGTCCCCCCAGAATGACCTCACTACCATCATGTGCCCTATGCTGCCAAACACTTCATCACTCGTCAAACATGTCCTGAGCCCATTCCAAGCCCAACCCACTCCTGCTGCTGCCTGGTGTGCCCAGCCTGCCCTCCCTGCTGGACTCCGACCCAGCCTGCAGGGCCAGCTCAAATGCCATCTCCTCCTCTCTCCTGGATTACCTATATGGAGCAATCTTCTCTGATTCTGGCCTCTGCCAAATTGTCTAGAAGCAACCTTGTCCTCTATCAAGTCCAGCACTTTTCTGATACTAACGTTCCTGGCTTCTTTGTAAGCCCTGCAAGGAAGGAAGCTATTTAGTGTAAAGCGCTCTGGGGTAGCCAGTGTCAGTGTGGTGGACGGCCCCACCTCGCAGCATAATCTGGAAAAATGTCAAACATTTTAGCTTCTTGACCCTTCTTATTTTATAATCCTCACCCGAGGATATTTTTCCATTGACTTTTAGAGTGGAAGGGAGGAGACGGAAAGAAACATCGATGTAAGAGGGACACATCGATTGGTTGCCTCCTACACCTGCCCTGACCTGGGCCAGGTCTCTAGCCTGCAATTGAGGTACATGTCCTTAACTGGAATCGAACCTGAGACCTTTCAGTCTGAGGGCTGACACTCTATCCACTGAGCCAAACCCTTCTTCTTGGGCTGTTAGATCAGAACTTCTGAGGGGTGAGGCCAGAAACCTGAATTTTTTTAAAAAAATATATTTTATTGATTTTTCACAGAGAGGAAGAGTCAGAAACATCAATGAGAGAGAAACATCGATCAGTTGCCTCCTGCACACTCCCCACCGGGTATGTGCCCGCAACCAAGGTACACGCCCTTGACCGGAATCAAACCTGGGACCCCTGAGTCTGAAGGCCGGCGCTCCATCCACTGAGCCAAACCAGTCAGGGCCAGAAACCTGAATTTTATGCAAACTCTGGGAGGTACTAATGTAGTAATAACTGGTATATGGGATGGGCACTGACCTTTGTAAACCAAGACAACCTTTGTTGAGTCATCTGTACTAGGTCCTGCCTAGTCAGGGTTGCTTCAAGGAAGGATCCCATGAAATAGCAAACACACCCAAGATTGAACTAGCACAGTGCTTCACATATAAAACCACTGGGAGGAGTTAGTCTTAAAGCACAGTGATGTTCAGGACTACACTTTTTTTAAAATTGATTTTTTAGAGAGGAAGGGAGAGGGATGGAGTAAGGAACATCGATCAGCTGCCTCCTGCACACCCCCTACTGGGGATGTGCCCGCAACCAAGGTACATGCCCTTGACTGGAATCGAACCTGGGATCCTTCAGTCTGCAGGCCGACGCTCTATCCACTGAGCCAAACCGGTCAGGGCAGGACTACATTCTTTGTAATAGTGAAAATCTAAACCACCTAGTTATCCAACAGTGGAATACATTTTACAGTACATTCACCCTAGGGCAGTGATCGGCAAACTCAGTCAACAGAGCAGCAAACCGCGAGCCGCAGTTTGCCGACCACTGCCCTAGGGTTTATCCAGCTATTAAAGGTGATAAAGGAAAATACATCCACACTTTCACCTGTGGTAGCTAATCTCCAAAGTTGGCTCTCATAGATCCAGGCCTCCTGGTACTCAGATCTTACGTGGTCAGTGCACTCCCACCAGGCACCTGGGCTTGACTGTGACTTGCTTTCACCATGATGTGGCAGAAGTGATGCTGTGCCAGTTCTGATCTTAAGCCTAATGTCTGACAGCTATTACCCTTGCACTTCTGGGAACCCTGAGCCATAAAGAAATCTTCCCACCCTACAGTAGAGGCCTCATGAAGAGTGAGGCCCGAGACCTCATGGAGAAGTCCCAGCACCCCCCGCCCCCCCACACCAAACACCAGCTATGTGCCTGAGCCATTGTCTTGAGTGTGCTAGGACCTCGAAACTGGAGGAGCAGAGCCTCCCAGCAAAACCAGGTCAACCGGCAGGATCCTGAGACATAATAAAATGGCTTAAAAGCAACTAAATTAAGTGTGTGTGCTACATAGTAACAGATAACCAGACAAGCTGCAAAATGGCACATGAAGCATTATCTCAACTTAAGAAATATGCAAAATTAAGAGGACAAACACTATTTATTACAGCGACTTTTTTCTGCTTTATTTTTTGCCTAAGTTTTAGGTTTTAAACAATGAACATGTATAACTTGTTTAAGAAAACAATGATGTCATACTTGACTGTAAAATCCATTTGTTTCAGTTCCACTGGGTGTCCATAGCTCCACCCTGACCTGCCCTTTCACCTTCAGTGGAAGGTCATCACCACTTGCCAGAAAGTTCCCCATTTCCACTGCAGAGACCACGGATTTGTGGAGCAGATGCACCCAACACTTAAGGGAATCAGGTCTCCCTTTAATTCCCTGCATTTGTCCTAAGCTAAGCTAGTACAATAAAGTCTCTTTCAGGTGAGGAAGAAAGACACAAAGCCGCCTTTCCCTCAGGATAGACAGCATTGTGTCCTCAGCCCTGCCACCCAGCTGGTATTTTGGTCGTTTCTGCCCCCATCCCAACTTTTCTCAATATTGCCTATGGGATGTTAGTCACTTGAATATTACGGTTCCAACAGAAGAGGACAAAATTCAAAGTGGAACAGAGGTCAGCCAAGGCAGCCCCACTGTAGAAGATGGTACTGTTCTCTTAGCCAGAAAATACCACACAGAAAGAAGCAGGGGCAGAAAACAGTGGCCTGGCATCAGGCACCAAGCTATTACCCCATGCGGGTGAAAGGACACTGAGGAATCAGGCCTCAGCTGACCCTTCTTTAGTTTACACTGTGGAATGCAATGGTGCAAAGAATAGAGCTGGGAGGAGCAGTTACTGATATTTTAGACTTTCTTGAAGCTGCTGATGAAACCATCTTGCTTCAGTCTAATATTTAAATAACATGTAGTTTTTATTTGTGATGAAATGGATGCCAGATACTCTGAAGTCAGCTCTAATGGGGAAGAAAGCACAATTTTTATGGAAGAGACCTTGAAAAAGAATATCAAAGCCTGCTTTTATTGATGCACCAGTAGTAAACTGACCCATGATCTGGAAGGGATGGTAATGTTAATACATATCCATCATCAAAACTGAAACAGAAAGATATCTGAAATGGCTTTTACAGTGACATGATGCCTTAATAAGTTAAGGAAATGGATTGCTCACTAACTGCTTTCTCATTTCATGTTCTTTACGAAGTCTTCTCCTTTCTTGATTGAGGCTTTCAGCTCAGGAATGGCCTCAGCTATCATCTTCTCTTCGAAAGAGGAGATTTTGCCGATGCCTAGATTCTTCTCAACGCCCTTTTTCTGAAAGAGAGAGGAGACAGAACAGTTTTACAACAAAGTTAGTTTCCATGAGTGAGTTTGTTATAGAAAACCCAACTTTAACTTCATCATCTGTGCCTAGACCCATGGTTGGCAAACTGCGGCTCGCGAGCCACATGCGGCTCTTTGGCCCCTTGAGTGTGGCTCTTCCACAAAATACCACGGCCTGGGCTAGTCTATTTTGAAGAAGTGGCGTTAGAAGAAGTTTAAAAAATTTGGCTCTCAAAAGAAATTTCAATCGTTGTACTGTTGATATTTGGCTCTGTTGACTAATGAGTTTGCCGACCACTGGCCTAGATGATCCACACCTATGGCTCTGGGCAGCTGCTGCAAATACCCAGAGCTCAGGCTTCAGCCCGACAGTCCTAGGCTGGGATCTGGGCTGTGACTCTATGCATGTACCCTGGACAATGGTTTCCACACCAAGACTGCTTCCTCATCTATAAAACGAGCATACTATCTACCTCAAGGGAGACTGTGAATACACCTGGGAGACTCGGCCCATCAAGTACTCAACAATTAGTAGCACTTCAAGTTATTCTCCCTGACATAGAGCATACTTTTGGGTTCTAGTTTCTTTCCCAAGTTGGTAAAGGACTGAAGAAACATTTTATTATCCATCTGAATTGAATGTAATTAGGTAGGTGAACGTCTGACATTAGGCAAACAACACTGTCTCTGCTACTGTCCATCTCCTTGGAAAGCCCTTCCTGACCCGGACAATCAGCCTTGTGTGCTCCTTTCCTAAAGGTCTCACCACATCCTGCTCACGCCTGCGCTGAACTGGTTATTGAATTAATCTATTTAATGTCAGTCTGTGCATCACAGAGAGCCCCTGAGGCCTGAGGCCACGTCTTATTGACCTTTGAACATTGGGTGTCTGTGGGAAGGGCCTCTTTGTGGCACAGAAAGTCACTAATCTGTTTCTTTCTGGGAATGAGATGAAGGCCAGCACACATTTACCTGATTTCAGCAGTTTCACACTTAAGAAAGAAATGGAAACCTTGGCTTGATGGTTTGTGTGAATGAGATCTAGGGGCAGTGGCTCACTGAAGACTCAAGAGTCAACGCAACAAAAACCAGCCTGGCTAAAGCCAGCAATGTGACCAGATGGGCTCCATCCTAGACACAAGTTTCAAGGGAACAATCAGCAGAACATCCTAAGAAGGATACCCAGTGGGATGAGGAGCAAGGAACCAGGGATGCCTGAACTGGGAAGTGTAACAGCTGTGCATCATTTCCAGACTTCTTTGGAGGAAGAATTAGGCTTGGCAGGCCCTGAGGTCAGAACAAGAACTAACAAGTAGACGTTACAGGGAAATGGCTACAGGCTGGGGTGGAGAAGCCTCTTCGTTCAGAGCAGCCTGTGGGAGCATCTCTTTCAGAGAAGGTCTCATCAGGAAACACACTCAGGCAGCCACTGATGACTAGCTGTCATGCCCACGGGCAATGAAATTCCCGTGCCAGCCAGGATGTGCCAAGCCCACAGTCTCTCTTTGCTCTTAATTCAGTGATGCTCCTCCACCCTCAAAAACCCAAGCACTGGCCATCCAGTGAGATGTAGTGACTGCAAAAAAGAACTCTGAATTATGAAGCAGCCAGACAGGGCAGACCTAAGTCTTAATTAGCGTGAACTCTCCGTCCACAGTCAAGAGACCCAGCCTCTGGGATACATACCCCCAGCAGCAATGGTGTGGAGAAATAGGGACAGTCCGTTTCTTGGGACTTAATAAAGGAACATTCGACAACTCCTTCCTTTCCGTTGATTGCATCCAAAAGGGAAAAGACAAACCGGGCTCCAGCATATGCCATGGACAGGGTGGCAGAGCCTAGGGGGACACAGAAAGGTTAGCCAAGCTAGCACAGAGACTGTAAAATCCAGGTACGCCTGTCCTGCCAGCTAAATAAAGCACCTGTAAAATCTCTAGCTTTAGTCGTCCAGAATTTAGGTCAGCAGTCCTCAATCCACAAACTCATGAATGGCATGAATTAGCTTTGCCAACCTCAAACACCACTCTACTCCACTGAGCGGGCGGAACTACCCTCTGATATAGGGTTTTCTATCAAGTGAACATATAGGAAACTTAGAAAAAGGTTTGCTCCTTGCAGTCTTCAACTGTGAACTCTTTTAACAGTGACTCTGGCATCAGCACCCCACCCATGAACTGCCTCCGAGACCCTACCTGCTCCAGCTTTAGCCTTGACCACCTCCGTGCCAGCCTCCTGGATCCGTCCAGTGAGGGTTGTCAGCTGGTCCTGGGGGAAGTCCACCTTGGGAGTGCACTGCAAGCAAAAGTCACAGGGATCCTGTGAGCAGGTTCAGATTGCACTCTCCTCACCCTATTCACAGAGGGTTCTTTGCATCATCAATACATGGGAAACCAAGAGCCTTTCTTTAAAAAAAAGTCAACTTTGTTGGGAGGTGTAGTGAATTCCCTAATAAATTTAAAGAACTTTTTATATTTTGGACTAATTTTAGACTTACGGGAAAATTGTAAAAACAGTACAAAGACTTTCCTCACTTGTTTTCCTCATGTTAACATCTTAACACAAGCACAGTGCAAATAGGAAGAACAGGAGATGAGGACATCTAAACTCCAGACCTTATTAAAATATCACCACTCTTCCCCCTACTGTCCCTTTTCTGTTCCAGGACCTATTCAGGACCTTACAAGCAATGGACTAGGTTATTTCACACCTTAGTCATTCTCTAACAGTTTCCCAGACTTCCCTCGTCTTTCGTGACAATGTCAAGAGTACTGTCACTCATTTTGCAGAATGTCCATTAGTTTGGATCTGTAAGGTGTTTCCTCGGGATTTTGTGTAAGGTTATGCATTTTTGGCAAGATTAGCACAAATATTTTGTGTCCTTCTCAGTGCACTGTTTTTCGGGTTTATGAGGTTGATTTGATATCATTCTTAGTGGTGTTACCTGGTCTCTAGTCTAGTTATTACATAAAGCAGCTTTGCTTGCTCTGACCTCAGCAGAAATTCATGAATGTTTCTATCAGCAGTTTTCACTGTGTGCTGGAGCTGGCTGCTTTGAGCACCTTCTGACTACACTCACCCCATACAACTGTGGACCTGAAACACTGGAAGCTGACCACAGCCCCTCACCAGTCAAGAAACCCCTGGACAACTGGGATGGGGCTGCATCCATAGCATCCTTTCAAAATACAACAGATCTTTGTAATCTTTGTCAGTCTGTCCTGAGTGCCTCGAAGTGGATCTTAAGGCTTCTTGGCAAGGTCACAAACATACCTGAGAGATCAGGGGGATGATGGTCTTCCCAGCATGGCCGCCAATGACAGGAACATTGACTCGAGCTGGATCCAAACCCTGGTCAACAAAATGTGAAACATGATTAACTTTTAACAAGCTCTTTTGAATATAAAATATGTCACATCTACCCAAAACACCAATATTGGAAAAATCCACAGAAATCAGAACAAAACAAAAAAAATTAGAAGAGACTGACTCCAACCCTGTGCAAATCTACCATGGCCCCACCCCACAGTCTGACATCAGTCTGAACACAGGCAGTGAGGAGTAACTTGTCATCTTGTGAGGTCACGAGGTTTTTCCTTTATAATGAGTTGAAAACTGCCTCCTTGTAGGCACCCCTGCATTGTTCCCTATCAATCTATCTTCTCAGAATCAAAGGATGACAGTCCTCTTTCCCACAGCTAATGTTATTTCAATGCACAAGCCCAGACTTATGTGCCCACACTTTGTCAAAGAACAAATCAAAGTAAACTTCAAAACAATTCCAGGAAACTAAGGGTGAGAAATCTGTCAACTCAAACAATGATTGGGACAGAAAGAACAAAACTGGGAAAGCTCAGAACACCCTAGTTCATTAGTGGGCTAGCTGAGAGAGGCTGGTTCGTTTGTTAAACTGAGGTACAATGCCCCTAAGGACTCTGTGAACCAGGTATTCTTATGACAGACAAAAAAAGAACCTGGTGGAAGTTATGGGTCGGAGGTAACCTTTTCCAAATGCTGCAGCTGCTGAAGAGAGCAGCCCTAAGTTAGGAACCGCCAAGCCTCTGGTGGTGGTGGTGGGAGCAGGGGGGGGTGGGCGGAGGGGGAGCCAGGGACAGACAGGAATAGCAGGATCAACTGTGAAGCAGGGCGCTCAGAAGCCAAGGTGCTGTGCAGTCACCGGGGTCACAGGCATGAAAAAAGCCCCTGCTTTTGAGAAACCTGATGTCTAATGAGACAATACTAAGGGCCGTTCCAGCACAACACTATGGAAGCCAGAGGAGCACTTCATCAGCATGGGGAAGGCTTCCTGGGACTGACCTCATTCACCTGGGAAGGAACAGGAGGACTTGCCCCAAGGGAAGCATACTCTAGGCCTGTGGTTGGCAAACTGCGGCTCGCGAGCCACATGCGGCTCTTTGGCCCCTTGAGTGTGGCTCTTCCACAAAATACCACGGCCTGGGCGAGTCTATTTTGAAGAAGTGGCGTTAGAAGAAGTTTAAGTTTAAAAAATTCGGCTCTCAAAAGAAATTTCAATTGTTGTACTGTTGATATTTGGCTCTGTTGACTAATGAGTTTGCCGACCACTGCTCTAGGCAAAAGAAGCAAAGGCCAGTGGGTATGAAGAACGCATATAACATCAGCAGTGTATGAAATGTAAACTAGACAATTTTTGCGAGCCTAGTGGAAAGGGAATGCGAAAGTAAAAGGGGTCCAGGTGGCTGTGAGGGCTGAGGGAGGAACCAGGCACTGGGAGCTTAAGGGTCAATTTTGACTCAGGCAATTTTTCAGAATGTCAGACAGACTGAGGTAAAGGGCAGTTCACTTAGCTGACACTTGTCAAGCACCAGATTTTCTGGGAGGGGTCAAGATCCTCCATTCACCACCTCTAACAGTAAGGCTTCTAGGCTGAGAAGCACTATCTAATAGGACTTTCTATAAAAATACAGCAGTCATATGTGGCCATCAAGCACCTGAAATTTGACTAGTGTGATGGAGGACAAGCACTTCTGATTTTATTTATCTAATTTACCAGCCACATGTAGCTACTTCACTGTGCACAAGTAGGGGCCCAGGGGAAACGGTGTGCTCTGACAGCTGGCAGCACCGTGGGAACCCTAAGAGAATGAGCACTACTGCTTTCAGGAAACTGGGGTACAAGCTTCAGGAAGCTGGAACCTGGGCTCTCCAACCTGTGCACTCTCAGCTTCAATGTGATCTTCTCCACAAAGCCTTAAAGTGTCTCTCCATTCAACAGAGCTCCCAAGGCCTGGGGCCATGTCTTATGGACCTTGATGACCACCACACCTAGAATCAAGCCTGAAGAACACGCTGAAGTATGGATTAAAGTAGGTTGTCATCAGAACTCGAGACAGACCTGTCTGGTTCACAGGGGAGTAAAATAAAGGCCAATAGTCCTGTGTGTGCAACTTCTCACTAAGCTGTGTGCATGACAACGTCCCCTACTTTAGAGAGGCTCCTCTTATCTGAAAAGTCAGGAAAAAAATGGTCTGAAGTTCAAGGAAACTTTTTGGGGCCAAAATAAATGGTTCTGCTGGATCCACACGAAAAAGATTATACAGCAAGTTGTGAAAGGCACGGAAAACGCCAGATCTAGCACTGATGCCAAACCCACCTCAGGATGAGTCCACAGCTCAGTCCAGCAGCCCAGGAAGAAGCAGACAGCTGGCAAGCAGAACTCTCAGAGAAAAGCTACCGCAGGTAACCCAAGAAGGGGAGTCAGAACTACAGCCTGGGGACAGCAATTCTGCTATCTTAGGAGCTATCCAGTAATTTATCTAATGATTAGCAGGTAAATGCTGTTAATACTAGTTTTCAGAGGCAATGAGCTTGAAGAGCACAATTCAGTCCAGCCAATGAGAAACCTAGGGAAAGCCTGAAGCATCAAGAAGAGAAGAGTAAGCCGAAACCGGTTTGGCTCAGTGGATAGAGCGTCGGCCTGTGGACTGAAGGGTCCCGGGTTCGATTCCGGTCAAGGGCATGTGCCTTGGTTGCGGGCACATCCCCAGTGGGGGGTGTGCGGGAGGCAGCTGATCGATGTCTCTCTCTCATCGATGTTTCTAACTCTCTATCCCTCTCCCTTCTTCTCTGTAAAAAATCAATAAAATATATTAAAAAAAAAAAAAAGAAGAGAAGAGTAAGCTAAGTTAAGACTAAAGCTGTTGGTTTAAATCTGCAGGGGCCTGCTGATGCCCCAAGAAAATGTGAGAGCTATTTCCCACCACAGGGCAAGTTATTAAAAACATGTAAGCCCGGCCAGGGTGGCTCAGTGGTTGAGCCTCCTCCCATGAATCAAGAGGTCACCAGTTCCATTACCGGTTAGGGCACATGCTGAGATTGAGGCTTGATCCCCAGTAGGGGGCGTGCAGGAGGTAACCAACTGGTGACTGGTGTTTCTCATCGATGTTTCTATCTCTCTATCCCTCTCCCTTCTTTAAAATCAATAAAAACATATTTTAAAAAATTAAAAATAATTAAAACTCCCAAATTACAAGTGACCTGTAAATGCCCTGATGTTTTCTATGCCCATAAAACAACCAAGGATGGCCCAAAGTTCAGAAACGGGAGCTTGAAAGATACCCGATGTGGCTCTTACCTTCAGTTCTGCAACAAAAGCATTGGCTCTGACAACGTCCAGGGTTGTCACCCCAAATATCTTATTGGGGTTGTATACTCCATGCTTCTTAAAAACTTCAGATGTGATTGGGATGGTGGAGTTAACCTAATAAATCCAAGAGACAGCATAATTTGCCAGGCATTCTGAGAATATAGTCATGTATTATAAGAGATGGGCTATAGGGGTGGACTGCCTCTGCTACCAGAGTGCCTCCTTCCCCCTCCACATGAACAAAGAAACTCGGCACTGTAGCAGGCGCTCTTCCCCTTGGTGGCCCCTGAGCCCATAGTTCAAATATGCACGACACCCTGGAACTATCAACTTTAAAATGTGATGATGGCTACACAGGACATCTTCAGCTCCAGCTAGAACTTACACCTGAATGGCCATTCCTAACAAAAGACCATAGCACAGGGCTAAAAGCTCAGATGGCACAGGGTCAAGTCCCAGCTCTGTCACTCCATTGGTAACCCGGGGAAAGCTACTTTAACTCCCTAAGACTTGGTTCTTTATCTGTAAACGGGGATAAAACTACCTCATAAGGCTGTTGAGAAGATTAAATGACTATGTACATGGCAAGTGCCTAACACTTGGTTCACAGAAACAATATAATTAAAACTAAACAGCAAGATATATATTATGCCCGGCTGGTGTGGCTCAACAGTTGAGCACTGACCCAGCAACCAGGAGGTCGCCGGTTCGATTCCCAGTTAGGGCACATGCCCAGGTTGCGGGCTTGATCCCCAGTGTGGGGCCGTGCAGAAGGCAGCCAATCGATGATTCTCTCTCATCGATGTTTCTATCTCTCTCTCCCTTTCCCTTCTTGTCTCTCTAAAAATAAAAAAAAATATTAAAGAAAAAAAAAGATATATATTAGGCACTAGTCAGCTCCCTGATAAAAGAATCAACTGCTTTCTACTTTTGACCAAATGGCCCTGAGGAAAGGTGAGCAGGTTGGGAAAGACAGGATCCTCTTCTCAGAGGCCACTGCATAAGCTCTGCATGTTTATCAACGGTCACGTTCCTCAGTCAACATCACTATCATGGCTCTGTCAATCAGGAGGGAGAAATGAATGAAGAGGGCTACTGCTGAATACAACCCAAGGGCCTGATAGGACAGTTGTGGGAACCTTCCAGAGAGGACACAGCAGAGTTTCTGAACTGAAGATTAAGCAGGCAGGACCTGATGTCACTGCATATGAGATACATGTGTAAGTTTGAGAAGGAAGGGAGCATTGGGGAACTAGGAATTGCAAACCCTGGGTATAACATAGTAAAAGGAGTTCATCAGGCTCCCACAATCATGGCTGGAAGAAGCCTTAAGAATGGACTTATTTTCCAGGTTGAGAAACTAAGATTATTCAGATAAGGGAAGTGATTTGCCCAAAGGTATACAGTTGATGGAAAAACCAGGTTAAAACTCACTTAGTCTATGCCAGAAGGAATCCTTAGGAAACAAATGTAAGGACCTCTTTTTAGTGCTCCCAACTTACCATTTCAGTATGTTAGTCTGATTATTCTCCCCATAAGACATTAGTACACTTTTGCTGTGAGCTTTCATATGTATCAGCAACCTACCCGACAGCAGCACTCACCGGATTTGCAATGACACAGATCATGGCCTCAGGGCAATTCTGGGCACAGGCAGCAGTCAGGGTGGCCACAATTGTGGCATTGGTGTTGAATAGGTCATCCCGAGTCATGCCTGAGAATGATCCAATTCAAGATGTTCACAAAGCACAGGACAAATTTCTAAATATGTGCCAAGAGCTGTGTGTTAACTGTCAAACATGAGTGACACAGGGTCCCCATTTTATTTATTTAAACATATTTTTATTGATTTCACACAGGAAGGGAGAGGAAGAGATGGAAACATCAGTGATGAGAATCATTGACCGGCTGCCTCTGGCACGCCCCCCACTGGGGATTGAGCCCACAACCTTGGCATGTGCCCTTGACCAGAATCGAACCCAGGACCCTTTAGTCCACAGGCTGACGCTCTATCCATTGAGCCAAACAAGCTAGGGCAGGGTCCCCGTTTTAAGTTAAACTACCTTGTAGAGAAAATAGTCCAGTGTGACAAGTGCTGAAACAGAGGTCTGTGAGGGTGAGGAGTGGGGATGGGAGTCAGGAAGAGTGATATCTGAGGAGGAGGGTCATGAAGAATTCCCAAGGTGGAGACAGGTGGAAGAAAGGGCATTCTAGGCTGGGGAGGAGGGATGAAAAGGAAACACGAGGCCTTGATTTTTATACCATGGGCAATGGAGAGCTTTGAAATTTTTTCTGCAGCAGACAGATCTGACTAGATTCATTTTTCATGGAAAACCACTTCCTCAACTGCCTTGTAGGGAGATGCTAAAGAAGGTTTTCAAATACACACCTGGTTTTCTCGGGACTCCAGCTGGAATAACCACCAAATCACAACCTTTCAGGCAGTCTGGCAGCTGCTCAGGTCCGAGGTAGCCTAGAAAAAAACGCCCAAGAGAGCAATCTTATAGTTTGCAACCAAGAGAGGCTAGCACATCTATGGGGACAGAACCCAGAGAACTGCCCCACCTGTGTCCAATGCTGATCACAGGCCACAGAAAGGCTGGCAAGCCCACCTGTGATATGATTCCTTTCCTTGAGGACTGCCATCCTGTGAGCCTGACATTTCTGGCTGGCAGGAATGACCCCCTTTCATTCTACTTTCCTCCAGCCTCCATTTGCCCAGGCCTGGATTCTCCAGGGTTAACCCTCCAGGTTTGCATAAAACCAAACCAAGCCAGCTGCTAATCTTTACTCCCTAGCACATGTAAGTCGTTCTCAGCTCCCAGTTAGAAGAGTTGCTACTCTACATCATGATCATCCTAACAAAAGTGCCATCTTAGGGTCAGACCAGAAGGCACACTGAAGGCCACGAAAAAAACCCTATGTTGATAAAAAAGAACTCTTAAGTATTAGTACCTATTTTGTTTATTCCTAGTATCTGAGGAAAATAAGGTCTATATTCAAGGATTTCAGGGAAATCTGCTCCAAGACCAAATCTGCTTTGATTTTAATAGACTTTTTCCTTATTTGCAAAAGCTTTCAGAAACGCAAATCTACAACACAAAAGAAAATGAACAAACAAATTTAGTGGGACTATGGAAGGCTCATAAACATATGACTTGACAGTCAGCCTCCTGTGTTGTCTGTACCTTTCTGGACAGTAATTTGGTACTTTATAGTAACAGCTTTAATGTAGTCACACTTACTCTAAGTGCCCTAAGGACTCTAAGAAACAAAATATAAAAATGAGGATATTTATCACAGCTTATATATTTAGAGGAAAACAGGAAAGAGCCAATGGCCAACAGTATGGGAATAATAAGAAGTGATAAATTATAGTAAAGCTTTAAAAGGATGTCACCAAGAACTTGGTACATGGGAAATGTTGCTAAGATGTGAGGGTAAAATAAGCAGGACATATAATTTTATGTAATTATTAATTACTTCTTGGATAACATATCTCTATCTCCCAAATAGGAAGGCAGATTTGTCTAAGGTGGCCATGCTTTAGAGAAGGTAACCCTGGGTGGAGAGTTGGCCCATAACATGGGCATGAGACCTACAACGACTAGGAACAGCATTTCTCACTGCCCCAAGTCCCAGCAGGAGGCTCCCCATCACCATCCTCACAATACTTTTCAAGTTAGAAAAAATTTCAAATGGACAGGTCACACCATCTTTATTTTTTGGAAAGATACTGTTACTTAAATTTTTATAGATTCAAGTCCAAAAAAGTGTGATCATTTGTAAAAGTTAATTCTAAACTGAACATGAACATCCCAAGTCTCTGAACATCTAGTTTCATTCAAGGCTCTTACTGTAAACTTGGATCCTAGCCTCCTAGGGAGAAGAGATGTAAGTTCTCCAGGCCCAGTGTGCCCAGTACCTTTCACAGTCGCTCTGGTCTCAATGTGGCTCAAATCTGCAGCCACTCCAGGTGTATGAGCAATATCATAGAGGGTCAGGCGGCTCACCAAAGGGCTATTCTTCAGGAGAAGCGAAAGGGGCTGCCCAATTCCTCCAGAAGCCCCGAGCACAGCTACTTTAGCATTGTTCTAAAAAGTGGCACAGAGAAAGAACTCTTAAGATACAATCAGCATTAAATGGATTCTCATTAAAAGGATACCTCCTGCAAAGTACTGCACTGGCCTCTTATTGCACAGATGCCAAAGGAAGATACAACTGTAATTGTACCGTCCAAAGATCCAGTTTCCTTGTGAAGGTTAGAGGCTTGCCTCAGGAACATGGGGAAGAACTCATGTCTGTAGAGATTTGTGACAGGGTATACTTATAGCAGCCTCTAAAAGATGAATAAGCTTTACTCATTCAGGCAGCTGGACTGGTAACAGCAGCCTTACTTTCAATCTGCAATTTTAAAAACTATAAACTAACATTTATTGAGTACCTACCCACACTCTAGCCATCACACATGGGAATGCAGTAATGAAGACCTCTGCTGGCTCTGGAGTGGACATGCAAGCAGATGTGTGAGGAGCTGAGGGAAAAGAGCTATGTATACTGTGTGCAGAAGAGACAGGGTGGCAATCAACTGCCTGGGGAAGAGGGATCAGGTAAGATTCCAGCATAATCTTGGCTGGAGCCTAAGGCAGGATTAGGAGGGATATATATGTTTAAAAAGCTCCTTCTCTCCCAGGTAAGTTAGATCTGCATGCAGCCCCAGACTCCTTACCCCAAATCAACTCCCAAACTTTGGTGTTCATTAGAATCACCTGCTGAGGTCACAAAAACAAAACCAACAGAGGGCCAGGCTCCTTCAAATAGGCTCTATCAAGTTCCCCAAGTGATTCTGACACCAAAGTTTGAGAATCACTACTGCTCCACATCAAGCAGCAGTTGGCCTGGGCATGTCAGCTGGAAGCTTTAAAAGTGATAACTTAGTTGGGAGGGTGGGGGTTAGTCAACAGAGCGGCAAACCGTGGCTCGCGAGCCGCAGTTTGCCGACCACTGGCTTACTGGAACTAAAGTAATAAAACCTGACTTTAAAACAGCCACTCAGAGCTAAGTAGATCTAATTGGTCATCATCCAATCGCCTTCATTTTTTAAAAAACAGCTTCATTGAGATGTTATTTTCCATACCATACAATTCACTCATTTAAAATGTACAATCCAATGGTTTTTAGTATATTCATAGTTGTACAATCATTACCCTTTAAAGCAACTCTTATTTTCCATTTCCTTACAACCCCTGGCAACCACTAACCTTCTTTCGTCTCTAAGGACCTGCCTTTGCCTATTCTGGATATTTCACATATGAATGGTATCACACAACACACGGCTTTTTATTTGGCTTTTTTTACTGATCATGTTTTAAAGGTTAATCCATGTTGTTATCAGTACCCCATTTCTTTTAGCCATTCATCAGTTGATGGACAACTGGGTTATTTCCACCTTTTGGCTATCATGAATAGTGCTGCTATGAAGAGCCAAGTTTTTGTGCAGACATGTTTTTTTTAATTTTATTGATTTTTAGAGGAAGGGAGAGGGTTAGAGAAAGAAAAACACCATTGATCGGCTGCATCTTGCATACCTCTACTGGGAATTGAGCCGGCAACCCAGGCATGGTGACCTCTTGGTTCATGGGTCGATATTCAACCACTGAACCACTCTGGCAGGGCTGTTTTTAATCTCTTGGTTATATACCAAGGAATGGAATTGATGGGTCATGTGGCTACTCCATGTTTAACCTTTTGAGAAACTGCTAGACTGTTTTCCAAAATGGCTGATATTCATCCATTAAAGCTCACTACAATTCAACAGGCACCTACTTTTGCTACCCGCCAGACTGGCCCGCAAAGACTCACAAACTTAACAACACCTAGTGTAACAAGTGACACTGAGGCAGATTCTCAGAAGAGCAGTAGCACAAATAGGGGTAGAATAAACTGCTAGAGGGGGTTTTGAAGGATGGTAGTTTACCAAGTAGATAATGGAGGGAAGAGACAAGTAGTCCTGACAGTTCTTTATGACTCTAGCACTGTTGGATACATATGGCGAAAGGAAGAAGGGAGGGCCAAGCACAGAATTATTGGGTCCTGGCGGGCAATGGGGAACTACTGAAGGGCCTCAAAAGCTGGGAAGAACATGACCAGATCTGGGTTTCAGAAAGATATGAGACAGAGTGGAAGATGGACTGGAAATATACAATAGAAGCAAGGAGACTACTGTAATAGTTCAAACATGATTGAAGAGTGGGATAAAGGGAGCAGCAAGGATGGGTAGATTATGAGGGATTTGAGGAATAGTAGCTATAGATTAAGTCACCCCCTTCCCATCTTCACCCAAATGGTGAGTAGAGGAAGGAACCTGGGGTGACAATATCTGGCTCAAGCAGACAGCACTTCCTTTAACCAATAGAACTGACAAGAGTTTAGAGGTTTTGCCGAAACCGGTTTGGCTCAGTGGATAGAGCGTCGGCCTGCGGACTGAAGGGTCCCGGGTTCGATTCCAGTCAAGGGCATGTACCTTGGTTGCGGGCACATCCCCAGTGGGAGGTGTGCAGGAGGCAGCTGATCGATGTTTCTCTCTCATCGATGTTTCTAGCTCTCTATCCCTCTCCCTTCCTCTCTGTAAAAAATCAATAAAAAAAATATATTAAAAAAAAAAAAGAGTTTAGAGGTTTTGAAGAAAGGATAACGAATTGTTTGGCACACTGAATTTGGGCCACTTGAAACATCCATGCACAGTAGGTCCCTGGACAAAAGACTTGGTCTGGAGGTCACAGTGTCTGCACTGGAATTAATGGAAGCCAGGAACATGGACAAGGCACAAAAAGGAACAGAATGAGAAGAGCACTAGGGACAGAACACCAGCATTTAAGGGGTGGGAGGAAGGCCACCCCACCCCAGACATTTTAAACAACCAATTCAATTACTACTTCTTGGTGATCTTTCCTACAAGGGGCAGGTATGAGCCTCTCCTGATCGGGACTGCTGGGCGAGAGCCTGTGGCAGGCTCAGTGGGGCTGGGATGAGCGGGAGCAGCAGGCGGTGTCGGACTGCTGGTTTCAGCCCAATACCCGCAGGCCACACTGAGGGACCCCACTGGTGCACAAATCTGTGCACCGGGCCTCTAGTTAAATAATATTAACAGATACATTTTATAGGTGAGGAACTGAAGCAAAGAGGTTGTAATATACCCAGACTCACAAAGATAGCAAGTGATGAAGCTGGGATACAAGCCAAACATAGGCAATTTGAATCTGGAATTTGGGATCTTAAAAAGAGTCATAGAGAAAATAGATCTATGCTAAGTCCTGTTCTAGAGCTCATTCCCATTATACAAAAGGCATTCTTCCTCTCTAGGTCTCACTCAAGTCCCGACCAAAATTCCAGATATTCTCAGTGTTGTTGTTTCTAAACTAAACTCACAAATGAGACAGGAGCCTATTCCTGGCTGGTAGGCAGGCAGCTACCAGGAAGTTAGGAGACAAACTGAGAAAAGATAGCAGATGCAACAACTCAAAGCACAGTGTGTGGTCATCTAGGGCATCTGGATCCTTTCACTATTACTACTCATTGTATTCGACAGCAACTGATACTGGTAATAATGGGCTTCTGTTATTAAAAGCAAAAATCAAACCAAACAAACCCAAAACCAAAACAACCCCACACAGTACAATCTGCTTAAAGAGTGCAAACTCTAAATGCATGTACTACAACTAAGATTTGCATTTTTTTTAAAAAAATTCTCACCTGAGGATATATTTTTCATTGAGTCTAAAAAGAGGGGGGGAGGGAGGGAGGAAGGGAGGGAGAGAGAGAGAGAGAGAGAGAGAGAGAGAGAGAGAGAGAGAGAAACATCGATCAGTTGCCTCCATACTTACCCAGACCAGGGATTGGACCCGAGACCTTTTAATGCATGGGATGATGCTCTAACTGAGCCATACTGGCCAGGACTTTTATTTAAGTTGCTCCTTTAAAGATGAACCCTAACCATGGCCATTGTGGCTATAGCGTCATCCCACGCACCAGAGAGTCTCGGGTTTAATTCCCAGTTAAGGGCATGCACCTGGGTTGCAGGTTTGATTCCTGCGGCACATGTGGGAGGCAACCAACCAATGCATCTCTCACATAGATGGTTTTCTCTCTCTCCTCCTCTATCCCTTCCACTTCCTCTAAAAATATCAGTGGAAAAAGTATCTTTGGGTGAGGACTTACAAAAAAAAGAAAAAAGATGAACCCTTGACTACACAGAAAACTAGTCAGACCAATTCAGAACCTGAGATCTGGCAACCATATCCACTTCCAGATCTTCAATTATCATTTCCATATCTTTTTCCTAATCATATGGACTCCCAAATTCCAACTCCACATTCCCAGTTGTATTAGGCATTTCACTGGTCCCACAAACCCAAATGTCTAAATAAATTTATTTTCTTTACCTCTCCCATCCCAAATGGTACCCGTGTTCTCCCAAATTCAAACATTTGAACAAATTCTGCCTCCTCCCTTATTAGAAACACCCACTTAGGACATGAAGGACTTGGCACCTCAAATATCTTCCCATTATCAAACTTAGGTCCTCAGTATCACCTCTAAACCATCCTTTGTAAAATTCCAAGTTTTAATCATTTCCTTGCTCAAAAAGCTTCTGAAGTTCCTCATGCCCAAATTACTCAGCCTGGCTTCTAAGGCTAACCAGGGCAGTGGTTCCAATGTGGGAAGCACAAGATAATTCCAGGATAAAAATGGCCAAGTTTGTGTTTTTGTTTTTATCTGATAAAGAATTAAACTCTAGCCCTAGCCCAGTGGTCAGCAAACTGCGGCTCTCGAGCCACATGTGTCTCGTGAGCCGCAGTTTGCCGCTCTGTTGACGAGAGTTTGCCGACCACTGCCCTAGCCAGTTTGGCTCAGTGGACAGAGTATCGGCCCGGGGACTGAAGGGTCCTGGAATTCTGGTCAAGGGCACATACCTCAGTTATAAGTCCAATCCCGGCCTTGGTCAAGATGCAAGCGGGAGGCAACCAATCGATGTGTCTCTCTCACATCTGTCTTTCCCCCTCCCTTCTACTGTCTCTAAAAATCAGTGGAAAAATATCCTCAGGTGAAGATTAACAAAAAATAAAAAAGAAACTCTAGCAAGAGACAGATTGACCTGATGCCCTCACTAGGGTCCTTAAGTCAGTGTGTCCTATATGACACACAAGATGAACACAACCTAGGAGCAGGGAGAAGGGGGATGACCTCCTCATTCACTCCATCACTTTCAGTGTGCTGAGGTGGTTATTGTTTGTATATTACAAAATCTCATCAACTTAGTTAATATTTATAAAAACACAGCCTTTAAGTGGTGGAAGCTTTACTATGAGGTGAGAGTCCTTGGTAATCCAGGGGTTAGTTCATGATCTCTGGAAAAGAGCTGTCTATAAACTTGCTGACCTTTCCCAGGTTGAGGAGTGGTTGTCAACAGTACACTGCTTAGCAACTGTTTTGAAAATGGACACAGAGTAACACTTGCTTCATTTACAAATTTGCTTTTTAAAGTCTCTTCTAGTTTGTTTTTAAATTTCTATTTTTTGTTTGTGTTATACTCTAGCACATATCCGTAGAAATAAACACATTGAGGTTGCTCTGCTCTACACATTTTTACTGTAAAGGATACAGGATCTAAGGTCTCTAGACCAGTGGTCGGCAAACTCATTAGTCAACAGAGCCAAATATCAACAGTACAATAATTGAAATTTCTTTTGGGAGCCAAATTTTTTAAACTTCAACTTCTTCTAACGCCACTTCTTCAAAATAGACTCGCCCAGGCTGTGGTATTTTGTGGAAGAGCCACACTCAAGGGGCCAAAGAGCCGCATGTGGCTCGCGAGCTGCAGTTTGCCGACCACGGCTCTAGACCAATGTAACATTTGGCTCAAACTCATCTTTCTGACATACTGCCTTTCCAACATCTCTACTTGTATGTGTAACAGGCATTTTAAACTCAACATATATAAAACTGATATATTCCACCTGCCCCAAACCGCTCTCTTCCAGCAGTTTTTTCCCATCTCAGCAAACCCCAAAGCCTCAGAGTCCTCCATTCTCCTCTTTCTCTCAGTACTCCTCACCAAATCATGTCAGTAAGTCCCACTGTCTTACCTTTGGTCAGTTCCCTTCTCCCACTCCTCAGCATTAATCTTCATCACCTCCTACAGTCTTAAATTGATTCCTTTTTGGCTTATCTCAAGTGCTACTTCTCATTCACCTTGATATCCCCTGCAACACCCAGCCCAATTCTTGACAATCACGGATACTCAAGATACTTATTTTTCACATGAATTAAATGCACAGAAAAGTGATCTGAAGGACAGAAACTAGATAAGAAATTTGGAATCTACTTTAATAATCACCCCCCTTTTGGGTGTGGCAAGGTAGACATCTCTTGGGTTTTGATTTTGGTTGTATTTAGAATCACCTGGGGCACCTGGTAATAATAGAGGCCCAGATCCTACCCTCTTTAAATATTGGCCTGTTCTTTATTAGCTTTTTGGTGATTCTGCCACACGCCAGAGTTTGAGAACCACTATCCTAGAAAATATAGTTAAAAATAGCTTAGGCTTTAGTAATTCCAGGCCAAGTAATGCACTGTTACAACACTGGGGGCAGGCCCAGTCCACTACAGCATAAGGATCCTTCATAAAAGTCCTTAAGAGGAAGTAGTGTTCAGGTTCTTGAAGGGTTGGTTATCCAAAAACCATTGACAGTGATCAGGAGAGCTGAATTTTAATACTCTGGCTAAATGACTGTTAACTTTGGACCAGTTCTCTACCCTCGGTCCACGCCTATCTGTACTATGGAGTTAATAATTACACATTATTTGTACGGATGCTGCAAGAAGAACAAGGTTATTCACTCAACGTTGCATAAAAACATAAATTACTTTCGACCCTAGATCCCTGGCTTCTCAACCTTGAAGGACTGCAGTCTAAGAGCAAGCAAGCCCTCTGGAGAACCCCGAGGGGTCGAGCTTGGGGATTAGAAGAAGTGCACTGGTTCTGTAGTTGGGGCACCTTCCCCTCTCTCTTCCGTACTTCCCGCCCGGTATCAGGACCAGCCTAGGGTGCCCAACCGCCGACCAGTACCCGGCGGCCCTGCGGTGCAGGCTGGCCCCCGGGTCAGGGCTGCTCGCAAGCTAGGGACACACGTGGCCCAGGCCGGGGGCTTCCGCCTGCAGCCAGCCCCTCGTCGGGCCTACCTGGGCCGAGGTGCTGAAGCTGCGGCGGAGAGCGGCGCCCGCAGGCCGAGCGAGGGCGGAGAGCATGGCTGGGGCGGGAGGGCGCGGACCAGCAAGCGAAAGAGCTGGCGGCGGGCAAGTGACTCCAACGACCTCCACAAGATGCAGGGCCTCCTGGCTCTGTTCCGCTGGGCCTCGCGAGAGGAGCCCAGCTTCCGGCCCCGCCTCACGTCCCAGATCTCGCGGTATCACGGCTGTCCCGTTGGAAGGCGGAACGACGCTCCTGGCCCAGTGGGAGTGCAGCCTAAGGCTGGTTCGAATCCAGTTCGGCGAGTGGGGGAAGGGCTGTCAGAATTGGGGGACAAACTACCTCCCAAGAGGTGCAAGAGGACGGGGTTTAGGCTGGAAGAGCCTTAGAGGAGCCATTTTCCAGGTGGGGCTCTAGGCAGACTCTGACTGGGAGATTGGCCAGCAATCGCGCAGCAGGCCTGGCGGACTGGGTGCCGTCCGAAACCCCCCGACCGCAGCTGAACCCACTACCCCTGCCCCTGGAAAGGAAATGCGGCGGGGAGGAGAGGTTGAGCGTCCCAGAGGTGGGGTGGCAGGATGGGGGCTTCTTTAATCTGTCCCTCTCATGCACCCCTTTCTCACACTCACGTGCCGCCCACCCCCTGTCCCACTGAGGCACCGCAATTGAGAATGACCGACTATGAGCACTGACTTAGCTCTAGGCACTGTTCAATGAGCTTTTACAGGACAACAGTCTGTGTTACAGAGGAAGAAACAGGTATCTAGGTAACTTATGTTTTCACCCAGTCCCCAACCCTCAGGTCTGGCCAGCAATGCTGGGAACACGACCACATTGTTTCTGCTCTGGGAACGAAGAAACTGTGACTGCAGTTAAGGGACTTTATTCAGAGTTTACTCAGAAAATAATGATGTGGTTCCTGCTCAAAAGGAGTTGATGATTTAAATTTATAAATTAAGTTTAAGCTTCATTCCCCTCCTCCCCCTGCTATTTTCTGGGCTTACAAAGAATCCTTACCGTCAAAAAGTTCAGACAAGTGGGGCAGGTAGATTTGCTGCAGTTTGTTGCCTTCAGAGAGGAATGCACAATCCCATGGTGGGTTGGTGGGGAGGGGGGAAGGGAATCTATGACTAAGCCTGCTTGGAAGCTGTTAGGAAAGCAAAGATTAAAGGAACAATTCCCATGGGTGCTAAAGACAAGGTAGTGCATGGTGACTGGTTTACTATTTCCTCCCTTCCACTTGTTTATTGAGCTACTAAGATATGCCAGCCCAGTCTTGGAGCTGGGTGATCAACTGTGAACAAGATCCACTCATTTTATGCCTTTAAGACACTCAGCATCTAGTGAGAACCAGAGGTAAATTGCAAGCAGCATGATGTGGGCAACACTAGGAGACTTAAGAGGTACTGTGGAAACACAGAGGAGGTGTATCTAACCCAGATTTGGGGTGTGGGTGGGGCCTGTGTGAGAGAAGACCTCCAGAGGATGAAACATCTAAGCTGAGAGACATACAGGAAAAGTAGAACTACTCAGTGGGCCGATTCAGCTCCAGAGGAGCTGGGTATTGGAATTCTCAAAGGAGAGGGCACTAGGAGCTAGACCTTGTACAATGCAAAGTGTTTAAAGGAGAAGAGAGCCCAAAGAAAACCCTGGAGGTAGGAAAGCCTAGGCCTATATTCAGGAGACAGTGAATAGATAATTTCTGATGGAATGGGGATGAGAACAAGCAGTGTCCTTTATCTTGCCACTGACCACATTCTCTGGTTATTTACCTCTCTATTTTACGACTAGAACTTTGAGCATCTTGGGTGAGGTATCTCTTTAATCTCTGTGTCTTTATTGTCCAGCATTAACCAGGCTGAGAGTGAAGCTTTGAATTTGGGGAGAGTTGAAATGGTTTTAGATAAAGCTGGAAAAAGGTCGGAAAAAACAGATTGTGTAGGACCTATGAACATTAGCAGAGAAGTTTGTATTTTATTTCTTGGGAAGCAAGTGTTTATCAAAGGCTTTTATGTTGCCACCACAACTGTGAAGATTAGACTGACCCGGGCATGCTAAGGACTTCAAGGGAAAAATGTGGGGGGCAGGGAGATTGTGTAGGAGGCTATCGTATGAGATCGAGATCAAGATCTGAGTGATGACGGTGTTCATAGAAATGGAGAACGTGGGGCCAAAGAGGGAACAATCTTAAGGGCTTAAGAAATGAATGAAAGGGCCCTGACCGGTTTGGCTCAGCGGATAGAGCGTCGGCCTGAGGACTGAAAGGTCCCAGGTTCGATTCCGGTCAAGGGCATGTACCTTGGTTGCGGGCACATCCCCAGTAGGTGGTGTGCAGGAGGCAGCTGATTGATGTTTCTCTCTCATTGATGGTTCTAACTCTCTATCTCTCTCCTGTCCTCTCTCTGTAAAATCAATAAAATATATTTAAAAAAAAAAAGAAATGAATGAAAGGAATGTGGGAAATCAGCCTGAGAGAATTATATTTGTATAGAAGTGGAATTCAGGGGTTGTGTGGAAGGAGAGCTGGCTGGAGAAAATAAAGAGCTCCATTTAAGATGGGCTGAATTGGAAGTGATGGTGAGTTGTTCATCTTATCTAATAAAAGAGTAATATGCAAATTAACCATCGCTCCATTACACAAACCACACCCACCAGCCAATCAGGAGCAAGTATGCAAATTAACCCAACCAAGATGGCTGCGGCCACAGAAAGAGCAGGAAGCTTGGGTTTCCCTGGCAATGGAGGAAACCAAGCTTTCCGCACACCCTGGCCGCCCCAGGCCTCCACTCAAGGCTACAAAGTTTCAATTATAGAAGATAAATTAATCCCAACAAAAATGGCGGCAGTCACGGAGCTGGAGAGAGCAGGAGGCTTGAGTTGCCCCTGGAGATGGAGGAAGCCAAGCTTCTGCAGCCCTGGCCTGCCTTGGCCTAGGCTTAAGGCTACAAAGTTTCAATTATAGAAGATAAATAAATCCCAACAAAAATGACTGCGGCCACGGAGCGAGCAGGAGACTTGACTCTGCTGAAGGCTACAAAATTTCAGTTATAGAAGATAAATCCCAGATACCAGGGCCTCCCCTTGGATCGCCGAGGGGCGTGGCCAGCCTGCAAACCACCACAGGCCCCTTGCCAAGGCCTGCCCCACGCCCCAAGGGAACCCCCACCCTGACCTGGGACACCCTTCAGGGCAAACCAGCCGGCCCCCACCCGTGCACCAGGCCTCTATCCTAATAAAAGAGTAATATGCAAATTGACTGTCACTCCGACACACAAGATGGCTGCCCCTATGTGGTCAAAGATCCTGCCCCCATGTGGACACAAGATGGCTGCCACAAGATGGCCAGCAGGGGAGGGCAGTTGGGAGGGACCAGGCTTGCAGGGGAGGGCAGTTAGGGGTGACCAGGCTGGCAGAGGAGGGAAGTTGGGGGCAACCGGGCCTGCAGGGGAGGGCAGTTAGGGGTGACCAGGCCTGCAGGGGAAGACAGTTAGGGGCAAACAGGCTGGCAGTGGAGCAGTCAGGCATCAATCAGGATGGCAGGGGAGTGGTTAGGGGGTGATCAGGCTGGCAGACAGAAGTGGTTAGGGGCAATCAGGAAGGGAGGCAGGCAAGCAGTTGGGAGCCAGCAGTCCTGAATTGTGAGAGGGATGTCCGACTGCCCGTTTAGGCCCAATCCCGGTAGGACATCCCTCGGGCAGTCGGACATCCCTCGAGGGGTCCCAGATTGGAGAGGATGCAGGCTGGGCTGAGGGACACACCCCCATGCACGAATTTTGTGCACTGGGCCTCTAGTATAGAAATAACAGTAGACAAATGGGGAGTTACTTCTAAGAAATGTGGGATTGAAACTCAGGAGAGAGGCCAGGCCTGAAGTCATCCCTCTCAAAGGGAAAGTTAAGGCCAGGAGAGAGAAGCTAGAATCACAGATTCTCAGGCTCACCCCCACAGATGGGGCTTGATACCCTCCCCATCCCTGCCAAGTTAGCCCTGTCATCATCTCCACAACTCACTACCTCCCAAGTCCTTTACTGGGGCCATTCCAAACAACTTGACAACAAAGCTGTCCTTACAATCAGCTCCTATCTGCTTCCCTTTTAAATCCCAAGATTGTTCATAACAGTCTTAACAGCTGCTGTATCAAGCATTGACTATGCCAGGTGCTATGCTCTGCTTCGCCCATGTAACTTTCACTGAACATACAGGGCTGTATTCAAGAAGCCTAGTGCATTGTAAAACAGATTTATGTCTTCATCCCCACTCTTTCTTGAAATATTTGGTTGCCGTTGGGTTACATCTAGTCACCAGGACAGACTCACTGCAATAGCCTAAATGTCTAGTTCACATTAATAGTCAAAATTCTGAATTTAATTCAAAATTAAAGCAACTCTCCTTCTCTAGCTTTAGTTAGGCTCCTACCTTTCCAGAGGGTGGTGGTTGACTTCTTTATTTCTCCATCTTGCTTCCTCATCTCCCCTGTACCACCACACCATGCAGACTGAGGCTTCAGACCCATTGATATTGGAGGAGGATGTAAGAGTAGAGATGGGGCAGGAAAGGTCCCTTTGTCATGTGGCATTAGTAGTCTGTAAGCTTGATGAGAGTTTATCTGATTCTTTCCTCCATGCAGTTTTTGTGGGTCTCTCTTAACTGCAGTTTCCTTGACCTAGGGGTTACACTTGTCTTGCTGCTTTCAGTTGCTCTCTCAGCCTCTGGTTTCTGGAATCCCCCACTACCTGCAATTGGTCCTTTGGCCCTCCAGGTGGCTCCTCCTAGGCAAAGTCCATTTAACACGGCTTCTACCGTGTTTCCCCGAAAATAAGAATCCTCCGAAAATAAGACCTACTTACAGGTTTCCTTCTGAGTGGAATATAAGGCATCCCCCGAAAATAAGGCCCCCAGGCTCTGTCTCAGAATGAAAATTAATTTACCGTAAACTGGTCGCTAGGGCTGCCCCGACTGGCGTCTAGCAACCAGTGACGTTATGCGGAGTCCTGACATCACTGCTGTGTGGAGGCGGAGCAGAGGTCGGAGTGAGCCGTGAGCGCGGGGCGGGATAGAGGAGGAGACTTTCGCAGATGCGTGTAGAAGAACAGGAGGATTAGAGCGGATGGGATGCGGTGAAGGTGGTGAGTGCTGGTCTCTCTCTGGTGACACTACCTGATGCTCGTGGCCGCCTTCATGATGACTGAAGGTTCTCAGTCAGTGGCAGACCCTGCTCCAGCCCAGATCCAGGCCCCAGCAAGCCCAGTGACAGTCCCCAGGCAGGCCCCAGGGGGTAAATGTCTGATAAAGGGGTAGGGGGGATGTCTGGTGAAGGTGTTCAGTGGCACAGGGGTGGGGGGAGGGGGATCACTTAAAATGACACAGGAGGATCAGAGGGGACAATCAAAATGACACAGGAGGATCAGAGGGGACAATCAAAATGACACAGGAGGATCAAAAGGGGTTACTAAAATGGTAATCCCCCCTCTGATTCTCCTGTGCCATTTTGATTCCCCCCTCTGATCCCCCCTGTGTCATTTTGAGTGATCCCCCTCCCTCCACCTTGATACCCCAATTCCTTTTTTTTTACCCCTACAGTAGAAATGAGCGCAAAAAGAAAAAGCTACTCCGTGGAGTACAAGAAAGGAATCGTGGAAGACTTGGGGCCAAAATCTTACTGCTTTCTGCAAAGAGAAGATGTTGAGTATCCGATTGGTTCAGAAATGGCGAGCAAAGTATGGTAACCTCATTGAACAAGTGGACAAGGGAAATTCTGAAAAGCGCAAGTGTGGATCAGGTCGGCAACCATTATTTTCCGAGCTGGAAGACCTGATCTGTGAATGGGTTGTTGACAGGAGAGCAAAGGCTTTGGTTGTGAATAGGGATCAGATTCAAGAATTTGCCCTTGCAATGGCACCACAGTTTGACATAGCCCCCGAAGACTTCAAAGCATCACAACACTGGCTGGATAATTTCCTTCAGCGAAGTGAACTGTCTTTAAGAAGATCTACAACATTGTTTAGGTTGGAAGATACTCAAGTTATTAAGCGAGCACTTGCATTCAAGTCCTTTATTGATGATTCTGACTTCTCTAAATACAATCTTTCCAACATGATTGCTATGGATGAAACTGCAGTGTTTATGGGCCAATCATCTCAAACAACAATTGAAATTGAACAGCGGGGTGCCTCCTTGGCGTACATTCCCTCCACTGCTTATGAAAGTGCATGTGTTTCCTGTATTTTGGCAATTCGTCTGGATGGCACTAAAATCCCACCTTTAATCATTTCTAAGGGCAAGAAGGAAAAGATTGAACGTGTTTTGGGCATTTTTATTCTTGAAACTGAAAAAGCCTGGGCCACACAAGCGGTTATAAGGGAGTGGGTCGATTTAATGCTGCCGCTTGTTATGCAAGGGAGCCAAAGAGGTCTGCTAGTCTGGGATGCAGCCAGCACTCACCGCGCTAAAGACATGAAGACATTTCTTCACGAAAGAAAAATAGATCAGATAATGATTCCCGCAGGAATGACGGCCTATCTCCAGACTCTTGATATTGCAATAAACAAGCCATTCAAAGACAATTTGTGCATGGAAATTAATGACTACATTGAAAATAGAATGGAGAGATATCAGTGTGGAAACTTTGTGAAACCTAAACTGCAAGAAGTTGTGACTTGGGTGAAGAATTCATGGGAGAAAATCACTGACAGTTGCATTGCAAATGCACTGCGAGCAGGCTACCTTGACAAGAAGTACTCATTTAAAGACAGTGGTATTGCTAAACATGAGAGATTTGGTCCACTGATTCTGAAAGAAATGGAGTCACAAGAAATTCACCAGGAAATTCAGGAATTGGATTGTTATGATGATGTTCCAGAAGATGATGACATGATTGTCATTGAATAAATGAGTAAATTCTTGATACTGTAGGATTCACAGTTTGTCTGGTTTGTGTTGACAACTACCGTACTACTGTATACAGGTAATAAATTTCCTTTATTTTCATTTAACAATAAATGTGTACCGTATTCTTCTTCATGGAAAAATAAGACATCCCCTGAAAATAAGACCTAGCGTGTCTTTGGGGGCAAAAATTAATATAAGACACTGTCTTATTTTCGGGGAAACACAGTAGTTGGCCCTCTATCCTGCCTGGGCCACATCTGGTCTATAGGGAACACTAATGCATCTTTTGCCTCCACAGATTATGGGGTTGCAGACCATTTCAATGCAGCGGCCTCAGACTTTTCCAGGCGAGGGCCTACCACCAGCTTCTGTGCCTGCATAAGCTTCAGAGGGCACAGTCCAAGCTATTCTAGGAGTTTTCTCTCTGGTTTCATGAATTATGAATGTTTGAAACTTGTGTTTCAAACTTGTGAGATGTGAATTTTGAAAAAAAAGAAGGGTGCTGAAAGGAGGGGCTAAGGGGAAATGGGGAGGGGGAAGGATTAGGTAGGAGAGGATGAGGTCAAAGGATGCTTATCTCTGACTGGGAGAAAGCTAGAAGGGCAATCGGGCAGTGTGCAGGGGAGGGCCTTTCATACTCCGTGTCTTTAACTTTTCCAGGTAGAACTGGAAAATTATACAGAAGTTGCTCAATGAGGACTCAAGGATGGTGAGGAGGTTTGGATAAGAGTTGTAGGCCTTGGAGAAATCCTGGACAAATGAGAAATGATGAAAAAAGGATTCACTGGTGGTTATGGGAGCCAAGCTGAAGTTCTATAGTGTGTACTTTCTGTGTGTCCAAGTCCTCATTGTTTCCTATGCCCAGATCCCACACCAAGATCATGGACATACAGGTTGGGCTACAGACTCATATCCATATACACACCTGTGTATTCACATCTTTTTTTTTTTTTTTAAATCCTCACCTGAGGATATTTTTCCATTGATTTTTAGGGAGAGTGGAAGAGAGAGGGAAAGACAGAGACAAACACCAATGTGACAGAAAAACATCGATTGGTTGCCTTCTGCATGATTCCCAACCAGGGCCTGGACTGGGGAGGAGCCTGCAATCAAGGTACATGCCCTTGACTGGAATTGAACCCAGGACCCTTTGGTCCACAGGCTGATGCTCTATCCATGGAGAAACACTGACTAGGGCTGTATTCCCATCTTTGAACACATAAACACATGGATCTACACAGGGGATTTATTTTTATTTTTGATTGTCATATATGATACAGTATACCAATTTTAAGTGTTCAGTTGGTTGGTTTTGACCATTTACACCTTTGTAACGTCCACCCCAAACATGCGACAAAACATTTTCATTCCAGAAAGTTTTCTCATGATTCTTTTCATCAGTTCCCAAGACACCTACTTCCTGTCACCATAGATTCATTTTGCATGTTCTTCATTGTATATTCTTATACACAATATACAAATACATTGATACCCACTTTGCCCTAACCCCACACGAACACAAGTCACACACATGCACATACACTGACCATTTTGTACTGTAGGCTTAGACTGTGTTTAAGAGCTATTAGATGTTTGCTATTAGGTCACATATTGTATAATAATCTACTTTCTCTTCAACCCTAAAATCGTATCTCAAGTGAAATATTTTAAATCTTTCCTTTCAGAACCTTGGAGCTAAAACAAAGAGAGAGGTGCTAAACATTCCACCTTGCATGATAGTTTTCTTTATTTTCCTCTAGGGTATTGGAAACTGGGGACATATATTTTAAAACAGCACCATATTTAAATAGATAGATTTAGCTTTTAGTTGTGGCTTATTCCTGCTTAACGTCAAAAGGATTTGACTCTCCAAGATACAGTCCAGTAGAGCAACTATACGGTTATGGACTGGCAGAGTAGAGGCAGCAGGAAGCTGCTGGCAAAGAGCTCCCAAGAGCTTAGAGTCACTGATGGTGATAGAGCTAAGTCAGGAACAAAACCTTCAGTCTTCCAGACTAGTCAGATGTCAGGGAAGTGAAAGAAAAGCTGAGTTCAGAGTCTGGTCAGGGCCAAGGACCCATGTCAGGAGCAGAAGGTGAGGCCTAAGCCCATCAAGGAGCAGGGGAGAAACAAGTGCTAGAGGCAGAGTTGGAGGAGGTGAGACCAGACATGGTGGCCACAGCTTTTGGGAGATGGGTGTTGCAGTTCACCGGCTCTTATCTCCGACAACTGATTTGCTGCATAGGTAGACCTGTCAACTTCACAAGACCACTAGGCACCTCTTTGATGTAGTGAGCCTACATTTGGGGACATGGAAGTGAAGGTAAGATAGGAGATAAGGGATAGGGATGTGAGCAGCTGGTTCTAGACCTCAGGCCCATACCTGCTACTTCTGAAATACAGAGTTACTGGCTGTCACTAATAGGACCTGGTGCCCCTCTGAAACAAGAGATTTCTGTACCACTTCTGTATGCTCTGAAGCTCTGGGGTATTGTGGCCTGGGACTATGACCTCTAGCTTTCAAGGTTTAGGCACAAGAAGTGTTAGGCTGGAATCAAGGAAAGACTGTATTAGATCCTCGGGCAACACCTCTGGTCCCTATCACTTATAAGCTTGGCCATATCCTGCTGTGGTATTTGCCCTGAGATTCTTTGAATGGTGCTTTCTGTGTATTGGGCTTGTAGCCATCACCAGGTCCTAAATGAAGCTGAAAGGAGAGAGCTAGGGTAGGAGTAAAGGAACTTCTGTTTCCTAAGCTCCCGCTCTATGCCAGGGTCAGTACTGGGTAGTTTATATCAGTTATCTCAATGTAACATTCATGTAGCCTTTTTATTTTTTTATTTATTATTTTTTAAAAATATATTTTATTGATTTTTTACGGAGAGGAAGGGAGAGAGATAGAGTTAGAACCATCGATGAGAGAGAAACATCGATCAGCTGCCTCCTACACACCTCCTACTGGGGATGTGCCCACAACCAAGGTACGTGCCCTTGACCGGAATCGAACCTGGAACCTTTCAGTCCACAGGCTGACACTCTGTCCACTGAGCCAAACCGGTTTCAGCACATGTAGCCTTTTTAGTGTGTATTACTGTCTCAGTTTGCAAGTGAGGGTATTGATATATGCCACTGAATTTAAGCCTTGGTCATCCTGGCACAGCCTCAGTTTCCCACAGAGAACCAGGGGGTTAACGGGGCTGGCTGTGGACTCTGACTCATATCTGTGCAGTTCTCTGGTCCCTGCTCAGTCAAGAGCCCAAAGTGAAGTTCATGATCTCTCTGGCTTCTCCAGGAGCATTAAATGATACTCCTTTCCCACCAGAAGCCAATGCCCATCAATTGTGCCCACCCAGATTGAGTTGGAACGAGCATTAGGCCAAGCTCTCAGTGTCCGGGAACTCCTGTGAGAAGCCTGGGGTCAGGCCTAGCCTCTTATAGCCATGCAGTCAGTCAGAATGGAGGGCCCCAGGCATTGAGAAAGGCTGGGTCCAGCCAGTTTCCTCTTCAGTCTCAGGCTATGGCAACCCCTACCAACTGACTGCTTTCCTCAAATATAGACGTGCTCTCAGTGGAGCTGAGCTCACCAGACCCACTGCAGGACTGCTCTTGTCTGACTGGGAGAGCTATACACAAGCCCCCTGGTTTAGAGTTAGGTCATCACAGGGAGGGTGAAGTACCTTCTTCCTGGTGGGTGTCTAGTGTTTTGGGACAAGGCCTGTGCTGGCACACTGCTCTCCTGACAGAGTAGGTGGCTTTGCTTGCCACCCAGAAAGTTGTGTGGATTTGTCTGATGGGTCAATTAATAGAAGTTCAGTCTCTCATTCCATCAAACCAGATCTGCAGAAGGTGCTCCCCCAGACCACCCTTCCCACCAGCAAGAACTATCTCACTAAGCTCCCTGAAAGTCTCTTAAGAAGAGCAATGCTGTGCTGAAAGAGTCCAAAGGGGGATGTCTTAAACTTGCCATTTTGACTCCACTGTTGAAAACGACTTTGTAGAAATAATCAGTACAAATGAAATTCACAGTGGCAGAAATCATACTCAGTAAAACCTGATTGAGGAATCAAATCTTTAATGTAAAATTCACATGGAAAAACAGACATGATTTTGGAAAAAATAATCTTGACTAAACAAAATGGAAAGTAAAAAAAAATTAGAATTAGTTAACTGAAATATAGAAAATCAATTAAGGAGTAAATCAATGGAATCGATTAAGGAAAATATTTTTGGCAAAATCTCAAAAATAGTTTGATAGTTTTATGTAAAAGTGCAATATCAAAATATTCTTAGGGCTCAAATGGTGGAGCCAGAACATCTTAAACCCTGTAGATTTCAGTGTAGTGTTCAAAGGGATGTTAGCTCTCAGTCCTCCACCCATCCAGGCTAGTGGTACCACTGATCTTCAGCTCATGGGGTTGTGTCATCTCTCAGAACCCTACTGTGATATTCAGAAACTGCTCTCATCCCTCCTGCACTTGACCAGCACATGAGGGGCAGTTCTTGCCTGACCAGGGAGAGTGCTGTCTTTGGGAAGGAGATAAGTCTGAAGAAGATCCTTGTGGCTGAGTTTTTACCTGGATGCCAAGAGACAACCCGTTGGGCTAGTGAATAAAGAGATAGAGGTGGTAATGGGGAAATATACAGTAGGTGGGAGCTTAAGGATGGGGTGTGAGCGATAGACCAGATAGGTTGGAGCCAGTTTTTAGATTGGCTTAACAAAGTGGTTGGACTAGTCCCAAAGCCTGTCCTCTCTCCCCTGTACTCACCACATCCAGAATGGCCAGCAGACAGGGCTTTCAGAGGCTGAGGATCTGACCTGAGGTGGGGGTGGGGAGGTCCTTAAGAACCTACACATGGAATCGTACAGGTGGAATCTATATGTATGACATCATGTCAAGAAGGCCCTATTGGTGACCACAGTAGTGAACAAGAAGGACAAGTTCCCTGTCCTAACAAGCCATACATTTCAGTGGGAGGAGACTGTTGATAAAGCCAACAAACAATGAGTGATAATGTCAGGTAATGACAAGTGAGGTGAAGACCAACTTATATTTTGAAAAAGATCACCCTACCATGTGAAGACTAGACTGTAGGGAGAAAGCAAGAAGTCCAATTGGCAAGTATTGCATCATCAGGAGAGGGATGATAATATCTTGGTCTAGAACGTTAACCCCAGAGATGGAAAAAAGTAGATGGATTTGGAATATATTTAGGTAGTAGAGCTAATAGAGTAGATGTAAGGGGTGGAGGGAAACAGTAGATGTGGACTTATGTAACTAGGTGGATAATGGTGCTATTTATTGAGACTGAGAAGACTAAAAGATAAACATGCATTAGAGGTGTGGGCATGTGTGAATTAAAAGCCCAATATTGGTTATGTTACATATGAGATGATACTTAGGCATCCAAGTGGAGTCGAGCTCAGTGGAGAAGTCAAGCAGGGGTACAGTTTGGGACTCATTGGTATACAGGGGTGAAATGAATCAGCTAGACTCTAGATTTTAGAGTGGTGGTTCTCAACTAGCATTTTTAAAATTAAGCAATAATTTTCAGTTTACTAAATGAAACAGACCTGCAACATAGTCTGCATGAATACAAAAGCCATCTATAGCAAGTGACAAGGAAACTGGGTAAAAGGGGGGAAAGCATTGGAAAAAAAGATTCTCTTGAAATAAAAAAATCAAACCGTTATTATAAGGGACGTTACCAAGAACTGTTATATTTTCCCCATCTCATTGATGGAAGTCAACAAGAACATCTAGCACTTTGTGTTCATGTCAAATGTCAGATCAGAGCATCCTAACAAACAAAAAAGAAGCCCTTAATCTGCCAAACCATATAACAGTATATCAATAACTAACTCCAGAGTTCAAATTCAAAAGAAGAGAAAATGGCAATTGAAAAGCTGATGTGGCAGTAATCCTATGAATGGGTTTTTGATATCTCTTCTTCCAGGGGACATTTGGCAACTCCTGGTAATTTTTTTGGTTGTTACAGCTGGATTGGGGGAGGTTTGCTACTGGCAACCACAGGGTGGAGTCCAGGGATGCTGCTAAACATCCTACGATATACAGGTCAGCCCCCACAACAGAAGATTGTCTGGCCTCATCAGTACTGCTGAGGTTGAGAAGCCCTTTCCTAGAATGAAAGTATAGATAGAGAAGAAAGGTGACTATGACCAAGGGCATTCTTACGTGAAGATAGAGCCTCCCATAATGAAGACAGCAGGAACAGAGGTATGAGGGAAGCCTGGAGAGTATGTGTGTGTGGACTTCTGGAAGTGGAGAGTATTGGGGAAGGAGGAATGCTCAACTGGGTTAAACGCAGCTAAGAAATTTCCATCATTTGAGCACAGAGAGAAGTGACTAATGGATTAGGTGAGATGGACATTGTGATGACCTTGATAAGAACAGTTTCTGTGGTTTGATAGGGTTAGAAGCTCCAGGGGAGAAGCTTGTGCCAATAGCCAACACTTACTGAGCATTTATTTCCTCCCTGCTCAGAATACCTTACGTGTAATTTCATTAACCCACACACTACAAATAGGTACTATTATGCTCATTTTATAGAAGTGGCGATGCTAATATTACCCCCATTTTACAGAGATGCAAACTGAGGTACACAGAGACTAATTACCATAAGACAGCCCATAGTAAATGCCACAGCTAGGATTAGGATGTAGAGAGTTTGGAGGTGAGGAAGTGGAGACAGTGATTCAACACCACCCTTTTGAGAAATCTTGCTGTAAAGAGAACAAAGATGGGTACAGAGGATGTTTGTGTGCTAATAGGAATGATCCATGTAAAGGTTGAAATTGATGGAGGGGAGGCTGAGAACAGAAGTTCTTGAGGAAGTGTCAAGGGTTTGGGCTCTCCCTGAGCATCATACTGGTAACTGAAGTGGACCCTAACTGTTTTGATCAAGATGACCTACCTCTGGATTCAACTTCTCCATCAGTTCCTATTGGTGCTGGGCAGCTCCTTGCAGCCTCCACCCCTTGCTAAAAGGAGGCTTCCCTGCAGGGAGCTGCTGCACAGGCCCAGCCCTTCCCCTTCAGTGTCCTTGGAGCACCAGTCATGCTCAGGAACCAGTATCTCAGCCCTGTAGTCAGGAGCCAGGGCCCAAGTTGGCGAGGCGGTTTTGTCAGTACACATCAGCAATTCTCCACCCAACATTGACCTTCATGATCCATATCATAAGCCTCCTCAGGGTCTTCACTCATTACTCTCTCCCTGCTGTTGCCATACCAGTCTCCTTAAACTCTCTCAGGTACTGAATGTTTTTGCCTTCTTTTTCACCCTCTCTTCTGGCTAAGTCTTGCCTAGCCTCCTGTCTCAGCTTAGCAGTCACATCTCAGACAGCCTTTCTCTGATTCCCGCAACTAGGTTAGGTTCTCTCATTAGCACCTACTCCAACACTGAGAGTATAGTGCTTTTCTTACTTGTGTTTTGTGTCCAATGTCTGCATTCCATGCTAGAATGTAACCTTCATGAAGGTAGGTCTAGTTTACCACAGTTATTTTCAATGCCTGGCATGTAGTAGATGCTCAGTAATTATATGCTAAAAAAACAAATGAACTGTTGACTATTTTATAGCTTGCTTGTTATTTACATAGTTCATATGTTATTATATAGTTCAATATTTTATTCTCTACACACATTTCACTACAAAATTTATTCTTATTTTTATCAATCTTTACCTGAGGATATTTTTTTCATTGATTTTAGAGAGAAGGGAATGGAGAGAGGTGGGGAGGAAAAGGGAGAGAAAGGGAGAGAGAGAGAAGAGAGAGAGAGAGAGAGAGAGAGAGAGAGAGAGAGAGAGAGAGAGAGAGAGAGATGAGAGGTGAGAGAAAAACATTGATCAGCTGCCTCATGCATGAGCCCTGACTTGGTCAAACCCACAATGTTTCAGTGTATGGGACCATGCTTGAAACCATGGAGCCACAGCAGCCAGGGCTCACTACAGAATTTTGAGGCTTTCCTGATTTATGTTCATGATTACTTTAATCTTTGCCTGAAGATGCATTAAGAAAGAGTTTAATTCAATATCTTACTTTTTGAGCACTCATTTAAAATAGAAAGAGGTAATAAGCTTTACGTTATTGTTTCTTCCCTATAGGATGGCTAATTTGGTTCTATGTGAACCAATAGAGCTTTATAACATCTTGAATCAGGTCACAAAACTATCCAGATTGACTGAACCCAACTATCTCTGTTTATTGGGTAAGTACTTAAAATATTTTGTGGATAGCACTCTTCAAACATTATTTTTGATGAACCAAAAAACTTTTGGGGATAGAGGAATAAATGACTAGAAATAAGACTTATTAGGCATAGCGTAAAATGCTGCTACTCGTTCACATGACTTGGAAATCATTCCAGATTAAATCTAGATGTTCCTGACTCCTCTTGTTTTAGTGAAATATAGCAAACATCTAACAAATATATAGTAACAGTAATAAACACCATGTATTCAGATTTAACATAAATTAAATGTTACAGACACAGATGTAATCCTCTTCTGTATCCCATCCTGAACCCACTTCTTTCCCTCCCCAAAAGATAACTGCTTCTATATTTTTACATTTTTACTGCATATGCAGGCATCCCAAAATAATGTGTTTAAATATTTACACAAATAGTATCATAATGTACAATCATTATGCAACTTGCTGTTTTTGGCTTAAAATTATATTTTTAAGACCCCGCCCCCTGTCTAAATGTGAAGATCTAATTTATTTACTTTGACTGTTAGTTATGAAATGGATCTGTTCCTAATTGATTACAATGTGTTGCTTGCATTGTGTGCCTCTAATTATTAGGCTCTACAGCAGCGGTTGCAATGTGATTGCAATGTGTGTGCCTCTAATTATTAGGCTCTACAGCAGCGGTTCTCAACCTGTGGGTCGCGACCCACAGGTTGAGAACCGCTAGCAGGGTTGCCTAAGACGATCGGAAAACACAGATTTACATTACGATTCATAACAGTAGCAAAATTACAGTTATGAAGTATCAATGAAAATAATTTTATGGTTGGGGGTCACCACAACATGAGGAACTGTATTAAAGGGTCGCGGCATTAGAAAGGTTGAGAACCACTGCTCTAATGGATAGTGCTGCAATGAACAACTTTGTGCATCCCTCCTTATTCATGTGCAGCAGTTTACCTACCTATGGTATAGGCTTAAAGTAAGTCAGTGAACAGGGAAACAAGTAACATAATATTCCTGGGTCCCCATGATCTCCATGTTTACAGGTGACTATTATACATGCTTAAGTTTGGAACCATGATAAGAGGGAATACTCTGTCTTTACTCTCAGTAAGTTGAAATTTGATTTTTAAAGTTACTTTCTTCCATAGAAAATATATTATTCTGAAATAGTCTAACATCTGTACCTACCACAAATATTTATTTTTTATTGTGGTAATTTATACATATAAAATTTATCATTTTAAAGTGTACAGTTCAGTGACATTAAAGTACATTCACATTGTTGTGCAACTGTTGCCACTGTCTGGCACCAGAACTTTTTCATCATCCCAAATTGAAATTCTGTGTCCATTATTTTATTTTATTTTATTTTTTTTTTCAAATTTTTTATTAAGGTATTATATGTGTACATATCTTACTATTGCCCCCCCCCACCCCACTCCCATACATGCCCTCACCCCCCAATGTTTTGCATCCGTTGGTTACTCTTATATGCATGCATACAAGTCCTTCAGTTGATCTCTTATTTCCCCCACCTCTCCCTAACCTTACCGCTGTAATTAGACACTCTGTTTGATGCTTTACTGCCTCTGTATCTATCTTTTTGTTCATCAGTTTATAATGTTTTTCATTATCCCTAAATGAGTGAGATCATGTGGTATTTTTCTTTCATTGCCTGGCTTATTTCACTTAGCATAATGTTCTCTAATTCCATCCAGGTGTCTACAAATGGTAGTAATTCCTTCTTTTTTATGGCAGCATAGTATTCCATTGTGTAGATGTACCATAGTTTTCTGATCCAGTCATCTGCTGACGGGCACCTAGGCTGTTTCCAAATCTTAGCTATCGTAAATTGTGCTGCTATAAACATAGGGGTGCATATATCCTTTCTGATTGGTGTTTCTGGTTTCTTAGGATATATTCCTAGGAGTGGGATTACTGGGTCAAATGGGAGTTCCATTTTCAGTTTTTTGAGGAAACTCCATACTGTTCTCCACAGTGGCTGCACCAGTCTGCATTCCCACCAGCAGTGCACGAGGGTTCCTTTTTCTCCGCATCCTCGCCAACACTTGTCGTTTGTTGATTTGTTGATGATAGCCATTCTGACAGGTGTGAGATGGTATCGCATTGTCGTTTTGATTTGCATCTCTCGGATAATAAGTGACTTTGAGCATGTTTTCATGTGTCTCTTGGCCTTCCTTCTGTCTTCTTTCGAAAAGATTCTATTTAGGTCCGTTGCCCATTTTTTTTATTGGATCATTTATCTTCCTTTTATTAAGTTGTATAAGCTGCCTGTAGATGTTGGAAATTAAACCTTTATCAGTGATACCATTTGCAAATATGTTCTCCCATACAGTGGGGTTTCTTGTTGTTTTGTTGATGGTTTTTTTTGCTGTGCAAAAGCTTTTTATTTTGATGTAGTCCCATTTGTTTATTTTCTCTTTGGCTTCCATTGCCCTAGGGGCAGTATCACTGAAAAAGTTCTTTCGGCATATGTCTGAGATTTTGCTGCCTGAGGATTCCTCTAGTATTTTTATGGTTTCCCGTCTTATATTTAAGTCCTGTATCCATTTTGAGTTTATTTTTGTGTATGGTGTAAGTTGGTGATCTAGTTTCATTTTTTTGCATGTATCTGTCCAATTTTCCCAACACCATTTATTGAAGAGACTGTCTTGACTCCATTGTATGCTCATGCCTCCTTTGTCAAATATTAATTGCGCATATTGGTTTGGGTCGATATCTGGATTCTCTATTCTATTCCATTGATCTATATGTCTGTTCTTGTGCCAGTACCAGGCTGTTTTGAGGACAGTGGCTTTGTAATACAGCTTGAAATCTGGTATTGAGATCCCTCCTACTTTATTCTTCTTTCTCAGCATTGCTGTGGCTATTCGGGGTCTTTTTTTATTCCAGATGAATTTTTGGAGAGTTCTTTCTAGGTCTGTGAAATATGCTGTTGGTATTTTAATGGGGAGTGCATTGAATCTATAGATTGCTTTGGGTAGTATGGACATTTTGATGATGTTGATTCTACCAATCCATGAACATGGTATGTTCTTCCATCTGTTTACATCTTCCTCTATCTCTTTTTTCAGTGTCCTGTAGTTTTCCGCAAATAGGTCTTTTACCTCCTTGGTTAGGTTTATTCCTAAGTATCTTAATTTTTTTGGTGCGATGGAAAATGGGATTGCTTTTTTAGTCTCTCTTTCTGTAAGTTCACTGTTGGTGTATAGAAATGCCATAGATTTCTTGGCGTTAATTTTGTATCCTGCTACCTTGCCGAATTCATTTATTAAGTCTGTTAGTTTTTTGATAGAGTCTTTCGGGTTTTTTATGTACAATATCATGTCATCTGCAAATAAGGACAGCTTTACTTCTTCTTTTCCAATTTGGATGCCTTTTATTTCTTCTTCTTGTCTAATTGCAATGGCTAATACTTCCAGTACTATGTCAAACAGGAGTGGTGAGAGTGGGCATCCTTGTCTTGTTCCTGTTCTTAGGGGAAATGGTTTTAGTTTTTGCCCATTGAGTATGATGTTAGCTGTGGGTTTATCATATATAGCTTTTATTATGTTGAGGTATGATCCTTCTATTCCCACCTTGTTGAGAGTTTTTATCAAGAAAGGGTGTTGGATTTTGTCAAATGCTTTTTCTGCATCAATTGATATGACTATGTGATTTTTATCTCTCAATTTGTTTATGTGATGTATCACATTTATTGATTTTCGGATATTGAACCATCCTTGCATTCCTGGGATAAACCCTACTTGGTCATGGTGTATGATATTTCTGATGTACTGCTGGATCCGATTTGCTAGAATTTTGTTGAGGATTTTGGCATCTACATTCATGAGGGATATTGGCCTGTAATTCTCTTTCATTGTGTTGTCTTTATCTGGTTTTGGTATTAGGGTGATGCTGGCTTCATAGAAGGAGCTTGGAAGTGTTCCTTCCTCTTGAATTTTTTGGAATAGTCTGAGGAGGATAGGTTTTAGTTCTTCCTTGAATGTTTGGTAAAACTCTCCTGTGAAGCCGTCTGGCCCCGGGCTTTTGTTTGCCGGAAGCTCTTTGATGACTGCTTCAATTTCTTCCATAGTTACTGGCATATTGAGCTGTTTAGATTCTTCCTGATTGAGTTTTGGAAGGTTATATTTTTCTAGGAATATGTCCATTTCCTCCAGGTTGTCCAGTTTGTTGGAATAGAGTTGTTCGTAGTATTTTTTAACAATCCTTTGTATTTCGGCGGGATCTGTTGTTATTTCACCTCTTTCATTTCTGATTTTGTTTATTTGGGTCCTCTCTCTTTGCTTCTTGGTGAGCCTGGCTAGAGGTTCATCAATCTTGTTTATCCTTTCAAAGAACCAGCTCTTGGTTTTGTTGATCTTTTGTATTGTTTCTTTGGTCTCTATGTCGTTTATCTGTGCTCTGATCTTTATTATTTCCTTCCTTCTGCTTACACTGGGCTTTTCTTGTTGCTCTTTTTCTAACTCTTTGAGTTGTTGGGTTAGGTAATTTATTACCCCTGTTTCTTGTTTTTTGCAGTAGGCTTGTAGAGCTATGAACTTCCCTCTCAAGACTGCTTTCACTGTGTCCCATAGATTTTGGATTGTAGTGTTTTCATTGTCATTTGTTGTCATGATGTTTTTTATTTCTTCTTTGATCTCTCTGGTAACCCAGTCATGGTTTAATAGCATGCTGTTTAGTCTCCATGTGTTTGATTTCTTTGGGTTGTTTTTATTGTAGTTGATTTCCAGTTTTATGCCACTGTGGTCTGAGAAGATGCTTGATATGATTTCTATCTTCTTGAATTTGAAGAGACTTTGCCTATGTCCCAACATATGGTCTATCTTTGAAAATGACACATGTGCACTTGAGAAGAATGTATATTCTGTGGCTTTGGGGTGAAATGTTCTGAAGATGTCAATTAATTCCATCTGGTCTAGTGAGTCATTTAGGATTGATGTTTCTTTGCTGATTTTTTGTTTAGAGGATTTGTCCAATGGTGATAGTGGGGTATTAAAGTCTCCTACTATGATTGTATTGCTGTCAATCTCTCCCTTGATATCCTCCAGGAGTTTTTTTATGTATTTGGGTGCTCCTGTATTGGGTGCATATATGTTTACCAGAGTTATTTCTTCTTGTTGGATTGCTCCCTTTAGTATTATGAAGTGGCCTTCCTTATCTCTTGTTATGTCCTTCAGTTTGAGATCTAATTTGTCAGATATAAGTATTGCTACCCCAGCTTTTTTTTCAGTTCCATTTGCCTGGAAAACCTTTTTCCATCCCTTCACCCTCAGTCTGTGTGCGTCTTTTTTTCTGAGGTGAGTTTCTTGTAGACAGCAGATATATGGGTCATGTTTTCTTATCCAGTCCATTACCCTATGTCTTTTGATTGGGGCATTTAATCCATTTACATTTAAAGTTATTATTGATAGGTACTTATTTGTTGCCATTCCTATTCTTTACACCTGTGTTCCTTCTTCGCTTCCTATTTCTTTTTTTTTTTTTTTTTTTACAGCAGACCCTTTAGCATTTCTTGCATTGCTGGTTTGGTGGTAATAAATTCCCTTAGACCTTTTTTGTCTGTGAAGCTCCTGATTTCACCTTCAATTTTGATTGACAGCCTTGCTGGGTACAGTATTCTTGGATTCAGACCCTTCCTTTGCATGACTTTGTATATTTCATTCCATTCCCTTCTGGCCTGATGAGTTTCTGTTGAGAAATCAGTTGCTAGTCTGATGGGGGTTCCTTTGTATGTAACTTTCTGTCTCTCTCTGGCTGCTTTTAAGATTCTTACTTTGTCATTGGTGTTTGCCAATTTAATTATAATGTGCCTTGGCGTCGGTCTTTTGGGGTTCATTTTGCTTGGGACTCTGTGAGCTTCTTGGATTTGTGTGGGTTTTTTCTTCTCTATATCAGGGAAATTTTCTGTCATTATTTCTTCAAATAGGTTTTCTATTCCTTGCTCAGCTTCCTTTCCTTCTGGAACCCCTATTATGCGGATGTTGTTTTGTTTCGTGTTGTCCCAAAGTTCCCTTAGGCTCTCCTCCTGCCTTTTAATTTTTTTTTCTAGAAGTTGCTGTACTTGGGTATTTTTTCCCATCTTGTCTTCTAGCTCACTGATGCGGTCCTCTGCTTCTTCTAGTCTACTCTTGATGCTTTCTATTGAGTTCTTTACAGCAGCGATGTCATTTTTCATTTCTTCTTGGTTCTTCTTCATTTCCTCTTGGTTCTTGCTCATATTGTCGAATTTGTCTTCCATTCTTTTCAGCCACCTTATGACCATTTCTCTGAATTCTTTTTCTGGAAGGTTGCTTGCCTCCATTTCATTTACTTCCTTTTCTGGTGATGCCTGCTTTTCTTTCATGTGCGGGCTGTGTCTTTGTCTCCCCATGGTCTCTCTTCTCTGGGTGTCTGGTTATGTAGTTCTCTCTCTCCTGCGTCGATTTAAAGGCACAAAACACAGCACTACCAGGTACAACACACAAGGCACTGAACAGAAATGTATTCACGATATTAACAACCTCCAATAAAGGTGACCACCAGAGAAAGGCAAATCAGGGGATAGTAGAGAAAGAAGAAGCGGAAAAGGAAAGAAAGAAGAAGAAGAAGAAAAAAAGGGGGGTGTCAAAATGAAATTGGGAAAAGGGAAAAAAAGAAGAAAAAACGTAAGAGAGACAAGAAAGAGACTAAGAGAGAAAGGGAAACAGACTATATATATTGGGGATAAAACTCCAATAGAACAATCACTAATCCCAGCAAATGCCAGCAACAAGTACCTGGGGATTAATACAAACTACAACACCAACTAATATTGAGTGAGGCAAGGGAAAACAGAAGCACTATACAAACAAAAAAATAAACAAAAGAAGAATAAGCAAAACAATCTCACAAAAAAGCATAAAAATTCAATATAATCTACATTCAAACGAACAACAACAAAAGGACAGAGAGAAGAACAATTTTTTGGATAGTTAAGACAGCGAAGAGAGAGGTGTATGGACTTGGAGCAGGGGATTGGAGATTAGATATATAAGTAGGGTGAAATTTTAAAAGGGGGTAAACAGAAAGAATAGGGAAAATCTAAAGCAGGAAAGGGGTAAGATAAACAGGACACTGAAAAGGGAAAAGTGAGGAAGAGAGTGATGGCATAAAGGTAGATTTGAGATAGAGTAAAATGATGCTAAAGGAAAGATAAAAATAGAATGTAGAACATTAATCCCAAAACAAAATGAAGGGAAAATAAAATGACACTTAAAAAAAAAAAAAAGATAAAATAGCAGTAGTAATAATACGGATTGAAAATAAAAATGTAATAATTAAAAAGGTAAAATCAAGTGAGGAAAAAAAATTAGTTTCTTGAGTAAAAGATGCAAAAAATGAAAATAAAAAAATAAAAAATAAAAATAAAATGTGGAGTAGTGAAGGTCATTCACTTCCTCTGTTGTTCTGTTTGGCTCGCCTGTTTCTCAGTCCGGACAGTATTGCAGTTCCCTGCGTTCCACTGCTCTTCAGTGATGTAAGCCAGTCCTGATTTTAAGCAGGCGGTGTGTCTTAATTCGTATTCCTTTATTTTTGATTACACAAGAGTCAATTTGTGATTCAGCCCCTGGGTGGCAGTGTTTCTGGATTGACTTCTGGGTTTATCTATGGCCTCTCTAGGGAGTGTTAGAGTCTTCTTTCCCTGTGGCACCGGTAGGGTTTGTGGGAGTGGGCTGCCTCAGAGCTGACTCTCGGATGGTCACTCCCCGCTCCGATCCCCAGGTTCCAGAAAAACAACTTTCCCCTGCAGTCTCCCAGGGTGTCCCCAACTGGGTGAACCTATGAATTGGGCTTAGTAATCAGAAGCAAGAATTTCAAGAGGAAAAAGCCCAAGTGTGCGCACTCTGTGGCTGCGCGTAAGTCTAGCACACCCCTGAAATTCTTAGGGTGTCCCTGCACTTCAGATCAAAATGGGTTGCTTTTTAGAGAGCCCTTCTGTTAGCAGCTCTGAGGACCCCCTTCCACATTCACAGATCACGCCAGCCCCAGCAGCCACCGATTTTTCTAGGCACAGACTTCCCTGGTCCTCCAGCTCCCGCAAAACGCGCGTTCCTCTCTCCCGCCGGGACCAGAGACCTCACCTTATCCCAGGTGAAATCTGACCTTTCTGTGGTGGAGTGTAGAGCTCCTCTGAACCCGTGTGTCTGCGCCAATTGGGGAGCGTTGTTCTGGGGCTCGCAGCTGTTCCGTGGGTGCCGCAGTTGTGGATTCTCAGGCTTCTGATAAGCTCCACTTTCCGGTTCCAGATGGCGGCGACTCCGCGTCCAAGCCCGCAGCTCCGGGAGGGGACCCAGCCGCAGTGGGAGCTGCCAGGTCAGGGGAACCCCGTCTAGCAGTCTCCCACCTTCTTCTGGAGTTCAGCTGTCCCCCAACTTGCCAACAAACACTCCTAGTGCGACCCTCAGCTGTTCTTTCTTTCTGCTCCGGGACAAGGCTCGGAACACGTCTGTCTATTCCGCCGCCATTTTTCTCCCGGCCATTATTTTATTTTTAAACAAGAATGATTTTCATGGTTACATTCATGGCTTCTACCCTCAGTATCTTCTCTTGCTTTCCTACCCAGCTAACATTAGTTTCACTCATTTCTATTTATTTATATTTTTAAAAATCTTTATTGTTGAGACTATTAAAGATGCCCCACCCCCGTTATCCCCTTCACCAGGATCCTGCCCCACCCCAGGCCTTCACCACCCTATTGTCTGTATCCATGGGTTATGCATATCTACAGTATATCTATAAAAGCCTTATATGCAAAGTGTCCCCTCAAGAGTTCGACTGACCAGGAGTTCAATCGCTTGCTATGATGTGCGCTGACCATCAGGGGGCGGTATAGAACGAAGGAAGGCCCTGGCTAGCAGCTGGCACCGCTAGGGACACTACCCATGCACAAATTTTGTGCACTGGGCCTCTAGTATGCATATAAGTTCTTTGGCTAATCTCTTCCAACTCCCCCTCCCCCCTTCTCTCTGAGATTCTTTAATCTGTTCCAGTCTGTCCTGGAAACAAATGAAAATGAACACATAACAACCCAAAATCTATGGGACACAGCAAAAGCAGTCCTGAGAGGGAAGTTCATAGCACTGCAGGCATATTTCAAAAACAAGAAAAATCAGCAATAAACTATTTAACCCTACAACTTAAAGAACTAGAAAACTAGAAAGAGAACAACAAGAAAAGCCCAGAGTAAGTAGAAGGAAGGAAAGAATAAAGATCAGAGCAGAAATAAATACCTTAGGGACAAAAAAAAAAACAACACAAAAAACAAACTAACAAAAAAACAAACCACAAAAAATCAATGAAACCAAGAGTTGGTTCTTTGAAAGGATAAACAAAATTGCTAAACCATTAGCCAGACTCATCAAGAAACAAAGAGGACCCAAATAAAATCAGAAATGAAAGTGGAGAAGTAACCACAAACACCTCAGAAATACAAAGCATTTTAAGAATATACGATGAATAACTATATGCTAACAAGCTAGACAATGTGGATGAAATAGAAAAATTCCTAGAAAAATACAATCTCCCAAAAGTGAATCAGGAAGAATCATAAAATCTGAATAGGTTAATAACATTAAATAGAAGCAGTAATTAAATAAAACTCCCACCAAACAAAAGCCCCGGTCTGGACGGCTTCACAGGGGAGTTTTTCCAATCATTCAAAGAAGTACTAACACCTATACTCCTCAAACTATTTCAGAAAATCCAAGAGGAAGGAACACTTCCAGACTCTTTTTATGACGCCAGCATTATCCTAATTCCAAAACCAGATAAAGACACTACAAAGAAAGAGAATTATAGGCCAATATCCCTGATGAACATAGGTGCTAAAATCCTCAACAAAATATTAGCAAATCACATCCAGCAATATATTAAAAAGATCATACACCATGATCAAGTGGGATTTATTCCAGGGATGCAAGGCTGGTACAATACTCACAAATCAATAAATGTGATACATCACATAAACAAATTGAAAGATAAAAATCACACTATCATATCAATAGATGCAGAAAAAGCATTCGACAAAATGCAACACCCATTTTTGATAAAAACTCTGAGCAAAGTTGGAATAGAGGGAGCATAAACATCATAAAAGCCATATATGACAAACCTACAACCAACATCATATTCAATGGGCAAAAACAAAAACCAATGCCCTTAAGAACAGGAACAAGACAGGGATGCCCACTTTCACCACTCCTGTTCAGTATAGTACTGGAAGTGCTAGCCATAGCAATTAGACAAGAAGAAGAAATAAAAGTCATCCAAATTGGAAAAGAAGTAGAACTGTCATTATTCGCAGATGACATGATATTGTATATAGAAAACCCCAAAGACTCCATCAGAAAACTAGACTTAATAAATGAATTTGGCAAGGTAGCAGGATAAAAAATTAACACCCAGAAATCTATGGCTTTTTTATACATTAATAATGAACTCACAGAAAGAGAAACTAAACAAAAACAATCCCATTTACCATTGCAACAAAAAAATTATGATACCTAGGAATAAACTTAACTAAGGAGGTAAAAGACCTATACTTGGAAAACTACAGGACATTGAAAAAAGAGATAGAGGAAGACATAAACAAATGGAAGACTACACCATATTCATGGGTTGCTGGAATCAACATCATTAAAATGTCCATAACTACCCAAAGCAATCTATAGATTCAATGCAATCCCCATTAAGATACCAATGGACTATTTCACACACCTAGAACAAACTCTCCAAAAATTCATCTGGAATAAAAAAAGACCCTGAATAGCTGCAGCAATCCTGAGAAAGATGAACAAAGTTGGAGGGATCACAATACCAGATATCAAGCTATATTACAAAGCCACTGTTCTCAGAACTGCCTGGTACTGGCACAAGAACAAACATATAGATCAGTGGAACAGAAGAGAGAACCCAAGTCATTATGCTCAATTAATATTTGACAAAGGAGGCAAGAGCATACAATAGAGTCAATAAATGGTGTTGGGAAATTTGGACAGATACAGGCAAAAAAAATGAAACTAGGCCACCAACTTACACCATACACAAAAATAAACTCAAAATGGATAAAGGACTTAAGCATAAGATGGGAAACCATAAAAATCTTAGAAGAATCCATAGGCAGCAAAAATATCAGACATATGTTGTAGCAATATCTTTACTGATACAGTTTCTACGACAATGGAAACTAAAGAGAAAATAAACAAGTGGGACTACATTAAAATAAAAAGCTTCTGCACATCAAAAGAAGCCATCAACAGAACAATAAGAAAGCCCACTGCATAGAAGAATATATGTTATCTCTGATAAGGGTCTAATCTCCAAAATTTACAGGGAACTCATACATCTTAACAAAAGGAAGAAAAACAAATCAAAAAATGGGCAAAGGACCTAAATAGACACTTTTTGAAAGAAGACATAAAGAAGGCCAAGAGATATATGAAAACATGCTCAAAGTCACTAATCATCCAAGAGATGCAAATCAAAACGACAAAGAGGTACCACCTCACACCTGTCAGAATGGCTATCATCAACAAATCAACAAACGACAAGTGCTGGCAAGGATGTGGAAAAATGGATCCCTCATGCACTGCTGGTGGGAATGCAGACTGGTGCAGCCACTGTGGCAAACAGTGTGGAGTTTCCTCAAAAAATTCAAATTGGAACTCCCATTTGACCCAGTAATTCCATTTCTTGGAATATATCCCAAGAAATCAGAAACACCAGTCAGAAAGGATATATGCACCCCTATGTTCATAGCAGCACAATTTACAATAGCTAAGATTTGGAAACAGCCTAAGTGCTCATCAGCAGATGAGTGGATTAAAAAACAGTGGTACATATACACAATGGAATACTACACTGCTGTAAAAAAGAAGGAACTGGAGAAACCAAGATGGCGGCATAGGTAAACACCTAAACTGCTGCCTCACACAACAATTTCAAAACTACAACTAAAAGACAAAACGAACATAATCCAGAACCACAGGAAGGCTGGCTGAGTGGAAATTCTACAACTAGAAGGAAAGAGAAAAGCACACTGAGACTCAGAGAAACTGCAAAAGGCAGAGGTACTAAGATGCGCGCGCGAAGAGAGCTGGACACTGAGTGCACGGCTGGCTTTCTCAAGCGGGAGGGAGACAAAAGCTCCCGACTGCGCTGAACTCCAGTTCCGGGCGAGACTCTGGGGACCCAGACTCACACGGGGTGAAACTGGACTGTCAGAAAAGAGAAAAGCACACTGAGACTCAGAGGAACTGCGGAAGGCAGAGGTACCGAGGCGCATGCGGAGAGGGCAGGCAACTGAGTACGTGACTGGCTTTCTCAAGTGGAGGGAGACGAAAGCTCCTGACTGCACTGAACTCCAGTTCTGGTCGAGACTCTGGGGACCCAGATTCGTTCGTGGAGAAACTGGACTGTCAGGCAGTGGGTGGAACTCGAGGGCAGCTTTCTCTCAGAGGTGCTTGCAGTGATTACCACGGGACACTGAGACACAGGGGCCTATTAGGGCAGGGCTGACGGGAAACCAGTGCTGTCTGCTCTGCCCTGAGACTCCGCCCCATCCAAGCTGAGCACAGAGGCTTTTGCAAGTCTTGTCTCATAAGGGTGTCTGCAGCACAGAAGTTCTCCCAGTGTAGACACAGCTGATCCTCACAGCCAATTGGCCTGGAGGTCAAGTCCTCCCAGTGATACCAACAACAATCAAGGCTTAACTACAACAAGACTGTTCACACAGCCCACAAAGGGGTGCACCAAGAGTGTCCACCTCAGATAACTGGGGAGGCTGAGCCACTGGGCCCTATAGGACACCTAGCACACAAAGCCACTCTATCAACTCAGGGAAGCAGCCAAAATGCGGAGACAAAGAAACAGATCACAAATGAAAGAAATGGAGGAAAGCAAACTACTGGATATAGAGTTCAAAACCATGGTTATAAGGTTTTTCAAGAATTTTCTAGAAAAGACTGATAAATTTAGTGAGACCCTCAAGGATATGAAAAAGGACCAACTGGAAATTAAGGATACACTGACTGAAATAAAAAATATTATACAGAGATCTAACAGCAGACTAGAGGATCTCAAGAATCAAGTCAAAGATTTGAAATACAAAGAAGCAAAAAATACTCAACTGGAAAAGAAAAAAGAATCCAAAAATATGAAGACAGTGTAAGGAGCCTCTGAGATGACTTCAAGCGTACCAATATCAGAATTATGGGGGTGCCAGAAGAAGAGAGAGAGCAAGATACTGAGAACCTATTTGAAGAAATAATGACCGAAAACTTCCCCCACCTGGTGAAAGAAGTAGACTTACAAGTCCAGGAAGCACAGAGAACCCCAAACAAAAGGAATCCAAAGAGGACCACACCAAGACACATCATAATTAAAATGCCAAGAGCAAAAGACAAAGAGAGAATATTAAAAGCAGCAAGAGAAAAACAGTTAATTACCTACAAGGGAGCACCCATACGACTGTCAGTTGATTTCTCAACAGAAACTATGCAGGCTAGATGGGAGTGGCAAGAAATATTCAAAGTGATGAATAGCAAGAACCTACAACCAAGATTACTCTACCCAGCAAAGCTATCATTCAGAATTGAAGGGCAGATAAAGAGCTTCACAGATAAGAAAAAGCTAAAGGAGTTCATCACTGCCAAACCAGTATTATATGAAATGCTGAAAGGTATTCTTTAATAAGAGGAAGAAGAAGAAAAAGGTAAAGATAAAAATTATGAACAACAAATACATATCTATCAACAAGTGAATCTAAAACTCAAGTGAATAAAAAATCTGATGAACAGAATAAACTGGTGAATATAATAGAATCAGGGGCATAGAAAGGGAGTGGACTGACAATTTTGGGGGGAAAGGGGTGTGGGGGTGCAGTAAGAGACTGGACAAAAATCGTACACCTATGGATGAGGACAGTGGGTGGGGGGTCAGGGCAGAGGGTGGGGTGGGAACCGGGTGGAGGGGAGCTATGGGGGGAAAAAGAGGAACAGTTGTAATAATCTGAACAATAAAGATTTATTAAATTAAAAAAAAGGAAAATGCAAAAAAAAAAAGAAGGAACTCTTACCATTTGCAACAGCATGGATGGAACTGTAGAGCATCATGCTAAGTGAAGCCAGTTGGAGAAAGATAAATATCACATATCTCACTTATTTGTGAAATATAATGAACAACATAAACTGATGAACAAAAATAGAGTCAATAGGGAAAATAATATTTTAGAATCTAATAGACATAATCCTGTTATTTGCAGATTTTTAATATTTCCTACAACTTTTGTGACATCATGTTAGTTTTGATAATATTATTATACCTAAAATCTTTTTTTCTTGAAATATTAATGTTTATTGTGTGTAATATTATATTTAAGATCATTTTTTCTTGAATAATTGCATGTAACATTATTATATTTAAAATCGTTTTTCTTCAAAAAAATAAACGAATTTTCACTTCTAAAAAAAAGTAGTAGGTACAGATTTTAATCAGTAATGTACTCTTGCATTAGGGAGAAGAGTGAACTGAACTCCACTTCCGTTTGCACAGAGTTGACTGGTGTTTTATTTTTTATTTATTTTTTATATTTTTATTGATTTCCGAGAGGAAGGGAGAGGGAGAGAGAGAGAGATAGAAACATCAATGATGAGAGAGAATCATTGATTGGCTGCCTCCTGCATGCCCCCCACTGGGGATCGAGTCCATAACCTGCACTGGATATCGAGCCCACAACCTTGGCATATGCCCTGACTGGGTATCAAACCCGTGGCCTCTTGGTTCCTGGGTCAAGGCTCAACCGCTGAGCTACACCCGGCTGGGCGTGACTGGTGTTTTAAAGGGAGAATGAGGAAGTACGGTGTGGGGCAAATAGGGGCTCCGTAGAGTCGGGGAAGTGAAAAATCACAAAAAGGGGGTGGGGTCTAGTCCAAGTGAAATCCATCTGGGTTTGCTCACTAGCATTCATCAAAGTAAGGCTTCTATCTCCCCAGAGTCTGGGAGACAGGGCCCCTATCTTCAGGTCTTGGGTGGAGCAACCAGTTAAATTTTGTGGGAGTCTTGAATTTTCTTAGTCAGATACTTTAAGGGAGGCTGGGGTTATCCTAGGGATGTGACCTTGAGCTGTTTTTAAAGATATCTTAAAGATATCTTCAGATGTCTGAAGTTTTTTTCTCCTCCATTGGTTTATGAGTTCTTTATACATTCTGGGTACAGGTCTTCTGTTAGTTATTTGTGTTACAGATATTTTCTTTATTCTGTGGCTTGCCCTTTTACCTTCTGAATATTGTATTTTGATGAAAAGAGATAGAAGTTCTTAATGTGAAGGATTAAATTTGTCAATATTTTCTTTTATGGTTAATGCTTTCTTATGTGTTTTTTTTTTAAATAGACTTTGTTTTTTAGGTTTTATGCTCAGTTTTAGCACAGCAAAACTGAAAAGAAAGTACAGAGAGTTTCTATATTTTTCCTGCCCCCAGATAGCCTCCCCAGCTATCAACATCCAGTACCATCAGAGTATATATAATTGATGAAGCTACTTTGACCCGTCATTATCATCCAAAGTCCATAGTTTACATTAGGGTTCACTCTTAGTGTTATACATTCTGTGGGGTTGGACAAATATATAATGACATGTACCCATCATTATAGCATTATACAGAATAGTTTCACTGCTCTTACTAGTACAATCCTCTCTTCCCACTAACCCCTGGAAACCACTTATCATTTTACTGTCTCCACAGTTTTGCCTTTTCAGGAATGTCATATAGTCAGAATCATACAATATGTAGCCTTTTCAGATTGGCTTCTTTCACTTATATATGCATTTAACTTTCCTGTCTTTTCATGCGCTTGGTAGCAGTTTTTTTTTTTTTTAGCACTGCATAGTATTTCATTGTCTGGATCTATCATAGTTTATTTATCTACTAGAGGCCTGGTGCACGAAATTCATGCACGGAGGCGGGGGGTTCCCTCAGCTCAGCCTGCACTCTCTCCAACTGGGGCGCGTTGGGCCTAAACTGGCAGTTGGACATCCCTCTCACAATCTGGGACAGCTGGCTCCTAACTGCTCACCTGCCTGCCTGCATGCCTGATTGCCCCTGACTGCCTCTGCCTGCCAGCCTGATGGCCCCTAACTGCCCTCCCCTGCCGTCCTGGTTGCCCCCAACTGCCCTCCCCTGCTGGCCTGATTTCACCCCCAATGGCCCTCCCCTGCCGGCCTGATCTCGCCCCCAATTGCCCTCCCCTGTAGGCCTGATCTCACCTCCAACTGCCCTCCTCTGCTGGCCAATTTGGTTCTGATTGGTTGGTTTCTATGCTAGCATTAAAAGCTCCACCTCCTAGGCAGCCATTGGCTCCCACAGCACCCAGATTTGGTTCTGATTGGTCGGTGTCTCTGCCAGTCAGCGTCAGAAGCTCTGCCTTCTAGGAAGCTATTGGTTCTTCACAGCACCCACATTTGGTTCTGATTGGTTGGTTCCTATGCCAGTCAGCGTCAAAAGCTCCGCCTCCTAGACAACCATTGGTTCTCCACAGCACCCACATTTAGTTCTGATTGATCGGTTCCTATGCTAGTCAGCATCTCCGGGCCTATCTCTGGGCCTGATCAGAGAGGCAGGGCTTAACAGCAGCTCTCCTCTCTCCCCTCCCCACAGAGGCCAGGAGAGAAAGAAAAGCCCGGCTGCTGGTGATGCTCAGAAAGAAAGAGGGAGAGAAATAGAGAGGCAAGTACTGATCAATAGCTGCCACTGAGGCTGCAGATCAGACCCTGCCTCTCTCTCTGGGTCTCAGCCCTCTGGGCATTCAGTGCTGGTCGCCCCGGCAACCCAGCACTGACTGAAGGACTTACGGTTGGTCAGCCTTCAGTTGTGATCAGTGGTTATAGCCCTGGCCTTTTATATATTAGATGTATATTAGATTCACTATTTAAGCACATCTTGATTGCATCTAAGTTTTGGCAATTCTGAATAAAACTGCTATAAACATCTATGTGTAGGCTTTTGTGTGGGGAAATACAGGGGTAAAATAAAAGGAATATGATTACTGATAAGAATATGTTTAGTTTTGCTAGAAACTGCCAAACTGTCTGCCAAAATGGTCGTTCCATTTTGCCATCCCATCAGCAATGAATGAGGGTGTCTGTTGTTCCATATCCTCACCAGCCTTGGGTGTTGTCCATGTTTTGGATTTTTGACATTCTAATAGGTGTGAAGTGGTATTTCAATGTTGTTTTAATTTTCCATCCCCTTTTGACATATGATATTTAATATCTTTTCATATGCTTATTTGCCATCTGTATAGCTTCTTTGGAAAGATGTCTGTTCATATCTTTTGCCCATTTTTTAATGGGGTTGTTTGTTTTCTTATTGTTGAACATTAGGAACTCTGTATTTTGGATAACAGTCATATGTAGCATTTATGCATAAGGCTTAATTTCTGTTCCATGTTCCCCCAATTTTGAGGAGCATCAATAATGCACCTTTTGTCCTTACAGGAGCCTTAGAACCTTAGCTCCTAGGTGCTAAGGTCTAAAATTCCATGGGGACACTTAGCATGCACTCACTCTGGCTTTGATTTCTCCACTCCTCATTTTTTTGGGGCCTCAGAGAAAACTGCCCCTAAATCAAGATACAAAGTCTCACTACCCCTTAAGGCAGTGGTCAGCAAACTGCGGCTTGCCGCTCTGTTGACTAATGAGTTTGCCGACCACTGACCTAGACTCGATTCCAATAATTACAGGGTGTTGTTGTTCCTTGTGATTAAGCCCCCTATCCCAGTGGTCAGCAAACTCATTAGTCAACAGAGCGGCAAACCGCGGCTCGCGAGCCGCAGTTTGCCGACCACTGCCTTAAGGGGATGTGTGGTTGTGATGGGGCAGGTGAGTCTTGGTGTGGGCAGCTCAGAATAGTGGAACAACACCTTGAGTTTTAAGCTGACAGTAGCTATAACTTATTGGCCAAACAAATATATGATGATGATGTGAATTTTCTAGGTAGTTCGGTCATGTGCTCTTTGCAAATACAGTTATTAGTTAAATACTCTTCCTTTTCAGATGTGCGTTCCAAACAGGAGTATGATGAAAGCCATGTGATTACAGCCCGTCGAGTAAAGAAGGTATCCTGATATAGTCAGAATCTGGGGCCGGCTGGCTGTCTTACAGAAGATGGGAAGAGTGGGAAGTTTTATCCTAGATCCAGGAAGTGGCGTCTACTGTTGGACACTTTGGGCAGCAGAGGCAGGACCACTCTTGTGCATCTAACATGAGGGTCTCCCACACTTCTCACGCACTCCGTAGGGTGTCCCTCCCACCACCATGGTCAACAGCTTCATTAAACAAATACTGATTTAATACCTTTATGTGCCAGGCACTGTTCCAGACCCTGGCGATAGAACAAAATACAAGATGCCCTTAATTCATTGTCCGTGCCCTCTCTGAGCTTTTGTTCTACTTAGGAAACAGACCATAGGAGAGTCTGTTCCATATACATTTGTCCAATATGGTTTATTCTACTTAGGGAATAAACTATATGCTTACTGTAACTCAGAGATTTAAACTGCTCCCTCCCATTTCCATCAGATCCTTTCCCATCTTCCTTTCTCCATTCCAACTATTTAAAAAGACTAAGCCCTTCTTCAGCAGTCACCATACCCTGCTTTGGGAGTGAGGTCGTTTTCTCTACCTCCACTGGTTATCTTCTTTCTCAAGACATTGTCATGCCTGGCAGCCTTCACTCAGGATCCATCTCTGATCTCTGCAGTGCTGACCACATTCTCTGCCCTTGACTTCCAGGTTCTTTCTTGCCTCCCTGGTTCCTTCTCTGTCTCTTTGGTTCAGCTTCATTTTCTCCTTCTGCTACATATAAAGAAAACCACTGGGCTATCTTTGATCTCCTTCAGATCTTTTAGTATACTTTCTTGCTCAAAGATCTTACCCAAGCTCCCAGCTTCAAGTATGCACATAGTTGAGCTGTCCTGTCAATTTTACTTCTAAAAGTTTGTCTCATAAAATTCCCACGGCCACTTTGGGTACTCTAACTCTAGCTCTTTCCCAGATATAACTCGACAGGGAGCATGGGCCCTGGTTCATGTATTTTTCCAGGATAAGCTTGCTGCCTAACATGTTTTCCCAAACTCAATCCATGTTTATCTGGGGGTTTTTCGGTGTGTTTTTCTGTTGTTTTTTTGGTGTGTTTTTTGTTTTGTTTTGTTTTGTTTTGTTTTGCCCTTGGATTTTCAACTCTCTGGCTCCATTCCTCTAGCTCTAAACCCCCTGCATTTCCTTCTTTGCTTATTGTAGCCTATTCATAGCCCCTTCATGATACATGGCCTTCAGTTTTCAACTCAGCTCTCAAGTCTGCATATCCCTTTGATTATGGCAGCATCCCCAACTCTGGAAAAGAGCCATTCTCTCTATTTCAGGCCTTCAGAACCCTTAGGCAGACTGACACCTCTTGCCTCCTTTCACCAATGTTTTTGCCAGCAGATTGCAGCCTTTAGTGAACTCCCAGCCCCAGCAGGACACAGAGCCTCTCTATCTGATGCACCTCCCTGACCAGCCTTATCTCCAGCATACTTCTCTCACCTAACACCTCAATAGCATTGCCCTGTTGTGTTTCTTTGGTTCTAAGATGCCCATAACTCTAGCCCCTCATATTTTCACATTTCTAAAATTGGAATGTATCCCACAATTGATTTGCCTCAAAAACACATCTATTATTTTCTGCCTGGCACTCCCTCCCTCCCCGCCCCTTTTTGAGGGGGGACTTCTTCTCTCCCTGCTCAAACCAGGGGGGTCTAGTGGTGCTCAGTACAATAGTATCCAAACCCTGGCCACAAATCAGTCAAGGATAAAAACTGAACAGCTTAGAATTAGAATTAAAGAAGGCAGCTCTTTCTATTGTGATAGTGAAGTTTGGAGGATGGGAGTCTGAGCATCGCTATCGCTGGTGGCCATGACTTGGGCCTCAGGAAAAGTTGAGAAGGTGAAGTCATTGTGCAGGAGAAGCAGAGGAGGAGAGTCTGAGAGGGAGGTCTGGGCTTTAGAGCCCTGGTTCAGGTTTTACTCGGGACCAGTTGCTCCCTACCCTACCTGAAGTATTGTTGTATGCCAATAAATCCCTCTTTTTTTTTTTTTAAATATATTTTATTGATTTTTTACAGAGAGGAAGGGAGAGGGATAGATAGTTAGAAACATCAATGAGAGAGAAACATTGATCAGCTGCCTCCTGCATACCCCGCACTGGGGATGTGCCCGCAACCAAGGTACATGCCCTTGACTGGAACCGAACCCGGGACCCTCCAGTCCGCAGGCCGACGCTCTATCCACTGAGCCAAACCGGTCAGGGCAAATCCCTCTTTTTATGTACATTCCTGATTGCAACTGTTGTTAAATTGGTGGTGCATCGTACAACCAATGGTCTCTTAAGATCTAGGAAATAGAATCCATGTGGATTCTGAACATACTGCTCTCTCTGAGCACAGAGTAGGGGTATGTTTTGCTCATTATTGCATCCTGGGTGCTCTGTCTGGTTCCTGACATCAGGTCGGTACTCCATAGCTATTTGTTGACTAAAGGTAATGACTAGAAGCTGTTCCTTCTGCCTCAAACACCCCTCCAGTCGTTGGCCATCTGGCAAATTTCCGGAAAACACAGATATTTACATTACGATTCATTAACAGTAGCAAAATTAGTTATGAAGTAGCAATGAAAATAATTTTATGGTTGGGGGTCACCACAACATGAGGAACTGTATTAAAGGGTCGTGGCATTAGAAAGGTTGAGAACCACTGCTTTAGGATCTTAGGCAAGTCTGGTTCTGTAAGCTCATTCCCTTGTGGGCAGAAGGCACCGCTTGTTCCTGCCCTTATGTCCACCATGATGGTGACTAAACCACTTCCTGACTACTCTTCATGACCTCCTGGACCTGTTTGCCCATTCCTTCCTTTAACCATATTTATAGCCTAACGTGCCAGGAATTGTTCTAGTAATCCAGGATACATCAGTGTTCCTGCTCTCACAAAGCTTATATTTGAGCTTATAGTTGGCCTCATTTTATCTGCTTGCTCATGACTTCTGCTTATTCAAATCTGCTTATGCGGGATTTTGGCTTTGGCCCCTATCAACAACCACTTGCCCCCAGAGATAGGATATATTAGTTCAGTTGGTGAATCAGTAGGCAGACTGTTCTTTGGCCAGGCACTTATTTCTGGTCCAATTAGCTGTGGTCAGTTTTTCATAGCAGGGGATGTGGGTGTGGAAGATCCTTGGAATTTAGTAGACTCTCCAGTCAACTCTCAGTGCTCTGTGGCCATGTACAGTCAGGAAAACAGGCACAGTCCTACCTCCAGCTCCTCCTGGTGCTGGTGTGCAGGGAATATTTGCTCATCTGAACCCACCTGCCAACAGGCTTCTCTTGTGGTTTCTTTAGAAGGCAGATGAATATCTTATCCCGGAGTCTGTGGATCTAGAGTGTGTGAAGTACTGTGTGGTGTATGATAACAATTCCAGCTGCCTGGACCTAATCCTAAAAGATGACAGTGACAACTCTGGCAGTAGTAAAAACGGTAGGTTTTACACTAGCCATAAGAATAAGTTAACAGTTATTGGACACTTTTGACACATGCCAGTGTCAGGTGCTCTCCTGGGTCAACTCATGCAGTCTGCAGTACATCCCTAAGAGGATGGCAATATGAAGAACTGGGAAGAGCTCTGAACCTGCCACCGTTTCAGAGATGCTGGCTGAAGACATGAGGCTCCTGGGTCAAAGACAAAGGACTTTATTATTCAGAGCAATGGAAGTAACCAGAATGTCTTCATTTTCCTGCACTGGTGCCCAAGTCCCAGTTCTCACAGGGTGACATGAAGACAGCCAAGTACACTTATTCACGTAGTGCATTGTATTTTAGAACTCTGAGCTTAGGACGCCTGAATCTTTTATAATGGGCAGAAGCCTACCCATCATTGGCTCCGGAGGAAAAACAGTCTGTCTTCTAAAGCTATTGGTTATATAAATATCCTTGAAAAGCCACTTCCTTGTTTAAAGGACATGTCAAGATGTGAGAGACCATGGAGAATTGTCTCCTAATAGGTAACATCCCCATTTTATAGATGGGGAAATTAGGGCCTAGAAAGGCAAAGTAACTTGCCCAAGATCTCACACCTAGAGAGTTATCTATTGCCATATAGCAAACTACCTCCAAACTCAGTAGCTTGATATAACAAACAGTAATTATCTCATAGTTTCTGTGGGTCCAGAATTCAGGAGCAGCTTAGCTGGCAGGTTCTGGTACAGTGTCTGTCCTAAGGTTGTAGTCAAGATGTCAGCCAAGGTTGCTGTCGTTGGAAGGTCTGACTAGGCCAGGATGATCTCCATCTGAGATTACTCTCTCACATGGCTATAGCCAGGAGGCCTCAGTTTTATTCTGGCTGTTGGTAGGAGATTTTAGTTCCTTACCCCATATACCTCTCCATAGGACTGCTTGCATGGCCTCGTGACATGGCAGCTGGTAAAACCACCCCCTCCACACACTGCCCCAGAGTGAGTGATCAGAGAGAGAGAGAGAGAAAGGGAAAACTACATGTCTTTTATAACCTAGTCTTGGGGCTTATACACAGTCGCTTCCACCACATTCTATTCATTAGAGGGAAGTCACTGAGTATAGTCTACCGTCAAGGGGAAGGGAATTAGACTCAACCTTTTAAAGGGAGGCATTTGAAAGAATTTGTGGACTTTTTTTAAAAACCACACCTACTAAGTGGTGGGGCCAGGATTCAAACCTAGGTACTTTGGCTCTGTCCAGTCTTTTAAGGCCTGGGTAGTGATGTTGGAAAACAGTGCAAAGTCACTCAAGCCCTGAGCTGGAGCATTAAAATGTGATTGGTTCTAATGTGCTTTACTGATGTTCCACAGCAATCTCCATTCAGCCACTGCTTTGGGCTGACCACCCGTGGCCATTGACATGGGGCTCTGCTGTTTGTGGCTCAGTCACTAATATGTGTAGGTGGGTCTATGAGCTGGGGCATTCACACAAATGGTCACTGGGTGGCACTAGGTCTCCACCTTTAATAAAGCCAGTCTTCCCAGGAGGTCCTTATCCAGGAGATTATCTTCCCCAAACTCTCACAGTCTGAAGTACATTCCTATGAGGGTGGGTCTGGTCTGCTAATCCTAGGATTGTAGGCTGGACCCTGAAACCCTAGGGAACAGTGATCAATAAAAATAACCCTCTCTACATTCTATAACTGACCTCACTGTGCTATGCAGCTCCTGTAGGTAACTACAATCACAAAACAATAGCAAAACAATAAAAACCAAAACCACACATGCACACACCTTGCCCACTCAAGGCAACTTTTCTCCTTTAAAGTGGCATCTTTCAGGTAAATTCAGTCTTTGGGGTAAAAGACCATATCAAGGTTTCTCTTACCACCCCTTTCTCCTTTCCACTGTCAAGCACCCACCTCCCTGACCCTCAAGAAATTCTGGGAAAGATTTCCTTGAGGGGGAACCTTCATCACATCCCTGAAGCAGGTGTTTGTCTCTATGTAGTCCTTTTCTGTTGGCCTCTGGAAGAGGTGCAGCTCAGCCTATGGGGCCTTTGGCCATGGGCTGTGCCCAAAATGTCCACGTCTAGCGTAAGTCATGAGTGGTTCCCTCCACCTTGTCAGTGCATGGCACTGGCTCCTGGGGGACTCAGCCTTGTGCCCTCCTATCCAGGCTTTCCCTGACCTTCCACACGTGCTCCTCATCCCTGGGCCTGCTGCAGCTTCCAGTGTTCTGTTAACCACTCCCCACCTCTGCTGTGGGAGTCTCAGAATCCTAGTGGGAAATGGGCACAGCTGATTTTAGCCCTCTACCCCCGCCCCCCGCCCAGCCAGTATATTTATACCCCCTCAGCTGAGTGTCTTCTTAGGAATTCAGGAAGTATCTTCCCTTAGTCTTAGTCTCTAGGATGCTCTCTCTAAGATCTTTTTAGTATGCAAGGGGCAGCCCCCTTCTTGTATGAGCAACATTTCCCTTATGTTAAATCATCTTTCCTTGCAAACATGGATTATAGACACCCACAATGGGCTCATGATATGTGTGGGTGGAGCTCCCTGGACCAGGATATTTACACCAACTGTGAAGAGAAGCTTTGGGAATTTTTGGATTTTTTTCTCCTCCCTCAGCGAAGTCTGACTTTCAAGCCATTTGGCTAAGGACCTCAAATAATGTAACTTAAAGGTCAGGCTGAATGATGACTCCCTTGTACCAGGTGGTTGCCCTCCTCCCCTTGAAGCAGTGGGTGACCCAGTTCAAGGTGTGAGAAACCTCATGTCAATGGAGAACTCAAGATTAATGGGAATAGAAATGAACAAATTTTTAAAAAAAATTTTGTTAATCCTCACTGGAGAATATTTTTTCCATTGTTTTTTTTTTTTTTTGAAAGAGAATGGAAGGGAGTGGGAGAGACAGAGAGAGAGAGAAACATTAATGTGAGAGAGAAACATCAATTGGTTGCCTCGGGCACATGCCCTGACTTACCAGGCTGGAGACCGAGCCTGCAATTGAGGTATGTGTCCTTGACCTGAATCAAACCTGTGATCCTTCAGTCCACAGGCTGATGCTCCAACCACTGAGCTAAACCAGCTAGGGCAAAATAAACAACTTTAATGTTTCAAAAACATTAACCCCATTACATCCTTGCTGGATAACCTGGGTCCTGGCTTTCCGTCTGAGTCTCTAATTATATCCTGGAAACTGACCTTCCCCATCTCTGACCCCATCGTCCTTGTATGTGAATACTCCAGCTGGTTGTGTGACATTGGCAGGGGAGCAGCTGTCTGGTTTAAAGGCAGTAGTGGCCTGGAACTCTCTCCCTAACTTGCCTGGACCCTCTGACCTACCCCATCCTTACTCAGTCTCTCACTCAAGAGGGAGATGAGGCTGGGAGATCCTGGGAGATCCAGGGCTCTCTGGCTTCCAAGTCAGGCCCTCAGGGGTGGGCTTTGGCTCCTGTTTTTGCCAGCTACAGGTTTTCTCCTGGCCTTGCTATTTATTGTCTGCAGGCTCTTTCCCCAAATACAGTTTCTCCAGATGGGTCTCAAGCGGCTTTTTTTCCTTGGCCTTCTTTCCCCGGACAAAGGTTCATTATAGCTGTCAGAATCTATGCCCATCCCTTTCTCCTTTAGCTAGCTTTCCAGAGTCTGCTGCACAGTATTTCTCTTTAGGGTTCAGATCCTGGCCTTGGTTTATCTTGGCTTAGTCTTAATTATACAAACTTCCTGTCACATATCTAATTTGCATATAGTCTAATTGTCTACAGATCAATTAAAGCATTTTAGATTAAATTGATGTCAAAACCACAATGAGGCCCTGACCAGTTTGGCTGAGTGGATAGAGTGTTGGCCTGTGGACTGAAGGGTCCTGGATTCAATTCCAGCCAAGGCACATGCCCAGGTTGTGGGCTCAATCCCCAATGTGGGGCTTGCAGGAGGCAGCTAATCAAAGATTCTCTCTCATCATTGATGTTTCTATCTATTTCTCCCTCTCCTTTCCTCTCTGAAATCAATAAAAATATATTAAAAAAAAACACAAATCACAATGAGATAACACTTCACACCCACTATAATAAAAAAGACAATTGTTGACGAGGATGTAGGAAAATTTCAACACTCATACACTGCTGGTTGGAATGTAAAATGTTGCAGTCGCTGTTGAAAGTTTGGCACTTTCCTCAAAAGTTAGGTGTAGGGTTATTACATGGTCCAGCAATTTCACTCCTAGATAATGTACCCAAGAGAAATGAAAACATGTGCACACAAAAACTTGCTCATGAATGTTCATAGCAGCATTATTTCTAATTGCCAAAAAGTGGAAACAACCTAAATATCCACCAAGATTTATTTAAGAATGGATAATGAATGTTATATTGTGTGGTAGAGCCACACAATAATATTCAGCTGTAAAAAGGAATGAAGTGCTGACATGTGCTGCAACATAGATGAACTTTGAAAACATATGCCAAGTGAAAGAAGTCAGACATAATGTATGATGCCATTTATATGAAATGTCCAGAATAGGTAAATCCATAGAGAAGTTAGATTAGCAGTTTTCTAGAGCTGAGTCTTTGGAGGGAAATGAGAAGTGAACCCTCTAACTGGTACAGGGTTTCTTGGGTGATGAAAATGTTCTAAAATTGTGATGATTATACAACTCTGTGACTAAACTAAAAACTATTGAATTGTACACTAGCTGTACCATGTACAAATAGGTGACTTGTATGGTACACAAAATGCGGCATACAATATATGATACTATATATATTTACAGAAAAAGATTAACTTTCTTGGTGGTAAGTTGCTTTCACATTTTAATTTTAACACCCATTTCTATATTTGCTTCAGCCTCCTAGATAATTGCTTTTCAGAATAAAGTGGCCATTCGTTGTAGCTTTAGACAAATGGGGAACACGCAGGAGACATTCATTTCTTTGGTCTCCATTCTTAGAACTGTTGGCCGGAGGAGCTGCCATTGAATGTGGCAAAGCCATAGCCCACCTCACCCGCCACCCCGTTCAGATCCTGAGAGGGGGCTATGAGTCCTTCTCAGCCATGTACCACTTCTTCCGGACGCAGAAGATCATCTGGATGCCACAGGTAAGGCAGGGTGCTGAGCACAGGCAGGCTCAGATGGGAGCATGGCCTTCCCTTGAGGACCATGGGTTGGGGAACAGGGTAGGAGAAAGAGAGACAGACAACATGGAAAAGATGGAAGAAATATTGAAGGCTGGGCTTAAGAAATGAACTTGGGGTAGCCAGGAAGTCCAGTCCAAGATTATAAATTTATAATTGTCACATTTGGGGAAGAGCCAACATGGAGTTTAAAAGATGGGGCCTATTCAGAAGGCAGGGGAATTCTGGATTGTGGGTTGTAGTCAAAGTCAGAAAGGCAGGGATGGGTGTCATAATTCAAGCTGCCTCAGCTTTCTTAACTTTTGGGCCCAGAGGATACAAAAGGGTGAGAAAGCAGTCCCTGCCTTTGAGAAGTTCTTATCTAGTAGGGGAGACAAGGGGCACACCAGGTGTATGGAGCCCAGAGGAGAGGCACTACCTTCTGGAGCCAAATCTAGAAGAGGAGGAGCTTGTGAGGAAGAGGGGTGAGAGCATATAAAGCAAGCATTGGATAGCCATGATTGGCAGGCAGGAATCCATCCCTAGGGGGCATTGTGCAGTATCCGGTTTATTGAGGAGTCTGACTGCAGTGGAATGCAAACATCGAAGGCTTTCATTCTTTTCAGTAATTGCCTTTAGCTGTGCTCTTAATTTTGCCCTTAGTAACAATCTTGGGGAGATTCCATACTTTCTGGCCACTTTCAATTATGAAAAATTACAATTTAGTCATGAAACGATTTGAGAAATGTGTATATTAACTGGGTATTTGATGACAGTAGGAATTATTATTATACAGGGTAGGACAAAAGTAGGTTTACAAGATGCAAATCAAAACAACAATGAGGTACCACCTCACACCTGTCAGAATGGCTATCATTAACAAATCAACAAATGACAAGTGCTGGAGAGGATGCGGAGAAAAAGGAACTCTTCTGCACTGTTGGTGGGAATGCAGACCGGTGCAGCCATTGTGGAAAACAGTATGGTGTTTCCTCAAAAATTTAAAAATGGAAGTGCCATTTGACCCAGTAATACCACTTTTAGGAATATAACCTAAGAAAACAGAAACACCAATCAGAAAGGATACATGCACCCATATGTTCATAGCAGCACAATTCACCATAGCTAAGATTTGGAAACAGCCTAAATGCCCATCAGTAGATGGGTGGATTAGAAAACTATGGTACATCTACACAATGGAATACTATGCTGCCATAAAAAAGAAGGAATTCTTACCATTTGCAGCAGCATGGATGGAACTGGAGAACATTATGCTAAGTGAATTAAGACAGGCAGTGAAAGAAAAATACCACATGATCTCATTTATGTATAATAAAATAACCTGATGAACAAAAAGATAGATACAGAGGCAGAGAAACATTGAACAGACTGTCAAATTACAGTGGGAAGCCTGTGGGAGGAGGTAAGAGATCAACCAAAGGACTTGTATGCATGCATATAAGCATAATCATTGGACGGAAGACACTGGGGGGGGGTGGGTGAGGGCATGTGTGTGGGGGGGTGTGGGGGGGAGGCTGGGGGAAGGTCAATGGGGGAAAAAAATGAGACATATGTACTACTATTTGTAAAACTTTAAACAATAAAAAAAGAAAGAAAAAACAGTAAATACAAACCAAATTGCACAAACTGTTGTTTACAGTTGTTTGTATGGAAAATAATACTATCCTATCTAATAAAGAGGGAATATGCTAATTGACTCTCACACCATCGCAAAGATGGCAGCGCCCACACCCAATAAGGAGGGAATATGCTAATTGACTGCCCCCACCCTCAAAGATGGTGGCACCCAAGCCAATAAGGAGGGAATATGCTAATTGACTGTCACGCCTTCAAAGATGGTGGCACCCACAGCCACAAGATGATGGTGCCCAGTCTCCTCAGCCCCGCCGGGGCACCTGCCTCCAGAGTCCCCCAGTTCCCTTAGCTCCCCAGCCCCCCAGGGCCAGCTGAGGCACAGGCAAGCCTCAGATGGCAGCTGCCCAGTCGCCCAGGGCCGCCCAAGGCTCAAGTAACCAGGGCTGGCCGAGGCTTGCACTGCTGACAGTGGCAGCAGCAGAGGTGTGAGGGGCATCACCTTCCCCTTATTGCCTGGTCGCCTCCTGCCCCTGAGGGCTTCTGGACTGTGAGGGGGCAGGCCAGGCTGAGGGACATTCCCTCCAATGCATGAATTTTCATGCACTGGGCCTCTAGTAATTAATAAATAATAATACAAGAATAAACTCTTGTTTTGTATACTTACAACTGTAAACTTTTGCCCCACCCTATATTTCTTTAGGTTGTGATGACATTATTATGGTTATATTTTTTAAAATATGAGTTGGTATTTTTTAGACATAATGAAATATTTATGGGTAAAAGAATATGATATCTGAGATTTCCTGCAAAATAATCTGGGATTGGTTGGAAGTCAGTATAGATGAAACAAAATTGGCCATTAGTTGATAATGTTTGCAGAGGGGTGATAGATCTAGGGGCTTATTACACTGTTCTTTCTACTTCTGTGTATTTTTGAAATAAATTTTTAAAGGAAATAAGGACAATCAGTCTAGTATAAGCTAGGCTGGTTTAACATTCCAATCTCAAACCAAATCTCATCTCTTCCCATTCCCAGAACTGGGCAGCCTTGGGTTTGCTGGGGGCTTAGAGTGGGGAAGGGTGTGGGTTGGCTTCCAGGACATCTCCTCTCTTCCAACCTTCGGGGCCTGGCCCCTTTGGTGTTGAGGATCCAGTGTGTGACTGACTGCTGTCGGTGGAGGGGAGGTGCCTTCTTCTCACTCTGACTTCACCTGGTTATATGTGTTGCTGGTGGCCTTTGTTGCTCGTTTCCTTGGAGCTTTGTTGGGGAGGGGGGGCTGTTTATTATTGAAGATTCCTCAGAGAGAGAGCCAGCTGATATTTTAAGCCAGAAATACCCTTAATTCCCAATCTTGTCCTTCTTTTGGTAGTCCATGACCCTTCACTGCATCCATCCATACTCCTTCACCCAAATTCCTGAATGAGCCACAAGGAACTGTGATCACTACAGCCTCTCCTTGCCTTGCTGACTTGGCAGTTCCAACCAGCCTGTGCAAAAGGTGGGAACCCATGTCTGAGGTCATACCTGTTCCCAAATCTAGCTCTCCAAAGGACTATCTTCTGTACTTTCATGAAGGTAACCACACTACGATTTTTAGCTCAACAGGTGTATAGCCATTCTCCCCATCCTACAGATACTCCTCCTCTCTCCTAGAGGAGCACCGCCCACTGGCTTTGCAGTGTTCAAAGGCAGTATTTCTCTACAAACATGACACTGCTGATAACTCATTGCCCCTCCCCTTTTAAAGTTTTTTTAAAAAATATATTTTATTGATTTTTTACAGAGAGGAAGGGAGAGAGATAGAGAGTCAGAAACATCGATGAGAGAGAAACATCGATCAGCCCCCTCCTGCACACCCCCTACTGGGGATGTGCCCGCAACCAAGGTACATGCCCTTGACTGGAATCGAACCTGGGACCCTTCAGTTCGCAGGCCGACGCTCTATCCACTAAGCCAAACCAGTTAGGGCCCCTTTTAAAGTTTTATTAAGGTATAATTGACATAGGAATAACTGCACATGTTAAAATGTACAATGTGGTGAGTTTTGACATGTATGTACATCTGTGACCTGCCTTATAGAGATTGGGAAGAGGGGTGGGGTGGTGGCTGATGGTAGCTATCAGGGCCTGGTGTGGAGTTCTACCCTAATTGTTTGTGGTCTACTCTAGAATGTAGGTGCCTACTACTTGTCTCTTCTTGCTCGGTTACTAATTCAGGAGCAAGAGTGAAAGCCCCACCCACGTCCTGCTATTGTTCTGATATACTGTAAAGCAGGGGTGTCCTTAACTGCTCCCAAGGAACTCCTTCTATGAATGGAGATGGATACACCAAATTTAGGCTCTGAGACTGCCCCTCTACCTTAGACAGAGTGACCTATAATTTCCTGTTTTACATGTGGCGTCCCTTACATAAGATTTCACCTTGAGAAAAGGAGTTCTGTGACTAAAAGGAGTGTGCAGGCCACACTAGAGAGATGATGGTAAGCTACTGAATGTTTTTACATTGAGGGGTGGCATGGTCAGACTGTACTTAGATCAACTCTGATTGCAGTGCAGAGAGCATATCAGTGGGAACAGAGTAGATTTGGAGAGACCTACTAAGAGGTAGGGATGAAGAGTAGAGAATGGATTCAAGAAATACTTAAGAAGTGGCATTGATTAATTTGGAGTCGGGGGGACCCAGCTGGCATGGCTCAGTGGTTGAGGGTAGACCTATGAACCAGGAGGTCACAGTTTGATTCCCGGGTTGCGGGCTCGATCCCCAGTGGGGGCCATGCAGGGGGCAGCCGTTCAATGATTATCTCTCATCATTGATGTTTCTATCTCTCCCTCCCTTTCCCTTACTCTCTGAAATCAATAAATATATATTTTTAAAAATATGGAGGGGGTGATGGGAGAGGAGGAGGAGATTAGTATAATGCCCTGGTTTAGGTGTGGGCGACAGGGGGCTATGGTGTGGCTCATTGAGGTGGCAGACACAGGAGAAGGAGGCAGTGTGGGAGGAAAGTAGTGGGCTCAGTTTGGACATATTAATTTGATGCCTGCTTATCTTATTTTTTTTAAATATACTTTTATTGATTTTTAGAGAATGAGGAAGGGAGAGGTAGAGAGAGGGAGAGACATGTATTGGCTGCCTCCTGCCCGTCCCCTACTGGGGATTGAACCCACAACCTGGGCATGTGCCCTAACCGGGAATCAACCAATAACCTCTCTGTGCATGGGACGATGCTCAACCAAGTGAGCCACACCAGCCAGGGTAGATTATCTGTTTGTTTTGCATTTGTTGATGTGGCTATCAAAATTAAGTCATTTAGAAGTAACATGTGCTTGCTCTTTACAGCACAGAATGTTTTTATCCATGTCACACCCTCTTCCCCTGCAGCCTGCACAGGCACAGGAAAGGAAGGAAGCTGGTTTGAAAGCAGCAGAAAGAGAGTTGATAGATTTGTGATGGGTGTTTAGTGAGGTTTTCTAAATGGAAGTAGGATTTCATTTGGCTCCAGCAAGCTGAACATCCTGAGTGAGTGAGGTCAGCCTGACCCCTGGGGATGCTTTGGGGTCAACATCTGCAAATAGCGGGTCTCCCTGCAGGTAAAAGGGTCATGAATCTCTTTTGCAAACTTGAGGATTTGCTCTGTTCTTTGATAGAGTTTTTTGAGGCTGACAGCTTGGGAAGGATGTGGGCTCACAGTGGGTACACTGGGAGGGGAGATGTGCTGATGCCAGAAGACTTTGAAATGGACAGTGAAGTAGTCTTAGGTACTTAAGATGCTATTTTTGAGTCAGACTCAGAGCCAGAGGAATTTTTAGAACTGGGGTTGACCTTTGAAGTTACATAGGTCAGCATTTTCCATGAATACTGATGGAAAAATTATGACCTAACAGATATTAGAAACGTCAGTTTACACAATGTTAGTGGAATTATTTTTTCTTTTTTTGAGGTTTTGCCTAGGTTTTATTTTACTAAATATCACAAATACATTTTCAATTCATGCCAGCAATAACTGTGTAGCCAGTGTTTTATTACAAACATCTGAGCTACAAAAACTCAGTCCAAGGAACCATTAGGAAAATTTTCACCAGCTCTCTGTTCCCTGGAGGCACACTTTGAGAACAGGCACACTTTGAAAAGCATGTCTTAGACTGATGTGCTTTTCTGGCTGTTTTCCAACTTGTTTATAAAATTAGTTTTATTATTTAATGATTAGAGGCCCGGTGCACGAAATTCGTGCACAGGGTGGGAGGTGTCCCTCAGCCCAGCCTGCACCCTCTCCAATCTGGAACCCCTCAAGGGATGTCCGACTGCCCGTTTAGGCCCAATCCCCACCGGGATCGGGCCTAAACGGGCAGTCGGACATCCCTCTCACAATACAGGACTGCTGGCTCCCAACTGCTCGCCTGCCTGCCTTCCTGATTGCCCCTAACCGCTTCTGCCTGCCAGCCTGATCACCCCCTAACCACTCCCCTGCCAGCCTGATTGATGCCTAACTGCTCCCCTGCCAGCCTGTTTGCCCTTAACTGCCCTCCCCTGCAGGCCTGGTCACCCCTAACTGCCCTCCCCTGCAGGCCTGGTCACCCCTAACTGCCCTCCCTGCAGGCCTGGTCACCCCTAACTGCCCTCCCCTGCAGGCCTGGTCCATCCCAACTGCTCTCCCCTGCAGGCCTGGGTCCCTCCCAACTGCCTTTCCCTGCAGGCCTGGTCACCCCAACTTCCCTCCTCTGCCAGCTTGGTCACCCCTAACTTCCCTCCCCTGCAGGCTTGATCGCCCCCAACTGCCCTCCCTTGCAGGCCTGGTCCCTCCCAACTGCCCTCCCTTGCTGGCCATCTTGTGGTGGCCATCTTGTGTCCACATGGGAGCAGGATCTTTGACCACATGGGGGCAGCCATCTTGTGTGTTGGAATGATGGTCAATCTGCATATTACTCTTTTATTAGATAGGATAGAGGCCTGGTGCACGGTTGGGGGCCAGCTGGTTTGCCCTGAAGGGTGTCCCGGATCAGGGTGGGGGTTCCCTTGGGGCGTGGGGTGGCCTGGGCGAGGGGCCTGTGGTGGGTTGCAGGCTGGCCACACCCCCTGGCGACCCAAGCAGAGGCCCTGGTATCTGGGGCTTATTTATCTTCTACAATTGAAACTTTGTAGCCTGGAGCGGAGCCAAGCCTTCTGCTTGCTCCATGGCGGCAGCCATTTCTGTTGGGATTATCTTCTATAATTGAAACTTTGTAGCCTTAATCGGAGGCCTGTGCTGGCCAGGGTGTGTGGAAAGCTTGGCTTCCTCCATTGCCGGGGGCAACCCTAGCCTCCTGCTTTTTCCAGCTCCGTGGCTGCCGCCATTTCTGTTTGGATTTATGTATCTTCTATCATTGAAACTTTGTAGCCTTGAGTGGAGGCCTAGGCCAGCAAGGGCAGGCGGAAAGCTTGGCTTCCTCCATTGCCAGGGAAACCCAAGCCTCCCTCCTGCTCTCTGTGGCCGTAGCTATCTTGGTTGGGTTTATTTGCATATTTGCTCCTGATTGGCTGGTGGGCATGGCTTGTGGGTGTAGTGGAGTGATGGTTAATTTGCATATTACTCTTTTATTAGATAGGATGATTTTTTTCTAACCACATGATTGGCGCTCTAATAATCTTTCTTTGTAACAATCATATTTTCAATCCTCCAAGCTTTATTGATGTGTAATAGATATATAACATTGTATAAGTTTAAGGTATACAACATGATGATTTATATATGTATACTAGAGGCCCAGTGCACAAAATTTGTGCAGGGGGAGTATCCCCTCAACCCAGCCTGCACCCTCTCTAATCCAGGACATCCCTCCCACAATCTGGGACCACTGGCTCCTAACTGCTCACCTGCCTGCTAGCCTGATCACCCCCAACTGCCCCTTCTGCTGGCCTGGTCGCCCCTTACTGCCCCCCTGCCAGCCTGGTCGCCCCCAACTGCCCCCCTGCTGGCCTGGTCACCCCTTACTGCTCCCCCCCCCCCGCCAGCCTGGTTGCCCCTCACTGTCCCCCTCTGCTGGCCTGGTCACCCTTCACTGCCCCCCCCAGCCAGCCTGGTCACCCCCAACTGTCCCCCCCGCTGGCCTGGTCACCCCCAACTGCCCCCCCTTCGGCCCTGGTTGCCCCATGCAGCCTGCTGTTCAGCCATTTGGTCACCCCTCACTAATCCCCTGCTGGCCTGGTTGCCCCACGCAGCCTGTTTGGTCGTCCGTTTGGTTGCAATGGTCGCTTAGGCTTTTATTATTATGGATACTGTGAAATTATTACCATGATAAAGTTAAAACATCCATCACCTAACAAAATCACCTTTTTTTGTGTGTGTGGTGAAAACATTTAAAATCTACTCTCTTAGCAGTTTTCAAGTATGTAATGCAGTATATTAGAACTTCAGGAGTTATTTGCCTTATATCTGGAAGTTTGTACCTTTTCATCAACATCTTCCTATTCTTCCACTCTGCCCCAGCCCCTGGCAAACACACCTCTACTCTCTGTTTCTATGAGTTTTGCAGATGTCCACATATAAGTGAGATGATTTGTCTTTTTCTATCTGACATTTCACTTAGTATAATGCTCTCAAGGCCCATCTATGTTATTGCAAATTAATAGGAATTCCTTCTTTTTTATGACTGGATAATATTCAATTGTATGTATGTGCCACATTTTCCTTATCCACTTACCCATTGATGGACACTTAGGTTGTTTTCATGTTGTAAAATATGGCTATTATAAATAACTAGAGGCCTGGTGCACAAAGAGATTCGTGCAATAGACCTTCCTTCCCTTGGCTTCCAGCACCGGTTTTCCTCCGGCACCTGGGACCCAGGCCTTCGCTCCGGCCAGAGTCTGCCTTCTTTGTCTTTGCTGCAGACTCCGGCCGGAGTCTGCCATCTTCGCTACAGACTGCTGTCTTCGTCTTCGCTGCAGACTCTGGCCAGAGTCTGCTGTCTTTGCTGCAGACTCCGGAGTCTGCAGTCTTGTCTTCACTGTGGCACTCTGCTCCTGTAGATCCCTTCACCCCCTGCCCTCCCTCTCATAGCAGGCGTCCTGCCCCACCTGGCCACTCTGCGCCTGGAGCAGCTGGGCGGCCACCATCTTTGGCCTTCTAATTTGCATACTCACTCTGATTGGCTGTGGGCATAGCGGAGGTACGGTCAATTTACATGTTTGTCTATTATTAGGTAAGATGCTCATGTGAGCATCTGGGTGCAGATATCTCTTTGAGGTAGTTATTTTGTTTCCTTTGAATATATACTCAGAAGTGGGATTAGTGGATCATAGGGTAGTTCCATTATGGTTTTTTAGGAACCTCCATACTATTTCCCATAGTGGCTGGAGTTAGTGGATTTCTTTACTGTCAGACTTCTTTGAGCCTTTAATTGCTAATGTATATGGTGAGTTTCTGAGAGAGGAATATGCTTCCCATATGTACTTGGTTCTCTGAACCCTTTTTTCACAGTGCATTGTGAGGGACCAGTGTTTCTTACACTTTGGGGAATGTAGAAATAATCCTTTTCTTTGTTTCTTGGTTTTTCAAAGAAACCAAATTTTTTCTTATTATAACTTTGGACCTGGAATTCAGTAAGCTTCCATTTAAATGGTGGCCTATTCTTCCTACCTCTCTGTCAAAATTCATCAGAATTCATTTCCTAATGACAGATAGGCTCTGGTGAGGTGTTTTTGTTGTTGTTGTTGTTGTTTTTTAAGTATTTAAGTTGTGGTGGACTCTGAGTATAATAAAAGGGCTGTTCTTTCCAAGCCGGTGTGGTTCAGTGGTTGAGCATCTACCCATGAACTAGGAGGTCACAGTTTGATTCCTGGTCAGGGCACATGCCTCGGTTGCATGCTTGATCTTAGTAGGAGGTGTGCAGGAGGTAGCCAATCGATGATTCTCATCATTGATGTTTCTATCTCTCTCTTCTTCTCTTGAAATCAATGAAAACATTTTTTTTTTATGCAGTTGTTGGCCGCAGAGTATTAGACTCCATGGCCAAATGCAAACATGTGCCAAGGAAGGAAGAAGGATGCTGGTGTTCAGATTCAGCATGCTTTAGCATGATGCTATGCTATAGCTCAGTCCTTCTGTTACTACCAGCCCTGTACCTCCTCATGCAAGTTGTTACTTGCCAATCTCTTTAAATGCCCAGATCTCAATTTCATTTGCTGTCCTGGATAATCTTTCTAAGCTTGTTTGCTGAGCCACATTTTAAGAGACCAATACCCCCAACTCCAAATGAAAACAACTTCCCTGGGGAATGTTTATAGTAACCTCTCTCCTTCCCCACCCCAGGAATTGGATGAATTTCAGGCATATCCTGTTGAAATAGTGCCAGGAAGGATCTACCTGGGCGATTTCAGGCAAGCCTGCGATCCTAAAATTCAGAAGGATTTGAAAATCAAAGCACATGTCAATGTCTCCATGGAGACAGGACCATTGTAAGTAACAATACTATTAATTTTTAAAATATTAAGTATCATTTGTTTATATAAGATTCCTTATGACATGCATTTAGAAAGTTGAAAGGTCTCTTAGAAAACAGCATATACTGGAGTAGGGTTTTCACTTTTAACTTCATCTGTTCCTAGCCTATAGTCTGTTTCCTGGCTTGGCTGTGGCATCCTTTGCCCCTAACCAAGACCCCATACTTCTTTCAAATCTCACCAAAAATAAAACTTTCCTGGTTTTTAACATTGTGGTCAAAGTGTCCTATTCTACCCTGCTATGTCATCTCAGGCCCTCTGAGAAATAACCTCTATCTTAGTCCATTCAAGCTGCTATAACAGAATACAATTGACTGGTGGCTTATAAAACACAGAAATTTATTCTCATGGTGTGGAGGCTGGGATATCCAAGATCAATGTAGCAGGGATTTGCTGTCTAGTGAGAGCCTGCCTTCTGGTTCATAGACAGCCATATTTCCACTGGGTCCTCACATGGTAGAAGGGGCAGGGAACTCTCTGGGGCCTCCCATTCATGAGGCTTCGAGCTGAGGGTCAGATTTATAACAACAACAAATAAACAAACAAAACATCTAAAACAATGGTTTTCAGACAGTGGTTAATAGCATAGGACAGTGATTCCAGAATGAATGGAAAAAACCAAAGTGAGCCCCACAATCAGTTTAGCTTATTTCTTGGAGATTGCTAGAGCCCTACAATTAATTTAGCTTATTTCTTGGAGATTGTTTGAAGGGGACCAAAACAGATCTTCTCTTTCTTTTACTTTCTTTCTTTTTTTGTTGTTATTATTCACCCAAGGGTATTTTTCCATTGTTTTTTAGAGAGAGTGAAAGAGAGAGGTTAAGACAGAGAGAGAAACATCGATGTGAAAGAAACACATTGGTTGGTTGCCTCTGATCAGGGTCCGGGCCAGGGAGGAGCCTGCAACCGAGGTACATGTGACTGGAATCGAACCCAGGACCCTTTGGTCCACAGGCTGATGCTCTATCCACTGAGCCAAACCAGCAAGGGCTATTCTTTTATTTTTTGTTAATTTTCCCGTTTTTCCATTGATTTTTATTCTTTTTTTTAAATACAGTTTTTTATTGATTTCAGAGAGGAAGGGAGAGGGAGATAGAAACATCAATGATGAGAGAGAATCATTGATCAGTTACCTCCTGCACACCCACTACTAGGGATTGAGCCTGCCACCTGGCTGTGCCCTTGACTGGAATCGAACCCAGGACCCTTCAGTCCGCAGGCCAATGCTCTATCTACTGAGCCAAACCAGCTACGGATCCATTGATTTTTAGAGAGAGTGGGAGGAAGAGAGGGAGAGAGGGAGAGATACATCTATGTGAGAGAGACACATTGGTTGCCTCCTGCACATGCTCTGACGAAGGCTAGGTATCAAACCTGCAACCCATGAACATGCCCTTGACCAAGAATTGTGAACCCTTGACCCTTTGATGTCATTCTTTTTTTTGTTTTTTGTTTTTGTTTTTGTTTTTTGTAAAATATGTTTTATTGATTTTTTACAGAGAGGAAGGGAGAGGGATAGAGAGTTAGAAACATCGATGAGAGAGAAACATCGATCAGCCGCCTCCTGCACACCCCCTACTGGGGATGTGCCCGCAACCAAGGTACATGCCCTTGACTGGAATCGAACCTGGGACCCTTCAATCCGCAGGCTGACGCTCTATCCACTGAGCCAAACCGGTTTCAGCTGATGTCATTCTTTTTGAATTGAGGGTATAGAGCAGCCGTGGGCAAACTACGGCCCGTGGGCCGGATCCGGCCTGTTCGGCTGTTCTATCTGGCCCGCGGAGTCGAAAGAGCGGAGGGTTCTCTTGCTCTCCCCTCCACTCCTTTACTTTGAATTTATATTAGTTCACACAAACACTCCATCCATGCTTTTGTTCTGGCCCTCCGGTCCAGTTTAAGAACCCATTGTGGCCCTCGAGTCAAAAAGTTTGCCCACCCCTGGTATAGAGTCAAGAATCCAGAGAGGTCAGGTTGACTAGAATTCTCAAGAGAGACCTGCATGGTAAATAGAAGGCTGAATACAAAGAAAGGGCTCTGGACATCTGCAGAGAGCCCCCTTGTGTCTTCAGCTGAGTACATATAAGCACATGCATGTGAGGAAATGACTCAAGGTTGGGAGAAAAAACAATGGAAATTAATAGACAGTACAGTCCTCAGAGATTATGTGGGGTTAGGAGTCATTCGTATTTCAAGTCAGAGTAGACAAAACTCATAATATACAAGGCATCAAATAGAGTACTGAGAAGAATATTGTCTCAGTAGTGGGGAAAACCTAGCCCCAAATTAGGGATGAAAAATCCAGTGTCTGAAATGAAAAACACTCTAAATGAAATTAATAGCATATTAGACACTACAGAAAAAAAGATTGAATTTGAAGATATAGCAATAGAAAGTATCCAAAATAAAACATAGAGAAGAAAAAGACAAATAAAAAAGAACAGAACTTCAGTGAGATTAACATAGTTTCAAGTGGCCCACTACCATATGTGTAATTGGAATTTCAAAAGGAGAGGAAAGTGGGGAGATGTTTGAAGAAATAATGGCCAACATTTTTCCAAGTTTGATTAAAACAAAACAAAACACACCTATAAGTTCACAGACCCAAGCATCTCAACAGAAAGAAAACCACAGTAGGCACATCCTCTCAAATTGGTTAATATCAATGAAAAAGATAAAATCTTAAAAGTAGCTAGATAAAAAAGATGCATTATATACCAAGAAACAAAGATAAAGATGGTAGCAGAATTCATATTAGAAACAAAGAAATTGAGAAAACTGAAGTATTGAATGGAAAATGTGAACCTAGAAATATAACCAGTAAAAAATATATTTCAAATATGAAAGGAAAATACTTTTTCCAGGCATGCAAAAGTTGAAAAAAATTCATCAACAAATAGATGTAAACTACAAAAAAATATTACAGGAAGTCATTTAGGTAAAATGAAAACAATACCAGATGGCAATCTGAATATATACAAAAAGGATCAAGATCACCAGAAATGATCCTATATAATAAAAGCCTAATATGCAAATTGACCAAATGGTGGAACAACCAACCCATAACTATGATATGCACTGTCCACCAGGGGGCAGACACTCAATGCAGGAGCTGGCCCCAGCCCACAGGCCGGAGGCTAGCCAAGGCAGGTGCCAGCAGGGGCCCCCGATTGCCCCACAGATTGGCCCTGATTGCTGGTCAGGCCTAGGGACCCTACCGTACACGAATTTCATGCACCAACCCTCTATATACAATAATAAAAGAGAAAGATGCAAATTGACCGTACCTTCGCGATGCCCACCAGCCAATCAGTAGTGAGTATGCAAATTAATTCAACGAAGATGGTGGGTTAATTTGCATATGCAGGCACTGAGTGGCTGGGGGTGGGGCAGGACACTTGTGTCATCGCCATGGCAACGACGCAGGCGTTCCGCACCGCCCCAGCAGCTCCGGGCCTCTGGGCAGCATGGGAAGGTGGAAAGGTGGCTCCAGGCTGGAGCAAAAAGGCAGCTCCGGCCAGAGTGAAGGCGGTGCCAATAGCCAGGGGAAGGAAGGCCCATTCTTGCACGAATCTCCGTGCATCGGGCCTCTAGTAATTATGTAAAATACTTTCCCCTTGTTTGTAAATCTTCTCAAAGCATATTATTTAAAGACAAAATAACAACAATACATTTTGTGTTTATAGCATATGTAGAAGTAATATATATGCCCACAATTTACTAAGGCAGGAAGAGGGAAAATAGAACTATATACTTGTAAGGTTCTTACTCTGTTTACATGAAGTGGTATAATGATAATTGAACGTAGACTATAGTAAGTTAAAGATGTATTCTATACACTCTAAAGCAACCACCAAAAAATAGAACAAAACAAAAATAAGAGATATGATTAGTAAGATAACAAAAGAGATAAATGGAGTCATATAAAAATTCAGTAATCACACTAAGTGCAAATGGTCTAAATATTTCAATTAAAAGGCAGAGGTTGTAGGCTGTCTACAATATACTTTAGCCCTGGTTGGTTTAGCTCAGTGGATAGAGCATTGGCCTGTGGACTGAAGGGTTCTGGACTCGATTCTGGTCAAGGGCACATACCTAAGTTGCAGGCTTGATCCCTGGGCCTGGTTGGGGTGCATGCAGGAGACAACCAATCAATGTGTCTCTCTCACATCGATGTTTCTCTCTCTCAGTCTCTCCCCCTCCCTTCCATTCTCTCTTTAAAAAGTCAATAGAAAGAAAAAAGAATCCAAAAATATGAAGATAGTGTAAGGAGCCTTTGGGACAACTTCAAGCGTACCAACATCCAAATTATGGGGTCCCAGAAGAAGAGAGAGAGCAAGATATCAAAAACCTATTTGAAGAAATAATGACAGAAAACTTCCCCTACCTGGTGAAAAAAATAGACTTACAAGTCCAGGAAGTGCAGAGAACTCCAAACAAAAGGAATCCAAAGAGGATCACACCAAGACACATCATAATTAAAATGCCAAGAGCAAAAGACAAAGAGAGAATATTAAAAGCAGCAAGAGAAAAACAGTTACCTGCAAGGGAGTACCCATAAGATTGTCAGCTGATTTCTCACAGAAACTATGCAGGCCAAAAGGGAATGGCAAGAAATATTCAAAGTGATGAATAGCAAGAACCTACAACCAAGGTTACTTTACTCAGCAAAGCTATCATTCAGAATTGAAGGGCAGATAAAGAGCTTCATAGATAAGAAAAAGCTAAAGGAGTTCATCACCACCAAACCAGTATTATATGAAATGCTGAAAGGTATTCTTAAAGAAGAAGGAGAAGGAGAAGAAGGTAAAGATAAAAATTATGAACAACAAAGTGACAACAAATACATATCTATCAACAAGTGAATCTAAAAATCAAGTGAATAAAAAATCTGATGAACAGAATAAAATGGTGAATATAATAGAATCAGGGGCATAAAGGGAGTGGACTGATAATTCTCAGGGGGAAAGAGGTGTCGGGGGTGTGGGAGAGACTGGACAAAAATCATACACCTATGGATGAGGACAGTGGTGGGGGGTAAGGGTAGAGGGTGCGTGGGAACCGGGTGGAGGGGAGCTATGGGGGGAAAAAAGAGGAACAATTGTAATAATCTGAACAATAAAGATTTATTAAAAAACAAGTCAATAGAAAAATATCCTTGGGTGAGAATTAACAACAACAAAAATCTATTTTAAATACAAAGACAAAGATAGGTTAAAACAAAATGGATAGATTTGATTTTGGATAGTATATATGCAATGAAATATATAGATGATGTATCATAAAACTGTACACTTGAAACTTATGTAATTTTATTAACCAGTGTCACCCCAATAAATTTAATTAAAAAACTAAATGGATGGAAAAAGATATTCCAGAATGATAATAGTAATTAACAACAAAGAACTTCTGAGTGGTTATATTATTGTTAGATAAATTGGACTTCACAGCAAAAAGATACTACCAGTGATAAAGGTCATTTCATTATGAGAATGTAGTCAATTAATCTAGATTCTAGATTCTAGAGGACATAATAGACTTAAATGTGTAAGTAGCTAATATTGAAGTTTAAAATGTATAAAGTAAAAACTGATGGAGAAATAGAGAAACCCACAATTATAATTAGAGATTTCAACATCTCTCTCATTAGACAGAAAGTAGGTTATAATTTCAAAGACTAGGAGAGCACAATCATCCAATTTTACCTAATCAACATTTATAGGACACTCCAACCAATAACAGTAATGTTCTTCTAGTCTTTGAAGGTGTTCTACAATATACATTTTTTTCAAGAGGACATGTAACATTTTTGCCAAGATCAACTTTTCTTGGCCTTAAAACAAATATCAGTACACCTAAAAGGATCTAAGCTATACAAATTGTGTTTTCTACACTAACGAACTCACAGAAAGAGAAACTGAAAAAACAATCCCATTTACTATTGCAACAAAAAAATTAAGATACCTAGGAAATAAACTTAACTAAGAAGGTAAAAGACCTGTACTCAGAAAACTACAGGACATTGAAAAAAAGAGATAAAAACATAAACAAATGGAAGAATACACCATGTTCATGGATTGGTAGAATCAACATCATTAAAATGTCCATACTACCCCAAGCAATCTATAGATTCAATGCAATCCCCATTAAAATACCAACAGCATATTTCACTGACCTAGAACAAACTCTCCAAAAATTCATATGGAATAAAAAAGGACCCCGAATAGCTGCAGCAATCCTGAGAAAGAAGAACAAAGTTGGAGGGATCACAATACCAGATATCAAGCTATATTACAAAGCCACTGTTCTCAGAACTGCCTGGTACTGGCACAAGAACAGACATATAGATCAATGGAACAGAACAGAGAACCCAAGTCATTATGCTCAATTAATATTTGACAAAGGAGGAAAGAGCATATGATAGAGTCAAGACAGTCCCTTCAATAAATGGTGTTGGGAAAATTGGACAGATACAGGCAAAAAAATGAAAGTAGACCACCAACTTACACCATACACAAAACTCAAAATGGATAAAGGACTTAAATGTAAGACGGGAAATCATAAAAATCTTAGAAGAATCCATAGGCAGCAAATTATCAGACATATGTTGTAGCAATATCTTTACCGATACAGCTTCTAGGGCTATGGAAACTAAGAACAAAATAAACAAATGGACTACATCAAAATAAAAAGTTTCTGAACAGCAAAAGAAACTATCAACAAAACATCAAGAAAGCCCACTGCATGGGAGAACATATTTGCCAATGTTATATCCAATATGGGCCTAATCTCCAAAATTTATAGGGAACTCATACATCTTAACAAAAGGAAGATAAACAATCCAATTAAAAAATGGGCAAAGGACTTAAATAGACACTTTTCAAAAGTGGACATACAGAAGGCCAAGAGACATATGAAAACATGCTCAACCTCACTAATCATCCGAGAGATGCAAATCAAAACAACAATGAGGTACCATCTCACACCTGTCAGAATGGCTATCATCAACAAACGACAAGTGTTGGTGAGGATGTGGAGAAAAAGGAACCCTCATGCACTGCTGGCGGGAATGCAGACTGGTGCAGCCACTGTGGAGAACAGTACGGAGATTCCTCAAAAAATTAAAAATGGAACTCCCACTTGATCCAGTGATCCCAGTTCTAGGAATATATTCCAAGAAATCAGAAACACCAATCAGAAAGGACATATGCACCCCCATGTTCATAGCAGCACAATTTACCATAGCTAAGATTTGGAAACAGCCTAAGTGCCCATCAGCAGATGTGTGGATTAAAAAACAGTGGTACATCTACACAATAGAATATTATGCTGCTGTAAAAAAGAAGGAACTCTTACCATTTGCAACAGCATGGATGGACCTGGAGAGCATCATGCTAAGCAACATAAGCCAGTCAGAGAAAGAGAAATATCACATGATCTGATCTCACTCATTTGTGGAATATAATGAACAACATAAACTGATGAACAAAAATAGATCCAGAGACAGAGAAGCATCTAATAGACTTTCAAACCTCAGAGGGAAGGCAGGGGAGCGTGTGGGGGGGAGGTAAGAGATCAACCAATGCATGCATATAAGCATAACCAATGGACATGGACACTGGGGTGGTGGTGGTGTCCTGGGAGGTGGGAGTGGCTGGGGAGGGGTCAATGGGGAAAAAGGGAGACATATATAATACTTTGTTTTTTACTTATTTTTATTATTTTTAATTTTTTAATTTTTTCTTTATTAAGGTATTACATATGTGTCCTTATCCCCCCCATTGCCTCCCTACCCCACCCCCTCACTCATGCCCTCACCCCCCTGTTGCCTGTGTCCATTGGTTAGGCTTATATGCATGCATACAAGTCCTTTGGTTGATCTCTCCCCCTTACTCCCACCCTCCCCTACCTTCCCTCTGAGGATTGATGGTCTGATCGATGCTTCTCTGTCTCTGGATCTGTTTTTGTTCATCAGTTTATGTTGTTCATTATATTCCACAAATGAGTGAGATCATGTGATATTTATCTTTCTCTGGCTGGCTTATTTCACTTAGCATAATGTTCTCCAGGTCCATCCATGCTGTTGCAAATGTTAAGAGTTCTTCCTTTTTTACCACAACATAGTATTCCATTGTGTAGATGTACTACTGTTTTTTAATCCACTCATCTGCTGATGGGCACTTAGGCTGTTTCCAAATCTTAGCTATGGTAAATTGTGCTGCTATGAACATGGGGGTGCATATATCCTTTCTGATTGGTGTTTCTAGTTTCTTGGGATATATTCCTAGAAGTGGGATCACTGGATCAAGTGGGAGTTCCATTTTTAGTTTTTTGAGGAAACTCTATACTGTTCTCCACAGTGGTTGCACCAGTCTGTATTCCCACCAGCAGTGCATGAGGGTTCCTTTTTCTCCACATCCTTGCCAGCACTTGTCGTTTGTTGATGATAGCCATTCTGACAGGTGTGAGATGGTACCACATCGTCATTTTGATTTGCATCTCTCAGATGATTAGTGACTTTGAGCATGTTTTCATGACATATGTAATACTTTAAGCAATAAAAAATATTGTGTTCTCTGACTATAAAGGAGTTAAATTAGAAACCAATAACAGGATATCTGGGGGGAAATCCCAAGTGTTTGGAAACTAAATAGCACACTTCTAAGCAGCCTATCGGACAAAAATAAATCAAAAGGGAATTTAGAAAGTATTTTGAACTGAATGAAAATAAAAACACCATATATCAAAATTTGTGGATACAGCCAAAGCAGTACATAGAGGGAAATGTATAGCCTAAATGTCTACATTGTAAAAGAAGAGTCTCAAATCAAATCAAGTACCTATACTTACTTAAAAATTAGAAAAAGTAAGCATGAGAAAGGGACTGATAAAGATAAGAGTAGATATAAATGAAATAGAAAACAAAATAATTGGGAAAATCAGTGAAACTGTAAACTGGTTCTCTGGCCCTGGCCTGTGTTTCTCAGAGGTTAGAGTGTCAGCCCACACACCAAAGGGTCACACGTTCAGTTCCCAGTCAAAGGCATGTACTTGGGTTGTAGGTTCGACCCCAGTCCTGGTTGGGGTACTTGCAGGAGGCAACTAATTGATGTGTCTTTCTCACATGAATGTTTTTTCTCTCTTTCCCTCTCTCACTATCCCTTCATCCCTTCCACTGTCGCTAAAAATCAATGGAAAAAATATCCTCAGGTGAGGATTAACCAAAAAACAAAACAAAACAAAAATGGTTCTCTGAAAATATCAATATAATTGATAAACCTCTACCAAACTGATCAGAAGAGAAGAGATAGAAGACAAAAATTGCCAAGCTGTACTAATAAAAGAGAAATATGTAAATTGACCATCACTTCGCTACACCCACAGCCAATCAGGAGTGAGTATGCAAATTATCCCGACAAAGATGGCAGTGGCCCTGGCCTCTCTGGGCCTCTGGGCAGTGTGCCTCCTCACGGCCTTCCTGCTGCACTCCACACCTGTCAACCGTCCTTGCAGCCTCCCTGTGGCACAGCCCCTGGCCTCAGAGGCAACCCTTTGGTGCCTGAGGTAGTAGCTCCCGGTGTCTGGCGTCTCCCTCTACCCCACCCCTGCCCCGCTGCTCTGGTAAACAAAAACCTAGCATTGGAGCAGCCCTGTGGGGGGCGCGGATGCGCGCGGGAGCTCACTTGGTGCACAGTTAGTGCACCCAGGAGCCCCAGGCCAGCCAAAGGGAGGAAGAGGATGAGGAAGGGGGCCAGTTGCATCCCACTTTCACAATGGGAAAGTGAAACGCACTAGCGCACCCAACCTCTCAAGTCCTCCCTGCCTGCCTCGCTCCCCCCACCTCTTCCCCGCAGCACCTCCCCGGGAGCCCAGCGCTGCACAGAGGAACTCTCTGGAGAAGGAGGGCGAGGATGAAGCAGCGCCAGAGTGTGCAGAGGAAGCAGCGCTGGAGTGCGCAGGTCTTGACACTGTCGCCGCCACTACACAGGGTACCAGTGCGAGCCCACCGCGTGCCAGCAGCCAGGGGAAGGAAGGCCTATTCTTGCACAAATCTTCGTGCATTGGGCTTCTAGTATTAGGTATAAAAGAAGTAACATTATCATTATAGATCCTACAGATATTAAAAGGCATTTTCTGGGCATTTATCCCACAGAAGTAAAGACTTATATCCACACAAAAACCTGTACATAAATGTTTGCAGCAGCTTGTCAACTGGTGAATGGTTAGACAAACTTTGGTACATACATACCATGGAATGCTACTCAACAATTGTAGGGATGAACATGCAACAACTGGGATAAATCTTCAGGGAATTAAAGCCAAGCAGAAAAAATGGCCAATTACAAAAGGCTACATATTATCTGACTCTACTTATATAGCATTTTTGATATGGCAAAATTTTAAAAGTAAAGGACAGGTTAATTATCAAGGATTTAGGGAAGGGGGTTGAAGGAGGGTGGTATGGTTACAAAAGGTCAACACGGGGATCCTTGGTGTTAGAACTGTTCAGTATCTTGACTGGGAGAGGGAAAGATAGAAACATCAATAATGAGAGAGAATCATTGATTGGCTGCCTCTTGCATCCCCACTCTCACCCCCTACTGGGGATCCAGCTGCAACCCAAGCATTTGCCCTGACCAGAATCAAACCATGACTTCCTGGTTCATATGTAGATGCTCAACCACTGGGTAACACCAGCCAGGCCTGAATCTCTATTTTTTTTTTAATGTTCACATTTCCATTTTACATGTATAAAATTGACAATATGATGGTCCATAAAGCAAGACTCAATGAATTTCAGAAGATTAAAATCAAATATAATTTACATTTAACTATTGTGGAATTAATGGAGAAAGTAATAATTTAAAAATATAACCAGAAAATTCCTAGAAATTTAGAAATAAATTTCTAAATAGCCTGTGTATCAAAGAAATTCTCAATGGAAATTATGAAAATTTTCAACTACATGATAATGAAAATATAACATCAAAACTTGTGGAATGTAGCTAAGCTATGTTTAGAAGGATATTTATAGCCTTAAATACATTTATTAAAAAGAAGAAAGGCTAAAAATCAACTAGTTAAGTATTCATCTCAAGAAATTCCCAAAGGAATAGTAAACTAATCCCAAATAAAGAAGAAGGAAGGAATAATAAAAGCAGATAATTGAACTATAAACAATAAAATAGAGGTGATCAAGAAAGTCAAAATAGTTTTTAAAAAAACTAATAAATTTGATAAACCCTTGGCAAAAAAGAGAAAAGGCACAAATAACCATTTGTAAAAGGGGACACTACATATCCTACAGATATTTAACAGGTCTTAGGAGGATGTTAAGAAAACTTTACTGTGATAAACATGAAAATTTAGATGAAATGAACTAATAAAAATTTTCTCATAAAGAAAACTTTAGTGATGAATTTTACCTAATAGTTAAGGAGGAAATAAAGCCAATATTAAATTCTTTTAAATAATAAAGGAATAATTTTCAGTTTGTTTCATGAGACCACCATAGCTCTGATTTTATAACCTGACAAAGACATTATAATACAGAAAAATTATAGATTAATTTTCTTCATGAACATAGATGTAAAAATCCTAAACAAAATCTTAGCACATTATATACATTTATCTATCTATCTATCTATCTAACTATCTATCTATCTATCTATAAAAGCCTAATATGCAAAGTGTCCCCTTGGGAGTTTGACCCACCAGGAGTTGGATCTCTCGCTATGATGTGTGCTGACCACCAGGGGGTGGCGCAGAATTAAGGAAGGCCTGGCTGGCAGCTGGCAGCCAGGGAAGGGAGGCCCTGGCCGGCAGCCACTAGGGATCCTACCTGTGCAAGAATTTCGTGCAGTGGGTCTCTAGTATCCTTATAAAAAGGATAATACATAATGACTAAATTGAGTTTATTCCAAAGATGTTAATTTACCATATCAATAAATAGAGCAAAAATCAGGATTATCTCAACAGCCGCAGTGAAAGCATTTGATAATATTCACTTATACATTCAGGATTTTAAAAAAAACCTCTTAGCAAACTGGGAATAGAAGAAAACTTCTCTGAGCTAATAAAATAACTACAAAAATATCTGCAACAAACATCACACTTAATGGTGAAATGTTGAAAGTTTTCCTTCTAAGTCTGGGAAGAAGACAAAAATGCCACTATCACCACTCCTATTTAACATTGTACTGGAGGTCCTAAATGGTGAAATATGGCAAGAAAAAGAAATAAAAAATGAATCAAAAGGGAAAAAACTATCATTATTCACAGACAATATAATTGTATACACAGAAAATCCAAAATAACCTGCAGATAAATTATTAGATTTAAGTGAGGTTGCTTGGTACAAGATTAATATACAAATATGAATTGTTTTCTGCATACAAATAAGAAACACAAACTGAAATTTTAAAAAACATAGTTTACAAGAGCACAAAAATATTAAATACCTAGGATTATATCTCATAAAGGATATGTAAGATCTCTACACAGAAAATTATATAGCATTACTGTAAATTATTAAAGATCTGAATAAACAGAGGATGTACTGTCATTATAGATTAGAAGTATCAATTTTGTAAAGATATTGATTCTTGCCCAAATGATCTGTCGATTTAGTGTAATGCCAATAGAATTCCAACGGGTTTGTGGAAATTGATACAGTAATCTTAAAATATATAAATTTTATGGAAATGCAAAGGGCAAAAATAGCTGAATATTTGAAGAACAACAAATGGGAAAATTTACTGTACTTGACCAAATATTAAGATTTAAAAAACATGGCAAGTAAGGATGGTGATATTGGTGCAGGATAGAAAAATAAACTAGTGGAGCAGAATAGAGTTCAAACAGACCCATGCATATATGAACACTTGAGGTTTTTAAAATTTTTTTTTTTGTTAATCCTCACCCAAGGACATTTTTTCTATTGATTTTTAGAGAGAGTGGGAGGGAGGGCCTAGCTGGTTTGGCTCAGTGAATAGAGCATTGGACTGCTGACTGAAGGGTCCCGGGTTCAATTCAAGTCAAGGGCACATGCCCAGGTTGCGGGCTAGATCCCCAGTGGGGGCGTGCAGGAGGCAGCCGATCAATGATTCTCTCTCATCATTGATGTCTGTCTCTCTCTCTCTCCTCCCTTCCTCTCTGAAATCAATAAAAATAAATTTAAAAAAGAGAGAGAGGGAGAGAGGGGTAGGGACAGAGAGAAACATTGATGTGAGAGAGACACATTGACCAGTTGCCTCCTGCATGCACCCTGTCTAGGGCCAGAATTGAACTGGTGACCATTTAGTCCGTGGGCGACGCTCTAACCACTGAGCAACAGGCTAGGACTGGACACTTGAATTTTGACAAGGATTTTCTTCTAAAAGTTTATGGATTTAACCTTCACATGTTTTTACTTTGAAATAATTTTTGTATATGGTGCCAGAAATGGAATGTTTGTTGTTTTGCACGTGGAGATAATCATTTGTTCAAATTGCTTTGATACCTTTATTGAAAATCCTTGTCAAAATTAAAAATTCTGGAATATTTTTCATTGGTATATGTCTTTCTTCCTTTCTTCCTTTCTCCCACTCTTCCTCCCTCCCTCCCTCCCTCCCTCCCTCCCTCTCTCTCTCTCTCTCTCTTTCTTCTTTCTTTCTTTCTTTCTTTCTTTCTTTCTTTCTTTCTTTCTTTCTTTCTTTCTTTCAAGAGAGAAAGGGAGAGGGATAGAGAGATAGAAACATCAATGATGAGAGAGAATCATTGATTGGCTGCCTCCTGCACACCCCACTCTGGGGATTGAGCCTGCAACCCAAGCATGTGCCCTGACCGGGAATTGAACTGTGACCTCCTGGTTCATAGGTAGATGCTCAAGCACTGAGCAGGGCGGTATATGTTTTTCTTTACACCAGTTTCACACTGCTGATTACAGTAGTTTTCTAATAAATCTTGAAATCAAGTAGTGTTAGTCCTCTAATCTTGTTCTTTTTCAAAGTTGTTTTGTTTGCATTTCCATATAAATTTCATAATCAGCTTGTCAGTTTCTACGAAGAAGCTTGCTAGAATTTTGATTGAGATTGAACTGACATCTTAACAGTGTTGAATCTCTTGATCCATGAGCATGGTCTATTTCTCCATTTACTTTGCTCTTTAACTTCTCTCAGAAATATTTTATAGTTTTCAGTGTACATTTCTTGCACATTTTGTGTCAAGATTTTTTCCTAAGCATTCGAAGTTTTTCATGTGATTATAAGTGATATTTTAAGATTTTCAATATCTGATTATTTGTTGCTAGTACATAGAAATACAATTGATTTTTATATATTAACCATGTATTCTTCAACCTTCTCCATCCAGATACCTTCTCCACTGTAAGCTCTCCCCATTCCTCCTCTCATGTATCATGTGCAGGTCTTTTAAAAATGTTTTATTGTTGACACTATTGCAAATATCCCCCATTTCATGTGCAGGTCTTTATCCTAGCATCTAGCTAATTGGAGTGGTGCCATTTGTTTATGTGTCTGCCTCCCTCATCAGACTGGAAGCTCCTTGAAGCTGGGAGGGGCCCTATTTGATATTTGTGTCCACTAGGGTCCAGCCTAAGGTCTGGCACTCAATAGGCATTGAGTGAGTGTCTATGAGGAAAGAATGGATGGGTGGGCATGGGTAGGTGGGTGGAAAGGAAGGGAGGGAGGGAGAAATGGGTGAGGAGGGAAAGATGATGGATGAATGGATGGTTCATTGTGCTTGTATTTGTCACAGCAAGTGCTCATACAGAAACTAAACCAAACCAGCCTACTTTTGTTTCTGAATCTACTGAACTTTCTGCATGCCACAGTGGTCTGCATACTGAATGTCACCAGTAGGCCATAGTCTTCATAAACAACGTTATGAAGTGCTTACAGCATTCTGGGCATTGGGCCAGGCTCCTTGCAGGCACACTCTCATTAAGCATGTCACACACCTCATCTCTCCTCCACCATGTTCATAAAACTCTAGCCACTCTGACCTCCCTATTGTTTCTCAAATACACTACTACTAAACATACTGTCTGTCAGGGATTTTGCACTTCCATTATCCTATACCTGGAACACTCTTTCCTCAGATAACTGCCTAGCTTGTTCTCTCACCTCTTTTAAGCCTCTGCTCAAATGTCACCTCCTCAGTAAAGCCTTCCCTGACTACCCTATCTCAAATGCTATTCTCTATCCCTCTTATTTCCTCCCTTGAACATAGCAGGCTCATTCTCCAAAATCATGACATATTTCCTCCCATCCTCATTTTATTGTTTGCAGCATATTCTAGGAAAGTACCATGTTTGAATAATAATAATAATGTCATATTTACTGAGCACTTACTATTGCCAAGCAGATTGCTAAATGCTGTATATAGATTAATTGACTTAATCCATACTCCACTCCTATGAGGTAGGTGCTGTTTTTGTGAGAGGGGTTCAGGTCCTTGCCCACGTTTCCCTGATCTAGCCCAGCATCCCTCCCCTATGGTCCTGCTGCTATGAACAAGGGACACTACAGTGGGACTGTGTGTAAGTCTGCCCAATTACCTGTGCTTTTCTTCTGTTTAGTTTTGTAGGTGACGCTGACAAGCTTCTGCACATCCAGATAGAAGACTCCCTGGAAGCCTTCATTTCCCCCTTTCTGCGCCACCTCTGTCACTTTATTGGTAGGGAGCATTCTCTAACGAGGCAGCAACTGGCCTATGCCCAGGGGCACAGGGACTGTGGCACCTCATCCACATGCCTATTCCTGATTGGGACTCACAGTGCTCAGGAGAGAAAGGGCAGCACATGCCCAACCAGGTGTGGACAACCCCAAGACAAGCGTGCTTCTCCAAGGCCATCAGCAATATGCGCAGCCATGCGTTTACCTCTGGGGCAGTAGGGCCAAATAAAAGCTCCAGATTGGATCGAATACCCTATGTTGTGGCCTTGCCTGGACTGGTAGGCCCTTTTGGGCCTGGCTTCATTGCCTCTGTTGGCCTGTCATGAAATGAGGGTGTTGCCCCACCATGGGTGCCTATGTTCATGGAGACCTGCTCTGGTGACTCAGAGGTGACTTGTTCCTGCCCTTTTGTCTGGTTAGCAAGATGAGGTGGAAGGAAGGCTCCAGAGCTTCTGACTTCCCTGATTTTCATTGTTTATGCCCAGTGCCACTCTGTCCTCTCACCACACACAGCAGTGCCCAACAGTGGCTTACCTCATTGAAGACCGATTTTTCAGTCATTCCCCAGGCTCAGGATTGCCCTAGTTCAGTGGTCGGCAAACTCATTAGTCAACAGAGCGGCAAACCGCGGTTCGCAAGCCGCATATGGCTTGTGAGTCGCGGTTTGCCGACCACTGCCCTAGTTGAGTAAGATACTTGGAGTGAGTGAGGTTGAGTCAGGTCAGAGGCCCCACCCCAGACTACCTACTTGGCACCAACTCAGCCTCCAGCCTGAGTCGCTGCACAAGGGGGCAAAGGATGGTATTTTGGCTCAAACATCTCTTATTTTCACAGAATGTTGCAACTATCACTTAAGTAGCAGCTGAGACAGTCTTGCCACATGTCCCATGGGATGGCAGAGCTCTATGGCACAAAGAGGCCCCTTCTCCAGCCCTGACTTACTGGGTGGCCCTGGGCCAGTCCTTAACTGCTTGGTGCCTTAGTTTCCTTATTCATAAGATGAGTCAGTTGGCCTTAGTCATCTCTGAGTCCTGTTCCAGCACTGGAATGGTTATCTTCAGTTCTTGGGGGTTACCAAAACCAGCCTAGGATGACAGCTTAGATTTCCTCACCATCCCTCACTGGGCAAGATTCACACACAGACTCAGTGTCATTTTTAGGTATGTTTACAGCTGACATTTCTGTGCCAGCACTGGGCTAAGCACAACACAAAACTTTATGAGGTAGGCAGAATACTGTTATCCCATTTTCCAGATGAGGAAACTGCAGCAATAGTGAGTGGCAGAGCCAGGCTTCACACCAGCAACACTGTCTCTGTCAGTACCATGTGTCCTTGGGGGGATGATCCTCTGATTCCCACCCAAGGAGACCAACTGGTAGCAGACCTTCCTGGTCTGAAAGCCTGGAGAACCAAGAAAATGCCTTTGCATGATAATGCTGAATGCCCAGGTGTGATTCTCTTAAATTGCCAGTGAGGTCTGAGAATCCCATTTGCCAGGTGATGAAACAGTGGCCTAGAGATGTCATGTGACTTACCTAGGACATGGTGTACTTACTGGCTCTGAATCCACTCTTGGACCCACTGAGGCTAGTCATCTTACATCAACTCAGGTCCACAGGGAAGGGGCATCCCCCACAAACCTTCTTTCCTCTTGCAGATATCCACCTTGAACTTGGCTCTGTCATCCTGATATTCTCCACCCTGGGCATCAGTCGTAGCTGCGCGGCCATCTTGGCCTACCTCATGCACCGGAACGAGCAGACCTTGAAGGTATGCATTCCCTGGCCTAGGCTCTAACTATAGCCTCCTCCATGAGGTGGGGTCTGAGCCGCACCTGGGAGAAACAGTCCCTGGCACTGCCTCAGGACCCTAACTGGGGGATGAGATGGAGAAGGGTCAGGGAGGGGCGCTCCAAGTCCAGGGCTTTACCTAGCACACCACACTCAAGGGTAAGGACCCGACTGTGCTGGAGATCTGAGATTGGACACATGGGGCAGGCCCAGGGACTCAGACTGTGCAAGGCTGCAACTGGCAGTACCTTCTACATGTCCCCTACTGCCATTAGTCTGTCTGTTAGGGTTTGTTCATGGTTCTTCAAGAGAGGTGCATTGTTGTTGCTGCTTGGAGTCATAGAATTGCAGTGCTGGCAGGGCTTCAGCAGGTACCCACTCCAACAATTATTTTACCCTTGAGGGGAGCAGAGTCCAGAGAGGAGAAGGAAGTAGGGACCCATCACGACAAACCTCGTGGGAACTGAGGGCTTCTGACTCCCAGGGCATTACTTTCCCACTGCCCACTGCCCTAGGAGATCACAGGCCTATCCCGAGGGGAGGGCGAGCCTAGTTTGGCACAGCCTGTAATTGATTTCAGAGGGCATGGATAGGACCTGACAAGCTCCCACATTTGTCCAGGAGTGTGCTTGGAGGGACAAAGAATGACCGTGGTCAGAGCCCATCACCAGTGGTTCTGGCTGTTGACTCAGTGTGCTCTTTGCAGGTGCAATTATAGGCCAGAAAGTCTTGGATATCCAGCAATTCCACTTCTGGGTATACACCCAAAAGAAGTGAAAGCAGGGACTCAAAGAGATGTTTGTACTGTACACCCATATTCATAGCAGCATTATTCACAATAGACAAAAGGTGGAAGCAAACCAAGAGTTTATTGACAGATGAATGGATAAATAAAATGTGGTCTATTCATATAATGGAATATTATTCAGCCTTAAAAGGGCAGAAAACTCTGACATGCTGCAACAATTGAGGACATTATCCTAAGTGAAATAAGCCCATCACAGAAGACCAAATACTGTATGATTCCACTTATATGAAAGAGAAGTCAGATTCATAGAGCCAGGAAATAGAATGGTAGATGTTGTTTAATGGGCATGGAGTTTTAGTTTGGAAAGATGAAAAAGTAGAGATATATGCACAATATAGTGACTGTACTTAATGCCATTGAATTGTATGTCTAAAAATTATTAAAATGGTAAATTTCATGTTACGTGTATTTTACAATTAAAAAAAGAAGAGTCTGAATGCAAAATCAGAGGGCCTGGAGTGAGAGGCAAGATGCCTGCTCTCTCACCTTATCAAAGGTGAATTGTCGGGTGCACTCACACTGGGTTACTGCCTGCTTGTGGATTATTTTGGTGTGTGCTGGGACGGGGAGATATTGCTAATAATTCTGGGGAAGGAGGCCTGTGTGATTGCACCAGTAGAGATGCCTCTCCAGCCCTCTTCCCAGCAATGGGCTCTCTCCTGTGAGGGGCACTTCTTCAATGCCCTTTTTGAGCTGGTAGGGGAGAAGGCAAAGAGCTGGTAGAAGGCAGACCAAGCTCACCTACCTGAAGGGGGCTCAAGAGTTCTAGGACTTGAACTCCCTTGGAGTTTGAATGGGGCCAGTCTGTGAATTTCAGCAAGCCCTGTCCTGCTGTGGTCCCTGGTGTCTTCATTGTTCATAGGGAAGGTTGGGCACAGAAGGTCCTTGGAGCCTTCCAACTTTGACATTTGGTGATACGTCCTAACCCTGACAAGCAAATCACAGTCCTCTCTCTGGCCACATCAGAAGCAGGTGTTCCAGAGCCAGGTGGGGTGAAAGCAAAGAGAGGAGTCCCCTTACCCACTTGGCTCCTCTAAAGTTCTCCAGCAGCGAGGACCAGGCCCCCACAGTAATGTGGCACATGCAGGCCTGCACCTGATCTTTACTGCAGGGAGATGCTCAGCTCCAGCAATAAGGGTAAGGGATAGCTGGGCACAGTTGTTCTGGTCAGTGGGTAGCCAGGTACTTGGGCACCTGAGACTCAGACAATTCTGGTCTCAGGAGACACTCTGGTGCTCCCTTCCTGGAGCAGCAATTTTCATCTCATCTGCAGGGAAGTCCTGTTATGGGACACTCTGCAGAGATGCCATCTAGATAACTCTTGGCCAAAAAAGCACAGCTCCAGAAACTATGGGCGGAAGCACTGTTGCTGTGACCTTGCTATGTCCTCTCCAGACTCAGTGAGTCCTGTGTAGCCGTTAGCTTCTCCTGCTACCAATCAAGCACCCTGGATTACTGACACAGGTGGACCTGAGCTCAGCTCTGCGGCTGCCTGGGATCTGGCAGAGACATACCTGCCTTCCATTATCTGTATGGTCTTGGGCAGGGTCGGCAAACTCATTAATCAACAGAGCCAAATATCAACAGTACAACGATTGAAATTTCTTTTGAGAGCCAAATTTTTTAAACTTAAACTATATAGGTAGGTACATTGTTATTAACTTAATTAGGTTACTCCTAAGCTGGCCTTTGCTAAAAATTCAAGGGGCCAAAGAGCCGCATGTGGCTCGCGAGCCGCAGTTTGCCAACCACTGGTCTTGGGGATGGTCCTCAGTGCACTGGGGAAGCTGGGCCCTTGGCTGCGTCAGCTCAGCTGTGATAGAACCCACAGAACTGGCAAGAAGAATGGAGGTCACTCTCCTGTAACATACTGCTTCCTGGGCTTGTAGTCCCAGCTCAGCTCCTCAGGGCACCAAGGACAAAAGTCAGAAGTCAAGGAATGAGCTGGGAAGAATCTAGCACCAGAGCCACTCCTGCCTGTCCTGGGCTTTCAAAGCTTTGGTAGAAAGTTGTGTGGGACCCCAGAGCTGGTAAGCCTTTAAGAAAGCAATTACCTTTTTAAAAATATATATTTTATTGAATTTTTACAGAGAGGAAGGGAGAGGGATAGAGAGTTAGAAACTATCGATGAGAGGAAAACATAGATCAGCTGCCTCCTGCAACACCCACTACTGGGAATGTGTCCCCAACCAAGGTACATGCCCTTGACCAGAATTGAACCTGGGACCTTTCAGTCTGCAGGCAGATGCTCTAACCACTGAGCCAAACCGGTTAGGGCAACAATTTCCTTTTGAATTGCTGGGAGTAGCTTTGTCCCTTAAGATCTTCAGAGAAAAACAAAAACCAACTCCTGAGGCATTGTAATAGCTTACATTGGCAGAGTCATTCCACATGCAAGGCTGTTTTAAGTACTTTATGTGTAATGAAAACACAGTGACCTCCACAGCCTGTTATTATCCCATTTTGCAGGAGGCATATAGAGGCTGGGTAATTTGCCTGAGGCCCTACAGCTATAAGCAGCAGAGCCAGATGGCTCAGATGGAGAATCTGGGCTGTTTTTTTAAAAATCCTCCCTGAGGATATGTTTTTATTGATTTTTAGAGATAAAGAGGAAGAGAGAGAGAGATTGAGAGAGAGAGAGAGAGAGAATTGATCGGCACACCCCAATTGGGAATCAAACCCGAAACCTAGCTATGTGCCCTGACCCAGAATTGAACCTGCAACCTTTTTGTATATGAGCAATGCTCCAAGCAACTGAGCTTCTGACCAGGGCAAGAATCTGGACTTTTAACAAACCCCTAAAACAGCAGGGAGAGCACTTGCCTTGCAGTGTAAAGAATGGGGCACTGCTGGAACCGGTTTGGCTCAGTGGATAGAGCGTCGGCCTGCGGACTGAAGGGTCCCGGGTTCGATTCCGGTCAAGGGCATGTACCTTGGTTGCGGGCACATCCCCAGTGGGAGGTGTGCAGGAGGCAGCTGATCGATGTTTCTCTCTCATTGATGTTTCTGGCTTTCTATCCCTCTCCTTTCCTCTCTGTAAAATATCAATAAAATATATTAAAAAAAAAGAAAAAATGAATGGGGCACTGCCAGATTAGTGTGGCTTAGTCGTTGAGCATTGACCCATGAACCAAGAGGTCCCGGTTCAATTTTTAGTCAGGGCACATGCCTGGGTTGTGGGCTTAATCCCCAGTAGGGGGTGTGCAGGAGGCAGCAGATTGATGATTCTCATCATTGATGTTTCTATCTCTCTTTCTCTCCCTTTTCCTTCCTCTCTGAAATCAATACAAATATATTTTTAAAAAACAAAAACAAAAGAATGGGATACTGCTCCTTATCAAGAGTGAACTGGGCATGTACCTTCACCTTTCTGTCCCCTCGGTAGGCATAATAAGGCCTGTTTTTCCAGCTTGCTGCATTTGCTGTGAGTCCCAGCAGATACATTGTGGGCTGGAAATTGAGTGTGTGGGTGGGTATGGGGTGCTATGGTTATGGTTGGTTCTCAAGGGCCTGTTCTGACCTGGTCAGGACTTAGAAATCCTTATGACTGCACAGCTTTGCCCCTGGTATCACTGGGTTTCATTTACTAGAGGCCTGGTGCATGAAATTCATGCACGGCAGGGGCGGGGGCAGTCCCCTCAGCCCAGCCTGTACCCTCTCCAATCCGGGACCCCTCGAGGGATGTCCGACTACTGGTTTAGGCCCAATCCCAGGGATCAGGCCTAAACCAGCAGTTGGACATCCCTCTCACAATCTGGGACTGCTGGCTCCTAACTGCTCACTTGCCCACCTGCCTGATCGCTCCACCTGCCCTCCCTGCCAGCCTGATCACCCCTAACTGCCTCTGCCTGCCAGCCTGATAGCCCCTAACTGCCCCCCCTGCCAGCCTGGTCATCCCCAACTACCCCCCTGCTGGCCTGGTTGCCCCTTGCCTCCCATGTTGGCCTGTTGCCCCTAACTGCCTTCCCCGCCGGCCTGGTTGCCCCCAACTGCCCCCCTCTGCCAGCCTGGTCATCCCCAACTGCCCCCCTTTGCCAGCCTGGTTGCCCCCAACTGCCCCCCTCTGCCAGCCTGGTCGCCCCTAACTGTCCCCCCTCGCCAGCCTGGTTGCCCCACGCAGCCTGCTGGTTGTTACTGTGATGGCATCCCAGACAATTTGCATATTCCTCTATTATTAGTATAGATTTTAAATTGTGTCAAAACACAGATAACACAAAATTTACCATTTTAACTTTTTCAAGTGTAAAGTTCAGTAGTGTTAAGCATATTCACATTGTTTTGCAACAGATTTCCAGAACATTTTCATCTTGCAAAACTGAAACTCTAGCCCTGACCGGTTTGGATCAGTGGATAGAGCGTCGGCCTGCGGATTGAAGGGTCCTGGGTTCGATTCCGGTCAAGGGCATGTACCTTGGTTGCAGGCACATCCCCAATAGGGGGTGTGTAGGAGGCAGCTGATCGATGTTTCTCTCTCATCGATGTTTCTAACTCTCTATCGCTCTCCCTTCCTCTCTGTAAAAAATCAATAAAATATATTTTTTAAAAACCTGAAACTCTATACCCATTAAACAATAATTCCACATTCCCCTTCTCCCCTAGTCCCTGGCAACTACCATTCTTCTTTGTCTCTATGATTTTGACTATGCTAGGTACCCCACATAAATGGAATCAGACAATGTTTGTCCTTTTGTGACTGGCTTGTTTCACTTAGCAAAATGTCGTCAGAGTTCATCTATGTTGTATATGTGTCAGAATTTCCTGTTTTTAAAAGATTGAAATAATATTCCATGGTATGGAGCATTCACTAGTGAACCTATCTGGGCTGTTGCTTTCTGTTTTCAAAGGTTACTTTTTAATGATTCAACTTCTTTACTAGATACTAGGGCTATTCAGATTGTATGAGTTTTGTCAGATTGTGTCTTTCAAGGAGTTGGTCCATTTCATCTAAACTACATGTGGGCATAGAGTTGTTCATAGTATTCTTTTATTATCCTTTTCATGTTATTGGGATCTGTATTGAATTCCCCCTTTTTATTTCTGATATTAGTGATTTGTGTCTTCTCTCATCTTTTCTTTGTTAGGCTGGCTAGAGGCTTACTGAGCTTTTCTAAGAACCAGCTCTTGATTTCATTGATTTTCTCTATGGATTTGTTTTCAATTTTATTGATTTTTGCTCCAATTTAAAAAATATATATATTTTATTGATTTTTAGAGAGGAAAGGGAGAGAGAGATAGAAACATCAATGATGAGAGAGAATCATTGATTGGCTGCCTCCTGCACGCCCCCTACTAGGGATTGAGCCCACAACCCAGGCTTGTGCCCTTGACCGGAATCAAACCTGGGACCCTTTAGTCCACAGGCCGACAGTCTATCCATTGAGCCAAACCAGCTAGGGCTCCAATTTTTATTATTTTTTTCTCCTGCTTACTTGGATTTAATTTATCATGTATTTTAAGTTTCCTACAATGAAACTGATTGATTTAGATGAACATTCATCTTGGTGAATGTCCCATGTGAGCTTGAGAAGAATGTGTATTATTATGTTGCTGAGTGAAGTATTCTATAGATATCAATTATATCCAGTTAACTAATGAGTTCAGCTATATAGCCTTACTGACTTTCTGCCTGCTATATATGTCCATTACTGACAGAGGGGTGATGAAATCTCCAACTATAATCGTGGATTCATCTATTTCTCCTTGCAGTTCTATTAGTTTTGCTTTACATATATCGATGCTGTATTAGTTGCATAGCATTGCAGGTATAAGGCACATTTTGTTTATCCATTCATCTGTTGATGGACACTTGGGTTACTTTCACCTTTTGTTTACTGTGAGCAATATAATTCAATTGTATGTACAGTTGACACTTCAACAACATGGCTTTGAACTCTGCATATTAGTGGACTTGTTAGTTCAAACCTATGTTTTTCAAGGATCAACTGTATATTCCATTTGCAGTTAGGAATCCATGTATATAGAGGGTCAACTTAAGTTACATGTGCATTTTCAACTGCACAGTGGATTGACTCCCTAACCCTCACATTATTCAAGGGTCAATTATATATACCACATTTTGTTTATCCCTTCAACTGTTGATGGACACTTGGATTGTTTTCACTTTTTGACTATTATGAATAATGTTACTATGAACATAGATGTGCAAAAATCTCTTTGATACCCTGTTTTCAATTATTTTGGGTATATATCCAGAAGTAGAATTGCTGGGCCATATGGTAATTCTATTTTTAATTTTTTGAGGAATCTCCATACTGTTTTCCACAGTAGCTGTACCATCTTACATTTTAACAGAAGTACACAAGAGTTTCAATTTCTCTACATCCTCACCAACAGTTGTTTTTTTAATACATTTTTTAAACTATATTTTTATTTCAGAGTGGAAGGGAGAGGGAGAGAGAGATAGAAACATACAGCCTTCTGCACGCCCCCTACTGGGGATCGAGCCCACAGCCCAGGCATATGCCCTTGACCGGAATCGAACCCAGGAACCTTCTATCCACAGGCCGACACTCTATCCACTGAGCCAAATCAGCTAGGGCTGTGTATTGGTTGGTTTTTTTTTTTAAAGTAGCCATCTTAGTGGGTGTTAGGTGGTATGTCATTGTAATTTTGATTTGCATTTTCCTAATGTTTAGTGATACTGATCATATTTTCATATGTTTATTGGCCACTTGTATATTTCTTTGGAGAAATGTATATTCAAGTTATTTGTCCATCTTTTAAAAAAGAATAGTTTGTTGATTTTTTTTTTTTTTCAGAGAGAGAGTAAGGGAGAGGGAGAGAGAAACCTCAATGTGAGAGCAAACACATGCAATATCAGTGGCTGCCTGCTGCACACCCCCTAATGGGGGTTGAGCCCACAATGCAGGCATGTGCCCTGACCTGGAATCAAACCAGCAACCTTCTGGTGCAAGGAAGGATGCTCAACCAACAGAGCCACATCAGGCAGGGCACTTTGCCCATTTTTTAATTGGATTGGTTTTTGTTGTTGAGTTTTAGGAGTTTCTTATATTCTTCATATTAACACTTGGATATATATCTGGATATAAAGCTCTGGTATATGACTTGCAAATGTTTTCTTTTATTCCGTGGCTTGCCTTTTCACTCTGTTGATTGTTTCTTTTGATGCACAAAAGTTTTTAATTTTTATGTAGTCCAATTTATCTATTTATCCACCTGCGTTTTTAGTGTCATATTCAAGAAATAATTGCCAAGTCTGGTGTCATAAAGCTTTTCCTATATGTTTTCTTCTAAGGGTTTTATAGTTTAACTCTTTCATTTAGATCTTCGATTATTTTGAGTTCATTTTTAAAAATATATATTTTATTGCTTTTTTACAGAGAGGAAGGGAGAGGGATAGAGATTTAGAAACATCGATCAGCTGCCTCCTGCACACCCCCTACTGGGGATGTGCCCGCAACCAAGGTACGTGCCCTTGACTGGAATCGAACCTGGAACCCTTCAGTCCGCAGGCCGATGCTCTATCCACTGAGCCGAACCGGTCGGGGCTTGAGTTCATTTTTGTATGTGGTATAAGATAGGGTCCAGCTTCATTCATTTGCATGTGGATATCCAGTGTTCCCAGCACCATTTGTTAAAAAGGCTGTCCTTTCTCCATTAAATGGTTTTGGCACATTGGTGAAATCACTTGATCATATATATATATCTGAGGGTTTATTTCTGGGCTATTTCACTTCATTGGTCTTAAGTGTCTTTATGCTAGGACTACACTGTTTTGATTATTATCCTATATAATAAAGAGGTAATATGCAAATTGACCATCACTCCAACACACAAGATGGCCACCCCCATGTGGACACAAAATGGCTGCCACAAGATGGCCGGCAGGGGAGGGCAGTTGGGAGAGACCAGGCCTGCAGGGGAGGACAGTGGGGGGGACCCAAGCCTGCAAGGGAGGGCAGTTGGATGGACCAGGCCTACAGGGGAGGACAGTTGGGGGGGACCAGGCCTGTAAGGGAGGGCAGTTGGGAGGGACAATGCCTGCAGGTGAGGGCAGTTGGGAGGGACCAGGCCTGCAGAGGAGGGCAGTTGGGGGGGACCAGGCCTGCAGGGGAGGGAAGTTGGGGGCAACCAGGCCATCAGAGGAGGGCAGTTAGGGGTGACCAGGCCAGCGGAGGAGGGCAGTTAGGGGCAACCAGGCCGGCAAGGGAGGGAAGTTAGGGGCAATCGGGCCAGCAGGGGAGCAGTTAGGCATTGATCAGGCTGGCAGGGGAGTGGTTAGGGGGTGACAAGGCTGGCAGGCAGAAGCAGTTAGGGGCAATCAGGCAGGCAGACAGGTGAGCGGTTGGGAGGCAGCAGTCCTGGATTGGGCCTAAACGGGCAGTCAGACATCCCTCGAGGGGTCCCAGATTGGAGAGGGAGAGGGACACAACCCCCCCTCACTCCCCCGTCCATGAATTTCATGCACCGGGTTTCTAGTAATATTATAATAACTTTGAAGGTTTGAAATCAGGAAGTGTGTGGCCTCCAACTTTGTTTTTCTTTTTACATGATTGTTTTGGCTATTCAGTGATCCCTTGAGATTCCATATGATTTATAGGATATATTTTTCTATTTCTGCAAAAAAATGCTGTTGGATTTTTGATAGAGATTGCATTAAATGTATAGATCACATCAGGTAGTATTGACATCAATATTAAGTCTTCCAACCCATGTAAATTGGATATCTTTTCATTTATTTATATCTCTTAATTTCTTTCATCAACATTTTGTAGTTTTGGGGGTACAAGTCTTTCTCCTCCTTGATTAAGTTTATTCCTAAGTATTATTTTTGATGCTATTATAGATAAAATTAGAGGCCCAGTGCACGAATTCGTGCACAGATGGGGTCCGGCCGGTCTGGCCCCAATCGGGGTGGATCAGGGCGGGCCTGTTGGGAGGAGGAGACTGTGGGAGGTTGGCCGGTGGCCCACCCTGACCAGGCCTGATCAGGTCCAGGCTGGCTGGTGGGAGAGGCCAAGGGTGATTGGCCAACGGGCCCTGCCCCTGATTGGGATTGGGGAGGCGGTTGGGGGTGGGGCTGGCTCTGGGGATGGGCTGTGGGTGGTGGGCCAGCCGGCTCTGCCCCTGAATGGGGTGGAGGGGGTCCATTGGGGGTGGGGCCAGGTGAGGGGGAAGGGCCACGGCGGGGGGCATGTTGGCCGCCGCGCTGTCCTCAATTGGGGTGGGAGAGGCCAGGAACGAGGCTGGCTAGGGGGGGCTGCAAGAGGTTGGCCAACTGGTCACCCCCCAATCTGCTCATTGGCTGGCCGCAGTGGGCGTCATAGCGACTGGTTGTTCTGGTGGTTACGGCATTCCGATCGCTGGCTTTTTATATATATAGAAGATTGTTTTCTTAATTTCCCTTTTGGAATGTTCATTATTAATGTATAGATATGCAACTGTTTTTTTGTTGTTCTTGACAGTATTACAGATGTCCCACAACTGATTTTGAGTGTTTATTTTATATCCTGTAAATATGCTAAATTCATTTATTAGTTCTAACAAGTTTTTTTTTGGTGTGTGTGTTATCTTTAAGGTATTTTACATATAAGAACATGTCAGCTTGCAAAAAGAGATCATTTTACTACTTCCTTTCCAATTTGGATGCCTTTTATTTCTCCTTGTTCTTGTTTCTCCTAATTGCTCCAGCTAGGACTTCCAGTACAACATTGAATAGAAGTGGTGAAAACAGGCATCCTTGCTTTGTCCTGATCAAAGAAAGGAAAAGCAGTCAGTCTTTCATCGTTGAGTATGATGTTATCTGTGGGCTTTTCATATATGACCTTTATTAAGTTTTCTTTTATTCCTAGTTTGTTGAGGCACCGCTTTTGTCTTTTTCTTCTTCCTCTGTTCTCAATCCAGATCATACCAGCTTGTCACTTGACTTCCAGTAATAACCATTCTTACATTTTAGTGTGGACACCTGAAAGAAGGCAGCTTTGATTTTCCTTCTTCAGAGAATTAGCCCACAGTTCTCTTCCCCTTTCCCTTAATTTATCCACTTACAACACAAACCTCTGTTGAGGCTGCACCGTGTGCCAGGCATGGGCACGATGCTTTCTTGTTCACAGGAGGTCTCATGAATGTTGCCTCAATCTTCACAGGAGCCTCTGAAATAAGAATGATTCCTGTCTCTACATTCAGAAGCAGAGATGCAGAGGGGGTTGCCAGCTCTGACTCCTTTGCCCTAATGCAGTGGTCGGTAAACTCATTAGTCAACAGAGCCAAATATCAACAGTACAACGATTGAAATTTCTTTTGAGAGCCAAATTTTTTAAACTTAAACTTCTTCCAACGCCACTTTTTCCAAAATAGACTCGCCCAGGCCGTGGTATTTTGTGGAAAAGACACACTCAAGGGGCCAAAGAGCTGCATGTGGCTCGCGAGCCGCAGTTTGCCGACCACTGCCCTAATGTATTAACTCTTGTTATTTGTGTCCATCCCTTAAGCCATGTTGCTGGCCTATGAGCAAATGCCTCCTGTCCCTCCTGAGCTGGCTGTGATCTAAGTGGGAGGAGCCCAGGTCCAATTCTGAAGTCTTTCTCTCCTTATGTTCACAGAAGTCCTGGGAATACGTCAAGAAGTGCAAAAACAACGTGTGTCCAAACCGGGCCTTAGTGGCTCAGCTATCACAATGGGAGACGATTGTTCTCGGAGGCTTTATCACAGATATCTCAGTTCCACTCCGCTGATCTCTGTGGCCCAGCTCTGGGTCCCGAAGAACTTTGCTTGGGAGCTTCCTGTGGGTAGTGGGCTGGGATGTGTAACCAGGTTGGTGTGGAAAAAGGCCTTTGCTACCTGGAGCCTCTTGTCAGCTTCCTGCATTGATTCTTCCCAAGCTCCTTGTTCATGCCACATAGCAGTTACTCTGCTCAAACTGAGCGAGCACCCTGATCCCCCCATCATCCTGGACCACCCCCACTGCACTCCTGAGGCTGCCTATGGAAGAGCATCTGGCTGCCAGAGCAGCCCCGTGTGCTCCCCATGACTTGGACCCTTTGAAGGCTGCCTGGGGGGAGCTCTAGGGGTTTCCTCTGCCAGTGGTAGATCATAGGGGTATCACAATACCCACCCATGGGCACAGATTCCCCAGTCCTAGAGATGCAAGCCCAAACTCCACAACTGAGAGGCTCCTGGCATAAGGGTACACTTTTTTCTCATCTCCAGTCCCAGCATGCCCCACCACTCCATCACTTGTACCAATTTTCTTGCCTTCCTCCCACTCATTTCTGCCTACCTGTGTTCACCAAGGAGAGATTCGTAGTCCTCTCATCTTCCACACCCAGGCTTCTATAAATTCCTCAGGTCATAAAAGGAATTTTCTTCAGAATGCACTTCTGAGCACTGGTAGCACCCATAGAACAAGCCTGGAGTCAGGACAGGGCACAGACAAGGGGACTGATGAGGAATTTAGGATGTCCACCAATTGTTCATTCAGCGAATATTCCCTGCCACCTGGGCAGGGCTGGGGACATAGAGGCGAATGCCATCTCACCTCTGCAGAAGGTTGGAGGTCCCACCTACCCCCAGCAAGCCTAAGTCCTCGAGTGGGGTAAGGGCTTTTCTGGCCACGCAGGCTTTAGTCAGGTTCTTAGCTGGAACACATCCTGGGATGGCTGCAGTGATGCCTCTGTCGTTAGGGTCCTTGTGGTAGGCAGGGCAGAGCCTTTGGGAAGTTTTTGGCAGGGACATGGTGGGGATTAGCCTTGTTTTAGGAAGGGCAGTCTGTAGCTGTGTGAAGGGACAGTAGCGGTGAGCCTGGAGGCAGAGAGACAGGAGGCCGCTGTAAACATCCAAACGAGGTAAGAGGTTCAGAATTCCCTCCTCGCTGAGGCGCAACTTCCCAAGAACGAAAGTCTTTGAAGCAGGTGGCACCTCTGTGGGCTTTGGATTACTTCCAGCATGACGGGCCGGGGCACTGCTGGCTACACCACGCGGTTGGTACAACTAGTGGAGCCCATCGAGGGACCGCCGCAGCCCCAGACCTAGTCCAGGTCCGGAGTCGCTGGGCAAACGGCTCTGGGAGCACTTGGCTCCGCCCAGGCCCCGCCCCGGACCGGGATTGGCTCAGGGAGGGGCGGGGCCAACTTGTTCGCGGCTCCAGGCCCTGTTCCCATTGGTGGGAGCCGCGGCGCGAGCCCGGAAGCGGACAGGGGCGGGGGCGGAGGCGGTGGACGCTGAGGCACCTCGGCCGGCCCGGGTTGCAGCGGTGTCCTCTAGCCTCCGCTCGGCTGGCGCGGGGCCTGGCAGCCATGCATCCCACGCCCCCGGGCCCGCTGGGCGACTGCCTGCGGGACTGGGAGGAGCTGCAGCAGGATTTCCAGAGCATCCAGGTGAGCGACAATGCGGGCGCCCTTTGGCCCCGAGCCATGTCTCTCTGGCTGGGGGTCATTGGTCGGGCCGCGGTATGTCTGGCCTCGGGGAACAGGGGTCAGGAGTTGGGGACCCTGGCGTCGTTCCTAAGGGCGAGAGGCCCGGCGTCCCGGGGTCCCGCCTGGACTCTCCTCTCGGCCTCATGTCAGTGTCCGACGGAGGCACTCTAAGCCCGCGCGGCCGCGGAGACCCCGGCGGACCCCACTGCGCCCGTCGGACCTAGGGCCTCCCGCGAGGGCCTCGGAAAGAGGCCCCGACCCCAACCTCGCTTTTTCACAGAAGAATGGCCGCTTGAGTCAGAGCTGGTCGGGCCCAGTGTTGGGTCAGTCACTCAGCAAACATGCGGTGGGCGCCGCCCGACCGGAGCCGCGAGTAGTGCCGTCCCGCCCCTTAGGCAGCACATCTGGACTGAGTGCACCTAGGGTGCACCCCGGGAGGCAGTCGGGCTTGGGCCAGGGGAGGTGGTGTTTAGGTGAAGTCCCCGGCCTGGATGGGGCGGGGCCGATCCAGGGTGAAGGACATGTGGCTGCTGCAGAGTCGGGGGAGAAGTGGGTGGACCAGACCCTTCAGGCATCTCAGAGGCCTGGCCGGGATTTGGAGTCTCTTTGAGACCAGTGGGAAGCCACTGGAGGAATTGGCTGGCTCTGGCTTGTATTGGCCGCTCTGCTGTTCTGTGGGGAGTCCAGGGAGGAAGAGGGAGAGGTGGGGCTGGGTGTGGGCAGAGGTGGAACATGCTGGGTTCTGAGGGGGCGTGGTGGCAAGAGAAACAATACTCAGACAGGGTAGAGCTCAGGAAAGCTGTGTTTTTTATTAGGACTTTACCTCTCCTGGGCTGATTCCAGTCCCTTCCTGCTCACATTGAAGCCCAGCTGCACCCCTGGCCAGCCATACCTGCTGCCTTTAGTGCTTCTTCCTAGAGTCCTAAGTATAGCCGACCTAGTCTCCCAGCCTGATCACCACTGCCCTGGCCTCAGCCCCTGCCTGATCTTCCTCACATTACCCCTTGCCCAATCTCCAGGCTGCTGCTTCTCTAGACTCACCCACCAGGGCAAAGTGCTCTGGGAGGCTTTGGGCCAAAGGTACTGGGGGAGGTGTATGGGACCGGTCTTATAGTAGGAAGACCAAGGACTGAAGCTTGATGACCTTTAACCTGGGAGGAAGATGAAGGGAGTGACAGAGCAGAGGCATCTTACGCATTCCCAGCTCCCCCTGCACATGTGGCTGGATAGGCAGGAGCATTGGCCAAGGCCAGGGGTGGCTTCAGGTAGCCTGTTTGGTCCAGAAGGTGGACCTGTGGGCTTAGAATCCAGACTCAGGGTGGGACAGAGAGGGGTGGAAACAACTAGTAGATGAGCTTAGACTAAAAAAAACCTTCAGGGAACTAGCCAGTTTCTGGGAGAGGGGTGCCATGGGTGCTTCTGGGCTTGCAGAAAGAACTCTATCTCCTTGCCTGCCTTGGAGAGAGAGCAACCTTAGGGAGGTCCCTGGGGGCACAGCTGGCTGCCTCATCTCCTGCTGAGACCCTCCCAAGAAGCCCTGGAGGAATCTGTGCCCCAGGCCCTGCCCAGCAGGCTCTGGCTTAATGGCCCTCCAACCAGTCTGACCTTTCTCTCATCCTGGTCCTCAGGAGACCCACCGACTGTACCGTCTGAAGCTGGAAGAGCTGATCAAACTGCAGAACAATTGTACCAGCTCCATCAGTCGGCAGAAGAAGAAGCTCCAGGAGCTGGCCCTCGTCCTAAAGAAGTTAGGACCCTCCTCCCCTCCGAGGGCCCTCCATGGCCCCTCAGTCTTGGTGTCTTGGTTTGGGTGTGGGTGTCTCACCTGGTGGGTGGAGGGCTGGCGCTGACTCTGGGAGTGTCTTTGGCACAGCTCCTCCCCTCTCTGAGCCATGGTAGCCTTCCTGCCCCACAGGTGTTAGTGTGATATTCCTGCTCTGACTGGCTTCTGTGGTCCCACCTGCAGATGCAAACCCTCCCTCCCAGTGGGGGTCCAGGAGGCTTCGAAAGAGCTGGAGAACCAGATCAAGGAGCGCCAAGGCCTCTTCTTCGATATGGAAGCCTATTTGCCCAAGAAGAATGGGTGAGACCCTGCCCCCAAATTCAGTTCGCAGCCACTCCTGACAGATAGGTTTGAAGTGCACTCTTCCTCTGCTTGATCATTTAGTCAGTAGATGTTCCCTGGGCCCACTCTGGGCTGAGCAGTCAAGCATTCTCAGGGGAGCAGTCTATCTCAGGGGAGACAGCTGAGTGACAGCTCACTGTGATTGGGTGCTTTGTGGTAGACCTACAGTTGGACCTACAGTGAACAGGGGAGTAAGGGAGGCCCCTAATCCAGCCCAGGAGGTCAGAGAGCCTCCTGGAGTAACTGAGGCCTGAGTGGAGTTGAGCCTGGCCAACTCAGGAAGGCAGTAATAGCAGTGGGAGGTGAGAGGTCGTGATGAGAGCACAGGGGAGCCAGGCTGCAGAGCCCACTTTGGGCCCAGTAAGCAGGGGAGAGTGGCAGGTCAAGTAAGTATGCACTTCCACAAGTGAGAAGGATGAGTAGGTACAGTGCAGAACCCTAGGCTGAGTGAAAAAAATTCCAGCAGAGATGGCAGGTAGCCAGATAGCTGGGGGAGAGCATGTCCCAGAGGGCAAGGTAAGAAGGAGTGATCAGCCTCAGATCAGATGGCCTCAGGGGTCAAATGTAGTAATGAAGGGGAAATACTTCTTGGAGGTCATGGTGACCTTAGAGAGAACCACTTCATAGGGTGGTGTGGGTGGAAGTTGATATTGGGAATGACAGAAGAGCTGAGGAGACAGCCAAGTTTAGGTTACACTTCAGAAGCTTGGCTGTGAATGGAAAGAGGAACTAGTACCTAGAACAGCCTTGGGCAAACTACGGCCCGCGGGCCGGATCCGGCTGTTCTATCCGGTTCTCTTGCTCTCCCCTCCGCTCCTTTACTTTGAATTTATATTAGTTCACACAAACACTCCATCCATGCTTTTGTTCCGGCCCTCCAGTCCAGTTTAAGAACCCATTGTGGCCCTCGAGTCAAAAAGTTTGCCCACCCCTGACCTAGAACTTAGTGTGAGGGTTGGGGCTGGGGTGCGGCTTTTGCTTGAGCATATGTGTAACTTTGAACATAGGACAAATGAGTATACCTACCTGCTGAAAGGTGGGCCAGCAGAGGGAGAGACCCAGAAAAGGAACACCAGATGATGGAGGAAAACTCTAGGGAAGATGGAGGGCTGGACATGGGCCCCTGTTGTTTGGGGATGAGAGGAGGTGCGGAGATAAGCGTGACAGTGCAGGCAGGAGAGGTGTCAGATGCCAGGAAGGAGAAAGGATGGGATGGGGAGCCAGTGGTGGTCCTGAGAGGCAGCCTTGTCTAAGTGTCCACTATGCCCCTTAATTTCTTCACAGCCTTGGGCAAGTCCCTTAACTACTCTGAGCCCATCCATATGGCTTGAGTGTGAACAAGCCCATGTGTGGGTATAGTTGCTTAGTACATGACTGTGACTCTCTGGGAGAGTCTTGAGGTTTCTCTGGCAGAGAAGGACAAGACAAGCTTAGCTGATGGGTGTGATGGTAGTGCCAGGAACTGGGAGTTACAGGTTGGCAGAAAGTGGTTGACACGTGAAGGAGGGCTTGGGGATGTAGCTGGCTCAGGAAAGAGGAGCAGGGTCAACAGTGCCTGAGAGCCTCTGTGTGGGGCAGGTCCATGTGGTGAAAAGGGCTGGGCGGCTGGGCACTCTGATCAGAGTTATAACCAGTGTTGCTGAGGAGGCCATGCTTGGTTGGGAGGAGGTCCTGGAGTGGTTGTGAGTGTGGGTTGCTGCAGTGGACTTGGGGCCGCAGGTTCTCGAAAGCAGCAGGAACTGTAGGGTAGGTGCTAGACGGTGATCCTGCACCAAGACATTGAGTCCACTGCCCAGACCCACAGGAGCGATCTGAGATGTGGGCAAGGCTTTCATGGGGTGGAAGAGCCAGGCTGCTCTTGAGGACCCACGGTGGGGGGCGCTGGGGGAGCGTAGGTGACGATGCATAGGAGGGAGGGAAAGTTGTTTACCTTGAAGCAGGATTTAGGAGTAGGCAGAAACAAAGGCTGCGCTTCAGTGTTTCCTGGTCTGCAGCATCCCAAGGTCAGAGCCCTAAGCCAAGGCCATGGGAAGGCTGAGTGGGGGTGGTGATCCAGCGATTGGTCTGGCACACGCCAGGGCTCGGCTTTTTGGCTGCCTTCATTTGGGTCCTCTTCTTACCCCATCTCCCCCTTCCCTAGGTTGTACCTGAGCCTGGTTCTGGGCAATGTCAACGTGACACTCCTGAGCAAGCAGGCTAAGTAATTGGTTATTGTAGGCTGGTTCTCAGCCCAGCTCTCCACCCTTCTGGGGCCTTTCCACTGCTCCAACTGCCTTGGCCAAGCCTTGGGGTTCAGGGGCTACTCCCTCATGCTGGCCCATGCCATGCATGCAGGTGTGTCTGGAGCAGGTGCCTCCCTTCTCAGGCAAAGGTGAGGGTGGGTCCCACCAGCATCCCAGCCTGTCCCATGTGTGTGTGTGCCCACCCCAGGTTTGCCTACAAAGATGAGTACGAGAAGTTCAAGCTCTACCTCACCATCATCCTCATCCTCATCTCCTTCACCTGTCGCTTTCTCCTCAACTCCAGGTGGGTGTCCTACCGCTCGGGGCCAGACCTTGTTTTCTCCTGGCTCCAGCACCAACCCTGTGTTTCCCTCTGCAGGGTAACAGACGCTGCCTTCAACTTCCTGCTGGTCTGGTATTACTGCACACTGACCATCCGAGAGAGCATCCTTATCAACAATGGTTCCAGGTGGGCAAGGGCCTAACCCCAGCTCCTGGGAGGTGGGGAGGGGGTTAGGGGAGGGGGTACTGGAGCTACCCTAGAAAGTGGAGTGGTGGTGCCACGGCCCTCTGAGAAGCAGGAACTGGGCTGGGGTATTGGTTTCTTCCCACCTCAGACAGCTCCCTGTCCCCGAGCACCAATCCTGGGGGCTAAGGGTTACAGAAGTGACAGCAGCTTCCTGATACAGGATCAAAGGCTGGTGGGTTTTCCATCATTATGTGTCCACGTTCCTGTCGGGAGTCATGCTGACATGGTGAGTGGCCCAGCTTGGCTCTCAGGGACTTGGCAGTGGGGGAAGCGGGGGAGCCAGGACAGGAAGACTCGGCATCCCCAAGCTCCCACCCTTCTCTCTGCTTTCTGCCTTAGGCCCGACGGCCTCATGTATCAGAAGTTCCGGAACCAATTCCTGTCCTTCTCCATGTACCAGAGTGAGTGTCTCAGGTCCTTGCTCAGCTCAGGACTTGCCCAGAGAGAGGGGTGGGGAAAGGACTTGGGCTCCAGCTCAATCCTGATGCCCTCCACCCTCCAGGCTTCGTGCAGTTCCTGCAGTATTACTATCAGAGCGGCTGTCTGTATCGCCTTCGGGCCCTGGGTGAAAGGCACACCATGGATCTCACTGTGGGTGAGTCAGGCATGGCCCCTCCACTGGACCATGACCAGGAAGCTGGGAAGGGGAAGTCCTTTCCTCTCTACCTGGGTCTGAGTGATAGTGTCCGTCTCTGTCACTGGTTATTCTATGCCCTGCCCCTTCTCCTTCACAGAGGGCTTCCAGTCCTGGATGTGGCGGGGACTCACCTTCCTGCTGCCCTTTCTTTTCTTTGGACATGTAAGTTGTATCTGTGTCACCTTCCATCTGGCTGTCCAGCCCCTGCTCTGGCTCGAACAGGGACTGAGTTCTATGTGAAACCCCCCTCCTTCCCAGTTCTGGCAGCTTTTTAACGCGGTGACATTGTTCAGCTTGGCCCGGGATCCTGAGTGCAAGGAGTGGCAGGTGATCCAGGGACCCTGGGAAGCACGCTGGGAGGACTGTGGTTTGGCCTCTGTCCTAATCCTGATTCCTCTCCCAGGTGCTTATGTGCGGCCTCCCCTTCCTCATCCTCTTCCTTGGCAATTTCTTCACCACCCTGCGGGTTGTGCACCAGAAATTCCACAGTCAGCGGCACAGGAGCAAGAAAGATTGAGGCTGGGTCTCCTGCCCACTGGCCCGGAAGGGGCTTCTGTACCCCATGTGTTGTTTTAGGAGGTGGGACTCCCTCGTCCAGAAGGTCTTTCTGCTCTCTCTGGGTTTTGTGGGCCCCAAAGGCTGTGCTGGAGAAGATCTGGACCTGTGTCCCAGCCTGTGGCAAGCTGGGGGCCAGTGGCCTTAATAAAGGAAGAGAGGCACAGAGGTGGCACGAGGTGTGTGGTCTCCTGGTGGTTCTCTGTGCTGCCACAGCATGGGTTCTTGGGACTCCTGAGTTGGTCTCTTGGTGTCTCAATTAAGTAGACCTAGGTGGAGGCCCCAGATCTGTTTGAGGAACATCAGGCAAATACAGAAAACAACTTTATTCCAAGGGCCAGAGGTTATTTAAAATTATTTACATTCATTGAAAATCACGTGGAGGGGCCAAGCCCCTGCTCAGCTGAGAGAAAAGCCCCTTCTGTACTGCCACTGGAGGCCTGAGGTGTTCACAAAGTGAGGACCTGGTCACCCTTGGCCATATGCCCTTAGGCAGGGGGCCTTAGAGGGCACATCTTGGGCCCAGAGCAGTCTTTGTCACTGAGTCTGCATCCTGGGACACGGCCCAGCAGAATCCATCCAGGAAGCTACAGAAGGGGAGGAAGTGATTATATGGGGAAGCCAAGTCTATGGGGCGTGAGGGCAGAGCGGGGCTCTTAGCTCCACACATCCAGGGAGTATCGGCCCTTGGTCATCAGTTTCTTGATGTAGTCCACGGCCTGGGTGTGTTCCATGGACCCCAGCTCAGACACGATGTCGTAGAAGGTGTTCTGCACATCCCTCGCCATGTTCCGAGCATCCCTGTGGGGAGGAAGGTGGCATTGGGGGCTGGGCAAGGAGTGTCCCCATGGGCAGACAGAGCCTCAATCTTCCCACTCCTCTACCCTCACTCACCCACAGACATAGATGTGGGCGCCCCCCTCGTGGATCAGCTTCCACAGGTGCTCCTTGTCCCTCTTTAGTAAGTGCTGGACGTAGACCTGAGGGCAGAGGGTGGTGCCCGTGAGGAGGCCAGTCTCACAGCCCTCCACCCCGCCAGAGCCATTGGCCCCTTCCTCACCTTGTGGGGCTGTTCCCGGGAGAATGCCACATTGAGCTGGGTGAGGGAGCCCTCCTTGTGGAACTGGGCCAGCTCTTCACGATACAGGTAGTCCTCGTCAGAGCGGCGGCAGCCATAGTAGAGCAGTGTCTCACCCACCTCCTTACCTAGAGGGGGGAGTGCCCAGGGTGGGCATGGAATCTGTCCCATCCCTGCCCCTCCCCCTACTCCCCTCACATCCACCTGAGCCCACATACTCACCCTGCTGCTGCAGCCAGGCCCGCTCCTGAATGAAGCCTATGAAGGGGGCAACCCCAGTGCCGGGGCCTACCATGATGACAGGTGTGGCGGCCTTGAAGGGCAGACGGAACTGGGACTTGCGCACAAACATGGGCACCAGGGCCTTGCAGCCGTTCTCCCCTGCGGGCTCCTTGGCTCGAAGCCAGCTGGTGGCCACACCCTTGTTGATTCGGCCAGACTTGGTTTCATATTCCACAACCACAGCACAGATGTGCACAGAGTTGGAGTGGACCTGGTGGAGGGCAGGAGTGAGTGCAACAGTGATGCCCAAGGCCCCATCCTGCCACCAGCCCTGTCACCCGAGCTGCCTTAAGCGTTCTTCATACCCTTCATGGTGCCCAACCCCCAAAAGCCCCTTTCCAGTAGCTTTCCTGACTGGCTCTTGCCACCAGGGCTGGAAGCAGTGTGCAATCTTACAGCCAGCCTACTGGGTATTCTGCCCAGTGAACCCAGGAGCTTGGGTCAGAGCTGGAGCCGCGCTCAGGGCTCCCATGCCCTCAGAGAAGCCAATGCTATGCTTTCTGTAAGTTGCCAGCCTTTCCCCACCTTGGAGGAAGAAGCGATGGAGTAATAGCGGGCCTGCAGCCGAGGCAGCAGCTCACACAGGTGGTCGATGGGGGGTCGCAGGGATGGGTAATCCTGCAGGATGGCCAGGATGTGCCTCCGAGCCTCCACCACCCACCTGAGGTACAGCTCCTGGAGAAGACAGAACTTGGGGTGAGCCACGGGTGAGGGGACACAGTGGTTCCAGGGGACAGGGCTGAATTTGGACCCAAATCCCTTGAAGAGTGGCTTGGTGGAGCTGCAGCCCAGGGCTGAGGTGGTGGCAGTTTGGGTGCTGGGGGTGAAAGCAGCAGACTTACCTTGCCCTCGCCCGAGGAGGAGGCCATCTTGCGCAGGTGTTCCTGCTCTGAGGGCTCCGAGGCATACTGGGCCAGCTCGTAGAGCACGTTGGTGCGTGGCGGGTTGGTGATGTCCAGGTAGTAGGTGAGGGCTGTGCGGTAGGAGGTGGGGCAGGGGAATGGATGCTTCTTGTTGGATTCCTCTGCAGGGACAGAGAAGGAGGATTTGGTGTGAGGGGGTTGCCATGGGGTTGGAGTGGGGGAAGCCAAAGGCTGCTCTGCAGGAAGCAGGCAGCCCAGCTGGCACTGGAAGCAGGGCCAGCTCTTTGCGGGCCTTGGGGCTGAGCCTCAGGCTTTCAGCCAGCCTCAAACTTCAAGCCAGACAGGTAGTCCTCAGAGCCGGGACCTTGCCACTCCAGGAGAGTCCCTTCCTAAGTGGCTCAGAGAGAGGGCTGCAGAGGCAGGGCTCGCCCAGTGTGTGCCTGCCTGCGGGCTGAGCCCAGTCTACTGTGGGGGCCCCAGGCTCATGACTATGAGATGCCAACACCGGCTTTCAGCTGTGATGGCAGGGCCCCTCCAGGTCAGTTTTTATGCTTGGATACAGCTGGAGGTCTACACGGCACATAGCTGAGCTCTTGGTGCAGCATCCATATGCTCCAGGTGCAGCCACTGATGCAGGCCCCACTGCCAGCCTGGCTGTAGCCTTCTCTGCCACCAGTCAACAGGCCAGCTTTACTGATCTCCTCCCTCCAGACTAGAGCAGGGCCAGCCTGGGAGCTGCCAAAAAGCATCTCCCCTTCTTAGAGGCATGATTGTGGGGGCTGTTTATATAAAGCCTGTGCAGACGAGCCTCTGCTCAGGACACAGAGGGCCTGGCCCAGGAAGGGCTCAGCATTTAAGGGTTTGGGTCTATTTTTTTGGAAGGGTTTGAACTTCTTACTGCAGTATAGCCTACATGAAGCATACAAGTTATATGTGTATAGCGTAATTAATTTTCACAACATCCTTGTGTATCTAGCACCCAGATAAAAAAGCTGGGTGTTCCCAGCACCCCAGAGCCCTCTGTACTGAGCCCAGAAACAGGGCTCAGGCTTCACACTGCAGGAAATGCTGTGTGAGTGCACCTTTACTAAAGCTACACATCTGCCGTGGGGAGTTCTGAGCCTCTGCACCTCTTTCTGAGCAGTTCTCAGCAGTGAAGGGTCCCCTGCAGGGATTCAGATTCTCCTGGGGCGGGGGGGCAAGTGAGCATACCACACCCTCCCCAGCAAGGTGCCATCTCCGATGGCACAAGGACATGACATCCCCACGGAATGAGAGAGACAGACCCAGTGTGTGTCCACTGTGCCTCCACTGCTGTCATAACTAATTATAATATAAATCAGCCCCCTTTCCTGGTGAGAAGGAGCAGCCAGGCTAGGAGACCGAGGATGAGAGTGAGTGGGGCAGCACCAGGTAGAGCTGGGCCCCAGGTGGATGGTCAGTGGGGGTACCAAGGGGTCAGAGCAAGAGGCCAGAGGTAGTCCTTTGAAACCTTGGGGAAAATCCTATACCATATTTAGTGCCTCTTGCACTCTGAGTACCCTGCATGGACCTGGAGGGCTGTTAGCGTTGCTGACTCCGATCCCCAAGTTTACAGGTGAGGAGATGCAGGCTCTGGAACAGGGAGAGGGCAGCCCTAGGTCATCAGTAGCCAGTAATGGTGGAGCCAGGCCTAGGAACCAGGGCCCTTGCCAGTAGTCCCCTCTTTAGGCCTCCCTTCTTCCCTCCCTCATAGGGCTATGCCGGTGAGGGGATGGAGGGAACCCTAGACCCCATAGCTACTTTTGCTCCCTGCCCCCCAAGTTTGCTACAAAACTGATAACTGTGGGTACCAGGGCTTCAGGCCTAAGCAGCTCAACCTACGGGCCTTGCCAAGGGACTTATTCCTGTCAGCCACCTCAGGCCCAGGCAGGCAAGGGGGAGTGGCCTTGATTCCAGAACTCACCATCAAGATTGTTCAGGGACATGACAACATCCAGGTCAGCACCCAGGATCTCGCCGATCTGGTTGACCAGGGCAGAGTCATTGGCTGGGTAAACAGCTACATGGTCACCCGATTCATACCTGGGGGGAGATATTCGTAAGGCTCAGGAGGAGGGTGGAAGGCCTCTGTACCCAAATCAGGAGGCCCCAAGTGAAGGTGTGGGAGAGGGAGTGGCAGTAGCTGGTACCTGATTTTGGAATCTGAGATGTCTAATTCCAGGTGCATGAGGTGTCGCTCAGTTCCCTGGTTCAGCTTCCGGTTGGTGGTGACGACAGCCAAGAATGGATTCTTGGCATCAAAGGGGCTGGGTGGAGAAGAGAGCAGCTCAGTGATTGGCCAGGTCTTCAATCTGAATCTCCCTGCCCCAAAGGGACCCTTCTGGTTTCACAGAACACAGAGAACCTCAGAGTTGGCACCAAGGGCCACAAGGAAACCTCTCCAAGTATGTAAAGGGCTCTCCCAGCCAGATCCCAAGCAGTGCTCTTGACAACTCCACAAAGTAGGTGGAGCTTGGTTATCAATGTCTCCATTTACAGATATGGAAACTGAAGCTGGGAGACCCTCCATACTCTAAACCCATTGGTGAGTTGAGTGAAAAGGAGGACTAGGCCCATGAAGGTAGCTCCCCAAGGCAGAAGTTGCTTGGGTCCCTGAGTGACTGTGTGGAGCAGAGCTGCTTCATCCAATGTGTCTGGGACTACAACAGGAACAGGAGGTGAACTTTTACTCTGTACAGTCACTGCAATGTTAGAACTTCCTGTTATAGTGGGACTCCAGCCGGGCTGATTAAGCAGAGCTGCTGGTCTTGAATTCTGGTGGTATAAGCAGGACTTTCCTGGGCAGTTCCAGCAGGAATCTGGGCAACACCCGGGTGTAAGGCAAATCAAGGGCCCACGTGAGGAACTTTATGTTTTTGGACAAAAAAAGTTGAGGGAGAATTTAAGGAGTGTGCCCTTTTGCCAAAGTTCAACCTAGAACTTGTTATTTCCTGGTTCAGGAACTGGTATGTACCTCCCACCCCAATATATTTACAGAGCAAAATGTCAGCAAATAATGTACAAACTCAGCAAATGCCAGTCTCTCAGAGGCTGTGCCCTGGACTGAGGGACCACTGGGTGGGGAGGGGTCCTGAGGGTCCTAAACATGGAGCAGCCTCCCATCTCTCTGCTCTGGGCCTCATGCCCACTTCTGGAAAAGGGTGGAGATAAGGACACTCCACAGGATGGGGTCTGCAGGGATACACAAACTACCCGTTGTTTCCTGTTCCCAGGTGCCTGAGATGGGTGTGCCAAGAGCCACAGGGCCTGGCCCGAACCATGCTCTCCACTCACGGTTTCTGGTTCTTGTAGCTCTTCAGACGGCCCACCTCACCCACATACACCTTGGCCATGTCTATGTCTGTGTGAACCACAAGCTCGTACTGGCGAATGCTAGAAAGGGAAGACCAAGTGTGAGGCTGGGATCTGGTGGCCGGTAGGAGGCTCAGGGATCAGTCCCAAGATAGGAGGGAGGCTGAGTCAGGGAGTGACACTGTCAGGAGATGGTACATGAGGGTCCAGATTGGACACAAGAGGTGGGAGGGAGCCAGCATAGAGCTGGGGAAGGGCTGGTGCAGCCTGGGGTTCAGCAGCTTCCAAGGGGTTCTGAGAGAAGGGAAGGCAGGCCCATCACTTCAGGCAAAGCCCAGCACCTTAGCCTGGGACTTTGCACCCTCCTGTACCTGACTGAGCTTTCACCAGCCTTTCATTCTCGAGTCCCACCACCACCAACCAGGCCAGGTCTCCCACCCTCAGGAGGCACTCACCCTCACCCTCACACCTACCCCCAGCCTCACCCTCACCCTCACCCTCACCCTCATCCTCATCCCCAGCCCAATCCAAGGGCACACACTCACCTGGACTCCTCTCCAGTGGCTTCCACCCCAAAGTGCTCACACACAGCCGGCCAAAACTGCTCTCGCCATGTGATGAAATCCTCCTCCAGGCTGGGGAGAGGAGGTAATGAGCCAGGCCCCAGGCCACCCAATTGTGGCAATGGGTTGGCTTCCCCAAAGGTCTGGACTCCCCAGCACCCCCAAAAGCTCATTTCAAACTGGCCCGCCCAGTGATATAACCCATGGCATCAGGAAGTGTCTTGAGTATCTGTGCTAACCATGTGTGGCTTCTATCTGAGCTGGGCAACCAGGAGGATGGGGAAAAGCAAAGAAAGCCTGTTTGGGGCTGGGGGTGGGCGACTCCCTTCCCTTGTGTGTCTCGGAATTCCAGCAGACCCCATGGCTTTGCACTCCCCTGTGCCACAGCCAACCCCTAACCCTGACGGTTCCTGACATCTGGGGTGGGAGGCTCTGGGGAGGGGGGCCAGCATGCAAGGCTGGGTCTGGAGCACTCACTTCCCGTCATCGTCGCCCATCCCCAGCTCAAAGATCCGCTGGGCACCAAGCTGCTCTAGCCGCTTATCCACATACTTGCCCATGGCATTGAAGTGCTCATAGGTCTTGTTCCCAAGGCCAAACACCTGTGTGGACAGAGGGGCGAGTCTGAGGCCCAGCCAGCAGTCAGGGGTGGTTCCCTACAGCGCTGGCCAAGCAGCTAGGCAGCACTGTGAGGTGGGCCACCTTTGGCCCTGGAAGTGGCTTTGTTTTGATGACCTGCAGACCAGGGCCCCCTCCACAGTCAGCCTCTAAGCCTCAACCCTGGGTGGCTAGCAGGGCAATTCACCCCCCCACCCCACCCTCCAGGTTCTCCTTGTCCAGCCAAATCTTGGTCATCCCGCCACACCTTTCTTGTCTTTAGTCTCCAGCAACAAATGTCCCCTGGAGCAAAGTAGGGCTGGGGACATGGGAGCAGAAGCTCTCTTAGTGCTGGAGTCCAGGGTGGAAGAGGGGTTCCATTGCCCCATGAGCAGACTTCCCTGAGGCTCCCTGCCACAAGCTACCTGCCAGCCTCCCCCACCCTGTCCTGACACCTTGGCCTGCCCTCCATGATCAGAATGAGGTGAGACCTCTTAGACATAGGGGTCCAAAGGTCGGGGAAGGTACCACAGTCTGCCACCTGGGAGCCCAGGGAGCCACTGGAGGAAAGATGGGGTGACTCACCGCATACTTGACTCCAGAGAGGTCCACATCTGTCTCCTGAAGCCAGTCATAGAAGTCCTGAGCATTGTCAGTAGGGTCACCCTCGCCGTAGGTGGCCATACAGAACACTGCCAGGGAGTTCTCTATTTCTGGCAGGCTGCCCAGGTCGGCCTGGAGAGACAAGGGCAGGGCCCAGGCCCAGTGACCATGACTCAGCCTGCTTGAAGTCAGGTCTGTACCTGATGGGGTGCAGACAAGCGAGTCCAGGGGTCGAGTGGAGTGGGTACACTTACAGAGGAAAGGGTGCTGACAGGCACAAACAGGCTGGGTTCCAGGCACCAGCTGGCACTCAGAAGGTGGTTCCCTGTGCATCAGCCCAGGCCACCACAGAGAACCTCACTGTCCCTCAAAGTCCCTGGAGCACGGCAGGGCCTAGGCCCTCACTAATTCCTAGCCAACTGTTCTCTGACTGCAAACCCAGGTCTGGAGACAGAGAGATAGATGCCTGTCCCCAAGACCGAAGGCAGCATGAAGAGGGTGGAGGGCGGTTTGGTTTGGGAGATGGAGTGGCAGGAGCAGGAAGCAGCTGGCACTCAGGAGAGAGTGGTTCTGAGGGAAAGGACATTTGTTGTACTGTTGGAGCTGCATGAGCAGCCGGGCAATGAGTAGCAATGACCCCACCAGGGTAGAAGCCAGAAGGCAACTCCTCGAGAATTCTTCTCAGGACCAGTGGCTCACTGCCAGCCTCCTTCCCTCCTGGGTACCTAAGGCTTGGCTTCCCCTTCCCTGTCCACTGCTTCCACCTGGGGCAGGTGGCTTGGCTGTCATTAGCTCTCCTGACCCAGAAACAGGAAAGAGGGCTGCTTAAAGTTTCTTGCATTTTGAAGAGCTGTACCCATGCGAGGGGCCAATCCAGGAGGAGAATGAGCAAGGTAAGCCTCCTCCACAGCCCTCAGAGACAGGCTGGAGACAGACTGGGCAGCTGAGTCTGAAGTCAGGGCTGAGTTCTGCAGACAGTACTGTGGTGGCCCAAAGGAGTGACAGGGAGGGGGAGGGAGAGGAACCGGGCAGCTCCAAACAGGGCCTTTCCATTTTCAGGTTCTCCTGGTCCCTCTCCAAGCTGCACTCTTCCCTCGGGCCCTGTCCCTGCTCCTGCTCTAGCCCAAACACAGGAGTTTATGGCCTCATTTCAAAGCCCAGCAGAAAGGTTCCCAGAGATGGCTGTCTAACATTTCTCATCTGTAGATAAGGCAAGGAAGGCCCACAGGGGCAGGGGCTCGCCCAGGGGATTAGAGCCCAGATTCCTCCTCAATCGGCTCCCTTGCCATGTCAGTTTGGGGGGTAGGGTGGGGTGTTCAGATGGAAAATTCCTCTCCTGACCTGCTTTCATTTTTAAATGGGCTTCCATCATCTGTACATTATATTGAGGGTTCACAAGTCAAGTCTCCTTCCATCACCATTTATCCCCCTGTACTCTCTTATACCTCCCCCACCCTCCTCAGGTGTTCTTAATGTCCTTAAAACTAGGGCCAACTGGCTATTAGTACAAATGGTAGGAGACATCCATTCCTGTCTGTCCCTTTGGCCAACTCAACCCTTTAAGCATCTCCACGATCCAGAGATGCCATCCTTAAATTAATGCTGCTGGAAGAGCTGGGAGGAAGGGCCACGGCGTGGTGAGAGCTCACCAAGTCATACTCCTCGGGGTCTGCTGACATGCCCCGCATTCCATAGCGGTGGGCATCCTTGGACAAGCGGTTGGCGAACTCCTCGGCAGTCCCCGTCTGGGAGCCATAGAACACGATGACATTCCTGCCCTGGGGAAGGCCAGATACTCGGAGTCAGTGAAGGGCCACGTAGCAAAGGCTTCCCCAGAGACTCCAGGTGACCACAGGGGCAGGCCAGGTAGGTGGGGCACCTCAAGGACACCCACCTTCCTTGCTGCTTCAAGTCCTTTCTAAGTCATTCTGGGGCTAGGATCTCACTGCCACAGCTCCCAGGTGGATGAGGCAAAGGCCACCTAGCTGACTCCCGTCATCAAGGTAATCTCATAGAGCTACTCAAGATCACACTTTGGACAGATTTTTAAATGACATGCAGAAAAACACAACTTATGTTCAGTAAAAAAGGATGACTAGACAGTATGTATAGTATAATCCAATTTTGTTATATATCCACACCCATATATGTGTGTGTGTGTGTGTGTGTGTGTGTGTGTGTGTGTGTGTGTGTATATATATATATATATATATATATATATGTTTTGTTTATATATATACATACACAAAAGGAAAAGACTGGCAAGAAATATACCAAGAGCCTCTAAATGGGGAATTATGGGTGAGTTTTCTGGATGAATATAAAAGTAACACATACTTATGAAAATGTAGACAACAGGGAAAAGTACCATATAGATTGGGTCTCACACTCTTCATCCCACCCTCCTGCTGTGCCTTCTACAGCAGCTACTGAAAAAGCCCCATCTCTATTCCCAGATTTCCTGCAGCCAGGGATGCAGCAAACTAGGCGCAGCCAACTGGATGGGCTTTTTGAGATCTGGAAGGTGGAAGTGAGGCACAGGCCCCCTTCTGGTCCCCTATGTAGACATGAGGTTTCTCTGCAGTGGTATCCGGAGCCCAACCCCTACAGTGGTCTCTGGTTTTTGCACCTAGCCCCAACTGATACAGGTAAAATGGACAAAATAAAACATATGAGTTACAACTGGTTTAAAGTGTTCTCATGCTTTTTACATTTCCTGAGTTTTCTACAAATCATTTAAAATGGTATTTTAAAATAATCACTATAAAAACTACTGAATAAAGGAGAAAATGCTTCTGATATCAGGTTAAGGGAACCAAACAGGATATAAATAGTAGCTAAATATTTATGATAGCATCAAAACATATAAAGTACTTAGAAATAAACCTTGTAAGATTCCAGACAGTGGCAGCAAAGGGACCTAGCAGTCATTAAACTCTGCACTCTCACACAATTGCAGAAAAGAAATGTAGTTTCACTTAAGAATGACCTTAATGAAACAGTAAGAATTACTAATTGTATTAAGTCTCATCCTTTGTAATTTTATTTTATTTTTTAATATTTTTATTGATTTCAGAGAGGAAGGGAGAGGGAAAGAGAGATAGAAACATCAATGATGAGTGAGAATCATTGATTGCCTGCCTCCTGTATGCCCCACATTGGGGATCAAGCCCACAACCTGGGCATGGGTATCCAACTGTGACCTCCTGGTTCACAGGTCGACGCTCAACCACTGAGCCACACTGGCTGGGCAGGTATGGGTTTTTTGGGGGGACGATGAAAATGTTCTAAAATTGATTGTGGTGATGGTTTGCACAACTCTGTGAATATACTAAAAATACACTAAAATACTTTAAATGGGTGAACTGTATGGAATGTGAATTTTATCACAATAAAACTGTTACCCAAAAGAAATAAATACATCTGAAATAAGAGCCAGGAAAACTGAAAAATAGAAGGGATGGGGAGGGGCGGAGAAGTGCCTGGCACTACCAGATATTAAAACAAGTATAAAACTTCAATAATTAAAACAGTTTGATAGTGTACATACTCGGACAGCTAGATCAAAGTATAAGAATAGGGAAATATGGAAACAGACCCAAAAACCCATGGGAATTATGTGTATGATAAAACCAATGGAGAAATGACAGACTCTATTACAAGGAATTTTGACTCTGTAAAAAAACCCAGTAGTCGTGGCTGTTATGGCTCAGTAGGTTGTGTGTCATCCTATGCATAGAAAGGTTACCGGTTTGATTCCCAGGTTGCAGGTTCAATCTCTGGCCGGGGTGTGTGCAGGAAGCAACTTGTAAGTTTCTCTCTCACACACAGATGTTTCTCTCTCATACTCTCCCTTTCCTTTTCTTTCCTTCTCCATTCCTCTCTCTAAAATCAATTTAAAAATATATTAAAGGAAAAACAGTAGTATTGGATCCATACCTTACATTTTGTGCCAGGATATAAAGTCCCAGTGAATTGAATTTTAAATATGAAAAATGAAATCATAAAAGTACTAGAAGAAAACATGAAAGAACTCCTTTATCTCTTTAGAGTGAGGAAGGCCTTTCAAATGATGGCTCAAAGTCCATAAGTAATAGAAATAAGAATAAAGTGGACTATGTAACTTTTACAAACACACACACACACACACACACACACACACGATAAATCAAGTCAACGGCAACTATTAACTGGGAAAAACATTTTTACCTCATATCACAGACAAGAGGTAAACCTCCCTAAGAATTTTAAGCAGTTCCTCAAAAAAGATCAATCTCACCAGAAAAATGGGCAAAATATTTGAACAGATAATCTATAAAAACAGAAAAAAATGAATGCCACTGTAACATGAAAATCTGCTTAACCTCATTCATAAGAAAAATGCAAGTTACAACTATACAGAGATAGCTTTTTTTTTAAACCTAGAAAACTGGCAAAACCCCAAACTTTGATAACAAATTCTTGATGGCAAAGCTGAGAGGGACAGGTTTTCTTACACATTGCTAATGAGAGTGCCCTAGTGTGACCTTTATGGGGGGCAATTTGGTAGCTTAATTACAAATTAATATACCAGCACCTTTGATTTAATAATTCCACTTCTGGTATTTTATTGCATTTGCAAATATGCAAATTGATCTACATAGTCACAGCAGCATTGTTTATAAGACCTTAAGATTAGAAATATTCCAAGTGCCCATCAACAGGGTATTGTTTAAAGAAATAAGAATACAGTCACATAATGGAATCATGCAGCTACAATAAAGCATGAGGAAGGTATGTTTATATTGCTATGGAAGATACATCATTAAATTAGTATGGTCTATAACAATGTATATACTATGCCATTCTTTTGTTTTAAGAAAAGTGTAATATAAAATAAGAATCTCTGTGTTTTTGTCTGTGCACAAAGAAGCTCTAGAAGGTTCCATAAAATACTAAGAATAATGATGATGAGTGGCAGGGACCAGAGAGTTTCCACTGAATAGTTTGTTTTGAATTTTAACCATGTGATTGCTGTACCTTTCCATTCAATTCAAAATTTAGATAAATGGCACAGCCGGTGTGGCTCAGTGGTTGAGTGTTGACCTATGAACCAGAAGGTCATGGTTCGATTCAGGTCAGGGCACATGTCCAGGTTGCAGGCTCAGTCCCCAGTAGGGGCGTGTAGGAGGCAGCCAATCAATGATTCTCTCTCATCATTGATGTTTCTATCTCCCTCTCCCTTCCTCTCTGAATCAATAAAAATATAACTTTAAAAAAAATTTAGCCCTAGCTGGTTTGTCTCAGTGGATAGAGCATTGGCCTGTGGACTGAAGGTCCCAGGTTTGATTCTGGCCAAGGGCACATGCCCGGGGTTGCCAGCTCGATCCCCATTAGGGGGCATGCAGAAGGCAGCCAATCAATGATTCGCTTTCATCATTGATGTTTCTATCTCTCTCTCCCTCTCCCTTCCTCTCTGAAATCAATAAAAATATATTTTAAAATAGTTAGAAAAATGAAAACAAAGATAAAACTGTACCTGTGCCATGACCACAGCTATGTGAGGTTTATATCTGCTTAGGGTCAGAGCCTGGACTGGGAGGGAGGAGACAGCAGGGCATCCTGAGTTGGAGGGACCGTTTGTTCTTATAGTTGTTCAAGAAATAAACATTCAGATAACAAAGTAAATGGTCCCAGCAAAAGCAGAACAGCTTTGGAGCTTTGGGGCTTTGGGTAAGAGAAGAACATACTTGTAAGAGAGCTGGGCCTGGGTTCCCACCACTCTCCAGTCCAGGGCAGCTGGCCTCCTGCTGAACTCCCCTAAAGCATCCGCCAGGGCCAAGACTTGTTGGCAAGGGCACAAACACAGAAAGCAAACTCACCGTCTTCTTCATCTTTTCCACGAAGCTGCTGTCTTTGACAGAGGAGGTCCTGAAAAACAAGTGTCAGATAAGTATGGCATACATGTGGCAGCATTGAGAAGCACTGTCAGTGAGCATGCCAGCAGCCACCTCTGGTCCAGTGCAGGGGCTTCCAGGCCTCCTCCATATTCCCTGACAGTAAATCCAACACCTGGCAGAGCCAGGAGCCCCACCCCCACACAGATGAGAACAAAGAACAGTCAAGGACCTCACTTCCCCATCCCTCAGCATCCACAGCCAGTGATCCCCACGGCCTTTTCTCACCTCCAATCCCTAGCTCACACAACACCAGGAGTCTTCTGAATATGTGTTTTACTGTTCCGCTGCCTGCTTCACTCTCAAACCCTCAATGCTCCCATGACCCACAGGATAGGGTACACAAGTCCCTTTAGAATCTGTCCCCAGCCTTGCCCGATTCTCCCACCACACACCAGTCTCTTCATGATAGCCCTCTGAATTCTGCCAAGTCATCACCTCCACTCAGAGCATCTTCAATACTCTTCCTCACCAATAGATCCCTGCTCCACCTCAAGGCCCCGCCTAAGTACAACTCCCCTGTCATCCTGGCACTTTCTAGAGCCCTGAACTAGGCCCTGTCCCCTCAGAGAGCAGCATTACCACTGGGTACATCACAGCCTCAGGATCCTCTGTCCACTCTCTACCTCCTGGCTGCCAGGCTCCTGCCCCCTCCCTGTTTCCTGTCCTTTTTCTTCTCTCTTTCCTGCCCCTTAGGACTGCAGGGCCACCTAAAAAAGCCAAGTGAGCCTCTCTAGGAACTTTCAGGCCTAAGGTGGGAAAAACAGGAGCTATTTGAAAAATACGAATATCTGACAAAGGACTTGGGTTGAGAATATAAATCAATCAGAAAAAGTATATAATCCAACAGAAAAATTGTCAAAAGACTTAACAGGCACTTTCTTAAAGAAAGCACCTAAACAGCCAAAAACTCATGGAAAGGTGCCCAACATTCATGTCCAGGTCGAGTGGTGGAGCAACTAGAATTCCCACACACTTTCAAGGGAGGGCAATATGGCACAACTCCTTTGTTAGGCTGTTTGGCAGTATCTCCTATAACCAGAAATTCACTCTTCAGTATGCACCCGTTAGAGTCCATTTGTACCAATGCACCAAGAGGAGTGCCAGGAATGTTCCTGGCAGCATTAGACATGCGAATCCCCATAGGGAAAAACCTTGTTGTCCATCAGCATAATAAACAAACTGTGGTGTACTCACACAATGGAACATTCTTCATTTCAGCAACAAAAGAGATGATCACTACACAAACTAACATGAATAAATCTCATAAACATGATGTTGAGTGAAATAAGCCAGACAGAAAAGAGTATACATATATGATTTCACTATATAAAGTCTCCAAACAGACAAAACTAGTATGTGGGGACAGCGGGCAGGAGACGGCAGGGGGACTCCTGGGGTGCTGGTAATGGGCAAAATATTTGATCCGGAGGTGATTACCACATATTCACATGGCGAGAATCACTGATCTGTATGTACCTTTCTGCAGATATTATACTTCAATAAAAAGTTTATACTTATTCTTGGGCAGGCATGGGAGGCAACAAGGTGGAGAAGGCCGGGCAGGGGTTCTGGAGTCAGGCACCCCTGGGTGCCATTCTTAGCCTGCCAACTCGAAATTGAGTGAACTTGAACCAGAATTAATTGTTCCTCAATTAAAAAATGGGAATAACAAAACACTTCAAACGTTTCTGCAAAGATCAAATCAAGAAAAAGTATATAAAGGAGAGCATCTAGCATGAGGCAGGCTCCATGATTGATGGCTGTCACTGGGGAGTTCTAGGCACTCGCCTGGCCACCTCCCCTGCCATACCACAGTCAACAGCAGAGTCTCTGGGCAGCCAGAGGGCACCACCAAGTCCCTGCACAAAAGCTGAGGTACAGAGTGACAGTGGGTGTGTGCAGGGTATTGAGTAGTCCCAGTTTTTCAGAAGTTAGCTGCTGGCTGGCCTCCACACTAATGCCATTTATTTATTTAACAAATCTTTTTAATGAGTAGCCAAGATTATTCCAATTCCCAATTCAGACAAGTCCAGCCACACAGCTGTGTTTTTCATAAAACATGGATGGATCATGAATGGGATCAAAGCAGGGCAGAAGGGACTGGATGAGGTATGAAGGGGCCGGAAGTGGGATGTGTCTCAGGTTGGATGAGCTGGGATCAGAAGTGAGACGGGGCTGGCCTTGGGGAGGGCACAGAGCCTCCACCTTCCCCCTTCCCTGTTAGGGCTTTCTGGAGGCTGCCTAGAGCAGCGGCTCCCTTCTGCCTTCAGCCTGCCAGCCGAGGGTCCACATGCTGGTCAGCAAAGCTGGCCAGGGGTGAGGATGCAATTGCAGACAGCCAAGCACTTTGCCCCTGGGGCGACGTGTTAGAAATGCAGGGTCTCAGGGAAGATGCTGTGAGATCACATTGAAGAAGCTCCTTCCACAAAGCAGGCTCATCCGCAGGGGGTGCTGAATGCCCACTTAATAGACAGTTGACAGAGGCTCAACAGCAGCCCGGTCCTCTGGCCAGGAAGTGGCCAGGCAAGGACCAATCCCAGCCTGATTCCAAGATCTCTGCTCTTTCCCCTACATCCTCCAGCACATGGAAAAGGGTAGGAAAGAGTGGAATGCCAGCAGGCGCACACACGCATGTCACAACAGCGTAAAAGTGATGTCCCTCAGGAGTAGATGCCTGAAGTCCATGAAAAAACTTACTAAGTGAGGTTTCTTTTAAGAATGCCTCAGCAAAGCTGTTTAGACACATAATTTTGTAAACATAAAGATGGAAGTTTCCTGTTTAAGCCCCCACTGGGTTTTTCACTAGGTTAGTAGGTCCAGGACTATTAGGGCCTACTAAACTATTTAGAATGAAATAGTAGGCTACTTTCAGGGCCTTCGTGGTAAATAATGTTACATGTGGGCCCTCTGGGAGGCAAGGTCCCAGTGCCTGATTTGGCCACTCCAGCTTCTCCCTCTGTCCTGGAGGCCCTGTCAGTGCAGCAGCCCCTCCAGGGGCCAGGAGGAAGGCAGCTGGGGACCAGCCACCTGCTTGGCTTTCCCACCCAGTGATGGCCTAGCCTCCTAGGAACTCAGAGAGGCCCTCCCCACTATCCTAGCACCCCCAGGCAGACCCATCCCAACATGAGCAGGGCCATGGCAAGAGCATGAATGGAGGCCCTCAGGCCTGCCTCTTTTCTTTCCCAACTCCCAGCTCCAACCTACACTCCAAAGGGGTCTTGTGTCTGGACATCTTTCCTACATGTCCAACTTCTACCCATGCCCAGCCATCAACATCCACATGTTCACTACCCCTCTAGTTTATGTGTAGCCTAAATAGAACACTGAATGTCTGTCTCCACACTAACATGGCATGCTCCCCAAGACACACTGTTAGATGAGGAAAGCAAGGTGCACAACAATGTGAATTCTACACTATGTTCCTTTTGAATGCAGAATCATGATAATATATTACCTACTAAACATAAATTTAAATGGATGGTTAAGAAAACTATCAGCAACCTAGACAAACGTAACTGATGAAATATGAGAAAAAAAAACATACAAAACTAAATGCAATTTCCATTTATATGAAATGTGCAAAACAGGCAAATCCATAGAGATAGAGTGGTACCAGGGGCTGGGGGAGAAGGGGGCGAGATTGCTTAATGGGAACAGTGGTGCCCTTTGAGGTGATGAAATGTTTTTGAATTAGATAGTGACAATGGTTGAACAACACTGTGACTATACTAAAAGCCCCAAGATCGCACACTTTACTAGTAAAATGGTTAATATGGTGAATTTTAACTCAGTTTAAAAAATGAAAACAAACTAAATGCATTTAGTTGACACATAAAAAGGGCTAGGCTTGAGTTTTTGGAATATTCATTTATATGCAACTCTTTCTCAGTTTCTCAACCACTGCCAGTCCCTAGGTGGGGATGAACATGGCAGAAGCCCTGGTAGAAATATAGAATGACACTGTAGAGCCTGTGGAAACACAAGCTATGGTGTGACAGCAAGGTAATAAACACATCTTCATTTACACTCAGCCTCTTTCAGGGTATAATGTATGACTGGCAGGAGGAAAACAAGAATTTGTGTCCTTGAAAAATGGAGTGTACACTATTAATTATTCATAGAAAAAGGACCTGGAGAGAATATACCAGCATCTTGACAGAGAATATTGAAGGGTTAGGATAATAGGTAAGATGGTTTCTATAATTTTCCAAATTTTTGATTTTCACATACTATCTAATAAAAGAGTAATATGCAAATTAGCCATCACTCCACTATACCCACAAGCCACGCCCATAAGCCATGCCCACCAGCCAATCAGGAGTGAATATGCAAATAAACCCAACCAAGATAGCTACGGCCACAGAGAGCAGGAGGGAGGCTTGGGTTTCCCCGGCAACAGAGGAAGCCAAGATTTCTGCCTGCCCTTGCCAGCCTAGGCCTCCAGTCAAGGCTACAAAGTTTCAATGATAGAAGATACATAAATCCAAACAGAAATGGCAGCAGCCATGGAGCTGGAAAGAGCAGGAGGCTAGGGTTGCCCACGGCGATGGAGGAAGCCAAGCTTTCGCACACCCTGGCCGGCCCAGGCCTCACTTAAGGCTACAAAGTTTCAATTACAGAAGATACATAAATCCCAATAGAAATGGCTGCCACCATGGAGCAAGCAGAAGGCTTGGCTCTGCTCCAGGCTACAAAGTTTCAATTGTAGAAGATAAATAAACCCCAGATACCAGGGCCTCTGCTTGGGTCGCCAGGGGGCGTGGCCGGCCTGCAAACCACCACAGGCCCCTCGCCCAGGCCGCCCCACGCCCCAAGGGAACCCCCACCCTGATCCGGGACACCCTTCAGGGCAAACCAGCTGGCCCCCACCCGTGCACCAGACCTCTATCCTATCTAATAAAAGAGTAATATGCAGATTGACCATCCCTCCAACACACAAGATGGCTGCCCCCATGTGGTCAAAGATCCTGCCCCCATGTGGACACAAGATGGCCACAACAAGATGGCCAACAGGGGAGGGCAGTTGGGAGGGACCAGGCCTGCAAGGGAGGGCTGTTGGGGGCAATCAAGCCTGCAGGGGAGAGCAGTTGGGGGGGACCAGGCCTGCAGAGGAGGGCAGTTGGGGGGGACCCAGGCCTGCAGGGGAGGGCAGTTAGGGGGGGGGACCAGGCCTTCAGGGGAGGGCAGTTAGGGGGGACCAGGCCTGCAGGGGAGAGCAGTTGGGGGGGACAAGGCCTGCAGGGGAGGGCAGTTAGGGGTGACCAGGCCTGCAGGGAGGGCAGTTAGGGGTTACCAGGCCTGCAGGGGAGGGCAGTTAGGGGCAAACAGGCTGGCAGGGGAGCAGTTAGGCATCAATCAGGCTGGCAGGGGAGTGGTTAGGGGGTGATCAGGCTGGCAGGCAGAAGTGGTTAGGGGCAATCAGGAAGGCAGGCAGGCGAGCAGTTGGGAGCCAGCAGTCCTGGATTGTGAGAGGGATGTCCGACTGCCCGTTTAGGCCTGGTCCCCCCTAACTGTCCTCCCCACCGGGATCGGGCCTAAACGGGCAGTTGGACATCCCTTGAGGGGTCCAACTGCCTTGGACATCCCTTGAGGGGTCAGTTGGACATCCCTTGAGGGGTCCCAGATTGGAGAGGGTCCCGGCTGGGCTGAGGGACACACTCCCCTGTGCACGAATTTCGTGCATCGGGACTCCAGTTATTTTTATAACTAAAAATACATTTTAAAGTTTTAAAAAATGGGGGGCAACTCACAAGTCTAAAAATAGGGAAGAGGCCACAATCAGCACAATACCTGGCAGTCAGCACACATTTGATCAGCTTCTGGGGCGGTCAGTCCTGAGTCCTCTGCCCAGAAGGTTGGCAGAGGTAGCCTGACATCAGCTGAAAAGCCAAATCCTATTTCTTCTCAAAATGAAGAGGCTTCCACAGAAGCTACAACTTGAAGAAGGTGGATTTGATGCCTTGCTGAAGAAGGGACAAGAAGCACCCCCACTGCCCAGTGAATGCTGGGCTGCTCCTCCATCTGCAGGTGACACGTGCCAGCTGGGGTGGGCAGGGCACTGTGCCAGCACCAAGGGCAAGAGACTGAAAAAGGCAGCCTCTTTCTTACAGGGGAGAAATACGGGCCCTGAGGATAATCATGGAGGGATGGGAGAGGCCACACATCAGGAGCAGAGACTTGGTTCAAATCCTGGTTCTGCCACCAAATGAGCCTGTGACAAGTCATGGCCTCTCAAGGCCTGAAGTTCCTCTTATTGAAAATACTGCATCTTGGCTCTGCAGCCTCCCAGTGCCTTGCACAGCACCTGGGACTTGGTTAGTTCTCAGGGATAGAGGGTGTTCTCAGAATGAGGTGGTTTGGGTCACTCTGATTTCTAAGGCTCAGAGATGGATCAGACGGCCTAGACCACAGAGCTTTGGAGGGAGCAGGCACCATGCCTGGAGAAACCAGGAAGGGCCTCTTGGAAGAGCTGAGCTCTAGTCTCAGAGACAAAATGGCTCCCAAGAGAGAAAGCCATGGGAACCGGCAGCCGAAGGGCTCCTAGCTGAGGCCCATGTAGCCGGGGGAGCTCAGCTACAGCCCTGACAGTGCGTAGTGGGTGGGGAGGAGGGCCTCAGTGTGGCCTCCTGATGCAGTTTCACAGGGCGGGAGTCACAGGTTGGAAGCTCTGGGAGCAGAGAGCGGAGGCCTCTAGGCAAGTCTGGCTGGGAACATCAGAGGCAGGCAAGATGGCTAGCCCTGCCTGTCCCGGAGGAAGGGTTCTCCCAAGAAGCATGAGCACTTCTGAAGGCCAGCCTGGTCCCTTACTAGCTTCAACACCCAGCGAAAGGAAGAACACTCCCACCCTCTCCCCTCGACCCCAGGGATGGCTTCCAGAGATTAGGGAAACCCAAGGGGACTGAAGAAGACCCCATGCCTCTAGCCCAGCCGTGGGCAAACTACGGCCCGCCAGCCGGATCCGGCCCGTTCAGCTGTTCTATCCGGCCCGCGGAGCCGAAAGAGTGGAGGGTTCTCTTGCTCTCCCCTCCCCTCCTTCACCAGCAGCAGTGTTAACATGGCAACGTCGGGAAACACGGCCGCAGCTCCTTCTTCTGAGTGGGCGGATTTATATCCGCCCATTCAGTAGAAGGAACAACCTCTCAATCTTCCAGAGGCTCCTTGTAATGCCTGCGGACATCACCCTGGGAATGCGTAGACACGTTATCGTGGTGATGTAGGGAGACACGCCCCTGGAGAGCACAGTATCAGAGCACAGTTTGAAATGAATAAAACTATTGAAATAAAAATTAAAAAAAGACCGTACCCTTTTATGTAATGATGTTTACTTTGAATTTATATTAGTTCACACAAACACTCCATCCATGCTTTCGTTCTGGCCCTCTGGTCCAGTTTAAGAACCCACTGTGGCCCTCGAGTCAAAAAGTTTGCCCACCCCTGCTCTAGCCAGTGCCCCAACCGGGCTGTTTCCTGATGTTCTCACTAGTTACACCTGGCCTGCAGGGGCACAGCAGAACCTATCTCCACACCCGAGTGCCCTTGACTGGCTTTACCCCGCCTGACAGCTCCACACAGGAACCTGATCTTTCACAGGCGCAGGAGTCGGTGACTGGGACCTTCCTGGTTTCCAGTCCATATCCTGTCCTTCGGAAGCAGGAAAATGTAGCCTACAAATCCGGGACTGATGGGACCAACAGTGCCCCTGCCCAACCCAACTATGCTGGTCAACTCTACACAGTACCTTCCTCATGCCTCCGGGGCATCCCTGCCCCAAAAGAAGTTCCAACTCACTAGAACAGGGGTCGCCAACCTTTTGGACCTCACGGACCAGCAGTGGTCTGCAGACCACCGATTGGCGACCGCTGCCCTAGAGTATAGGTGTCAAGTGTCCCTCAGCCAGAGGGCCACAGACACAGTCTGCTGCCAGGGACAGTTTGGGACTGACCTTCTCAGGGTGGGCTCGTCCTGCGGAGATGAGTACATGCACCCCATGGTTTCTCACTCCCAGCTCCAGGACTTAAGGAAGAAAGCAGGTTGTAGCTCTCTCCTGGAAACAGGCCAGGAGCCAGCAGTTAGGAAGTCGGGTTCTGTCCATCCTCTACAGAGGGCTGGGCCCATTAACTTTGAAAGTGCTCCTGGACACCCCAAAGTCCTCCGGAATCTCGGCTGAGCCCCTACGTGCATCTGTCCCCATAAGCCTGAGAACACTGGAACATCTGGCAGTTCCAGCAGGGAGGAACCAGGACTCTGGGCTGAAATCTCCCGTGATCCCCTGCGTTTGGGCACACCCCCCTCCTCCTTCGGTATGGACCGAGGGAAGGAGAAAACCTTCCCAACCCCAATCCTCGGGTCTCCTTGGAAACTGTTTATATCAGAGCCCTTTCTCTCCACAGCCTCCTCCTTTCCTTTCCCATTTGAAAAAAATAAAATAAAAGGAACTCATGGAGGCTGAATAAAGCTCTTCTAGACACTAGAAGGCAGTTGTGCAGGTTGCTATGGCAGGGCCGTCTCTCCATAAAGGAAGCTGCATTGATCCCGCTGCCAGGGTGCCTCAGGATCATATTAAATTAGATCTGGTTCCTGTCTTCCTCCCCACAAAAGAACTGAGGGCAACAGAGCCTAAGACACTAGTCTTAGTCTGTCACCTGGAGCATGTACGCTTTGAAACCAGCACATCTTACCCTCCCATTGCGCGGTGGGGGACTGCCTGGCAAGGTGGTCACTGCATTGGCTGCTGAGATGGTTCGCCTAAAGGAGTGCCCCTTCAAAGAACCCAAGTGTAAACACCCCAACGCAAGAGGCTACAGCTGGCCCAGGCTATGAGCCCAGAGACCATGCAGCTCCAGAATGGAGCACAAAAGGTTCCAATTAGGGCTCTCCACTCCTAAATTGGGAGCAGGAGTCTCTGGTTCAGGCTTCAGAAGTCAACTGGAGCCCTCTGTGTGGGAACGACGAAAGGGGGGTGGACAAAAGCACTGAGTCACTTGGACAGAGATGAACCAAGATGTCCCAGTGTGATTCATTTGTTTCCAGTCCCACGCAACGCTCAGGATTTCTGAAAACTGCAACTCAAATTTAATTTTCTGCACAGCCAAACTGATTTCTTCTGGGACTTCCTCCTGCCCTTGGCGACACACAGGGCAGATGCTTTTGAACAGCTCCCTTCCACTGCCAGTGTATGATGGCAAGTTCTCCAAGCCCCAGGGTAGCAGGTCCCCTAGTCAGAGAGAGGCTGAGAGCTGAGACATGACACACGATGGTGCAGGGCTGTGTGCAGGCTGGCCGGCACAGAACAAGCTTAGACTTTGAGGCTTCTACCGTGGGAAGTGGCTCCACCAAGAGGGCCCAGATTTCTCTACCATGGGTAGTCCTTGGGGCAGAAAGCTATTAGTTTGAAAGAGCTGACTTTTGTGAAAACAAAGTGGTTTTCTGGAGCTTAAATAAAAAACACCGTAGCTCTCTCCACTGATGGGACCAGAACGGAAACCAGCACTGATGGGAGAGCAGTGTGGAAGGTGCCTCCTGAGACAGCGGCCTTCAGCAGGTTGGAGGTTAAACCAGGTGTGGGAGGCCATGGGTCAAAGACAAAAAAAGCAAATGGGATCTCTACTTACTGAGTGCCTGCTGCATGCCAGCTAGTATTCAAGGAGCTTTATATATATACTAGAGGCCTGATGCACAAAAATTCGTGCAAGAGTAGGCCTTCCTTCCCCCGGTTGCTGGCACCGGCTTCTCTCTGGCACCCGGGACCCAGGCTGGCTTCCCTCAGGCCACCCGCAGGCACCCAGGACCCGGGCTGACTTCCCTCAGGCCCCAGCTTTGTCAGGAAGGGCATCCAGAATGACATCTCATCTAATTAGCATATTACCCTTTTATTATTATAGATATTTTTCACTGAATCCTCCAAGCTTGTGAAGTAGGCAAGGATTCCTATCCACATTTGACACCTGAGGAGAGTGAGGCTCAGGGGTGAAGTGGTAACTCAACTCCAGGCACCGTGGTCCAGCATCAGGGTTCATGTCTGCTCCCACTGAGCGTGGCTGTGCCTACCCACCCCAACCTGTATGTCAAGGCACACAAGTCCGAGGTGTGTCACTGGGCACATTCAGAAAGCATACTTCACAGCCCTCCCAGGCATCCTAGGTCCTTGTCATTTGGGTGCTCTAAAACACAAGGGGGCTATTGTTTCCCTCATGGACCCCCTCATGGACAGCCTTCAAAATGTATCCACCAAGATAAGGGCTCCTTAATCTGCCAAGGCCTGGCCACCTGCCCTCCCAACACCACAGGGTGTTCTTTGGCTTCTCTCTTCTGAACCTTAAAGACCACTGGGCAGTGACTTAGCCAGTCAGGTGTTAGGCAGGGCTGCTGCTATTGTTCAGGAGAGTGAAGAGTGAGACTGAGGTCCAAGGAGCTGCTCAGGGATATTCAGCTGCTAGTCAGTGACAGAGGGGAAAAACAAAATGGCCATGCCATCATCTGCAATCAAAGGGGGAAAGGCAAGAAAGCAGGGTAGCTGGGGAACAGCGATGAAGCCAGCATGGGGAGTTAGCAGAAGTGAGTGCAAAGGTGTGTAAACAAAACCCCTGAGGCACCAGCACCAAGTGCCCCGATGATGCCCAGCAAGATCAACAGATCGACCTGTGTTCAGCTCTGCATCACTTTTTTTTAAAAAATATATTTTATTGATATTTTACAGAGAGGAAGGGAGAGGAATAGAGAGCTAGAAACATCGATGAGAGAGAAACATCGATCAGCTGCCTCCTGCACACCTCCTACTGGGGATGTACCCGCAACCAAGGTACATGCCCTTGACCAGAATCGAACCCGGGACCCTTGAGTCCGCAGGCCGACGCTCTATCCACTGAGCCAAACCGGTTTCGGCAGCTCTGCATCACTTTCGTAGACAATGCACCATCGAAGTTGCAGACACTAGCAAGCACGGCAAAACCAGCCCATCTCATCAGAGAACAGGAAAGAAGAAAAGGCAGGTTAAGTCCCTTAGTGGTCAGGTAGTGGAAGAAAACCCTGGCCAGTGCTTACAGGGGCAGGGTGAACATCCTGAGCCCATTTCCTCACCATTTCCACAGACAATGGGTAAACTCATTTCTGTTTCTATTTTCATGTTTGGCAAAGCCAAGAAACTCTCTATAGAAAGTTAGATGTGGAAGAACTCTAGCTCACTTTTCACCTGTCGACACTCAAAGACAAAGCTGAATAGAAACGATGCCAGCAGCCTTGACTCCTGGCTTTCCTGGACCTTCTGTCCAGAGTAAGTCCCCAGATCCAACTCACGGGAACATGAGCTCTTTTGTGGCTTTTCACAAGCAACCCCCTGTGGGATGCAATCAGCAAAATCCAGACTGTGGGAAACTCTGAAACAAATGATCTGGTTTCTTCAAAAATGCTTCAAGAAAAAAATGGATAGAGGGGAAGCCCCTGAATCGAGAGACTTCCTGTCATAGTAAGAAGTAGCCAGGCACAAAAGGCTGTAGCTATATAATACCATTTGTGTGACATTTGGGAAAAGGCAAAACTACAGGGACCAAAATTAGACCAGTGGTTGCTGAGGTAGAGAAGGGTGGGTACTGACTGCAAAGGGACCTGTGGGGAGCTTTTGGGGATGATGGAATATTCTGTATATTGGTTGTAACACTGATTACACACCTGCATACATCTCAGGACTCATCAAAATGTACACTTAAATAAATAGTGAATTTTACTTAATTTTTCTTAAAAGGTAAATTTATTGCATGTTGACTGCCCCTGCCCCCAAAAGCCTTATAAGATTTATTAATCAATTTTAATGTATGGGTCTTGTTTAGATTCTAATTTTTTAAAAAACTTAAAAAGATTTATCAGTCAATCAAGGAACTAGGAACAAATGATGATTGAGTACCTAACTATACTGGAGCTTACTGTTGACTTTCAGGAGTATAACATTAAGTTCTGTTTTAAAAGGTGTGTCCTGCCCTGGCCAGTTTGGCTCAGTGGATAGAGCGCTGGCCTGTGGACTGAAGAGTCCCAGGTTCGATTTTGGTCAAGGACACATGCTTGGGTTGTGGGCTCGGTCCAACATGCAGGAGGCAGGCAATCAATGATTCCCTCTCATCAATGATGTTTCTATCTCCCTCTTCCTCTCCCTTCCTCTCTGAAATCAATAAAAATATATCAAAAAAAGAAAAGGGCATCCTTAAATTTTAGAAGACTAAAATATATGCATATTTCCATACAATTTCATAAGAAATATTTCCAATTTCCTATCCTATATAATAAAGAGGTAATATGCAAATTGACCATTACTCCAACACACAAGATGGCTGCCTCCATGTGGTCAAAGATGGCCACCACAAGACGGCCGGCAGGGGAGGGCAGTTGGGGGCGACCAGGCCTGCAGGGGAGGGCAGTTGGAGGTGACCAGGCCTGCAGGGGAGGGCAGTTGGGGGCAACCAGGTCAGCAGGGGAGGGCAGTTAGGGGCGACCAGGCTGGCAAGGGAGGGTAGTTAGGGGTGACCAGGCTGGCAGGCAAAAGCGGTTAGGGGCAATCAGGCAGGCAGGCAGATGAGCAGTTGGGAGCCAGCAGTCTTGGATTGTGAGAGGGATGTCCCAGATTGGAGAGGGTGCAGGCTGAGCTGAGGGACACACCTCTCCCCCGTGCACGAATTTCGTGCACCGGGCCTCTAGTAAAATAATAATTTCTTTATTCATCATTTCTACGAATTATATGCTTAATTATAAAATTGTATGATTGATTTAAGAGAATCCAGGAGCAGTGGAGGTGAAAGAAACAAGAACGGTGGAGAGATGATAGTTGCTTTGGTTTTTATTTGAAATGTTCCATAATAAAAAGCTTCTTTTTCTTTAAAGTACTCTTAGGTGCCAGAAGTGAAACAGAGGCGGAGGGTCAGGATTGGGGGTGCACTACAGTGCTTCTCAGAGCAGCGAGCACAGCAGAGGAAGAGCAAAGCATCCGGGGGCCTGGGCCCGCTGGATGAGGGCTGCCTGCACCTATCTCATGCTCATCTCTACAAGTTGGTCCTGAGGACGAGAGAGAGGAATGGTAAGTGGTCTAACCCTGCTAACCACAGCTCTCGATCAGCCTTGAAAAAATTTTTTTTACTTCACTGTCTTCCTTTTAACAGCCTTGATCTCTTTTCTCCAGTTGCCCCTTAACCCCAAATCTCCTAAATTTGGGCTTTGCTAACACCCCTTGCCCCATCAGCTTACTCCCAGAGGAATCCTTGCCCTCCATGTCAAGCCTCTCCCGCTCCTTCCCAAACTTGCTCCTGAGCCTGTGTGCCTTGTCAGCCTCATTTTCAACTGTCCCTCCTGGCTTCTCCATGCCCAGCCAGGCCCCCACAGCCCATCAGCTGTGCCTTCACGTTACTTGTTCCTTGGAACTCTCTTCTCAGGCCTCATCATCTCACTGGACACTTCCTGAAAGGCCCTTTTCTGAAATTGGAGTCTGGTCATTTCACTGTTCCACTGAACACTCCAATTAGGCTCCAGCCTGCCATTTCCACACCCCCACTCCCCCTTATCCTGAACACACACCCTCACCATCCCACCAAACGGAGCACTGCCTTTCTAACACATCATGTGGTCCTTCTCTCTCGACCTCAGGTGGACCACCATAGCCTGACAAACTCCCACTCTACTTACAGACTCAACTCACATGTCACCTCCTCTTTTTTTTAAAAAAAAATATTTATTTTATTGATTTTTTTACAGAGAGAAAGGGAGAGGGATAGAGAACCAGAGACATCAATCAGCTGCCTCCTGCATACCCCCCCAATGGGGATGTGCCCGCAACCAAGGTACATACCCTTGACTGGAATCGAACCCGGGACCCCCCAGTCTGCAGGCTGACACTCTATCCACTGAGCCAAACCGGCCAGGGCTCACCTCCTCTTGAAAGCCTTCCACAACCTGTCAAATGCTTGTCCCTGCTCCTGAGTGTCAAAGCCTGTCCCTGCTCCTGAGTGTCCCTGGCTCTTCACACGTGTGTTTTCCAGCACAGCCCACTCCAGATGGATCTATTCTCATGACTGCCCTTCCCACGGGACTGGAAGGCAGGGACTTTGTTTTAGCCATCTGTCTGTCCCAAAGACTTAACACACAGTCTCATAGAAACGTTTGTCTGACTTGATGGATCCCAGATTTCAACATCACCTCCCATGCTGCCCCTTTCTACCAGAGGCTGGGTAGCTACCATGTGCTCCCCCTGTGTTACTGTCAACGTTCTAGTCCCACAGTGTTGCTCTTGAGGTAGAACCCTGCCCAGGGGAAAAGTTAGAGTAAAGTCTACTATGACAGGTGTATTAAACCTTTTCCCATCCTTATCCTGGAGGGCAAAGACTGTCTCCAGTACCCTCCTGGACTGATGTTGAGTTGTTCAGAGAGTAAGCTCCAGGCTCCAGAAGTGTCCACAGGTGATATCTTTGTCAGCCAGCTACTCATGGACAATGGCAGCAGAGGGCATCTGGGATCCTGAGATTCTGAAAGCCAAATCTAGAATGTGATGAGGGCCCCGGAGGCCAGTACACCTGGAGAGATTCACTTGAGCACACAGGGCCTCCTCCTGGATCCCCTGTACCTACAAGTCCAGGGTCTGGGGACTGCAGGTATGTGTCTTATGCTTCCATGCTATTCAATGTGCTTGCTGGTCAGACGTAGTTGGTCCCATTGATTTTGGTCCCATTGGTATGGTTTTTAAAAATATTCATGACCAAAGGTTTAGACACAGTGTCCCAGGTTGCTAAGGCCTTAAAAGACCTTAAAACACCAACCAGAAATCATAGTGAGAATTCATGGTATAGCCCCAGGCCACACACAGTCCCCACACCACTGACCTGCTAGGTAAAGGAAGCTCTGGGCTGTGGCAGAAATCACCGGTGCTCAATGAAAATAAGTAGTCAGGGACCATAATGTAGGGTTTATAGTGGAAGGTCCAAGCTTGTGGCCTGTTGTATCAGCTAAGTAATCTCTCTGAGTCTGTTTTTCCATCTTTGAAATGGAATATATCTAAAATACTGAAGGCAGCATGCAAAGTGTGAGAAACACGGGTTGTGAAGTTTGCAGATCTGGGTTTAAAAGCCAACTCTGCTACTTATAAGTTAGGTGGCCTTGAGCAAACTCCTCAATCACTCACATCTTCGTTTCCTCATCTGCAAAATCTATATATAAAAAAGGCTAAGTGACCAGCCGACTGGCTGGTAGGTATGACGTGCACTGACCACCAGAGAGCAGACGCTCAAAGCAGGAGCTGCTGATCAACAGCAACTTTGCAGAGTGCCCTCTCGCACTCCGGGACCCCTCGGGGGATGTCAAACTGACGGTTTCGGCCCAATCCCCAGTTTCAGCCCAATCCCTGCAGGCCAGGCCAAGGGAGGGACCCTGCCAGAGGGACCCTGCTCACTCTGCAGGCACCCCAGATGCAGCTGGCCGGGAAGGGACCGAGGGAGGTTGGCTCCAGGGCGTGTCCAGCCCATATTGCCCAGCCCCACCCCACTGGCCACCTTTTAATTAATTTCCTTTCAATGTGCACGAATCTGTGTACCAGGCCTCTAGTGAGATTATAATGCCTTCTTGGAAGGTCTCCTGTAAGACTGGAGATACCAATAATAAGGGAAAAAAAATAATAATACACTATGAGCCTCATCATGCACCAGAACTGGGCAAGAAGCTCTACAATGGATTAAGTCATTTAATTGTTACAATCCTATGAGGAAAGTACTATTATTATCTTCAATTTACAGTTGAGGATATGGCCTTCAAAAAATTAAGTAATGGCAAATGTCACATGGCTACTATGTGGTAGTCAGGATTCAAACCTTAATCACCCAACTATAAGGGCCCAGAACTTAGCCACTGTACTATAAATGTTTCCCTTTATAAAATCCCTGGCCATAGCAAATATTCAACATGATATAATGAGGGGGGAAAAATAAGGTTAAAATTTTATGATCAAGAAGAGGAAACTATAGTTTCAGCATCCTGGCAAAGAGAAACAATTAGAATCTACAAAATGCAAGTGCTCCCACAGTCTAGGAGTTTTACTGCAAGTCCATCTTGCAAGACAAGAGAAGTGATGGGGAGAAGAGCAGTTCCATGTGCTCCCATGGAACATCCATATCCACTCATTGTGGGTGTGGGGGGTACACCTCCATTTTACAGACGAGGAAACGCAGGGCTACTGTAAGCTGGGAACTGGATGCTGGTCCCCGTATCTTGAGTATCACATTTTTCCCACCAAAAATATGCTGCTATACCAGAAATGCAACTGAATCAGCCCCAGTTGGAACAGGCTGAATTCCGGCTCACCTACCCATTCTCCTGTCCTTCCTCTGGCCCTCTGATGTCAAAGCCCTCTCAGCCTCCGGATGCGTCACCACCTTTTAGGACATTTGCAATACCACCTCCCACAGCACATTTTCCGGTCTCTCCACCAGGAGGAATACTTTTCTTAGAGTTCTGGCAGCCAGAGTCTCCCTCTCCCCCAACATCCTCTTCATCGGTGGCCTTTCTCTGATGAGCCATGAGGCCACCCACCCGGTCTAGCACACAGTTCTGTTGCAGAGGCCCTGATTAGATAATTCACATGAAAAGCGCTTCATAAACCACTTGTTAAAAGTCCTTTTCAACATCCTCACTTCTCAACTTCTATAATGTAAATGCCACCTCTTATTCTTATAGCACCTAGCTAGGGCTTTGTGCAAAATACATTCTGACACAAACACTAAGCAGCTACCATGGAATAATGCTAGGTGACCATCATAAACATTATCCCATTTAATACTTGCAAGAGCCCCGTGAGATTGGGGTTAGTGATTCCATTTGGCAGATGAAGAAACTGAGGCAGCATGAGGTTAAGGGTCTTGCCCAGGATCTGCAAGCTTGATAAACATGGGAACTTCATCTATTTTATTCATGGTTATTTAGGACTTAGTAGGGCCTCAGTAAATATTTGCTAAATTTTTTAAAATGTAAAAGTAATGTGGTACATCTACACAATGGACTATGCTGTGTTAAAAAAGAAAGAACTCTTACCATTTGCAACAGCATGAATGGACCTGGAGAGCATTATGCTAAGCGAAATAAGCCAGTCAGAGAAAGATAAATATCACATGATCTCACTCATTCATGGCAAATAATGAACAACATAAACTGATGAACAAAAACAAATCCGGAGACAGAGAAGCATCTTTCAGACCCTCAAACCTCAGAGGGAAGGTAGGGGAAGGTGGGGGTAAGAGGGAGAGATCAACCAAAGGACTTGTATGCATCCATATAAGCCTAACCAATGGCCACAGACACTAGGGGGGTGAGGGCATGAGTGGGGGGTTGAGGGACAATGGGGAGATAAGGACACATATGTAATACCTTAATCAATAAAATAAAATAAATGTAAAACTAATGCCCTGTTAGTGGTAAAATAGGTCCTTCAGTAATGTGTTTCATTCAACATAATCTTAATATTAATGAGATGCCCTAGGAACTTAACTCTTGCTTTTATCAAGCCTGTGGCAAAACTGGTTTCATTATCCTATCAACAATATTAAGTGAGGATTTAATAAATTGTATTCCCTGAATATCTGCTTTAAAGCTGGAGGACTATAACTTTTCTGGGAGAGGAAACTGTTACCAAAAGTGGAATAGGGAATTAGGACTTGACAGAAACCTGTATGTTCACTCTGCCCAACCCTTGGAGTTCTGACCTGAGCACAGCCCCATCTTCTGCACCTGAGATTTGTTCCTTGGATCCCCCAAGGAGCTGTGCCCTGGGCTTCTCTCAGCACAGAGCCTGGCCTGGCAGACCCACTCAAACCTGCCTGAAAGAACATAACCTGGTGCAGGAATGATATGGAACTCAATCTTGAGGAGACCGTGGTGACCTCATTTTTTCATACCTAAAGACCATCTTTACTCTTACTTCCTTAATATTTTTCTTTAAACTAAGTCACCTTTTTAATTAAACTTTATTAAAAGGAAGTTTTATGGAAGGCTAAAAAAAAAATTAAAATGAAAACAGTGTTAGTAAAGTCAGGCTGGATACTGCCTGTGATATTGTAACATAAAAAAAATGCAGCCCGGCCAGTGTGGTTCAGTGGTCAAGCATCAACCCATGAACCAGGAGGTCATGGTTTGATTCCTGGTCAGGGCACATGCCTGGGTTGCAGGCTCAATTCCCAGGAGGGGGCATGCAGGAGGCAGCCAATCAATGATTTTCTCTCATCACTGATATTTCTATCCCTCTCTCCCTCTCCCTTCCTCTCTGAAATCAATAAAAATATATTTTTAAAAAATACATATTTCATCTTCATCCTGTTTCTGGCACAGAGCTCCTAAAACCCTTAGAATTTCCTAAGTGATAAGAGCGATAAAAGTATCTTCTGTTATTTGTAACAAACAAGCCCCTTTCAACCACACCTGAGTTTATAATGAAGTGACTTTTGGAAAGCCCTTAAGGATGGGGCTAGTAGCCAAGGGAACCAACCCTGAGATTTACTTTCAGCCTCGTCCCTGACCTCTGGGGAGGGGAGAGGGACTGGAGATTGAACTAATCCCCAATGGCCAGTGATTTAATCAATCATGCCTAGATAACGAAGCCTCCATAAAAACCCAAAAGAATAGGGTTTGCAGAGCCTCAGGGTTGCTGAATTGGTGAAAGTGCTAGAAAGTGGAACACCTGAAGAGGGCATAGAAGCTCTGTGACCTTTCCCCATCGCTTGACCTACTCACCTTTTCCATCTACTGTTCCTGAGTTATATACTTTTGTAATAAACTAGTAACCTAGTAAGTAAACTGCTTCCCTGAATTCTGTGAATCACTCTAGCAAATTAATCAACCCTGAGGAGGGAACCTCTGGTTTATAGCTGGTTGGTCAGAAGCACAGGTGACAAACTGGACTTTCGATTTGGCATCCAAAGCGGGTAGGGAGTCATATGGGACTGAGCCTTTAAGCTGTGGGATCTGCCAGGGGTGGGCAAACTTTTTGACTCGAGGGCCACAATGGGTTCTTAAACTGGACCGGAGGGCCGGAACAAAAGCATGGATGGAGTGTTTGTGTGAACTAATATAAATTCAAAGTAAAGGAGCGGAGAGGAGAGCAAAAGAACCCTCCGCTCTTTTGGCTCCGCGGGCCGGATAGAACAACCGAACGGGCCGGATCCAGCCCGCGGGCCGTAGTTTGCCCACGGCTGTGTCTAGACAGTTGGTATGAGGAGAGTTTGAGAACTGCTTGGTGCAGGGAGTATTGAGAGTTGAGGGGAAAAAATAGTTTTCCTCTTATAGTGTCACTCTCCAAAACTCTAAGCTGGTGATAGCCCTCTTCACTTACAAAAAGAAATCAGCAACTATTAGATTTAAGGACATATTAGCACCAAACTGCAACTTTCTTCTTGTCAGTAGTGAAAAGAATTGAAAGAAAATTCTAAAAGGAGTAATCACCTTGCTTTATGGTCCTGTGTCAACAGCACCTCTATGATCCCATCTGTTTACAAAATGGAAATGTAATAGGCAGCTAGACAGACATGAGCAGAACATGGACGATGGGCCAGGTACAAAAGGTCACCTATCAAGGGACAAAATTGGAAAAACAAGGACCTCGTCCCCAGGGTAACCTTTCCTCACCTAGCATATCACCGGTCATGTGCTTGGTTTGAACTCCTGACCTTTCGTATCAGCGAGCCATGTGGTTTAGACCCCTGACTTTTCTTCCCTAGAGATAACATCTAGGCCTCAGTTGTATTTCAGCTCTAGGCCCAGAGAAGCAGCAAAACCAGACAACTGACACCATGGCTGCCTCAGACAGCTGCATTAACTAATCACCCCCTGTCCTGGCTCCAACCAATCTGCCCATGACCCTGAAAGAGCACACCTGGAAAGCTAATGATTATTCTATTGAGACCCTTCCCTGAGAGTTCCCCTAAGATTCCCACCTGCAAGAGAGAGAATATCCTCAATGCAAAGTACCCAGCAGGAGTAGCTCCTTCTGGGCTAACGCTCTGAACCTGTCTCCAAGACCCCCTTTACTCTGACTTCCCAGTGAGCTAAAGCAGCTCCCCCCGCACCTCCAAGTTAGGTCTCATCTATGCCCTTCCTTATTTCACTGTCCCAAGTGTGTTTTTGCTGTAGCCAATAAATTCTTGCTTGCTTTGCTGCATTTTGTCTCTTGTCTGAAATCTTTCCTTCAAGAAGACAAGAAACAAGGTCTCATCATCTTGCGGGTAAACAAAGATCACAGGCTGGGAAGGTGCCAGTTCCAGCTCTGCCTTGTGCAGATGATCCTGGGCAGCATCTGTAACATCACTGAGCCTTAGGTTATCTATCGGTAAAATGGTGTCTTCTACTCTGAATGGTCCCTGTGAAGTTCAAATAAGACAGACATAACTCTAAAGTGCTGTGTAAACACAAAAAAAGATTTGAAGCACAGTCTACCAATAAGGAAAAGCCAAGACTCATCCCCAGATGATTCAGGGAACCTGTGTCGCTCCCGGCTGGCTCACTCCTGACCGAGGCCCAAGTACAGAATGCTGCTTGGACTGCCAGAAACATCCCAGAGCTCTAGAATGCTGAGGAAGAGAGATCCCGACAGCATCACTTACATGGCTTGAATTTTGGTGAACTCAGGGATTTCGTCTTTTTCCTTTCTGAAGAAGAACCAGTAGGTCAGGAGACCCACAATGAGTGAAAACAGGATCATGTCCGTCATGCTGAAAAGAGACACTTCCTCAGCCACAGTCTCAGACCCGGTGGCGCTGGTATCTGTGTTGGAGTCCCCCATGTTGATCACGAAACTGTGGGAAGAGAGAAATAACAGACTTCAGCAGAGAGGAGCAGGGTCCACCTGAAGCCTGCTGAGGAGACCCCTGACAGCTTCAGCCTGGGCCTCATGCCCATGGGCTACAGCAACAGGCCAAGCATCAGGGTAGGAGCTGCTGGCTCCTGGGGAATAACCTCTGAGCCCTTGGTATAAGTTGCCTGGTAAGAGTTTCTCTGTATACACAGATAGTTTAGGCAGCAATGTCATTTAAGGTGAATACCTGGGACTCTGAATCACATTTAATCAGTCTGACCTCTGGGGTGCTGGAGATTAAGATTACAGACCATGACGCTCCATGCCAAAAAGACTGACCAAAAAACCATGGAAAAAAAAGACACACACACCAAAAAACAAAACCTGGACACCAAGGATCAAGTGAGCTTCCCCAGCTGGTGATATATACTTCATATGCATTGCCACACACAGTTCCTGGGAAAATTAAGAGCTGTCCGTGTCACTCCTGAGAGAAGACAACTGGAAGTTACAAAGACATATTTCCTGGTTTCTCCACCCTATGAAGCCTTTTCCTTCGCTGATTTTAGTCTGTACCCTTCTGCCATAATAAACCATAACTGGGAGTAAAACAGCTTTTCTGAGTTCTTGAGTCCTGGTGAATCACTAAACCAGAGGATGGTCATGGGGAACCTATCAATACATCAACCCTCTTAGTTTCCTTGAAAGATGCTCAACTGGTTCTTCCAGCATTGAAACCTGACATACAGGTAGATGTTATATGAGTCAACAAAGACCAAAGTAAGAGTACCAGAAACCTCAGCAGCCCACTTCTGCCACCTACCAACGAGGCTAGGCTCAGCTTTGGAATTGCATCAGTCCATTTTGCAATCACTGCTTTTACCAACTGGGTTGCTTTCACCACAAGCATGGCTTCCAGACTTAGTTAGAAACGCATGTCATATCTCAGCAACTCAGGCACTAGGGGATTGCTACATATCTGACTTCCGTTAGCTGCCACTGCCTCCAGGAAACCACAGGGCTAGCCCTGAGCAACTAGAGCACCCTAGCATCTGAGGGCTCCTGGCATCAGCCCTTCCCTTCTGCAACTTGTTGGGAATGGGTTATTCAGAATGGGCCCTCAAACTTCATTCTATGCTTTATTAATCTGAGTTGCTTTCTAATGTCTGAGTTCCTGAGATAAACTCAACTCATACCTTTTGATATCTTATGTTAAAGGACAAACTCAACTCTAGTGCCCACAGAGAGGACTGTTTATGTTTAAGTATTAACTTATAAACACATTCAATATTTATTCAGTGTTAGTCATCTTTTTATCCAATTGAGTCATGTTATCTGTCATGCCCAAAGCCTTCGGTCAAGCTCTCACAAAACCATGGAGAGAGGATCTGCTGGGATGGATTCTGGGAGGACCACAAAATCATGAGGCAGCAGACACTCAAAGCAAGGGGTTCTGGTCAGGACTAATGTGCTGCCACGGGAAAGCCCCCACCTGGCATGCCTCACAAAGCAGCAGTCAATGGACTTCTGCTTCCTGTCCTTCTGCCCTTCTAACTCATGCCACCCAGCCCCCCTTCTTTACCAAGGGGTAACTAAAGCTAAAACTGTTGATAGGTATGTAAGTTGATTGCACAATGCACAACTCAGGAGAAAAAGCTCATTCCTGGTAGGTGGTTTCAAAGCAATGGTGCCTTGGAGGGCTAAGAAGACTGCACATCGGCACTTACACAATCCCATTATTTTAATAATGTTTGGGTTCAATCCACCCAGACCACTGCAAGAAACTCCCAACAAGCCCTTCTCCACACAGTAGCCAGAGGGATCCTTTGAAAAAGTAAGTCAGATCTTGTCACTTCCCTAATCAAAACTCTTAAATGGCTTCATACTTAGTACAAAATCTGGAGTCTTTACCAATGAGTATTGTATGATCTGGCCCCTGCTTACCACTCCCACCACGTTTCTTACTACTCTGCCCTTTCCTCACACTTCACCAGTCACACTGGCCTCCTTGCTACTCCCCAAGCCACCTTATGTCTCAAGGCCTATGCACATGTTAACATGTTGCCCAGGGTTCTCTCTCTTCATTCAAGTCTCAACTATCACCACCTGAGAGAGACTTTGCCTCGCTATCATATCTGGTCCCTCTTCCTTCCCTTGCCCCCTCACAAGACAGATCACTACCTGACACATTTTTTCCCACTGGCCATCTCCCTGAAAACAGGGTTAGCCCACAAGGGCAGGGACTGCACTTTGTTCACAGCCTGACAGATAATGAGCACCTAGTATCAACTTGTAAATAAATAAAGGAAGGATTCTAGAGTAGCTGGGTTGGCAATACAGATTACAGAGTGGTTTTATAATCTGAAAAGCACAATACAGATGCGTCATTAGAACACAGTTTGTGAAGTTATGTCCACTCTTCTTCACTCTTGCTGTCTCTAATACCTGCACTTACTGATTCTTGCAATATCTCAGGCCTCTCTGTCTTAGGTCAGAGTCAGACCACCAGAAATTTCTGCCCCCAACAGTGAAAATATGTAGGCACTCCCACTGGAAATGTAACTGACTCCCTGTAGCAGGTAGGGGTGGGGCTCAGGCCCGGAAGCCCTCCCATCAGTACACTGGGCACTGTCAGCACTCAGATGTGGGGTCTCAACAAAACTAAGAGTGTCCCCAGTAGCTCTGACTCTGAAGTATGAAACTTCAGACAGACAAGAGCTACAGAAGAGTGCTGGAAAACACCTGGCGAACCTTTATCTGAGGCTGATCTGCAATGAGGAATTGGAGGATCCAAATGGGTAAGCACCTTGCCAAGTGGCAAAACTACGGCTTCCCAGGGAAGGGCTATGTTCAGTACCTGTCCAAATAGAAAGACCTGTTGAACACATATCTCTCCCTTGCTCTGCTATGAACCCCTAAGGGAAGAATAAACTCATGGGCACCTCTGAATCTGGCACATGGTGGGAAGGAAGGGCTGGCAGGCTGGCAAGAAGGAAGGAACTTGGGGGAAAAACCTTGGCCCCACACTTCCTACACTAGAACACAGAGCATCATTCCTGAGGTCTGAAGCTGTGAATAAGCTGTTAAACCATTATTATGATCTACTTAAACCATTATTTTCACACTGAAGCACACACACAAACACCCACCCTTGTCTCCAGCCTGTATCTTTGTACCCCTGCTCCAGAGTCTTTTTGTGCCTGAAATGTTCTTCTTCTACTTGTTTCTTACTCAGTCTTCAGACCTCAGCATAAATGTCACTTCTACGGGTCACACTTTCCTGGCAAATTACTTGACACATAATCCAGTGCTCAATAACTACCCATGGAATGAGTGAAGGCAGTCAATAAATACATTATGCCACAAAACGTAAAATTTACATCAATCGGTTACTTGAAGCTTATGGATTTAAATGAAATTTGGCAATGGGACAGAGGCTCCCAAACTCTCTCAATTCATGGAATCCCTGGTTATCTCAGTAAAATTTTGGGGGTATTCTAGGCCCAAATCAATACCTAATAGTTCCATATGGGAAGTAGTCAGGTCTAACAACCACTAAAAACCCAGCTTTGCAAAGACACAAAGTTATCAAAAGAAATGTAGATCTAACATTGAAACTGAACTACCCCAAGACAGTACTAACATGGACAGATGTGGGCTTTCACTAATGTGGACTTCCACTGCACTGGAAAATTAGGCACCTCTGGAGGTTTATTGTGGTGCCTCAGCAGTCTGGGAACAAAGACCCTATGACAGTCACTCTCCTCTGCTGTGTGACATATTTTGATGGAAAATTTTTGGATGTCCTGCCTGACAAGTCCTCCATTTCAGTGTGACAGGGTGACCATAAGATTATCTGAGGTCCCCGCAGGCACTCCAAAGATACTTTGGAAGCCCTGTGTGATCTTTCTGCCCTGTGAGTAATTTCTTCTTTCCACGTGCAGAGCTCATGGGGTCAAAGGCAAGATTTGTCAGCAACAGAAGAAAGGGAGGGAGGGAAGGAGGGGGAGAGAGAGAGAGAGAGAGAGAGAGAGAGAGAGAGAGAGAGAGAGAGAGAGAAATGGACATGAGAAAATAGAAAGAGTAATTTCTTAACTAGACCAGAGTCTTGCCACACCCCTGCCACCAACTGGCTGAGCCTCTGTAAATCTCTTAAGGGCAGTAGGTTTTGAAGTCCCCATCTGTAAAATTAGGCACAGAAAAGGGGGTATATGGAAAGACCACCCCAAAGAAAACAGATCTGACTTGATCTTTTATTATAAATTAGGTCTACACATAATTTTTTATTATAAAAGACAGAAAAGGGCATATACACTATTCCTCCTGAATTTAAACAGCCAGCCAATTTCCACTAATGGTGTGGGCCAAGGTTAGCAACTACACAGTCCCAGCACCAGCCAGCAGGCAGCCCACCACAATGCAGAAGAGATGAACAAATCACTGGCCTCTGTGTTCTAATGGCGCATCTGTATTGTGCTTTTCAGATTATAAAGCCACTCTGTAATCTGTATTGCCAACCCAGCTACTCTAGAATCCTTCCTTTATTTATTTACAGGCAGGGGCAATGGTGGACCTTCACCAGCTTCTGAAAGAACAAACAAGGTAAGAACAGAAGGCCCCTTTCCCCATCCAACTGTTTACAATATCAAAGAATAAAATCACCTTCCATGAAGCATTTGTGGCTTTCATTTACTATATTCAACTTCTGGTCAGTAAACAAGACTGGTCAACCAACCCAGCACTGACATCAGAGTGAGCCCATCACCTGATGCAGCAAGAAGGAAGTGAACAAGCAATTTAGTCGTCCCCTTCAGTATGCAAATCACCCAGCAGCAAACAGTCACTGTCACCCGGAGGCAGCCCAGTTGAGTCTGGCATCCACCCCCCAGCTTCAGTGAGAAGAGAGTCTGCCCAGGCCCAAAACCTCTGCCAAGGTTTAGTGGCTTTAAGGTGAGGGAAAATCCTCAAGGAAATAAAGACTGCTCTTGCCTAAAACTCATCCTCCAGAAACTGAGAGGTGCTCAGGGTACCTTTCCCAAGGCAGCCTGCTAAAGAGCAGTGCTCAAAAGGGCAACTGGAATAGATTTCTCTCTAACCAGTGTCCATAAAGTTCATCATCCAAACTGAGATGTCGTTGGTGTGGATTTCTTTGGGTTTATCCTCTTTGGGATTTTCTCAGCTTCTTGATTTTGTAGATTTGAGGACTTTTCAACCATTATTTTCTTCAAATACTTTTTCATCCCCACCCTCTTTCTCCTCTCTTTCTGGGACTATGATGACATAAATGTTTTTTATTAGTCCCATAACCTCCTGAGGCTCTATTCAGTTTTTTAAAAAATATTTTTAATTGATTTTAGTGAGAGGGAAAGAGAGAAACATCAATGATGAGAGATGATCATAGATCGGCTGCCTCCTGCATGCCCCCTACTGGGGATTAAGCCTGCAACCCTGGCATGTGCTCTGACCGGGAATTGAACCATGACCTCCTGGTTCATGGGCCGATGCTCAACCACTGAGCCACAACTGCTGGACTCTGTTCAATTTTATCAGTCTAGTTTCTCAGTTGTTCAGACTGGCAATTCCTACTGTTCTATCTTCAAGTTCACTGATGATTTTCTGTCTTCTTCATTCTATGGTGGAGCCATCCATTGAGGTTTTTTATTTTTCAGTATTGTATTTTTCAGTTCTAGGATGTCTGTCTGGGTCTTCTTTATATCTTGTATGATTCAAACATCTGTATCACATTGATGTTGGCATCTGTTGATTGTCTTTTCCCAGACAAGTTGAGAACTTCCTAGTTCTTAGTATGGTAAGTGATTTTTTGTTTTGTTTTAATCCTCACCCAACAACATGCTTATTGATTTTAGAGAGATGGAGAGAGAAACATTGATCGGTTGCCTTCCCACATGGGCCCCGACTGGGGACTGAACCCGCAACCTAGGTATGTGCCTGACTAAGAATCAAGCTCACAACCTTTCAGTGTACAGGGCCATCCTATAACCAGCTGACCCACACTGGCCAGGGCTAGTGAGTGATTTCTTATTGTATCCTCTCTTTTTATTTAAATCCTCTTTTTCAGGCCTCCTCTGCCACCACACTGGTGGGGGATGGAGAGCACCAACTCATTGCTGTCATTCATAGGCATAGCCCAACAGTTGCAATGCCATGGGGAAGCCTGGTGGGGGGGGGGCGTGGAATAGAGGTCTGAGGACAAAGAAAGTAAGATGGTCCAAAACAGTCAAAGAAGTTATACTAGCATCTGAGCTCGGTCATGAAAAATGAAACAGTCCACCAATCAGATAAGGGAGATAAGAGAAATCCCCGACAGAATTAGTAGATATCAAGGCCTAACCATGAAAGAAAAATAGCTACAGAATTTGGTGTAATTCAAGTGTGGTACAATGGGATGCATTTATATGTGTGGGTGTAAGGGTGGTAAGAGATGAGTCTTTTAAATGAGACTGAGACCAGGACCCAGGAGCCCTCTATGTGTCTGAAGTCTTTGGGTCCTGGGTAGCCAGTGACGATAGGGCAAGGGTGTGACATGATTAGAAAGAACTATGCCATAGGATGGTAATGCTATACACTGGTGCTTGCACCACGTCATGATATCAGTAAGTCACAGAGCCTTGACCAAGGCAGCCTAGATGAGAATATGTTCAGGCCAATGCTCCACAGCAGATGCTCAAATGCCTCTAGCTAACAACCTTTCCCCTACATAACAGCTTATGAGTGTGATCTGGAGACACATGACTGGTATTGTAAAAGCTGGATCTGTGAAAGCATGACTTGGCGAGAACCAGACAGAAGAGCCAGCATCATTCAGCACAAATTGAGCTGACAATTTGTGGAACCGGAACTGCAGCTGGTCGTGGAGAGCCTTGCAGGCTTATTTCAATCAGTCTTTCTGGAGCCTTGGCCACTTAGCCTGAACACCATGTGGGGTGAACCCACAGATCCCTAAACCCTTGGCAACATACTCCAGAGCCTTTTGTGGATATAACTTAGTAATATTGTTAAAAGTCAGCACAGGGCAATTTGTGGGTACAAGATACTTCAGAGGAGTTCCGTGAGAGAATAGAAAATATATATTGGTCTCTGTCTCTGGTTCCTGGAACAGCTCCTAAAACCCTTGGAATTTCCTGAGTGATAGAAGTGTCTTTTGTTCTAATGAGGCAGCTCCTGGATGTCTCCTGGTCACCAGAAAGACAAAGTCATGATTAGAAGCTGGGGATTTTCAGCCCCAACCCCCAAACTCCAGAAAATGGAGTTAAAATTGATGATGCCTATGTGATGAAGCCTCCATAAAATTCCAATAGTATGGAGTTTGAGACCTCCAGGTCAGTGAACACATCCACATACTGAGGTGACATACTCCCACTTCCACAGGACAGAAGCTCCTGCACTCAGGACCCCCTCACACCTTGCCCTATTAACCTCTTCAGCTGGCTGTACATCTACACCCTTTATCATGTCCTTCAATAAACTGGTCAAGGTAAGTAACTGTTTTCCTGAGTTCTGTGAGCCACTCTAGCAAATTAACTGAACCCAAGGAGGAGGTCATTAGAACCCCCATTGATAGCCTTCCGTCAGTAGCACCTAGACTTGTAACTGGCATCTGACAGGGTGGTCTTCTGGGATCTGATGACATATCTGCAGGTAGACAATGTCAGAATCGAGTTAAATTGTAGAACTCCCAGCTGTTGTCACAGAAAATGAAGGGTTGTGATTGTGGTAGTAGTGTGAGAGTAAAGGAAAGACTCAGGAGGGAAGACTGGGTTTTTCTAACACAAGTTCATCCTCCTGACCATTCCTTTGCCTCAATTAAGTTTGAATTCAAATAAGGCAAAGAGAAACACAAATTTGAGACTTGCCTTAATTTACTCAGGTGCTGGTCAAACCAGTTCTGAAGGCTGCTTCTGCCTCTAGTACAGCCGTGGGCAAACGGATCCGGCCCATTCGGCTGTTCTATCCGGCCCGCAGAGCCGAAAGAGCGGAGGGTTCTCTTGCTCTCCCCTCTGCTCCTTCACCAGCAGCAGTGTTAACATGGCAACGTCGGGAAACACGGCCGCAGCTCCTTCTTCTGAGTGAGGAACAACCTCAGTAGAAGGAACAACCTCTCAGTCTTCCAGAGGCTCCTTGTAATGCCCGCGGACGCGTCTCCCGACATCACCCTGGGAATGCGTAGACACGTTATCGTGGTGATGTAGGGAGACACGTCCCTGGAGAGCACAGTATCAGAGCCTTTCTGAGGTAAGATTAAGAGCTCTACTCAAACACAATTTTTTCCTGTTCCCACATTCTGTACATCACAATGACTTGTTAATAAAACAACAAAGACTTTCAGCTTTTAGGGCTTGTATCCACTGCAGTTTTTTTTCCCACTGCGGACGCGTGCAGCAGGGAAAAAGACACACAGAGGACATGTCACACTAGCCATGCTGTGGCTGCATTTTTTTGCTGATACGGATGCGGTATCAGTAACGCTACCGTGGCCACTAACTGCATGTGTTAGCGGCAAAATAAATGCATTTTGTGCTGCGTTTGCTTCTCCCCCTTGTGCCTGTAAAAATGCGTGCTACAGGGCATTTGTGTTAACATGCACCACTGCACATTAGCATCAATGCCAACATGATGGAAACCTGTGTACCCTGCATTAACCCTAGCTGCGCTGCATTGCAGTACTGCACCACACTGCAACGGCAGCACGGCTAGTGTGAACAAACCCTAATTCAGTGGGTTGAACAAAAAGATTGTATAGAAATGTGATGAACTAAAGATTTTATTACAAAATCGATTAATTTCAGGGTTTCAGAAGTAATTGGACAAATGAAAAACTGAAAATCAAATGTTCATATCTAATACTTGGATGAAACCCTTTCCTGGTAATGACAGCCTGAAGTCTTGTACTTATGGACATCACCAGATGCTGGGTTTTCTCCTTTGTAACGCTCTGCCAGGCTGTCACAGTAGGGGTATATATATAAATATCCTGCCATTTCCAGCTTTTAATAAGAAAAACTGTTGCAATGGGCATTTAAAAGTGGCACTTGGTTGTTTTTATAGAGTCCAGTGGATGCAATCTGACATTGATAATGGGCTCTTTCACACTATGTGCACTGCGGCTGTTTTTTTGCCAGTAACGGAAGTGCTAGTGGTAACTACTGGTTACCCATGTTTTGCACTGCCCTAGCACCTCCCATACAAGTGTGTCTGGAAGACACAGCAATGTGCAGCTATGTGTGTTACCATAAACAAAGGGCCTGTGTGAAAGATACACAGGTTTCCTATGGAGGAAAGGGTTGTTCTCTATGGTCAGGGTGTGCCTCTGTCCCATGTCTGAACTTTTTCAGATGATTTTGTTATATATATATATTTTTTAGAAGACCAAAAATGTTATAGTAGAGCAAATTTAATCACTTGTTTTTATACTTTACTGTCTTATTTTAGTAAAGAATTTAATAAGAGAACAGTACTATTGGTTTTAGCCCAATATTAAACATGAGTGGACCAAAGAAAAGGAAAGTGGTCAGTGAATGCCGAGTGTTTAAGAGGGAGTGGACAACAAAATATTTTTTCACCGAAGTCCGATCAATGCCGGTATGTCTGATATGCCAGGAAACACTTGCAGTCTTCAAAGAGTACAATCTCAGCTGTCACTTTGCCACAAAGCATGGCAACTATGCTAGCAAGCAGTCACCTCAAGAATGGGAGGCTACTGCACAGAGGTTGATGGCTAAATTACAGGCTCAGCAAAATGTCTTTCACGGACAAACTGCAATTCAAGAGACAACTACCAAAGCAAGTTTTATGCTATCATTCAAATTAGCAAAAGCTAGCAAACCTCTCTCTGAAGGCGAGTTTTTGAAAGAATATATGATAGAGACAGCAGGTCTCTTGTGTCCAGAGAGCAAAGGCAAGTTTGAAAAACTCAGCTTATCGTGCAGGACAGTGACTCTGATTGATGAAGACTTGGCCAGAAAGTTAAATAGTAAGGCAGAGTTCTTTAAGTTTTATTCACTAGCATTGGATGAAAGTAATGACGTAAAGGACACTGCTCAGCTCTTAATTTTTATCCGAGGGATTAGTGACAATTTTGAAATTACGGAGGAGTTTTTAGCCATGGAGCCACTGAAAGGAAAAACACGGGGAGAGGACTTGTATGACCGGGTGTCTACTGTCATCGAGAAAATGAAGCTACCATGGAGTAAACTTGCTAATGTCACGACAGATGGATCTCCAAATTTAACTGGAAAAAATGTTGGACTGCTAAAAAGAATTCAGGATAAAGTGAAAGAGGAGAACCCTAACCAAGATGTTATTTTTCTTCACTGTATTATTCACCAGGAATCATTGTGCAAGTCTATATTACAACTTAATTATGTTGTTAATCCAGTCGTAAAGCTTGTTAATTTCATTTGAGCAAAGGGACTTCAGCACCATCAGTTTATTAAGTTTCTGGAGGAAACTGATGCGGATCACCACAACTTACTTTACCACTCTCGTGTCCGCTGGTTGAGTTTGGACAAAGTTTTCCAACGAGTGTGGGAGCTCAAAGAAGAGATTGGTGCATTTTTGAAATTAAAGGGGAAGTCTGACGAATTTACTGAGCTGAGTGACAAGAATTGGCTGTGTGACTTTGCATTTGCTATAGATATATTTTCACATTTGAATGAGCTAAATGTGAAGCTACAGGGAAAAGATCAGTATGTACATGACATGTACACTAATGTGAAAGCCTTTAAATCGAAGCTGATTTTCTTTTCCAGACAAATTTCAGACAAAGTCTTCACTCATTTTGCCACACTAGCCACACAGAAGGAGACCATCCAAAACGTGAATACAGCAAATCACTGGATGACCTGCATGCAGAATTCTGTCGTCGGTTTTCTGATGTTGAAAAAATTGACCAGTCACTTCAACTGATGGCCTGTCCTTTGTCACAAAACCCTGAAACAGCACCAGAAGAGGTGCAACTGGAACTCATCGATCTTCAGTCTGACTTTGTCCTAAAGGAGAAATTCAGCTCTCTTGAACTAAGAGACTTTTATGCTTCACTTAATGAAGCCACTTTTCCAAACATCCGGAGGATGGCACAGAAGATACTGGTGCTGTTTGGGTCAACCTATGTTTGTGAGCAGACATTTAGCGTCATGAACATAAACAAAGCCCCTCACAGATCCAGCTTAACTGACGAACACCTCAGATCTATCCTGAGAATAGCCACAACAAAACTAACTCCAGACTTTGATGCATTAGCTAAAAAAGGAGACCAACAACACTGTTCCCACTGAAGTTGATGTTTTAAAGACCAAAAACCTTTCAACCCAGTCTACATTGCCATCTACATCTACGTCCTGGGCATAATTTGGAAGTTGCACTAAAGAAAATCTTTAATTTACTGTTTACACATTTTGTTCTTTTCTATTTGTTTTAGTTTTAAATTATTTTATTATATTTAAGTTTAATTTGAAAGGCTTTTGTACCTTTCCTTTGTTAGGCAATTTTATTTTGCCTTTGCCATCTTCAATATAAGGTATGTTATTGTGCTATGATTCCTCCATTTTTTGAAGTTTCAAATTATAATAATTAGTGTTTACATTCTTCTTGTTAAAATGTTTGAAATGAATAAAACTATTGAAATAAAAAAAAAAGACCGTACCCTTTTATGTAATGATGTTTACTTTGAATTTATATTAGTTCACACAAACACTCCATCCATGCTTTTGTTCCAGCCCTCTGGTCCAGTTTAAGAACCCATTGTGGCCCTCGAGTCAAAAAGTTTGCCCATACCTGCTCTAGTACATCGGCAGGAATAAGGGGTGACAGTCTGAAAAGAACCCTTAGAGAGCAATCAGACCCGACACCCTCCCCTGCCAAACACACACGCAGCAAGCCTGTAGCACAGACAATAATGCACCCTCCCCGTTTTACAGAAATGAGAATGAGATGGGCCAATGTCCATATGACCTCCCAAAGTGAATGTGCACTAAGGGCTCATTAATAGAGGTACAGATGGACTCCACATGTAGCATCAAGGACAAACTGGAACACAACCAGAAAGAGTTCCCAGGAAGGTGCAGTCCCAAAACATGTCACGTGAGAAACAGTAAAGAACTGGAAAGTTTACTATTCTAAGGAAAAGGAGAGTCAGAGGCAGCTGATACCTTCTTTGGGTTGTCAGAAAACAGAGAAAGGAGAGGCCCCAAAGTGCAGAAGTGGTGCCTGGTGATGGAGGGAAGAGTTGTACACACTCTGTAAGAAGAGCTTTCTGACAAAGGTGCCTGGAAAAGAACAAACTGCTGTGAGGCATGGCCCCCTATCTTAGCAGATGTGCCAACAGAAGGCTGGGTGATCTGAGTTTAATGACAGAGAGAGTACCTGCCATCCTAGGGGCCTGGGACACAGACCCACCAAATTAATGCTCATTAAATGGAACTGGCTGATTGGTAACAATGTTGAGGGAAATCCCAAGGCTCTGACCTTTAATACTTAAATGCTGACTCCTGGATCTCTTGCATTGAACACTCTGAATGAATTCTCTCTCTCTCTCTCTCTCTCTCTCTCTCTCTCAGTTTACATTAAATAAGAGCTAGGGAAAGCAAGGATGCAATGACAGACATCCCACAGTGATATGTGATCCCATAGCATATCCTAACGCCCCAGGAAAGAGGCTTAGGATAGATCTCTGAAAATGAAAATGGCAGGAAGGGTGAAGTACTAACTCTTTCATTTAAAAAAACTGGTCCCATATGTTTTTGCTCAGCTAAGGAAACCATCAACAAAATGAAAAGACAAGCAACTGAATGGGAAAACATATTCCCCTGATAAGGGATTAATATCCAAAATTTATAAGGAACTTATAAAACTCAACGCAAAAAAAAACAATTAAAAAATGAGCAAAGGACCTGAATAGACACTTTTCCAAAGAGGATATACAGATGACCAATAGACATGAAAAGATGCTCAATGTCACTAACCATCAGAGAAATGCAAATTAAAACCACAATGAGATATCACCTTACACCTGTAAGAATGGCTACCATCAACAAGTGTTGGTTAGGATGGAGAAAAGGGATCCTTTGTGCACTGTTGGTGGGGAATGCAAACTGGTACAGCCACTGTGGAAAACAGTATGGAGCTTTTTACCTCAAAAAATTAAAAAGGGAACTGCCTTATGACCCAGTGATTCCACTTCTGGGAATTTATCCAAAGAAACCCAAAACACTAATTCGAAAGAATATATGCACCCTATGTTCATTGCAATGTTATTTACAATAGCGAAGATTTGGAAGCAGCCCAAGTGTCCATCAGTAGATGAGTGGATAAAATAGCTAGGGTACATTTACTAGTACACAATGGAATACTACTCAGCTGTAAAAAAAAAAAAAAAAAGAAAAGAAAATTTTACCCTTTGAAACAATGTGGATGGATCTGGAGAACATTATGCTAAGTGAAATAAGCCAGTCAGAGAAAGACAAGTACCATATGATTTCACTATATGTGGAATTTAATGAACAAACTAAACTACCTTGCAAAACAGAGACAAACTCACAGATAGAGAGCAGGCTGACAGCTCTCAGGGTGGGGGTTGGCAGGAAGCATGGAGGGACTGAGCAAAAAAAAAAGAAAAACAAGACAAAGCACTCATGGATACAGACAACAGTGTGGTGACTGGGGACTGGGGAGAGGGAGGTGGGTGGAAGTGGTAGAGGGTATAGGAGGATGAATGGTGATGGAAATAAAATAAAATTTAATTTAATTTAATTAAAAACAAACAAAAACTGGTCCTAACAACAGTCTGTGCTTCACACAGAGTTGTCTCAGCGTTATCAAGGAGCTTCTTACCGGGTAAATGGCCTGGCTCCCCCCAGCACACCATTATCATGTCCTAATTATGTCTTTAAAACCCAACTCCAGGCCCTGGCTGAGTAGCTCAGTTGGTTAAAGCGTTCTCTCAGTACACCAAGGTTGCAGGTTTGATCCCTGGTCCAGGCACATACAAGAAACAACCAAAGAATGCATAAGTAAGTGGAACAACAAATCCATATATCTTTCTCTCTCTCCCTCTTCCCCCCCGCCCCACCTCAAAAATTAATAAATAAAAAAGACACAACTCGGGCTGCACAGATGCTGCTCCCTAATGGTACTTTCACTGCTCCTTCTGGCTCCAAGAGGGAGGACTCGGTATCTGCAAACAGTGACAGAGAGGAAAAGGAATGCAGGACTCAGGCACCTCAACAACCATTTGTGCCAGAATTTCCAGACTCTCCCTGCACAGCCACCACTTCCCAGACTTGTCTCACCCTGCTCAAATGTTTGATTAAAAGCCAGGCCAGCCCTAGCCTGTTTGGCTCAGTGGATAGAGCATTGACCTGTGGACTGAAGGGTCCCAGGTATGATGCTGGCCAAGGGCACATGCCCAGGTTTCGGGCTCGATCCCCAGTGGGGGGCGTGCAGGAGGCAGCCAAACAATGATTCTCTCTCATCATTGATGTTTCTATCTCTCTCTTCCTCTTCCTTCCTCTCTGAAATCAATTTAAAAAATACTTTTAAAAAAAGGGAACTTTAAAACAAAGAAAATGTATTCTGTTTTATAAACATTTTTTTTCATGCTGCTAGAGGACCCTTTATAAGGATATTTCCTTTGGCTGTCCAATAGTCTACTGACTTGATGTACCATTACTTACTTAATTACTTCCCTATTCTTCATTCATTGAAATATTTTTGATCACATAAATATATACGGACACGAGAGAGAAAAGCACAGCTCTGCTATGCAAAAGTTCACAATCTGGTCAAGGAAACACAGAAAACACTGTAGTCAAATGTGAGAAATGCAATAAAACCACAGTGCTGTGAGGATAGAGAAGTGACTAACCTGCCCCAGGAAAATGGGGGGATACTCCACAAATGGGCAATTTTAGCAGGGTTGTTTCCAATTCCTCACTTTGTTAAATAAGAGTAGCAGTGGTTGCCCACTATAAGCAAGCATGGGGCCTGGCACTTCTTGGGTGTATGTATGTTACTATGTCAGCCACCTCCCACGGAAATTACTATTATGGCCTAAAATGATGAGCTCAATGCTCAGATCAGTTTAAATGGTTTGTGTGATGTGGTAAGTTGTAGAGACTAAATTAAAATGTGTGTCTACAAAAATAAATAAATAAATAAAATAAAATGTGTGTCTACTTCTGAAGTCCATTCTGATTTCCTCCCTAAATAATATTAATAAAAGCATCTTTAAATAAAAAAGATTTTCTCTCTAAAAAAATTCCTTAAATTCTCAACTAGATTTGAATTTATAGAACTCTTGCTAGATACATTGTCTTCAAATAGGATCAATCTCTAGCCAAGCTAATAAGAAAAAAGCGGGGGGGGGGGGGGGTTTGACATAAATTACTAATATAGGGAATAAAAGAGGAGACATCATTAGATTCTAGAGACATTACTATGGTAACATGGGAAATTATGAACAACATTATGCTAACATTTGATAACTTAGATGAAATGGACAAATTTCTTTATAAACATACACTATCAGAGCTCATCCAAGAAAAATAGATAACCTGAAAAGTTTAAAATAATCCAAATTCCATTGTTAAAACACTTCACCAAAAATGAATACCAGGAGCAGATAGCATTGGTAAATTCTAAACATTTAAGGAAGAAATAATACCAATTATATACAACACCTGTCAGAAATAGATTTTCCAACTCATTTTATGAGGCCTGTGTTACCCTAATACCAAAACCAGACAAAGATAGTACCAAAAGAAAACAAAAAACAACTACAAACCAACATACCTTAAAACATAGATGCAAAAATCTAAAATATTAGCAAATTTAAAAAGATACTACAACTTATAAAAAAGATACTACATCATGATCAAATGGAGTTTACTCCAGGAATAAAGGTTGGTTTGATATTCAAAAACAATATAATTTACTCAAATAGGCTTAAAAAAAAAAAACACCATATGATCATCTTAATAGATGGAGAAATAGTATCTAACAAATTCAACATCCATTCATGATGAAAACACTGGGCAGACTGGGAATAATAGAGAACTACTTTAACCTGATAGTCATGGACATGTTATTACAATAATAGTACTGACTTAATTGGGTTATTGTGAGGGTTAAGTAAGCTGCATTTGTAAAGGTTTAGAGCAGTGCCTAGCACAGAGCATGTAATAAATGTAGCTGTTACTATTAAAAGTTCTGAATAAGAAATAAACAACAACCAAAAATTAAGTAGCTGCAGCTATGCTATGAAAACAAATGACCTACTGCTACATGCAATAATACGATGAATCTCAACAGATGTAATATTGAATGAGAGAAGTCAAATATGAAAAAGGACCAAACATTTATAGTTTAACTTCAAGAATAGACAAAGTAATCTATGGTGATAGATATCAGAATAGTGGTTATCTTTGGAGCAAGGGTCATGAGTAGGAGACAAAAGGGAAGCTTCTGGCATGCTGGACAATGTGTATCTTGACCTGGTATTTCCAGGGTAGTTACAGGGGGAGCTGATCTATATAAAAATTCGTGAAGCTGTACATTGAAGGTTTGTGAAACTTACTATACACAAGTTACTGCAAAATAAGTAAGCATCTAAAATACAATAGCATATGTGCTATGGCCCCAATGATGTAAATATTTATGTATGTGTATGCAAAAGATGATATATAAAAGGATCATCACAAAAATATTATGTCAGGGGTGAGAGTTTATTTTTCCCCCACTTTATGTTTAATGTATTATTTACAGTCTTTTTTAAAAAAATAATAAGCATGTGTTATTTACCTAATCAGAAAAATATTCTTAAAGCTATTTTCTTATGGGAAAAAAAACACACACACACACCCTGGCCCCCAGGTCCAGGGATTCCCTTCTTGGAATGTGCCTCTCACTGGGCCAGTGACATGTTCACTGCAGCACTGCTATGTTTTCAATCCAAATTACAGAATGCTGTGCAGTAGTTAAAAATAATTAGATGAAATTAATGGCACGTTAGACTGCCAAAACACATTAAATAAAAAAGAAAGTCATATCCTCATTATGAAGCAATTAGTGAAATAAAAGGAAAATTACATATTTCTCCAGAAAATGATCCAAGAGGATAGGTACAATATAATGGTGATTTCCTGAATGTCTAGAATATGATTGGGGTGGTGGGTATCTAAAGAGAGCTTTGCTTTGTCTGTCCTTTTATAATGAGACATCTGATAGTCATGTGCTACTTTGGAAACTAAAAATAAATATATGGGAGCTGGATAGCATACTGAAGAAGGAAGTTACAAATATGGGAAGAGAGAATGAGAAATGAACACTGTGGTGTTGGACTGAAATTGGAGGTATCCATGTGCACAATGTTTTTTAAAAAATATATTAAGATAGATCTAGACATATGTATATGATTATGTGTATTTCCTAGTTTTTTCTGCTGAGAGGGCCTAGACTTAACTCAGGAACAAGGAGCCATCTTGGTTTCTAAACCATTCTCCATCTAAAGGAACCAGGGCTCCTTGGAAAAATGGCTGACTCCAGAATTAGGGAAGGAAAAGTAGTGAATAAACCTGAAGCATTTTGCTGTGCTAAATAATAGGGAAGGGCTTGAGTAATGATAGGACATGTCCGAAATCTACGAGGATGGGGGCGTTGACTCACTGGCCAAATCTGGGACGATTTGAACATAAAGAACATAGTGACAGATTATAACCCATAGGATGAAAAAAATAACCTATGAGTCAATACTGATATATATATAGATGAATAAATACATGGGCAAAAAGAGAAAGTTCTTCATTACAGAAGAATGCCAGCTAATAAATGTAGAAGAAATGAAAGACAGAAAACCACTAATTAGCAACCACCATAGTTATAACTATCTCAGACAAGAATTATGAATGCTAGCCCTAGCCGGTTTGGCTCGGTAGAGAGAAGAGTCCCAGGTTCAATTCTGGTCAAGGGAACATGACCGGGTGGCAGGCTCGATCCCCAGTGGGGGGCATGTAGGAGGCAGCCAATCAATGATTCTCTCTCATCATTGATGTTTCTATCTCTCTCTCCCTCTTCCTTCCTCTCTGAAATCAATAAAAAAAAATATTAAAAAAAATTATGAATCTAAAACTTGTGGGTAAAAGTTTGTTGAGAAACTGATTGTTACATAGGGGAAAATAGAATTTCATAATGGAGAACCTGGCTGACACCACCATAACCAAGTGATCAAAGTTAACAGCTCCAATATTGGGGAAAAGTGACATCACCTGCCACCTGATATGATGTTCCTGTGTTCCTAAGTACACAATACCATTTCTGTGATATCCTGCCAAAAATACATAACCTTAATTTTATCATGAAGAAACATCAGACAAATCCAAACTGAGGAATATTCTACAAAGAAATGGCATGACTTTTTCAAAAATGTCAAGGTCATAAAAGACAGAAAAAGACTGAGGAATCAGTCTACATCAAAGAAAACTAAAAAGTGGTTACAGTTAAATGAAATCTTGGACCAGGAAAAAAATTGTTTTTCTTTTGTTATAAGACATTAGTGGCAAAATTTGAAAAAAACTCTATGTTTAGACAATATAGTATTTACAATGTTCATTTCCTGATACTGATTATTGTACTATGATTATGTAGGAAAATGACCTTGATTTTTAGAAAATAAACACTTAAGTACTTAGGAATAAATGAGCACCATATCTCAACTAGGTCAATAAAAAATGTTTAAAAACATGTATAGACAGAGAAAATGATAAAGCAAACACAGAATAATGTTAATACTTAGGAATTTTAATTGAAGAGTATTCAAGAATTCTTTGGATTATTTTGGCAACTTCTCTGTAAATCTGAAACAATTTCAGAATAAAGAGCCAAGAATAATATCTGCCTACTGAAGAGATATGCTACATTAAAAAACAAAGTTAAAGAAAATGCAATCCAAACACCTACTATTTGTTTATGTTCTACCCATTTTTTTACATGTATACTATAAAGATATATTTATTTTTAATATTATTGAGTGCATACTACATACAATTTTTTAAATTTATTTTCAATTTTCCAGATTTTTAAAAATTGAATTTATTGGGGTGACATCAGTTAATAAAATTATATAGGTTTTGCCCTGTGGTGTGACTCAGCTTGGAGCATCATTCCATACACCAAAAGGTCACGGGTTCAATTCCCAGTTAGAGCACATACCAACGTTGCAGGTTCAATCCCTGGTCAGGGTGCAACCAATCCATGTTTCTCTCCCACATTGATGTTTTTCTCTCTCCCTCTCCCTTTCCCTCTCTCTAATACCAATAAAAACATATCCTTGGGTAAGAATTCAAAAAATTATATAGGGTTCAGGTGTATAATTCTATAATACATCATCTCTGTATACCATATTGTGTATTCACCACCCCAAGTATACTACATATAATTTTGTTTTGCTTTTTTCATTTATTAAATTGTAAACATTGTAAATTCTCAAATGTTATTCCAGTCTATAAATATAATCATTTTTTCCAATGTAACAAATAATGCCGTGATAAACATGATGAATATTTTTTCAAGATAAATCTTCATGCACCTCTAATTACTTCCTTAAAAATAGTTTCTGAGCTTATCTTAGAAATATTTCTGAATCAATAGAAATAAGTATTTTTAAGGCTCTTGAGTTGCTGTCAAATAATTTTCCAAAAAGCAATTCATTTTTAACATTTCTTTGCAGCTCTCCCTCTATAACAGTGGTTCTCAACCTTTCTAATGCCACGACCCTTTAAAACAGTTCCTCATGTTGTGATGACCCCCAACCATAAAGTTATTTTCGTTGCTACTTCATAACTGTAATTTTGCTATTGTTAATGAATCATAATGTAAATATCTGTGTTTTCTGATGGTCTTAGGCTCTACAGCAGCGGTTCTCAACCTGTGGATCGCGACCCACAGGTTGAGAACCGCTAGCAGGGTCGCCTAAGACCATCAGAAAACACACATATTTACATTACGATTCATAACAGTAGCAAAATTACAGTTATGAAGTAGCAACGAAAATAACTTTATGGTTGGGGGTCACCACAACATGAGGAACTGTATTAAAGGGTCGTGGCATTAGAAAGGTTGAGAACAACTGCTCTATAAGACCCATTGCTAACCAGGAGAGAAGAGAGCAACTCTAAAAAGCACTGTGCTCACAAAAGCCTCTGAGGCAACCAATTCCAATCATATGTCACACGGATGTTTGTTTCTCCCTCCCTCCCTCCCTCCTTTCCGGTCTCTCTGAAAAGCAATGGAAAAAATATCATTGGGTGAGGATTAACAAACACACACACAAAATACCCCACATAGCTTAGAACTCAGAACTCTTGCTAAACCCCAGTGTCCCTCTGTCCCCATTTTTCTACCATCATTAGACAACATCAGCTCAATCTCTGCAATCTTCCACTGGCCAGAACGGAAAAACTATGGCATTTAATCCAACTTCACCTGTTTGCTGTGGCGTAAACAGTAGCCTGTACTTGTTCCAAACCATTTTAACAGAGTTATTAAAAACTCACAACAATATAAACCAGTCAGTAATAAACAGATGCCATGGTGATAGAGGACTGTCCTGCAGTGTCTATAAAAGCATCCACAATGAATACACCCCATCTACAAGACTGTGTATCAGCATAAACCACTGGCTAATGACAGTTTCATATTGCCCTGACCATGTTCTCTTAATGAGTAGGAAGATAAACTCCTCTGAAGCTGGCCTGACATTATACCATGCTGTCACCTGGGACAGGTATACTAGGTCACTCAAGGTGCTCCTGACACTGACAGTGTAATGCTCCCTCTGACAGACACTATGAGGAGAGCTGTGTACTCAGCTGCAGCGGGCTGTGGGGACACAGCTGAGTTTTAAGAACCACGGCGCCACTGCATCTGCTGTGGCTTCCTGTTAGAAAAGACGCCTACCACATCAAATAGTACACCTGTGTGAGGGGAAAGGTGTCCTCCTCTAAGCATCAACCCATACCCAAGTGCCTTAATGCATACTTATGCAATGTCCAGTGTAGGCAAGGTGACTGCTCTGCACTTGACCTCCATAAAGGGTCTAGGTAGTTCAAGCAGCTTTTTCCTTGTGACTTCACCACCTCAGCATATAACTTCTAGGTTTTCTGAGATGGGGAGAAGACTATGGGAGGAATCAGCCCCAGGTCTTAAATGCTTCAGGCCAGAAGTGACACATATTACTCCCTCTCAGAGGTTGCTAGCCAAAGCTAACCTCAAGAGGGATAAGAAATGTGGGGGAGCACAGAAATATGCAGTGAGCAGTAAGTGTCTGCCACAGGTGTGTAGAGCTTGTTCAACGTGATGAGGAGACAGCAGCAGAACTACTAGGAGTCTAGCTGCTCAAGGATTCATGACCTATAAACTGGACTTTTTAAAATACAGATATAATTCACTTACCATAAAAGTCACCATTCTAAAGTGTATAATTTAATGGTATATTCACCCATTGTGCAACCATCACTGCTAATCCCAGAATAGTTTCATCACCCCAAAAAGAAATCTCATACCCATTCTGGGCTTTTCTTCCCTTTTTTGCTCTGGAAATCATGGAAGAACCTCTATACTATGTATCCTTAACCCTAGGTTCCATTCTCCCCACCCCCACCATTTTCTATTTGTCTCATCTATTTTTTTTCCTAAATAAATACTATAACAATAATTAATATAATTAAGCACTTAAACTATTACATTCTACTATTTCATTTCATCCTTACAAGGCCCTCTGACGTATAGGAACCATAATTATCTCAAAGATTCAAGTCTGTGTCCAAAGTCAGGGAATTGATATGTGGTAGAAGCAGGATTCAAACCAGGGTAACTGGCAATAGAACCACTCTGTCATCCACTTGCATGCCCTTCGAAACCTTTTTAGAACAAGGCAAAGTTACAAATAGAAGTTGCTTCCTTAATGACCTGGGATTCATTTTGCAGTTGGCATCCTGGTTGTACCATCAGGTGAAAGTATTACTCAAAATTAAATACACCCTAGAGGCATGGTAGAAGTTGGTGTGTGGCTGGAGCTATCCTGTATTTCTGTTCCCCTAGTGATCAAGAAGCCTGGCATAACATGGTGCTCAATACATATATTTGCCCAATTACTGAATCAATAAAATCTTCCAAACCAGAGTTATCACTCCACACACAATGATACAGCATGCTGGCTCTTTAGCCATGAGCATCTGAACAGAACCGGTGCTTCCTTCTGAGAACTCTTGGTTCTGCTTAAAGTCACCCACTAAGGGGCAAGAAGCCAAGCCAGGCTTTTCAATTTTCATAGCAAAATGGCAGGACACTACTCATAAGATGTGCTTAAAAACCTCAGGACCTCCACTGTGACTGTCTGTTTCCTACTTCTGGCAAAGGGTCCCTCTGTACTCACTTTCCCGGATTCTCCCGCTTTACCCCTGATGATAAAATACATCACTCTGAATCTATTCTCTTGCTCCCATCCCCTATATCTGCCCTTACTATTATACTAGAGCCTAAAGTTCTCTGTCCTTAACCCAAGATGGGTCCCAGAAAGGGCTACTTACCTGTGGGTCATGCTCTTCTGTTCTTTAGAATATTCCCTCCACCCCTGCCCTTAAGCCATCATCATCCTATAGATCTTGTACACACATATTCAGTCCCAGCATCTCAAAGAGGGCCTAGTACACATGAAATGCTCTACAAACACCTGCTCAATCATAATAGCTTCCCTTGACTGATTTTTGGTACAATTACCTGCCTCTCAGGGTCCTTCTCTCAATGGTTTTGCTGAAAAGAGTGTGGGCCTTGACAGTCAACAAACTTAAAAGCCAGGTGAGCCATGAAAGAACATGGGCTTTACAGGTAAACAGACCTTGCTTCAAACCCCAAATATGCCATCTACAAGCCATGGGGGCCCTTTACTTATGACATTACTTATCACTCAACCTCAGTCCCCTCGTTGACCATCCACAGAGTTATGATCATCACATTGGACATAAAACATCCAACACAGGACCTGACTTACAACATACATTCAAAGGTTAAACTAGATCCCTTTTATTCATTTCATTAGAATTTTTAAAATAAATAAATTTATTCATGTTTTTGGCATCCAGGTAGCTGACCTAGAAATATCTAAATAGACGTAGACTACTGTGGGATGGGGACTCAAGTTCTTTCTCTTCTTAATAATTACTGAATTAAATTTTTAATAAACTATCAATTGCTGGAAGAACTTAAAACATTTACAATTTTACACCTACATGGAAAACTAAAATCCTATAAAAAGTTCAGGTGGCACCTTAGAATAATCTTGAAAAATACAGATAAGACTCAATATTAACAGTCAATATGCAGAAGAAAGCTTAGCAGTATACTTGGGAGAGAGAAAGCATAATCAGTCATTTATCTATTTATTCCTTCATTCACCCAGTTAGTATTTAGTGAATGACTACCTTTACACCTGGCATTGCTGCATGCACTGGCTCATACTCATGGAAATGATGAGAAGTTCCCTGTCCTCACTGAATTCACAGTCTACTCCAAGCATATTGCCATTAGGCAGAGGGAGATTTAGACTCGTTTTATTATAAGCTACGTCCATATCCTTTATGGAAGTAGATGGAAAGGGAAGAAAAACACAAAACAATAAGACAGTGAGGGCAATTGTAAATTCTAGAGCAAAGGAGGGGTGATAAAAACAGGGCTGTAAGCCCTGGCTGGTGTTGCTACTGGTTAGAGCATAGGCCTGCACACCAAAGGGTCACAGGTTCAATTCCTGGTCAAGGGCACAAAACTGGTCTGGGCACATGCAGGAGGCAACCAAGTAATGTATCTCTTTCTCTCATCAATGTTTCTCTCTTTCTCCCTCTCTCCTTCCTTCCCTCCCTCCCTTCCAGTCTCTCTGAAAAGAAAGAAAAGAAAAATCAATGGAAAAAATATCCTTGGGTGAGGATTAAAAACAAAAAATAGGGCTGTGAGATCAATCTAGCAATGGTACCATGGGCAGGTCTTCAGAGTGGGGAAGGAATTACGGACTCAGAAGGCCACTTATGGGTCTAGCACAACCAGGAAATAACAAGGGGCTACAATAAGGCTATGGCAGTGGAAAGAGATTCAAAGACAAAAACAATGAAAGGACAGCAACATGGTGGAAATCCAGAACGAAGACAGGAAAAAGGGACAGATGTCATTTGTCCTTAGAGCTTTAGAGACCTGGAAGATGGTGAGGTCACTAATTGGGATGAGATCTTGCTGGTGGGGTTTCCAGGTAGGCCATGGGCCATGGGCTTTTTCATCTCTGTTGTCATGCTAAATGACCTTTTAGAGTTTGCAAGTTATATTACCTAAGGAACGTCATCCAACAGGTCCACATAACACTGCAAAGGTTCCGAAACCAACAAATGCTCTTCCTTACAAGACCACAAATCCCTGACTCTATGCCTGGAATGTGTCCCCACCTAAATGCCCCCCACTCCCCACGCACAATTGGCTAATATATTCTCCTGTATATTCAAGAACCATCATCCCTCTTTGCAGTGTTAGAAACTGACCCTAAATGACCTAAGATACAAAATGAGCAAATCTGGGTTTAGAGAAGGTGAGAACGAGTTCATGTGTTCCTACTGTCCTCAAACCTTTGTACAGATCCAGCCTACTCAATGCAATGATGATGTGTGCTTGTGAGGATCGAAGTACTGCAAGATCATGGTGCTCATACATAAGCACCAAAGGAAGAGGGAATGTGGAAGGCTGATCTTGGCAAACCGGGTGGGGTGGGCAGGACCACAGGAAAAGGCACTAAAGATAAAGCTATGGGGAGATTAAAAAATGACTAAACATAATTCATAAATGTCACCTGGAAGTAAATTATATAAGTCCCACATCAGAGGGCACACTCCACAGAATCCATTTCCCCGTTATTACAACCAGGTAGACAAAAGCCAACTACTTCCATTCTATTTTTCTACCACAGGATGTCTCCTAAAGAATCCAATTCTCTGAGAAACAGTCCACAGCTGATGGCACCAGAGTTTGACCCAACATTATATTCTAGTCTTGAAACTGATTAATTTCTGGGAGCATCTGTACATTCTCTAAGCTGTGCACAGACACTGTGCAAAGGATATTAGAATGCCTCACCCTCCAGCACCACAATTACAAGATAATGCTTATATTTCTCCCCAACATAGTCATCTTTACAGGTAAAATAAATAAGCCCCCCACATCAGCAGTTTTCTCCATAAGCCACTCAGAAGGTCCCCCAGGTGCTTTGTTCAAAACATACCCAAGCATTAACCAAGCTGCCACACCAACCATGCATAACAGAGGCTGATGAACCTGGCTCCAATGGACCCAACCAACAGGAGCCACTAATCTTCAAAGAGCCATAGTTTGCCCTGGCCGGTGTGGCTCAGTTGGTTGAGCATCATCCCATGCACCAAAAGGTCACCAGTTCAATTCCTGATCAGTGCACATGCCTGGGTTGCTGGCTTGATCAAAGGAGGGGTGATAAAATCAATGTAGGTAGGGGGCATGCAGGAAGCAGCCGAAGGATGTTACTCACATCAATGTTTCTCTCTCTCTCTACCCTCTTCCTCTCTCTCTCAAATCAATAAAAACGTATTTTTTAAAATTCAAAGAGCCATGGTTTGCCCATGGGAAGCCTCTGCCACCTTCACACACACACACACACACACACACACACACACACACACACACACACACACCAACAGTTATACAATTAATGTAACCACCTCATGTGGGGAGGGGGTGGAAAAGGAAAAAACCTTTTAGGATGTGGAGCTCTAAAATGGTATGATACAGATTCAGGCAGAGTTAGATTCCCAAATGATGAAGTCACTCAGAGAGAAAGATATTGGACAAGAAGAAAGTCTGGATATTCAATACAGGAAAACACTTCCGTGCCAGTCACATCACTGGCTTATTTAAAGGCCTTCCCATCCCAGCCACCTTCCCTGTTCACAGCCACCTTCCCTGTTCACAGCCACCTTCAGGTAAGCCCTAATCACTCCAACCCTCATGCAAACTACACCTTACACCCCCCAGAAGGGGTGTGCCTTGGTGGGTTCCCTACCTACCCTCCAAGACCCAACTCAAATGTCACCTCTTCTCTGGGGACTTGCAAGACTCCCCCCACATAAGGACAGCTCATCCTGAATGCTCCCCAGCACACACCAGGCTCAGCACCAAGGATAAGCACCTCATATGTATTTATCTCGAGAATGAACTCAAGGCTCTGCCATAATTGTTTACTTTATGTTTGTTCCCCTTTCCCGCAGAGTTCGCAAGTGCCTAAACCAGGCCCTAAACATAGAAGCTTAGACCCGGAAGACCAAATAAGTGTTTTGTAAGTGTCATTCCACAGGACAGAAACACTGCCAAGGGAGCATTACTGCAGAAATATGTATAAACATCTCTGAGCTGTTCCAGGGAAGAAGGGGAAATAGTCCTTCATTCCTCACTTCATTGATGAAGAAAGTAAGGCCTGGTGTGGGCCACTCCCTGTATAAACTGCTAAGCTGACTGACCCAGGAGCTTCTCCCTACCTACCCAATGAGTCCAAGTTTCTGTCAAATGCCAGATAACAGAATTGTCCAGAAAAATGAATTTTGTTCTGTAGCCTATATAATAAGAATAATAAAGAACTGCCATTATCTATCAGATATTTATTTAAGTTTCTTACACTATAATTAAATGTACAGTGAAACATACAAGAAAGACATGCTTATTGTGCTTTGCAGTATTGCAAGTGAGGACAAATAATCATGTTATTAAGTACTTATATGTATTAGGAGATTCTCCTTCCATCAAAGCAAACAAACAAAAAAACAATCCTCTTAGAAAATGAGATACAGCACAAAAAGAGGAGTGAGGACCCTGGAAAAAGATGGCCCTGGATGAGGCCTCAGCTTCACCCTCACAACCTTGAGCAAATTATTTCATTGCTGAGATCCCTCCCCAGCTATGAAGTGGGCAAAGAAACACCAGCTTTTGGAGTCATTAGAAGAACTTAAAATATATACATGTGTATGTTTGTATGTGCACACACAGTGGGCATACATAATATAAATTTTGTACAGTCTGGCACAAATTTTTCTGAAATAAAGCTTCTCTTTTATTTGCAACTGGCCTTAGAATTATGAATTTTAAAATGATGAGTCTCTGTTGGTGGGAACATAACAAGGTATCATTTTTGGAGGGGAATTTGACAATACCTATTGACATTTAAAGTCACACCATTCTACAAACACTCTTCTCTCTCTCTTTCTGTCTCTTTTGCATTATTTTTCTCCGTAGGGGGAAAAAAGTCTCAGTGTAAGGCTATGAAGGACATTCACTGTCTATATTGCATATTTTTATGACATTCTTTTTTATAATGAGCACTTAAAATTTTTTGTAAACAGAAAAAAATACATTTTTATAAAAAGTAATTTCTCCATTTCATTTCTTCTGATTTTGTTTTTTTAATATACTTTTATTGTTATTATTATTAAAATATTTTTATTGATTTCAGAGAGGAAGAGAGAGGGAGAGAGACAGAAACATCAATGATGAGAGAGAATCATCGATCGGCTGCCTCCTGCACTCCCCACACTGGAGATCAAGCCCACAACCTGGGCATGTGCCCTGACCGAGAATCGAACTGTGACCTCCTGGTTCATGGGTCAACCACTGAGCCATGCCAGCTGGGCTGATTTTAATTTTTTAATGAATCTTACATAAAATAAAAAGTTAAATCCCAAATTATTTATCACCATTTGAAAAACCATATGTGTTATTTGTCTTCCCCCCACCCCCCCCCGCCCTCTACACACACACACACACACACACTAGACAATCAGATCTATGGGGGACTTGTCTGTTTTGGTCACTGCTATACCCATGACATTTCAAAAACTGCCTGGTACATAGTCAATAATTGTTAACTGAACTCACTTAAAAGCTCACATTGTTCCAGTTCTTTCATTATACAAAAATATTTGCCCAATTGCACAAGATAAAGAACAAGACACTCATCGAGAATTCATAATAGCAAAAAGCTACAAACCACATAAATTTTTTTCCAATAATACTGCTTACTAGAATATTCTGTCATTTTTAAAAGAATGAGGCTTTACCCTGGTAGGTGTGGCTCAGTGGTTGAGCATCGACCTATGAACCAGGAGGTCATGGGTTGTGGGCTGGATCCCCAGTAAGGGGCATGCAGGAGGAAGCCAATTGATGATTCTCTCTCATCATTGATGTTTCTCTCTCTCCCTCCCCCGGCTCTGAAATCAATAAAGATTAAAAAAAAAAAAAAAAAAAAAAAAAGAATGAGGCTTTAAAAAAGAATGAGTTGGTTCTCTACATAGTGATATAGAAAGACCTCATGTTAAGTAATAAAAAGCAAGCCTCAGAACAGTATGATTAGTTATATCTAAGTTTTTGTTTAAAATTAAAATAGTAAAAAGGTTCTGTTGTTTTAAGTTAAAAACAGATAATAAATGTTTTTTATATGCAAAGAAAAATATCTGGAGAATATATACTACACCACTAGCAGTGATTTTTTTTTTTTTTGTCTCAGTGAAAGGCTATGCAGGATGTTCATTATAGTGCATATTTCTGTAATAGTTTTTAAAATAATGAGGACTTAATATTTTTGTAAACAGAAAAATAGTTATATGGAAAGTCATTTCTCCATTTTACTGTTTTCTGGTTGTAACTTTCAAATGTATCAGACATACAAATTAAATCCCAAAGCACTAAACTGAGGTCCATGGGTTTGCCAAAAGAAACAGTGCTAGTGCCACAGCTGGAACTCAGGTTCCCTGACTCCCAATCCAGTGCTCTGCTCCTTCCTAAATCACAGGAAGCAGAGATATTGCAGGGACAGCTGGGCTCTCTGGAACTATTAAAGGTCTTACAACTATACAGAAGCTTCCATTAGGGAAAAAATAAGAAGTTGCTTAAGAGCTAAATTCTTATTAACTTAAAATGTTCATGTGTTTAGCAAGTAAATGTTCAGGATTGGTCAAGAAGTTCTGATTTCAAAGTCTATTTCCCAAGTACACTCAGACTTACTCAGGTCCTGATTTCAAAGAGGATCAAGCCAGTCATTGGCAGGTCCTAAAACTTCAGGTTCCTCAGGCAACTGACATCTGTGGCTGATTATAAACTCACTAGAGGCCCCATGCATGAAATTTGTGCACTTACGGGGGGGGGGGGTGTCCCTCAGCCCAGATGTCCCACTGACATGGAGGCGGAAGAGGTTCCCGCCACTGCCACTGTGCTCGCCAGCCATGAGCCCAGCTTCTGGCTGAACAGCACACCTCCCTGTGGGAGTGCGCTGACCACCAGGGGGCAGCTCCTGCACTGAGCATCTGCCCCCTGGTGGTCAGTGTGCATCATAGCGACCGGTCGTTCTGTTCGATTTGCATATTAGTCTTTTATTATATAGGATACCACCCAGGGGTAGTTACCTGCCTGATTCCTGTTGGCTGCAGTCAATGCTGCTATCTCCAGGTGCTGAAGTATAACTCTGGGGTTCCTTTTATCTAAAAACTACCTGCCCTTTTTTTTAACGTGCTAGACATGAAGAATTTTAGAGTTAAGACCACTCTGAAGTTTTCAACACCACAACACAACTGGAAGCTAATACTCCATTCTCTGAAATGCAGATCTGTTTTTTGGACTCTTGAGATAATGATTAAGCTATGTACCCAGTGAAGCAGCTTTCTACATCAGGAGTATGAGAAGTATGAGAAGCTCAAGAACTGACCACTCTCTCAAAAGGGAAATAAGAACTCCTTAGAGGGACACAAAGACAAGACGGTAATTCCTTCTGGGTTTTCTCCTTTACTGGGACTTTTGGACTGTTTCCCTGATCAAGCCAACCCCACAATCATTCAAAGGGGATTTGTGTAGGCAGAACTTGTGCATAGTTAATGAATCAATGGCTTCTCCCCAAACAGGAATTATAGGACTGCACAGTGAGGACAATGAATCCCAGAAGGTTAGTTAATTGCTCAGCTTAAAGGAATTTAAGTTCTCAATGTCACCCTCCCTTCAAGACCCTCTTTGGATCCACAGAACCTCAAACCTGTGGTGGCAGCAGAGTGGGCTGTATGTATCACTGCCTGTGCTACTGAGAAGGAAACAGAGGCTCAAGAAGTTAAGCGTCCTGCCAAGGTGCCAAGATTCAGACCCAGAACATCCACTCCAGCCTTGTCTCCCTTGGTGCCAGCACTACTCTCTAGCTTGGCCAAGCTCAGAGGGAAGGCTGCATTTTGGAGGTCCAACAGAGGAGGCAGTCACGTTCATTTAAATGGCCCCAATCTCCTCAGTACTGGTCACCAACTTACACAATGGTGATCAGTCTTAAGAAATAAAAGGCAAAATGCAAGGTCAAGTACCCGTCGCCCAGGAGACCTTGACCTCTTACCCAATAGCTCCCAAGAGCTAAGTAAGGGTGTCAAGGCTGCCCAGCAGAGTCCGGCAAATATCTGTCGCAGCGGCTGCCAAGGCACCTACCTGTGACAGGCACTACTCCCCAGGGATGCCTGGGCCTCGACCACACGCAAAGTGATTCCCAGAAGAGGCCAGGCTGCCCTGCTCCCTTGACTGAGCCCACCTGATGCTGCTGGATAGGATTCGGGTCCCATTCGCACTCATAGGGCGCCTCCTACGTGAGTTACCCCCAAAACTGCCGCCTGGAGATCCATTGTACCGACGGGGAAACTGAGGCTTGGAGAGGAAAAGTGGCTTAGCCCGAGGGTTAGCGCGGGCCCTGGAACCGGCGCCCTCTGACGCCGAGACCCGAGGGGCTGGTCTGGCATCCTCGGTTGTGGAAAAGATGACCCTCAAGCCGCCGCAAGGGGTCAGTTCGAGGGGAAGGTCCACCCGGGATGAGCCGAGGTTGGAGCCGCGCTTTCCGTGCCAGCGTCGGGTGAGACACTCAGCGACCCAGCCCAGCGCCACCGGCCGGGGCGGTCGCGGCGACCACAAGGCATCGGGCGGCGGAGCTACGGCACCCCGAGCCCTGGCGCCTGTATTTTACCAACCAGGAACCCTGGATTTCCCTCACTTACCTCGAGCTACTCCGCAGCACTCCCGAATCTGAGCCGGACCAGGCCCGCACCACTGAGGTGCTACCACCGCCCGCTCCTAACGCGGGGGTGGGGGCGTGGCCATCGGTGGCACCGCCCTGCCCAACAGGGCCGCGCGCTCCCGGGCCAGGTTTTCCCCCTGCGAATCCGTGTCCTTGGTACGGGCCGCTAGGCCACGCCCCCTCCGCGTTCAGGCAGGGCATCCGGGCACGAGAGCTGGCGCGTGGTTCTGTGGCGGGCGGGACTCCCGAGCGGACCGCTTCTCCTGTGACCCTAGTTGCGTTCGCTGGGCCGCTGCCCACCCTCTCATGGGTCACCACGGGGCCATGGCTGTGCACCGCGGTGTCTAGCCTGCTGTAGGTCGCGCTTGGAAGGTGTTCGCCGCTTTTTCTCCCCCGCGGCCCTGTTTCCTGACCCAGGCTACGTGCACAGGTGGTCCGGGTCCCTCCTGCCCGACCTCGGATTGGAATGCTGGCCTGCTTGGGTCGGGGGCGGGAAGTCACCAGGCAGGGGCAAGGACTGAAGGGACCAGAAGTTGGCGCCTCGGGTTGGAAAAGCCTGGCTGTTTTGGTCCCGGGTAAGACTCCCCACTCTACCCTCTACTGAGGTTCCCAAATTATAGGTGTCAAGGTACCCTCGACGTCGTAGGGCTCCTTGGGACAGCTTACGTTACAGGTGTCCATGTAAGAATGTCCAAACCTCATTTATTTGAGCCAAACAGAATATCCTGGAAGCAAGATCTCATCAGACTGAAAAATAAAAATAAAATAAAAAACTAAGAAAAATAACAGTTTGGAACTTCTTTTATGTATTTAGAATTAAGGAGGGAATGTAAGGAAGAGTGCATGAAGGTGGGAGAAAGCAAGGCGGCGATCTGATTACAGCAGCGATTTTCAACCTTTCCCATTCATCTCATGGCACACATAAACTACTTACTAAAATTCTTCAGCACACCAAAAAACACATTTTTTGCCGATCTGACAAAAAAATAGGTATGATTCATTCACACCAGACGGCTATTGTGTTGGTTGATGTTATTTTTTTATTTGACAGTCTAAGGTCAGTTCCTCTGACTAAGTAGGTATTGCATGTTTTAAAAATTCTTGCAGCACACCAGTATGCCACAACACACCAGTTGAAAATCGCTGGATAGTGAACAAGATTATGTGCCCTCCTGAGGGTGGCCATTGCTTTAGAACAAGCATGTCAAATTCAAAGGGGCCAAATAAACAAGGTTTAAGTTTTATGTGGGCCACAAAAAAACAAAAGCTTCAATTTTCATAGAAACATAGGTTTATTTCAATAGAGACATGCTGAATACAAAGGGCTGAAATAAATGAGTACTAAATGCACCAGTTAATAATGCAGATTTCATAATCAAAGAAAACACAATTTTAGCCAAAACCGGTTTGGCTCAGTGGATAGAGCGTCGGCCTGCGGACTGAAAGGTCCCAGGTTCGATTCCGGTCAAGGGCACGTAACTTGGTCGCGGGCACATCTCCAGTAGGAGGTGTGCAAGAGGCAGCTGATCAATGTTTCTCTCTCATCGATGTTTCTAACTCTCTATCCCTCTTCCTTCCTCTCTGTAAAAAATCAATAAAATATATTAAAAAAACAACAACACAATTTTAAGAGAAACATCAAAAATGCTTTATTCGAAGTAATGTCCATTGCTGGCTACACATTTCCCCCATCTTTCAGGTAATTTGTGAATAGTCCCAACAGAACTTTTCTTGTTTTGAGGCAAACCATTCAGAGACCCAATTTTCCACTTCCTCGTACGTTTTGAAGTGCTGTTCAGAAAGTGCATGTGCCATGGATCGGAACAAGTGGTAATCTGAAGGAGCAAGGTCTGGTGAATACAACGGGTGGGTTAACACTTCCCAGGCAAGATCTTTTAACGTGTCTTTAACTGGTTTTGAAGTGTGTGATGGTGCGTCATCATGAAGCAAAATTACTTTGCCGTGTCTTCTGGCCCATTCTGGTCGTTTTACCATCAAAGCATAGTTCAAATTGATTATTTGTTGTCGGTAGCGATCAGTATTAACAGTTTCACCTGGTTTTAGAAGCTCATAATACACTACACCTTCCTGATCCCACTAAACGCAGAGCATTGTCTTCTTTCCAAAGCAATTTGGCCTTGCAGTCAATGTTGATGGTTGACCTGGATCAACCCATGATTTTGTGCATTTGGGATTCTCAAAATAAACCCACTTTCATCGCCAGTCACAATTCGATGCAAAAAAGACTTTCTTTTGTGCCGTTGAAGCAACATTTTACTGATGACTTTTCGGTTTTCCATTTGTCTTTCGTTCAGTTGATGCGGCACCCATTTTCTTTCCTTTAAAATCTTTCCCATTGCTTGTAAACGATCAGAAATTGCTGAGCAACGTTTAATCTTTCTGCAAGTTGTTTTTGAGTTTGACATGCATCTTCATCCAATAATGCTTGTAATTTGTTGGTCTTCAAACTTTTTCTGTTGACCTGGACGTTCTTTGTCTTTCACATCGAAATCATCACTTTTAAAGCATTTAAACCAGCGTTCATAAGTATCTTGAGATGGAGCATGTTCACCATAAGCTTCCCGAAGTATACGATAACTGTTTCTTCAAAATAAAGTAATGAATTAAAATTTCCCACAAATGCTCTTTTTTTGGCACGAAATTCGACATTTTTAAGCGTAAAAATATCTATGATGTTAACACCTTCAGAAAATTTGACATATGAAGTTTTGAAGCTTGTCAATACAACAAAATAGCATACATATCAAATCGCATATATATCAACATATGTGTAACTCCACCTATTGAAAAAAATCTGCATTCTTAACCAGTACACCTGGTAATTGTTAACATAAAATAATAGAACATTTTAATAAAAATTAATATTTTTTCTTGAACATTAACTTACCAGTCACTGAATAACTGCACAAATTAATAAGCGTAATGCAAACAAACGTATTTTTTTTGTTCTCCAAAAGTGAAATATTGCCTGTTGTGCACACTAAACAAGTCAGTCCAAGACTAATGACGTGGCAATCGGCTGCTAAAATATTCACTGTTAGTATTAGTGGAGAGAAATGGTGCGCCTGCACATAAGGCGCCTAAGGCAGTGGTCGGCAAACTCATCAGTCAGCAAAGCCAAATATCAACAGTACAACGATTGAAATTTCTTTTGAGAGCCAAATTTTTTAAACTTAAACTTCTTCTAACACCACTTCTTCAACATAGACTCGCCCAGGCCATGGTATTTTGTGGAAGAGCCACACTCAAGGAGCCAAAGAGCCGCATGTGGCTCACGAGCCGCAGTTTGCCGACCACTGGCCTAAGGGAAATGAATGCAACATGATTATAGTAATCAGTCATCAATGAACACTGTAGTTCGTTATTAATAACTAGAGGCCTGGTGCACAAAAATGTGTGCACTGGGGGGGGGGCGCGGGGGGGGGGTCCCTTAGCCCGGCCTGTGCCCTCTCAAAGTTCGACCTCTCACAATTCGGGACCCCTTGCTCTTTACTGCCCACCTGCTCGCTGCTCCTTAGCACTGCATCTGCTGCAGAGGCGGGAGAGGCTCCCTCCAGTCTCTGCACTCTCCAGCAGCAAGCAGCTTCTGGCTGAGCAGTGCTCCCCCTGTGGAAGCGCACTGACCACCAGGGGGCAGCTCCTGCATTGAGCATCTGCCCCCTGGTGGTCAGTACACATCATTGTGACCAGTCGTTCCGCCATTCAGTCAATTTGCATATTAGGCTTTTATTATATAGGATAATGTATAACAGGATATTGTAAAAATTAAGTTATGAAATTTTTATTAAAACATTTCTTACATATTGGCTGGGCTGCAAAAATATTCATTGTGGGCCACAAGTTTGACATGCTTGATTTAGAAGGAGAGGTTTGAAAGGGGACATTTCAGCACTGTGTTCATCTAGATGCACAAAAACAATGGACAGGATTTGCTTACAGCAAAGATAAGCCTTTTAACCAAGCAGTTATATATGCCTGGGGCTTGACCATGATCTGCCCAGTTAGGAATTTATGATCAGATCATCTTGTGAGGTTACTTTCTATAGAACCTCTTTTTCATCCACATAAGGTGTTGAGGATTAGGTGATATAACTCCTGAAGGACTTAGCGCAGTGCGATAGTAAGTTCTCTAGAAGTATGTCATTGCTATCATTATTACTACAGGCTGCGCTGGACATTTCTTTTGGAACAGTGGGCAACTCGTTTCATTCAGAGCTGATTCTCTTTCTTTGAAAACAGGACCAACCAACTGACAACCAAATACTTTGAAAATAGTAAAGTCCTGTATAGAGGGAATTATTATGGTGGCCCATTTCAGGTTTTCTGTAACCAGGAACCAGTCCTTCCAACAGGTTTGATGAATATAATAGCCTTCAGGATGGGGCACACCCTGTCCAACTAAGGGACTAAACATGTAACTCCTATACTATTTCCTCAAGAGAGTAGTGGGGAAATTCATCACCCAGATCTCTGATACGCCCACCTTTTCAACACCTTGTTGACCATCTCCTCTGAGTGTCCCAGTGAGATCTCAAATGGGACACTCACAGGACACTTTGTGGATCCTTGCACCTGCTCTATGAAGCCAGACTTATTCATAACACAGAGTGCTGCCTCTCTCTAATAATAGCATCCCTGAGTCAGGAAATAGGATTCTTCTGTTGCTTTTTCCCATTGAACCAGTAATTGAACCCTATGAATTCTATCTCCAGGACCTCCCCACCTCACCTTTTCTGCTGCCCCAGCCCTAATTCAGTCCTACCTGAAGGGTTGGCCTTTCAACTGGATGACCTCAGCAGTTAGTGACTGCATGCCACCTCCAGTTTCTTCTACACCCACTGCTAAGAAAACTTCCCCATACACGTACTACTGTGCTCACTGTCCCCATACGCGTACTACTGTGCTCACTGTCCCCATATACGTACTACTGTGCTCACTGTGCTCACTGTCCCCATATGCGTACTACTGTGCTTACTGTCCCCATATACGTACTACTGTGCTCACTGTGCTCACTGTCCCCATATGCGTACTACTGTGCTCACTGTCCCCATATACGTACTACTGTGCTCACTGTGCTCACTGTCCCCATATGCGTACTACTGTGCTTACTGTCCCCATATACGTACTACTGTGCTCACTGTGCTCACTGTCCCCATATGCGTACTACTGTGCTCACTGTCCCCATATACGTACTACTGTGCTCACTGTCCCCATATATGTACTACTGTGCTCACTGTCCCCATACGCGTACTACTGTGCTCACTGTCCCCATATGTGTACTACTGTGCTCACTGTCCCCATATACGTACTACTGTGCTCACTGTCCCCATACACGTACTACTGTGCTCACTGTCCCCATATGTGTACTACTGTGCTCACTGTCCCCATATACGTACTACTGTGCTCACTGTCCCCATATATGTACTACTGTGCTCACTGTCCCCATATGTGTACTACTGTGCTCACTGTCCCCATATACGTACTACTGTGCTCACTGTCCCCATATGTGTACTACTGTGCTCACTGTCCCCATATGCGTACTACTGTGCTCACTGTCCCCATATGTGTACTACTGTGCTCACTGTCCCCATATGCGTACTACTGTGCTCACTGTCCCCATATATGTACTACTGTGCTCACTGTCCCCATACGCGTACTACTGTGCTCACTGTCCCCATATACGTACTACTGTGCTCACTGTGCTCACTGTCCCCATATGCGTACTACTGTGCTCACTGTCCCCATACGCGTACTACTGTGCTCACTGTCCCCATACAGGTACTACTATGCTCACTGTCCCCATGACGTACTACTGTGCTCACTGTCCCCATACACGTACTACTGTGCTCACTGTCCCCATACACGTACTACTGTGCTTCTTGTCCCTGTACTCTTCTTTCTCAGAACACACTCTCACTAGCCAGTTTGGACTGGGGGGAGAGGGGAGAGTAGGTAGATACACATTTCACACTAATAAATTCTTGATGGATAAAATATTTAAATGATTAAAGAGAGCAAGAAGAAAAATGAAAAGTCCTACAAGAAACCATGGGAGAATTTGTGTTAATCTACAAAAGGCCCTTCTGAGTTATGACACAAACCCCATATATGTATATGACCTCTCTGGAAAGAAAAAAAAAAAAGGTAACATGGTTGTTTCCAGAGGTGAATTGGGAAGGGGAAGGGGAGTGTCACTGTTTGCCCTTTGTATCTTTCATTTTGTGCCTTATGAATATTTTACTTATTCTGAGTCAAATACATAAATATGTTTTTTTAACACCCAAATAAGCTTATCGCTGGCCAAAAACCAACACTTTTTAGCAGCTTCCAATACCTAAATAGTCACTATACACTTATTTTTCTTAACTTAAAATTGTATACTGTATGTATGTGTGGGGTTATAAACAATATTTCTTGCCAGCTCACCTTTGTTTCTTCTCATCTTCACTGCCCAGAAAGAATCACTTACTGCCTTATTTAGCCCTTCTTCTGTAGTTATTTCCAGGCTGGTAAATAAGTGTTTTTGTGGCTGGCTGTTGTCCTACATTTTAGGTCTTATCTCTTGAATCCTACTAATGACGGGTTGGGTCATGTCACACAGCCCGCCTTTACCCGCCCCCCTCCCCCCCAACATTTCAACATAATTATTTATATACCTACTTTACTTCCTCTTTTAGTCATCTTTTTAAGTGATGTAAGCCTGGGACCATCCCCTGCCAGCAGTATCACACTGTTATACAATGAAGCCATCAGCATCCTTGCCCTTCCCTTTGTGTCCCCACCTCTGACTTCCAACTTCAGTTGTCTGAATTCTGGACATTTTCATTATTGAGCTTGATAACATTTACATTCTACATATGTGTTCTTTGCTTTGTCTGTCATTTGGGTTTAAAAGTCAACTCAGAAAGCATTGACGTTGTTCTAATGTTGTTCAGGGTGTGTGTGCTCAGCCAAGTCAACCACCCCTGTGATTACAGGTTTCTTCTTGTACAGCTGTCCACTTCCTGGAGGTTCTTTTCTTTTCTGGCATGATTTAAAAGAAGCAGATCCTCAGTCTCTCCTTGGATTTGGTGTATGAAGCTTTCTCTAGAGACTTCCTCCAGGGTTCTCACACTGCCTCCTTCCCCTATCTAGGTTAGCTACTGTCAAGGATCGAGGCTGAATTCCTATCTGGGTCTCAGTTCTCACATCAGGTTCACAATCAAAGTTTGTGCAATGAATGGATTTCCTTACTCTGGAACATAAGAGCATTCAAAATCTGGCCCCAACCTGTCTTTCCATCTTAATCTTCATAACTTGCTTCCACAAACTTTACACTCCAGCAAAATTGTATGGGTTCTCATACATGGTATGCATTTTGATTCTTTAAAGCCATCAGGAATGTTGCTCTTTTCCATGTCTATATCTTACCAGTTCTTCTACCCACCCTCCCCCAGAAAGCTGTCCTGATCCCTCCAGGAGTGATGGCACCTTCGCTTCTGTCCAGCCATGTGACCCAGAATATTTTCTACTTTAAATCATGTCTCCAAAGTTTTGGTCTTTGGTCCCTCCAGGGTGGGTCTGTGCTAGAGGCCTACTCTCTCTGTCTCTCTACCCCGAAGTCCTACCAAATGGGATAAGAGGAAGCTAAGGGACTGGGCTATGGTCATTGCAGAACAAGGACTTTGTGGCTGATCCAAGGCCCTGCTTTGTTGGTTTTGGGGGGCTATCTTCACTGAAATGGAAGAAGGTTTGTCCAGGCATAGGTGCAGGTGCCACTAAGGGAGAGATGGGGGACCACCAGGATAGTGGGTCTTTCTCTGATGCACACAATCCATTTCCACACCCACACTGTCCCCACATAAGTTTTTCTGAATGCAAACAACCAGAAAACTCAAGACACCTACAACAGACAAAAAGCTCAGGGACTGGGGGGCCAGAAGCTGGCTCCTAAAGCAATGCTTCTTTTCCCAGGAGAAGCTTTTAAACATGTAGTATCCCATGAAGCTAAGGGAGGCATTAACCTGTATCAGTACCTTTTGATGACCACAATCCCTTGAAACCTTTCCCTGTTCTATAGAACCAAACATTTCCTCAGCGCTTACAGTGGCTGCCACTTGCTATAAGATGGAGGTGAGGGGTTAACTACTGAGCACCAACTAGATCCTAAGCACTGTGTTAAACATTCTACAACACGCATTACTACAAATCTCTCACAAATATTTGCTATTATCCCCACTTGATAGATGAGTAAATAGAGACTCAGAGAGGTAAAGGAATCTGTTCCAAGGTCCCCAAGATCCCACAACTATTAAGTGTTTACATTGTGATAGGGCCTTGTGCCCATTGGTGATCTTGTCAAGCATGTCCAAACCCTTCCCACTTCACTGCAGCCCTGGGAGCTGACCTTTCCCAGTGATGGGTCTGGCTCCCTTGGAGCACCCACCCAGCCCCTGGGGTCTTTGTTCAGCTCTCAATTTGAAGTGGTACCACTCCTCACACTAGTGTAGGCTCCCCACACTCCATTGGCTGAGGGCTCCACCCTCAGTCTCTCAGGGCTCCTGTTCCAGTCAGCTTGACTCTTCCCTGCTCCCTCTGACTCTGACTTCCTCTTTTATGGGCACACAGAGTTTTAAGGCCATGCTATACAGAACCTTTAAGGCCATGCTATACATCCCGCTACCTTGAGCGGGAACTCATTCCAAGCAGGCCTAAAAGGGGCTGACCTGTCCTTTAGTAAGAAGAAAAAGAGGATTCCAGGTCAGCTCAGAGAAGTTGGGTTGACATTCCCACAGAGGAATGTGGTTGATAAACTGATGTACCCCTCCTTTACTTCTCAGAAATGACAAGTGTCAAACCAGCTCTCTGACATAGTGTCAGAAAGGCCACTCCAAGCCCTTTGAATTAATCATTGCCCTGTCCCTTTCTCTTAGGAGGTTTCGGTGAGAGTGCAGGACAAATGAGTTTGCAGATTTCCTGATCCCCCAGGGCTGTGATGACCCTACAACAGGGATGAGACAGTCACCAAAGCACAGAACCACAGAACCTCCATCTGGATTATGCCTCCACTGCTAACCACATTCATGGTCTTGCCCAAGTCTCTTTATTTCCCTCCTTAGATAAGATAATCAGTTTTCTTATTAGCAAAGTAGGGGAAAATTCTGTCCCTGCCACTTCCATGTGTTCTGAGGCTCATGATAATGACCAAAGGATGAGTATGTGATAGCAGGGTAGAAGGCAGGTCCATACCCAGGTGAACATTATTGTCCAAGAGGAAAGGGGGAAGGAGCATGAAGACACACCTCCCTAACCTCTTAAGTCCCTGGCCAAACCACACACCTGACCTTGTGCCTAGGACAGCCTTGGGCAAACTACGGCCCGCGGGCCAGATCTGGCTGTTCTATCTGGTTCTCTTGCTCTCCCCTCCGCTCCTTTACTTTGAATTTATATTAGTTCACACAAACACTCCATCCATGCTTTTGTTCCGGCCCTCCGGTCCAGTTTAAGAACCCATTGTGGCCCTCGAGTCAAAAAGTTTGCCCACCCCTGGCCTAGGAGGACCCTGAACTTCCTGAAGCTCTTTGATGAGCACTTGGTCTTGCCCCCATTCTACAAATGAGGAAACTGAGGCAGAAAAATGAAGCAGCCCCATCTAGTTGGCACTCCAGAGTTTGTCCTTTTTCTACGAATGGGATGCTACGCTGCCCAAACCTCTTTTACAAAAGACCTCAGTCATTCTAGTTCTTGTCTGAAGTCAAGGACAGCTGGCTTAGCCTGCCCAAACCTCCTAGCTCAGGCCTCCTGTCTGGTCATGAGCCAGATCTTTATAAAACAGAGCAGAGCCCTGGCCAGTGTAGCTCAGTTGATTCGAGTGTTGTCCTGTACACTGAAGGGTAGCAGGTTCAATTCCCAGTCAGGGCACATACCTAGGTTGCTGGTTTGATCCCCAGTTGGGATTCATAAGGGAGGCAACTGATAGATGTTTCTTTCTCCTTCCCTTCCTCTCTCTAAAATCAATGGAAAACATATCCTCAGGTAAAAATTTAAAAATCCTATCTAATAAAAGAGTAATATGCAAATTGACCATCACTCCAACACACAAGATGGCCAGCAGGGGAGGGCAGTTGGGAGGGACCAGGCCTGCAAGGGAGGGCAGTTGTGGGTGATCAGGCCAGCAGGGGAGGGCAGTTGGGGGCAATCAAGCCTGCAGGGGAGGGAAGTTAGGGGTGACCAGGCCAGCAGAGGAGGGAAGTTGGGGGCAACCGGGCCTGCAGGGAAGGGCAGTTGGGGGGGACCTAGGCCTGCAGGGGAGAGCAGTTGGGGGGGACCAGGCCTGCAGGGGAGGGCAGTTAGGGGTGACCAGGCTGGCAGGGGAGGGCAGTTAGGGGTGACCAGGCCTGCAGGGGAGGGCAGTTGGGGGCAAACAGGCTGGCAGGGGAGTGGTTAGGGGTGATCAGGCTGGCAGGAAGAAGCGGTTAGGGGCCATCAGGAAGGCAGGCAGGCGAACAGTTGGGAGCCAGCAGTCCTGGATTGTGAGAAGGATGTCCGACTGCCTGTTTAGGACCTATCCTACCGGAATCGGGCCTAAACGGGCAGTCGGACATTCCTCGAGGGGTCCCAGATTGGAGAGGGTGCAGGCTGGGCTGAGGGACACACACCCCCGTGCACGAATTTCGTGCACCGGGCCTCTAGTCCTATATAATAAAAGGCTAATATGCAAATCGACCAAATGACGGAAAGACGGGTCGCTATGATGCACACTGACCACCAGAGGCAGATGCTCAATGCAGGAGCTGCCCACTGGTGGTCAGTGCGCTCCCACAGGGGGAGCAACACTCAGCCAGAAGCCTGGCTCACTGCTGGCAAGCGCAGCAGTGGTGGCAGGAGCCTCTCCCACCTTGGACAGCTCTTGGACTGCAAGAGGGCTCAGGCCAGGCTGAGGGATTCCTCCCAAATGCACAAATTTTGTGCACCAGGCCTCTAGTAAATAAATAAAAACAGAGTAGAGGCCCTGGCAGCTGGGCTTTTAAGTCAGATGTGGGTGGCCCTGCTGTCTGTAGAGTGAGCTGGCCAACTGGGTGCTGATGTGGATATGCTGTCTGTAGGTAGTGATATGGGGACTAGGTAAATTGCTCCCAGGGAACAGCTGAGAAGAGAAAGCAGAGGCAGCTGTGGCACTGGACGAGAAGTCACTGCAACCTCAGGGCTTCCAGAAAAGACCATGCCAGTACAGGAGATAGCAGAGGCCCTGGATGACTCAAAAGGCAATCACTGAGCTACCTGCATCAGAATCGGCATGGGGCCTGTTAAAGCTGCCAACTAGGGCATCTCTACCCCCAGCCACTGGATCAGAATCTCTGGAGGTAAGGCAGAAATTGAAATTTTAAATAAGCTGCATTCTTATCCACACTGGAATATAAGAATCAGTGCTTTATTGGGTTAACTTGGCCATAACTGTAGGACGGGGGAGTCTACAGTACAGCTCAGATAGAGCCAAACAGGAAAGCAGATAAAGAGGAAGGCGTGGATGCTGTGAAGGGTGAAACCCAGATGATGACCAGCCTGGCTCCCTAAGGTTCTAAACAAATTTCTCCAGACCAGCCTCCCTGCCATCCCCACACTGAGAGGTCCCTCTAACCACAGCCAAAGTTCAACAGTTTCAAAGAGGCAGTCCTGAAGTGAAAGAACAAACAGCCTTTGGCAACAGCAGATCAGGTTTCTAATCTTGGTACAACAGCCAAGGCCCAGACAGCTGTGTGACCTTGTATGGTCCTGTGGGCCCTTGCAACAAGGTCTCCAGAATTAAAAAGGTTAATGTGTATAAAGTGGCCAAGTATGCAGTGGTTCTCAGGGACCAGAATTCCTTTTTCTTTCCTACTCCTTACATCCCCCAAACCTCTTCTCTTTGTTCCTTTCTGTGTTATACAACCAAAGTTTAAATCCTTCCTGGGTTTGTGGGCAAGGAGCTAGGCCAAGTTACAGAGCAAATGGGAGGGTGTCCTGGTAAGAACTTTGAGAGCCACACCCACCCTCCCTCCTCTCCCTCCACATTCTTTTCCAGGTGTTGCTAGGCTGGGACCTTTGCCTCTCACCCAAAAGCAAAGAGCCCTTATGTTCCCCAAATTGCCTTGTTGCTGCTGGCTGTTGCCATGGCAACCAGAGCCCACTGACAACCCTTGTGAAAGGACCTCTGAGGAGGAGCCTGCTTGGTATCCATTAATGTTTAGTTCAGACACAGTGAGAGCATCTACTATGTGCCTGTGCTGAGCAGTCATTTAGCAGAAATGGAAGCAGGTTAGAGCTGGTCCCTGGTTTTGAGGACCTGACAGTCTCCTGGCCAACTCATGTTCAAGCACCTATTGGTCTAGTTCAGTGTTCGTTAAAGTGGGGTCCCCAAACCAGTAGCATCAGCATCACCTGGGAATTTGTTAGAAAGCCCAGATTTCAGGCCCCTTCCCAAGTTTACTGAACCGGAAATTCTGGGGGAGTGGGGGTTCTGAAATCTGTGTTTTAACAAAAGCTCTCTAGGAGGTGCTGATGCATGCTGAAGTTTGAGAACCACAGATGTAACTAAAAACCTCACACATTCCCAAAAGGTGGGTACTATGGTTCCCATATTATAGATGAGGAAACTGAGGCTCTGTCCTGCTCTGGTGTGGAGACTAGCTGACTAGTTTACAAAGAGGTTAGACTCTCAGATCCCTCATATTCTACCTCTGTAGCACCTGGATGATGAGATAATGAGCAGATATTTTTCCTGGGTCCTGCCTAGAGACACCTAGGCCCATGAAGCTATCTTGCACTGTATCTAGCAGGGGCTCAACTGGGACTAAGATGAGGCTTTCCCGCTCATCCTGTACCTCTGAGCATAGTGACATATGCGGGGTGAAATGAGAGCCTCACAATGGAGCAGAGAAGACAACCACCAGCCCCAAACAAGATGACATTGAGCTGACATATGCCCCCCCAGGCAAGGCCATCCCAGCTCCTAAGCCCCTTCCTGCCCAAATCCCAATCCTGTGACCGGGTCTCCTGTGGTCATTCACCTACAGGCTAGGTTGGTCTCTTTCCAAGCTTCTGCCCACAGACTCTGAGGGTCCCATCTTACACAGCATCTGCCTGAACACCCCTTCCTCACATTTGGAATCGCCTAGTTGGCAACTAATGGATAACAATCTTTTGCACATATCCCATGACGGCACTCACTGCTTTTGGGGGCAACCCATCCATCTATGAGATCTCTGACTGGCTTAAATTTCCCTTTGAATGAGCTGACATACATCCCCATGTAATTTTTACTGTTTACAATGGGAGTTAGTCTAATGCTGCTTAACAGAGATTACAGGCTTATTTTTGTAAGTGTGATATGAAGTAAGAATACCTATTCCAATCGTATCCAATGACTCTACCACCCACCTTTGTAGATAAACAAAGCAGGTAGAACATAACAACCCATTACCTTGAGGACCGTAGGAATAGGACCCTGGGTGGCAGGAAGGACAGGAAGAAACGGAGGACAACATAGCTGACTTGGAACTTCCATCCTGCCACTTACTCACTGAGAGACTCTGGCAGGACTGGAGTAAGTTAATGCATTTTGGGGCCTCTTTTTGTCTGTTTGTTTTCTGTGAGGCCTCTTCCAAAAAAAAAAAAAAAGAATGTAAGATCACAAATATAATTATCCAGAAGTTGTTTCATTCTGTTAGATAAAGTCACAGATGGATTGTTTGTAATGAGAAAAGTTAAAACTCACTCCATAGTGTTTTCAGTTATAATTTTCTTATATATTATTGTTTTTAGAAAATGGGGGACCCTAGAGCTTAAGCGACTTAAGCTTCATGGAAATCTGCCTCAGACCCTGGACAAGTCATCCCCTTCTCTGGGTCTCGGTTTCTCATCTGTAAAATGAGGGTGAACAGGCCCAATTTCTGAGGTTAATTTAAGGATCAAACAAACTAAATGATGGGGAAAGTATCTGCTGAGATCTGATTGTATTTTCTAATATTTAAAGATGAATGCTTGGCATTTGGGTATGAGGGAAACAGGTGGAATGTTCCTAAGATGAGGGGAAGAGGGCCTGATGGCCATCCTAGCTTAGCATTCTGCATGTGGGAGACCTCAGCAAAAGCTCAGTGAGACAGCTAGTGAAATGGGCAGACTAGCTCTCTAGACAAGGGACAATGGAATGACCCCTTGTCACCAATCACTATTTTTTGTTTTCAGGATTATTTTTCACAAGATTCTTTCCAAAACAGCCATCAATTCATTTCTGGGGGAGTAGTTTTGCCCACATTTGGGCTCAGAGAGACTTTTCACCCAGAGGCAGCTTTCTGGGGCCTACAAAAAAACCCTTTACTTCGGGGGGGTTGTGTCTGACAAGGAAGAAAACCTGATCAGGCCTCCCATGCAGATCCATGGGGATGATAACATGATTATATTTTCACAACATTGCCTCTGCCAAGAGAAAAAAAGGTGATGCTGTAGCTCAGGAAATTTAAACAACTCTGGCCTCATTCCCCAAACATGTTTTTCAAGAGGGATTAGTGTTTCACCTGAGAAGGAAGGAGCCCTATAAATTTCCTTCTTGCCTGGGCTGCCCAGCTTGTACATGGCTATCCACACTCTCGGGTTGAAGAGGGTGTCGAGGTCAGCCGCCTCCCCTTTTGGTTTTGCTTTTTGTTGTTGTTATTATTAATTCTCACCCGAGGATGTTTTTTCCATTGCCTTTTTAGGGAGTGGAAGGGAGGGAGGGAAAGGGAGAGAGAAACATTGATGTGAGAGAGACATATCAATTGGTTGCCTTCCACATGTGCCCCAGTCAGGGCATGGGATCAAACCTGCAACCGAGGTACATGCCTTTGACTGGGACACGAACCGGAGACCCTTTGGTGTATGGGCCAATGCTCTAACCACTGAGAATGCCGGCCAGGGCCTCCTCCCCTTTTTAAAGTCTCCAGAAGACAACCTAATTCCTGACCTAAGCCAGGTGCATTGAAGTCTCCAGTTCCAGATACTGCTGATACCCACCCCAGAGAATCTAGGAGCCTCCCAGGCTGCAAGTGGACCCCCATCCATCTCTGTAGGCCTGTTTGCAGAGAGACTCAGTCTCCCCCAGGTCTTCTAGAGCAGTGGCTTCCATACTTGATTAAGCAGAGGAATCCCCAAGCACCATGCCAGGGAGCCCCATTTAGGAAGCCAGAGGTCAGGAATCTATGAACATTTTCACAAGCATTTTTACCCTGTAGGTAGTCCAGGAAGCACAGAGCTAGAGATATTAGGGTGGTTCTTCAGAGACTCAGCCCCACGCCCTGCAGCTGGGCCCCCACTGCCCACCCAGGCCCCCTGGAATTGTGCAGCAGGCACTGCCCTTGACAGGCCAGCCCGTGCTTTCCTAGCTGTGTGGCCTTGGGCACTCCACTCCACTTCTCTCGGCCAAAAATGCTTGCCTGGCCTGCCTCCAGGGAAGAGAAGATGACCATGAAGAAGATCTGTGTCCCATAAGACCCTGGGAAATTACCCAGAGTTGCCAGTTCTTGGCTTGAGTACTTAGGGCGGCAAGATGAGATGAGGGTGAGAGCAGGTCAAGTGGGAGATGGAAGAGTGAGGCACACTAAGTCAAACTTCAAGCAGAGATGCTCAGCACAGAGAAAGTTTCAAGATCATCACATGCAACCTCTTTCCTCATTTTACCGATGAGAAAACTCAGTCCAGAGAGGTTGAAAAACTTGCCCTGTCAATGTCATGGCTTGGACTAGAGCCCTCCATTCAGCATCCCTATCCAGGACTTTTCTTACTATACCACTAGGCCCAGGTCCCACACCAGCCCTTCCCCTCCTCCTTCCCCCAGAATAGGATGGGATGAAAGGCACAGCAGAGCCTTGCCAGCTACTGCACCTCCTCACTGAGGTTGGCTTCCACCATCCTGCCCCAGCCCTCCTTAGGTCTCAGTTCCAGTTGACCTGATCAGTACAGGCATAAAGTTTTCTTTCCTCCTTGCCCCAAACCACACTTCCCTCATAAGGGTAAGGAGGGCTGGGGCAGCTGGACTGCCCCCTCCAAGAGCTCAGCCTCTGGCCCCTACCTCTCTATCCTGCCCTGTCCCCATGCTGAGGAGGCACCCACCTGGGAAGATGGGAATGTGGGTGCCCCTGGCAGGGATGGTCAGCTGGGGCAGGTCCTGTGAGAGGGCCGTCCTGTCTTCCCAGGACTTGAGCCCCATGGTGGCCTCTTATGGGTCAGAAAAGCGTGGTCTGGGGGGTTAGGGGTGTAGCCCAGGGTATCTGTATCTGAGAAATAGCCCCACCCTGAGTGCTCCTAACCAGGCACTGAAGGCAGCAGGCTGAGGCTAGATAGAGCTGGTTTCAGAACAGTCTCTGTCTTGGTCAAAACCTTCACCCCTCACAAAACAGCACAGAAGCCCCATCCATCCACACGCTGGCTTTCCATGGGGCTAAGAGCAGGGCCCAGGGGAGTGAGGCCCATTTGGGACACATGATCTCCCCAGCTCCCTGCAGTCCTCTCTTAGGGGGCTTAGATTCCTGCATCAGGAGCCAGACAGATATGGCAGCTCCCACCTAACTTTGGGACCTTGAACAAGTTATGATACCCCTGAGCCTCAGTTTCTTCATCTCTAAGAGAAATAATTATAATACTTCATAGGATTGACACTGGATCTGTCATGTAGGTACTCAATCTCTATTTGAATGAATGAATGAATGAATGAATGAATGAATGAATGAACAAATGAACAAACAGAAAGGTGACTAGGATGATGAGGGATCTGGAAACCAGACCAAATATACCATAGCAACCTTATTTCTTAAACAGCTCACCTTGCCTGATCCAGACATACCTAAGGGCTCTCCTCTTTTCCTACCTCCATCTATGAATGTTTCACCACTTTGCTCTCACTGTCAGAGTGTGATTCCCTCTCAGTCCTGCTGGTTGACTCCCAGTGGACCCTGCGCCCAGATGATCTCAATGGCAACTGGCTTAAGAATGATACATGACTGGTTTCTGGCCAATAAAACAGGAGGGAAGGTTGTAGAGGGCCCCCTGGGAATGCACATGGATGACCTTTAAATTAATGTCAGTTGAGTCTGAGGTGATTGGCATGGTCCTCCCCCGGAGACAGCCTCCCAAAATGGCGGAGACTGTTACCAGTACTGATTTCTTACCTTTATCCGTGTGCTGGGAATAAGGAATGAATAGGACCTTGACTTACCCAGGTCTTGATATGCTAAATCCCATCCTTGTACCAGGAATGAGGAATGAATAGGACCTGGGAACACCCAAAACTCCTTTGACCTTAAACCCCCCTTTTGGAAACTAATAAATGCACTGTGTTGTCTGTGGTGGGTGTGACTGTCCCTCCATCAGAGTGACAGCCTCCCACCCGGATCCCAGCTTGTCTCTATTTCTGTGTCTGGTCTCATTTTTTCTTTAATTTTTAATCCCCAGCTCCTCCGCTCAGGAACCTGAGCGGGTCGCGGAAAACAGAGAAACAGCCCCCCACAGAAGGTCTGCTGAGAGGCTGCAGAGAAGGGGTTCTTGACTCCCCAGAGAGACAGACACTAGAAGAAATAGCCCCTTTCTGCCTCAGGATATTGTGTTGCATTGTGATTCCCAGAACTTGTACAGCGTCTTGTGACCATGAGGGAAACTGGCCTGAGGACAATGACAGCGATGAGGACTGTAGAGCAGAGGATTCCTAAACCATTGGTCACACCATGCCGGCCACCCATGCTGCCTCTGGACTTCTTTCCCTAGAATATAAAGAATGTTCGTATTTGTTAAGCCAATTAGAATTGGGGTTTTGCTACTTGAAGCTGAATGTATTCTACATAATCTTCTCCCCAGACCTCACTTGCATCACTCCCCATCACCAGTCAGCAGAACCCCCACTTATATGCCCAACCCTGGGCTGTGTTCTTAGGACCCCAAGATTACCCAGGCACTGCACCTGTCCTGGGAAACCTCATAGTTTTGAAGGGAGGGACTGGCAGGTAATTAGATGGCTACAAGCTTGTGAATGGAGGCTGAGGGTGTGTGGGGAGGGACAGACTAACTGTCCTGGGCAATTTGAGAAGGGTTCTGGGAGTTGGCATTTGTGGTAGGAATCTTATAGACAGACAAAAAGAATGTGTTTCAGGCAGAGCTATCAGGGTCAATGAAGATGTGCAGTTTGCTTAGAGAACATCTGGTGGGGTTCATTTAGGCCCATTGGGGAGGAGGGGAGTGGTGAGCAACAGGTACATTTTAGATCAGAAGAACCTAAGTGTTCAGGAGAGAAGTGACAAGGATCTCACCTGGGTAGATGCCGGGAGCCATAAAAGCAGTTTGGTCTTACTTCCTGGTCAGCCCTACTTCCTGATTAAGCAAGAACAAAGAAAGCCCGCACGCGCCAAAGAAGCCCGCGAGCGCCAAGGGCCAGAAGAACCTCCCACATCAGAGTAACCAATCAGCTAGGACAGATTCCTAGTCCCCAACCAATCATCCCATGGCAACTCCTTATCCTACCCCTCCCCTCCTGAATGCTTATATACCGCAACACTCGAATAAAAAACGAGGCTTGATCAGAACCCTGTCTTGCCTCCGTTCTTCGCGTTCCTTGTTTGTTTCATTCTCTTAGGTGGTTCCTGCGTGCCCTCGTTGTTGCCCCGCGGGCCGGGGCAAATTGGCGCCCAACGTGGGGCACCCTGGGGACCCCCGACGAGAACGTCTACCGGAGAAGCCCTGGCCAGGCACCCCCCCAGAGTCGCCGCGAGGACCTGCGAGTGAAGACTCAGCACTAGATCGCCACGGTCCCACCCGCCGTGAGACAGATCGGAGTAAGGTAGGTAGACGATTTTTCAAACAAGATTTCAGAACATTTCACCCCTTTTTGCTCGACTGCTATTATTGGCTCTCTTGGTCGATTCCTTCCTGCCCACTAATAAGCACTCACTTGTCGATTTGGGGAAGAGTGAAGAGTCTGATTCACTTGAATTAGTATCGTCGCCCGGCTTTCTTGTCGCGAATTCTCTCCAATTAGATCTACTCTTAAAACCTTGAGCTTGCTTTGAACAAAAGGTCGTTCACCTCACAGACTCAACAAAGGGAATTCCTACTCCCTGACAAGGGCAAAAGGGGTCTTCCCGCCTGTGTGGATCTGTGTAGGCGGATTATACCTACCGACTGTTTCACGCAAGCAAGGGAGTAAAGGGTAGAGTCGAAAAGAGAGTAATTCCACCTGAATCCCTGGGTTGACGGGAAAATTCAGGCTGACCTGGAACGGGGATTATACGTCCCAGAGGCTTACGTGGGGGAAGGGGTCACTCGGAGAGCCATCCAGTTGACCAATAATGGGGAATTCTTTGAGTACCCATGAAATGTTCCTTGACGGTGTCAAGATGTCCCTCAGAGCGCGAGGAATAAGGGTTAAAAGAAAAGACCTTAGGCAGTTCTTTGAGTTTGTTCATGATACCTGCCCTTGGTTCCCCCTAGAAGGAACTATTAATCAAAAACGCTGGGAATGGGTAGGAGATGCCCTACAGGATTTTTATCGGGCCTTTGGCCCTGAGAAGATTCCCGTTACTGCCTTTTCTTATTGGAACCTAATTCATGACATTCTAAAAATCCATTCTCAGGACCCTGATGTTAGAGAGGTCATCAAAACAGGAGAGGAGCCGAAACGGGTTTGACTCAGTGGATAGAGTGTCGGCCTGCGGACTGAAGGGTCCCGGGTTCGATTCCGGTCAAGGGCATGTAACTTGGTTGCGGGCACATCCCCGGTAGGGGGTGTGCAGGAGGCAGCTGATCGATGTTTCTCTCTCATCGATGTTTCTAACTCTCTATCCCTCTCCTTTCCTCTCTGTAAAAAATCAATAAAATATATTAAAAAAAAAAAAAAAAAAACCAGGAGAGGAGATTCTTAAGGAAAACTCCCGTCCCCCCTCAACATGCCCTTCAGTCGTTATAGATCTCACAGGAGAACCCCCAGAGACCCCTAAAGCCCAAAAACCTTTAAATATTAAAAAAGAACCAGAAAAGCCACAAGAAAAAATCCCCAATATCTACCCCTCGCTTACCTTTAAAAAAAAAAAGATTACTCGGATCACCTAACCCCCGAAGAACAAGAAACCTTATATGAGGAGGCAGCTCGCTATCATGATGACCCTTGGCGCCTAACTGCCCGGCGCTTCATAGACCCCCCCCCCTATAATCCCAATTCCCTAGTTCATCCTTTTCCTCTTCCAGATTTTAACTTCCGTCCATCTGACCCCATCAGACAAGCTAAAATAACCCTTGCTCGAGAAGTTTTCTTCTTTAAAGGAAATTTTACAGCAGAAACGAGAGCATGTCCAACTTATTAAAGAAATTCAAGCCCTCGAGGCTGAGCTTTCCACCCTAAATCCTACCCAACAGAATACTCCTCCCTCAACAAAATCACCCCCCAACAGACGAAAAACTAAAACTAAAGCCCCGCCCCAGGCTCTATCGGCTAAAAACAAACCCCCTCTCCTTGCCTTCCCGGTCACCGCAGTCGCGGCCCTAAACCCCCCTCAAAAGATATAGGGGAAGAGGAAGAAAACTCCCCTGATGAAGATGATACTCCCCCAGACTCCCAAAATCCTGATCAAGACCCTACAGATAATGACTCTGAAACAGAGGACCCAGACCCCGAGCCCCAACACAAGAATCAGAAATACCGTCGCCTAAACCTTAAACACATAAAAGATTTAAAGGCGGCGGTTACTAATTACGGGCCCACGGCTCCTTATACAGTAGCTATACTTGAGAGCCTGAGTGATCGCTGGCTAACTCCTAATGACTGGATCTCTCTAGCCCGAGCGACACTCTCGGGGGGTGAATATGTCCTCTGGAGAACAGATTTTGTTGAAAACTGCTGAGAAACCGCCCAGCACAATAGTGAAAGCAAAACCTCGCGCTCTTGAACGAGAGATAAGTTACTCGGCCGGAGTCCCTATGACTCCAATGAGGCACAGGCGGCCTTCCCCCCTGGGTTATTAGCTCAAATTCAAAACGCAGGCCTTAAGGCCTGGTGCCAACTCCCCCCAAAGGGCTCAGCCACAACCTCCTTGGCCAAGGTCCGACAGGGCCCTGATGAGCCTTATAGCGATTTCATCAGTCGCCTCACTGATGGCGCGGAACGGCTGATTGGCGAGGGCAAGAATGAGAGCACATTTATTAAACATCTTGCCTATGAGAATGCCAACCCGATATGTCAGGAAACCTTAAGACTGTACCGGTGTGGGAGCCTTTCTGATTATATCAAGTTATGTTCAGGGATTGGTACTTCCCACTCTCTTGGCCTAGCTATAGGGGCAGCTTTAAAGAACTTCGGCCCGGAAAAACAAAGAGCCTGTTATAACTGTAAACAACCTGGGCATTTTGCTCGTGATTGTCCTACAAAGGAGCCTCAGACGCCAACCCTCCAGAAACCCCCCTCTAACAACTCATCAGATCGAAAACCCCCTAGAACCCCCTGCCCACGCTGCCGGCACGGTCTTCACTGGGCTAAGGAATGCTACTCTAAAACGGATATAGAGGGCAAGCCTTTACCACCAAAACAGGGAAACTTCCAGAGGGGCCAGCCCTCGGCCCCAAACCAGGGACTGAATCGGGGGCTATCCAATTCGTCCCACAGACGCTACCCCCTCAACAGATCCTTCACACTCAGGAGTCAGTTCCCTCCTCCGAGCCACCCCCGGCAGTGCAGGATTGGACCTCTGTCCCACCGCCAAATATGTACTAACTCCCGATATGGGTCCACAAGCAATCCCTACAGGGATTTATGGACCATTACCTAAGGGCACCATGGGACTTATTTTAGGAAGAAGTAGCTTATCTATGAAAGGATTAGAAGAATATCACTACTTGCTCCTGGGAGAGGTGCAGAGAATGTACAGTTTGAATTTGAATTGCCATTGGCTTAGAGCAAAGAGTATCCTTACATGGTATTTTTCCTGGTTTGTATGCTTAAAGAATGTGGTTTCTTGTTCAAATTAAAATCTTAGTTTGTATTTGGAATTTAAAATCTATAATAAGAAATGAAACTCCACTCCTGAAACAGCCTCTGGTGTGGAGAAATTCAATGGTGGCAGGAGAGGGCAAAGCTATCTGCTCTCCTGCAATGAGATTACTTAAAAGTTTTCTTTAAAATTCATAAAATAATCCGCAGGAAGATTCTGATCTTGGCCAAATTGGGTGTTAGTTATAAAGAAAAAATTTGAGATCTGTCTTTTAAGCATGAAAAAATGTGGCCAGATCTGTTGCAAAAACTTCCCCTAAAGTAAGCAGGATGTAGGGGAAGGGAGAGACACGTGGCGATCCAATATAGATACCACTCCCCAAGAAAGCCACCATAAGAGGCCTCATATTCGCCATCTTTCCTTTTTCCAGCTAATGAATTAAAGTTTTTACAAATTCATAAATGCATCGGGGATTTCTCTGCTCATGTAAAGCGAAAAAGCCAGTTTAAAAACGAGTGCGCATAGTTTTTGAACTGGGCTTGACACTTTTCTGTGTACAGAATAAAAACCCTAGAGATTTTAGCTTTAAAGATGGTGAAGATGAACTGGGAGACAAATTAAAGCTAGTTTCCCAAGGCATTTTAAGCAGCCCCTTTTGAAATTCCCGCCCTGAGGCAAGTAACCAGCAGGAAGTAGATAACAAGTTTGCATATGAATGGCGGATGCAAAAACTAGTAAATCATATATGAATATAAATATTTGTTTGATGGTTTTTTTTTCCATGTTAAAATTTCAAGGCCTTAACAGAGATGATTCTTGTAAAGCTCCAAGGGCCCAGAGTAATACAAGAAAATTATTCTCTCTTCTTAAAAGAAATCCTTTTAAAACATCTAATATACTTGAAATTGCATGGTATTATTCTACAATGTCATTATAATTTTTGATATTTTACAAACAGCATATTGTACAATTAATCCAAACAAACTTAAAAATCTAAAATTTTTTTAATGTTTGGCAGCAATTTAAAAGGGACATGAAAGGATTCAATTCCTTCCACTGTGTGAAAGGCCCCTTGGGAAGGTACTTGAGCATTCTATATTGGCCCTTTTTGTCAAAAGGAACCCTCTTCTCACAATTCAATTGCCCACAGCTGTTGCTTGAGTTTTCAGTTCATTCTGAGGTTGAAACCTCATGTTGGATGGTACCATAGATCTGTCTCTCGCACAATGGCGTGAGCTGGGCCCTCCCTGGAGAAGAAACCTGGGTTCCCCAAGATATATGATCAATGCCGGGGCCCCCCACCAGTGGCGGGATCCCAAGGCAGGTGCTGGGCATGGAGGCCATAGGGGCATAGGCTACCAAGGAGACAGAACTGAACCTTACATCACCCTGCTTGGCCCCTGAGGATGGCTGGTTAGTCAATGACGGGTAAGACTCCTCAAGGGAGGGGCAACCTAAGACAGGCACAGTCGCAGGGGCCATCAGGAGAGAACTTGGGGGTCAACAGAGGTGTGGCATAGATCCTCACCCCCCCAACATTACAGGGGTTTGAACACTCGCCCCTTCTGAGGGAGGTCTCCTGCCCCATGGCTGCTTCGTGCTTCCCATGCCCAGCTCAGATTGGGACCCAGGCAACAGAGAAGTGGTTGATGGCAGCTGCCCTATACCTAAATCTAGCCTAAATCCAGGAGTGCTCAGGGCTTTCTCAAGGATGCATATAATCCTTTCCATTAACTAAAATTGTTGTTAAGTATTAAATTTGACAGTAAAATAGTCAAGTTTTCAGATTAATTTAAATTGGCTAAATGAAATAAGGGAATATTCAAGAAAATCTAAGGCTGTTCCTAAAGTATTAACCAAAATTTCTATTTGTAGTTCATTTCATGGTAAAATTGCTTAACATGCAATGAACCTAAAACAGTCATATTTTTGTGCAAAAAATTAAAATTTAAAGTTATCAAGACTGCATTATATATTTTCCAAAAGCCTCCTAATAATTAAATCAAAAAAAGGGGGGATAGTGGAGTAATATTATGTAAGGAAAAATACCTTGTAAGTAAATTACATCTAGAAAAATTTTTACTTTGAAAATTAATTTTCATTTGTTACGCTAACAGCAAGACACCCATGAAAAACACACATGGTGTCAAAATAAGCCAAAGGAAAATTAGTTGGGCAAAAATAAAAAGGATCCCAAGTCAAATTTATAGAAAAGACACCTTTATTAACTTTTGGTCGAGAATATGTTTGTATATTTTCAGAAAAAAAAAACCATGTGGATTCCTGCAACAGAGAGGAATTAGTAGGAAATAATTCAGCCATGAAGACAAGAGGAGACGGCATACGCTGAGGGGCTCTTCTATAGGCCCTACCTGCAACCTAAGACAGGCACTGAATCAGAGCGATTCAGTTAAGCCGATGACGGGTAATGCAGGCGTTAAACCAGGTATCCCGAGTCTCCCGACCTAAAGACAGGCGCAGCCACCGCAGGGAAGGCTCTCTGGCCTTAATTCCAGGCTCTACCTCTCCTCCTCGAAAGATACTTGTGGGCTTGGGAAACCCACGGGAGGAGCCAGGTCACTACTCCCTCGCTCGGTTAAAGCCCACTCCTGCTTAAAAACAGAAAGGGAGGAGATGCCGGGAGCCATAAAAGCAGTTTGGTCTTACTTCCTGGTCAGCCCTACTTCCTGATTAAGCAAGAACAAAGAAAGCCCGCACTGCCAAAGAAGCCCGCGAGCGCCAAGGGCCAGAAGAACCTCCCACATCAGAGTAACCAATCAGCTAGGACAGATACCCAGTCCCCAACCAATCATCCCATGGCAACTCCTTATCCTACCCCTCCCCTCCTGAGTGCTTATATACCGCAACGCTCGAATAAAAAACGAGGCTTGATCAGAACCCTGTCTTGCCTCCGTTCTTCGCGTTCCTTGTTTGTTTCATTCTCTTAGGTGGTTCCTGCGTGCCGTCGTTGTTGCCCCGCGGGCCGGGGCAGGTAGAGCCGGTGGTGAGAACTGCTGAAAGAGGCATTGTAGAGGCCCAATACTAGGCCTCAGAGACCGAGGGAGACAGTGAGCCTGAAGGTGGAGGGCAAGGATTAGGTACCTGGTATATAAGGGAGGGCTGGTGGCTGTGTAAGTCTTGGAGCAGGAGACTGGTTTAGCCAGATATCTGACTGTAGGACAAAGGCATAATGGCCACCATGATGAGAAGGTATCTTTATTATTTAAAAATATATATTTTTATTGGTTTCAGAGAGGAAGGGAGAGGGAGAGAGAGATAGAAATATCAATGATGAGAGAGAATCATTGATTGGCTGCCTCCTGCATGTCCCCACTGGGGATCGAGCCCACAACCTGGCCATGTGCCCTGACCAGGAATCGAACCATGACCTCCTATTTCATACGTCGACACTCAACCACTGAGCCACACCCTATGGGCTGAGAAGGTATCTTTAGACTGAAAAATGATGCAATGCAAGCAATTCTATAGAATATAATATTTATTATAGGGTAATTTACTTACAGAAAGATTGGGTCAGAGCAGACAGACAACCTAGCAATCCTCAAAGATTATTCCCCACTAACAGACCCTTGTTACAGTATTTTTATAGTATAGTTCAGTTACTAATGATTGACAAGACAAAGAATACAGTACAAACCAGAGGCCATACCTTTTGGGGGTCTTGTGATAGATGGTTGCTTATGATCAATCACTAGGCCATTACTAACAAACATATTTATGGCTACTTCTGTTGTTAATCCTCACCTGAGGATATTTTTCCATTTGTTTTTAGAGAGAGTGGAAGGGAGGGAGAGAGACCCAGAGAGCGAGAAACATGGATGTGAGAGAGACACATTGATTGGTTGCTTCCCACACAAGCCCCGACCAGGGCCAGGGATTGAGCCTGCAACTGAATTACCTTGACCAGAATCAAACCTGGGACCCTTCGGTCTACAGGCCGATGCTCTATCCACTGAGCCAAATTGGCTAGTGCTGGCTACTTTTTATTTTTCCTGTAAGGCGACAAGGACAGTGGGTTACACCTGACATCCCAGTGGGGTTTTACCTACAGCCCCTTCTCTCCCCAGGGCCCTGGCTGGGACAATCATTTGCAGAGTTATCATCAGCCCAGTGAGGGGATCCATGTGGGCCCCGACTCCCAACTCATGGACAGGCAAATGCAGGGCGCGAACCTCTAGAGGTCCACCCAGCCCAAACTGGTCAAGCCCCTCCCTCCTGCTCCTGAAAGTGCTCTGCTTGTCTCAGGGTCCTTATAGTGTGGATTCTCATGTGTGAGGTGGCTCCGACTGCCCACCCAGGGCCATATGGTTTTCAGCCTGGGATTCGCACACCTGCCCACCCGCCCAGGGACTGCTGCTAAGAAGTCCCAGCCCTAGGAACTCATTTCCAGGCAGGAGACCCTGTGCTGGTCAGTCCCACTGCGTTTGCCATGTGCATCAGCACCCACCCCACAGAACAGCCTCATCATCCAGAGAAAAAGGAAAAGCAAAGTGCTGAGGGTCTCGCCCGCAGTTCCCAAGTGTAAGCTGCACACATGGAACCCAAACACCAGATAGCCGGGTGTGCCAGGAATGTCAGGCTACAAATCATTCTTTTTTTTTTTTTAATTTAATAAATCTTTATTGTTCAGATTATTACAATTGTTTCTCCTTTTTCCCCCCATAGCTCCCCTCCACCCGGTTCCCACCCCACCCTTTGCCCTTACCTCCCCCCACACTGTCCTCATCTATAAGTGTACGATTTTTGTCCAGTCTCTTCCTGCACCCCCCATACACCTTTCCCCGAGAATTATCAGTCCACTCCCTTTCTATGCCCCTGATTCTATTATATTCACCAGTTTATTCTGTTCCTCAGATTTTTAATTCACTTGATTTTTAGGTTCACTTGTTGATAGATATGTATTTGTTGTTCATAATTTTTCTCTTTACTTTTTTCTTCTTCCTCTTCTTAAAGAATACCTTTCAGCATTTCATATAATACTGGTTTGGTGGTGATGAACTCCTTTAGCTTTTTATTATCCGTGAAGCTCTTTATCTGACCTTCCATTCTGAATAATAGCTTTGCTGGGTAGAGTAGTCTTGGTTGTAGGTTCTTGCTATTCATCTCTTTGAATATTTCTTGCCACTCCCGTCTGGCCTGCATAGTTTCTGTTGAGAAATCAGCTGACAATCGTATGGGTACTCCCTTGTAGGTAATTAACTGTTTTTCTCTTGCTGCTTTTAATATTCTCTCTTTGTCTTTTGCTCTTGGCATCTTAATTATGATGTGTCTTGGTGTGGTCCTCTTTGGATTCCTTTTGTTTGGGGTTCTGTGTGCTTCCTGGACTTGTAAGTCTATTTCTTTCACCAGGTGGGGGAAGTTTTCTGTCATTATTTCTTCCAATAGGTTTTCAGTATGTTGCTCTCTCTCTTCTTCTGGCACCCCCATAATTCTGATGTTGGTACACTTGAAGTTGTCCCAGAGGCTTCTTACACTATCTTCAACTTTTTGGATTCTTTTTTCTTTTTTTTGCTTTTCCGGTTGAGTGTTTTTTGCTTCTTTGTATTTCAAATCTTTGACTTGATACTTGCGTTTCTCTAGTCTGCTGTTGGGTCTCTGTATAATATTTTTTATTTCAGTCAGTGTATGTTTAATTTCTAGTTGGTCCTTTTTCATATCTTCGAGGGTCTCGTTATATTTATCGACCTTTTCTAGGATATTCTTGAAAAGCCTTATAACCATGGTTTTGAATTCTATATCCAGTCGTTTGTTTTCCTCCATTTCTTTTGTTTGTGATCTGTTTCTTCGTCTCCCCATTTTTCACTGCTTCCCTGAGTTGGTAGGGTAGCTTTGTGTGCTAGGTTTCCTATATGGCCCAGTGGGTCGGCCTCCCCAGTTAACCTGAGGTGGACACTCTTGGTGCACCCCTTTGTAGACTGTGTGTACAGCCTTGTTGTAGTTAAGTCTTTATTGTTGTTGGTATCACTGGGAGGAATTGACCTGCAGGACAGTTGGCTGGGAGGATCAGCTGTGTCTACACTGGGAGATTTTCGGTGCTGGAGACAGCCTTATAGGATTAGCCTTGCCAGACTGCAAAAGTCTCTGTGCTCAGCTTGGAAGGGGTGGAGTCTCAGGGCGGAGCAGACAGTCTTGGCTTCCGGTCAGCCCTGCCCTTGCGCGCGCACGAGTCTCCAGACCTCTGCCTTCTGCGGTTCCCGAGTTTCCGCCTTACAGTCCAGATTTCCCCCGTAAGAGTGTGGGTCCCCAGGGGCTCGCCCAGAACTGGGGTTCAGTGCAGTCAGGAGCTTCTGACTCCCTTCCGCTAGGGAAAGCCTGTGGTAACCTCCGCAGTCAGTCTTTGTGGGCACTCCAGACCCCTGCCACCGCAGCTCCCCTGAGTCTGCGAGTCTCCGTGTGTCTTTCTCTCTACCTGACAGTCCAAACTCCCCCTGTATGAGCCTGAGTCCACAGGGTTTCGCCCAGAACTGGGGTTCAGTGCAGTCAGAACTGGGATTCAGTGCAGTCGGGGGCTTCCTTCCCCCTTCCACCAGAGAAAGCCAGCCAGGCACTCCGCCGCCCTTCCTCTCTGCGCACACGTCTCCGTACCTCAGCTCTTTGCCGCTCCTTCTCCGTGAGCTTTCCTCTTTCCTTCTAGTTGTAGAATTTCCACTCAGCCAGCTTTCCTGTGGTTCTGGATGGTGTCCGTTCTGTCTTTTAGTTGTAGTTTTGAAATTGTTGTGTGGGGCAGCAGTTTAGGTGCTTACCTATGCCGCCATCTTGGTTTCTCTTACAAATCATTCTTAGTGCTCACTGTTCTGAGCACTGAGCGTAGAAATAGCCACTTCTTCTGTGCCCCAGTGCCACAGATGCAGCATGGCAGCTGCATCTGTGGTGCCAGCAGGTCCTACTTTTTAATGGAGCATAGATACTCATCAATTAGAAGGCTTTGAGATGCTTGCTAAGGACAACGAGGTTGGTCAAAGGTCACAGCATGAAAGATACCTGTGACACAGAGATGATCTTCATTCTGTTGTATAATCCCCTCCCACAGAGTATCAGGACTGGCCTATGTGACTACTACAGAATAAACAGAAAGGATGATAGGCGACTCCCAAAGCCAGGTCATAAAAGTCATGGAAACATCTACCTTAATCTCTTGGATCTGGGGGAGCCAGCTGGCATGAAGGAACATGTGGTGAGCTGTTACAGCCATGGCATACTCTGCCCCACATTGGGCGCCATATGTGCTGAGCCAGCTCATCCAGGTGGTGAAGGATTGAGAAAAGACAGACAAGAGAAAAAAGCTGGGTCTGGGTGGGACGCTGTCCTCTCTGATGGAGAGCTAGTGACAGCACCACAGCTTGAAAGCTGTGTCTTTATTTTATAGCCAGATTCCATGAGGCAAAGTAAGGGCATGGTCAAAATGTTTACAACATTCTCCTGGGTTTTGAATCTACTCAATTACATGCACCTGAACTCTATCAAGCCCACATCACTCAGCCACGTGGGACCACAGGTTCGGACCATAGGGTCAAGCTTACAACTATAGCCTTTGGCTATAATTGTGCTAAGAGGACTTTGCCCTCCAAGCTAGGACTTGCACGTGGCTTTGCCACAAGAGGACCGTGCCCTCTCATTAGTCCGAGGCTTGAACCTGTCCAAACACTATGGCCACTTTCCACAGGAATACTCAAGCAGCTTCATGGAGAGGCCCATGTGGTACAGGACTAAAACCGTCTGCCAATAGTCAGCAAGGCATTGGGCTTTGCCCCCCTTCCCCCTCCCACCCCGCCCCAATCTTGTGAGTGAGCAATCATGCAAACAGATCCTCTGGCCTCAGTCAAGCCTTTAGATGATTACAGTCCCAGCTGACGTCTTGGCTGTAACTTCAAGAGAGGTCTTGACCAACTCAGCTAAGCTGCTCCCAAATTTTTAACCCACAAAAACTTTGAGACAATAAATATTTGTTATGTTAAGCTGCCCGATATGGGGGTAATTTATTATGCAGCAATAGATAACTAAAACAAAGACCTAGGCCTCTAAGATCTTATTGTCCTACCTGTCCTTCCTAGGATGAGGGAAGATAATTATTATCACTTTGGCCCCAGAAATAGCCTCTCCCCTCACAGATGAGGCCCTACCACCTATGCCCACTGCAGAGCCCATGAACACGGTGAAGGAACCTTGTAGAAAACTGCCCTAAGTAGATTTAACAAATAAAAATACAGGATGTCCAGTTAAATGTGACTTTTAGAAAAACAGCAAATTATTTATTTATATATGTATACCAAATATTACACAGGACATGCTTATACTGAAAAAGTATTCATTATTTATCTGGAACTCAAGTTAACTGGGCATCCTGTATTTTACCTGGTAACTCTTTTACTAAGAGTCTGGAGTCACTGCTGTTTCCACATACACCTGGGAGTAGCCTTGGTCCCCATAAATCTTCTCTTCAGTTGAAAATATACCCACAAATATTTAAAAAAATAAAGGATCATAAAATAATACTATGAAAAAATAATAATATACCATCAAGGGGCTCTAAATCACTGCCAAACACCCTGCTGAATCCTAAGGCCCTGAAGACTAGGGCACGATCCCTGCTCTCACAGAGCTTTCAAGTAGGGGAAGGAGATGTGCAACAAAATAAATTACCAGATTTGTAAAGTGCTGGGCATCAGGGAGGCACTCAGCCTCAGCTATCAGCAACAGAAAACCCAACCAAAAAGGCTTAAATAAAGGTTTTATTTCCCACACAAAACAAGAAGTTCGAAGTATGTCTTCTGCTGGCTTTGGCTCAGTAGGTCAATAGTGTCAAAGCCAAGACCTCTGTAATTTTACTGGCTTTTCCCTCATGACAGCAAGGTGACTGCCACAGCTCCAGCCATCAAGTCTGTGTTCAAGACTGAATAAAGAGTGGAAAGCAAAGGTTTTCCAACCCTGCCTTCTGCAGTTGATTTGTTTGTGTTTTATTGGTCAGAACTGAGTCACATGGCCACCTTTAATTGCAAGGGAGGCTGGAAAAATGGACCATAGGATTATCATGATTGGATTAGACCAGTCCAATACATTGCCGAGTAAGGGAGAAGAGGGGAAGGGTATTGGGCAGGCCCAGTTATGTCTGCCAGGTGCTCCAACAGAAATTCATACAAAGTGCTTTGCAAACTCATGCTCCACCTGAGGGATGGTGGTCAGGTGAGGCTTCATGGAGGAGGTAGCTTTTGAGCTGAGGCTTGTGGAATCACCTGGCATTTGCCAAGAAGAAAAGGGACAAGGAAATTCCAGGCAGGGAGGACAGTGCTAACAACTGCATATTGACCAGGGGATGGGTGGAGATATCAGTGAGGCCAGTTCACGAAGGGCCTTGATGGCCATGCTAAGCAGTTTGTGCTTAACCAGGCGGAGAGCATTTTTCTCTCACTTCACTCAGCTTACAGCAGCATTGGACACATTTGACCACCCTCCTTTCTTGCTTTCTGCCATGTACAACCCTCCGATGTTCCCTTCCTGTGCTCCTGCTCAGGGTCCTTTGAAAACTCCTGCTCCTCTACATGGCCACCAGAGTTTTGTGTTTAACCCCCCACTGAACCATGCTCCTTTCTCCCACGGCACTTGCCACAGTGGTAATTAGATATTTATCTGTGTGGCTGTTTGACTACATACTGTCTCTCCCTCTGCTTGCTTGTAAGCTGATTCTGTGCACCAGTCCCTGACACACAGCAGACCCTTATAAAAATCTATTGAATGAACTGATGAATAAAGGGCAACATGTGTGTATGGAGTGTGGGAACTGAAGGGGTGTGAGCTGGGAAGATGTGTGGCTTGTCTCCTTTTGTTCCAGTCACTCAGTTGGTTATGATAGGAGGGGGACAGAAACTAGGGATGAGATGCAGGCAGGTCCGATATGGGAGACCAGATAGGATTCTGCTCCCAGGTCTTTGGTTCTGCCTCTGAGGACCGCCAACTAGAACAGAGTGAGACCCCATGAGGGAAAAAGGGATTTAATTCCAACTGATGTGTCTCATGTCTGGGTATCCCACTTCCTCCTTGCAAGGAGAGGATGGTAACACTAACCGCCCCCCCCCCCCGCAACAACACACACACACACACACACACACACACACACACACACACACACACTGGCCAGCTGGGGAAAAGGCAGCAGAGAGAGTGACACCATTGTTTTTGAGTGGACTCACTTCCGTGTACATGGCTCCCTCACTGCACCTGCTGAATTCAGGATGGGCTCTACATTCCAGCTGTTGGCAGGAACATCCTTAGAGATCCAGCAATTATCAGGAAAGCTCTGAATAAGGGACCAGGGACCAGAGAAGGACAGCATCTTGCAGCTGTGCTTGCCCTGGAACAGTGATCCAGACCCTGAAGAGGTAAGGTCTGTTGATCCCACTGCCTCCATCTCCTACCCACCCTTTTAGAGCCCTCAGGGGACACAGCCTGCCAAGGATGAGACTCAGATCCAGGGTGGTAAGGGAGGAGAGGAGACAGACAGGCTCTGGAGTGGTTTCAGTGGTCGCCAACTGGTGGTCCGCGGACCACTGGTGGTCCATGAGGTCCGAAAAGTTGGTGGCCTCTGGTTTAGATGATAGAAAAGAGTCAGAAAGCCTAGCTAGCATTTGGGAGAAATGTCTATTATATGAATGACGCCCGGGTACACTCATTCATATAATTTTGAGAGTTAATGGTCTTCTGGACTCTACAGCTCATCAAGTTAGCCCTCTGTGGTACCCTTCCTCTGCTTACTCAGTGGCAGAACCCCCACCTCCCAAGGCAGGCTGTTCATCTTCAGACAGGCCCCACTCTGCCACTGCATGTGCCCATGAAGTTCCCAGAGAAGCCAGCTGAGGTGGGCAGCATGATCTCCATCTTGCAGCTGAGTGAACTGGACTGGGAGGCCAAGGCCACATAGTAAAGCAGGCTCCTGACACTCATGCCAGGGCTCCCTCCCTCTCCAATGCTCGGCCTTTCCTATCAGCCCCTACCAACACCCTGGCTCAGTGTTCCAGTTCTCCCTGTGCTGTGCTGAAATCTATCCCTTTGCCTTCCACAGCCACCTGAGGGGCATGTGGACCTTTCTCCAAAAAACTTTTTCCTTGTCTGTTTGTCTGTGTTCCCATCTGGTCACAGCTTCTGTCCACTCTAGGGAAAAGCATTGCTGCGCTCTCACTGCAGGAGAGGGTGGGGATGGGAGGAGCCAGGGACTCCCAAGAGGGGCTCAGAAGACTGGGCATTGGTCTCCCCAGGTCTGCCTGTGGGCCTGTCGCCAGACTGGGACCCGGCAGGAGTGGGTCTGCCTCAAGCCGGCCTGTAGTGTGTGGGTTCTTGACTTCGTGCAGGAAGGATTTTACAATAGGAGTCCAGGTGATTTTGAGAGTACGTTTATTAACTCTGGGGACAGTGACAGACGGAAGGGCTTAGGGTAGAAGAAGCAACAGAAAAGAGACTAGATGGAGCTCTGCTTTGGCTCCCTAGAGATGTTATAGGAAAGAAGTGAGCCATGGCGGGGCTGCTGTCAGCTCACTGGAAAGTCAGAGAAAAGGGGCCTTGGAGACAGGTTTAGGCGGTTAGTCCAGGATGAGCTGCCACTGCCCCCTGCTCTCATGGTTACAAATTTCATGGGGACCCTTAGAGTTTAGGAGAGAAAAACAAAGATGCAAGCCTGAGAGGGAAGAAAAGTGTGGACTTGCCCCAGAGAGAGCCTGCGCTGACATCCTTTGTTTTGATGATTTTTAACTCTCTTCCTCAGGGGCTGGAATCTTAGGGGAGCGTTTCAGCAGAATGTTCATCAGTTTCCCAGGTGTGTTTTTTAATATGCTGATGAATCAAAATTAAGGCATAGGGGAGTTTGGGATCATTCTCTCGTCAGCTTCACTGCTTTACTTTTATCTTGGGTCTGCTTTCTGTCTGTAATTGTTTTTTGTGTTGCTAGTTCCCCTGACTTTACCTGTCCTTGGATTTGGCTGGTACAAATGGCACTAATTGGGGCTCTGTTACCTATTTCTCTGACAAGGTGATTTAAGCTATTTATTCTCTCATTAGGGAGGAGAGGTATAAATCATTTGCTCTGAGTGTCCTTGGTTAGGGAAGATAAGGTCTTGCGATTCACTAACTAAGCAATTTTCAATCTTTTTCATCTCATGGCATACATCAACTAATTACTAAAATTCTGTGGCACACCAAAAAATAGACTTTTTGCCAATCTAACAACAAAAAAATAGGTATAGTGTTGATTCATTCACACCAGATGGCAATTGTGTTCACTGTTGTCATTTTTTTGTTTGACAATCTAAGGGAAAAGAGGTCAGTGTCCCTGACTAAATAGTCAGATATTGCATGTTTTAAAAATTCTTGCAGCACAACAGTTGAAAATCACTGCATTAGCTATCTGTGAATTAAATTGTTCGGCCTTATTTAATTCTTATTCTTGGAGGGAGGGGTAGAGAGAAAGAGGAGGGAGAAAGAGAAACATCAGTTTGTTGTTCCAATTATTTATGCATTCGTTGGTTGCTTCTTGTAGGGTAAGACCCAGGTATGACTTGGGACATGCTTATACTGACCAGGGATCGAATGTGCAACCTTGGCATATCAGGACAATGCTCTAAGAGCTGTTTGGCCAGGGCCAGTTTAATTACTTTGTCTTAGGTTTCCCATTTCATTTGCCAAGAAATTGCCTTTCTTCTCACTATCCTGCCTCACGCCCACGAATTGTGTTCCCAGCTGATCATGACACTTCATCACACTGTTGTAGTAAAATGGACCCTGGCTGTACCCCAGCAGCCTGGCACAGTGGTCAGGGGCCAGAGCTGTGGTGTTCTGCCACCCGGCTTCAATCCTCGCTTAATGGTATCACCTTCGATAATAGATTTTGCTTCTCTGTTTTGCTGTATAAATATGCCAATGATAGTAGTTCCTACTTCACAGGATTGTTGCAATGATTAAATGAGTCATTTACCCAACAAATAGTTATTGAGTGCCTGCTATGTGCCAGGACAGGGAGAACCAGAACTGTTCTAGGCACTGGGATTAAGGCTCTGATCTCATGGGACTCCAATTCAGTCAAAGTATACTGATGGCCTGCTGAGTGCCAGAAGCCAGACATCTGGTGACATCTGGCCATTGTCTACAGCCTTTGGATGCCACCAGCCAACAAAGGGGTGCATTTGGAGGAAGAACAGCAAGATAGGTGGGCCAAAGTGAAGTCTGGGTCTTTCCTACATGCCTCAACGACTCTTCCATCAATGCTCATCTGCTAGGAAAGGCCGCTGCAGGCTGCTAGGGAGAACAAAGCCAGGTCTCACCCCTCCTTTTATCACTCTTTCCTAGCTCTGGACTTTGCCTTTTAGGACTGGCAAGGAGGGCAGGCCAGGCTCCCTGGCTGGAGAGCTTGAACTGTTACCTAATGCCACTGGGCTCCTCCCAGGGCCAGCAGCAACCTGAGCTCCAGCCCCCTTCTCCCTTTGTCCCCCATCTCCTTCCTGCAACCTGACTCCAGCCAGACCTTGGTTCTCAGGAAAGCAGAACATTTCCCAGGTACAGAAGCCACCAGGAAGGCCTGGCACCCTTGGAAAGGGAGGGGCCCAGGGCCTGCAGGGAGGCCCAGGCTTCTTCTATCACCACTAGCATTGACTCCAGAGACAAACTCAGCCTAAACATTCCAGGGGGCTTGTGGGACACCGAGAGGGACCCAGCCACATTAGCTGGAGAGGTGTGGGTGGAGGCCAACACAGGCCAGGGCAGGGCCAGAGCAGCCTGCACCCCAGCAAAAAGTCTCTGGGGAATGGGATGTTGCTGGTGTGTGGGATTTGCCTTCACTCCCTGTGCAGCCTCAGGAAAGGCTTCTTTCCCTTCAGAACCAGAGGGGTTCAAAGGGCCTTTCCAGCACATTCATTAGTGACTCTAGGCCAAACCAACTTGTGAAGGGCTTTTCCACAGGAAAAACTTTCAATACGCAGTCCCTGTACCATGCCGTCTGCTTCTTCAAGCTTATCCACCTGCTCTCGTGTTAAACCCACACACGGCAATACATCCACTCATAACCTCCCCAGGCTGCCACTCTCGTATACACACTCAACATTCCTCCGTCCAATCCAGAGCTACTGCAGGAAGGAAGACTGATGGGGGTGCTGTTATTGGAACCTCCTGCCCTCTCCCCCAGGTCCCAGGAGAGGTTCTGCTCCCTTCCTCCCCTCCCTCTTTGCATCTCAGGTAAGGAGAAGGGAAACCAGATTAGCAGGATTTGACACCTGCAGTTCAGGCCAGCTGTCTTCTCTTATAGCACGGGGAGGGACATGGGCTCAGTGCTGTCCCGGCACCCATGGCCAAGGTGGCAGAGAGCTTTCCTTCCCCTGACAGAGCCCTCGGGAAGTCAGGGCTGAGACAGCCTCCTTCTCTCTGTCTGCCCACTGCCTCAGACAGCAGAAAGGGTAAGAGTGTGGAGCAGGTGAGGTCTGGGAGAGTAGGATACCTGGGCTCCATCCTTCCATCTGGGGAAATGGTCTATGCCCTATCTTACCTCTAATGCCAGGTAACTTTTCCATGCACCTGAAGCCCTGAGAGTAATAGGAGAGGGACCACACCCGGGAGTGTAGGCAACAAAAAACAACAGAGGGCTCAAGGGTTTTAGATTCATTTTTTGTCAACCACAGGAATGCCCCTGGCTGAAAGCCTGTGGCCATAAGCCAGTCCATCGCATGACAGGCCTGGAGACCTGCGGAGACCCTGTGGTAGAGATTTCAGGCCTCTGGAAGGGTCAGCTCTGCTTGTCCCTAATCATCCAACCTCCTTGAGACCCTTGAGCCCTGGGTTCACAGGGGCAGCTCCAGGGGAGAGCTCAGTTTCAGCCTGGTTCTGTCACTAGGTAAATTTGTGTGGCTCCCTTTAGACCCCTGCACCAAACAAACAGGGAACCTCAGTCTCTACCGCCCACAGGATCAAGACCAAGTTCCTTAGGCTTGGGACCTCCACCATGGCGCCTGTGGCCTCTCCACGTTCATGTCTTTGCACTGGCCCTGTGGACCCTTTCACACCTAAGTTCCTGGCTAGTCAGACTGAACACATTTGTCCTGAAATATGCTGTTCTTTACTCCTGGAACACCCTTCTTTACATTCCACTCCGAGGGGGCTGCTCAGCGCTCCAGGCCAGGTTCAGGGATCAGCTCCTCTGGGACACCATCCCTGGGCCCTGCAGGGCTGACTGCTCCCTCTTCTGTGCTCTGCAGTGGGGGAGCAGATGTCTCTTCTGGATCTGGTAATACTTTGGGTTTCATCTGCCTCACCAGATGGCACTGGGACCAGGCCTTGGTTGTTTTTATGGCCCCAGGCCCTGGAATGAGGCCCAGGATGCAGCAGGTGCTCAGTAACTATTTAATGAGAAGTGAATTAATGAATAAATTAGTAAGTAGAAGGGTGAGGGTGGACATTGCCAGGGGTTAGGCTCCCAGGATCTATGTATGGCCCTTGACTCTGAGTTCCCCGTGGGCCAGGTGGATAGGTCACTGGGCTTAGAGCACTAAACTGAGCATGAGTATGCCCTCCCTCCCACACCCAAGTTGCCCACATGCAGTTTCCCAGGGTGATAAGTACTGATTGAGCAACTACTGTGTGCAACACCACGTGCCGTCTATCTCCCCACCCTCCAACTATTCTGTCCTGTTCCTTGAACCTGCCCAGCCCATTCCCACTGGGCCCTCTACTCTTGTTCCTCTGTCTTCCTGGAATGCTCTTTGTTCTGATCCTCTCATGGCTGCTCCTTGGATTCTTTCAGGTCTCAGCAAAAAACTCCTCAGGGAGGCCTTCCCTGATCTCAAGTTGCTGCTCTCTGTTCTCATTAGTCTGTTTAATGCTCTGTACCATGCTAACTCATATTTTTCTTGTTTATTTATTTGTCTGTTTGCCAATTGTCTTTCCCTCCCTCACTCCTCCCACAACATATGCACACATTGTTAAGAAGGCAGCATTTGGCCACCTTCTTCACTGCTGCATCCCAGCACTGGAATAGCACCTGGCACACAGTAGCTGCTCAGTAGATGTTTAGTGGATGTTCAGTGAATGAGTATAAGTGAATGCCAGGCTTCTGGGACAAGGGTCCAAGCCAGACAGTCTTGTCCTCAAGGAGTTCACGGTGCAGTAGTCAGACAGGTACCCAGAAAAGGCTAAAGGAAATCGATACAATTTGCCACCGTTGATAAAATCTTTCACCACCCACAGAAGCTGCATTGATTGCACATCACGCCAGGTGCCTCTGTTCTTTAATGTTCACAACCTCCCTAAAGGTAGGAATTACTATTTCCACTTGCCGGTGAGGGAGCAGAAGCTTGGGTGGTATGCCTGCCTCCAGGTCAAACATGAGAAAGAAGCATGGTTTTAAGCCCTCCCCTCTTTAACATACACTGAGTGGCCAGATTATTATGACCACCCCATCAGTACTTCGTTGGGCCACCTTTTGCCTGCGATACTGCGGCGATTCTTCTTGGCATTGACTCCACGAGATGTTGAAAGGTGATGTATCTGACACCATGCCTGATGAATAGCACTGTCCAGTTCTGTGAGATTTGATGGTTGTGGAAGCAGCTGCCTGATGGCTCTTTTAACTTCGTCCCACAAATGCTCAATTGGATTGAGATCTGGTGATTGTGGGGGCCACCTAAGCAAGGTAAAGCCTCCCTCATGTTCTTGAAACCACTCCTGCACAATATGAGCACTGTGGCATGGCACATCGTCTTGTTGGAAGAAGCCATCTCCATTGGGACATGCCATAATCATGATAGGATGAACTTGATCAGCAACGATACTTAGGTATGTTGTGCTATTCAGATGTTGTTCCACACGAATTAAAGGGCCCAGATCATGCCAGGAAAACATGCCCCAAACCATAACACTGCCCCCACCAGCTTGAAGGTTTGCACTCATGCATGCAGGGTGCATGCTTTCATGCTGTTTCCGCCAAATTCTCACTCTGCTATTTGCATGATGCAACTAGAAACGTGATTCATCAGACCACATGACTTCTTTCCAGGGCTCAGCTGTCCAATCCTTGTGTCCCTGTGCGAATTGGAGACATTTTATCTTGGTAACTGCAGACAGCAAAGGTGTTCGAACAGGCCTTCGGCTTCCATATCCCATACAATGCAGTGTGCGGCTAATTTGCCTACAAACATCAGGTGGTCATAATAATCTGGCCACTCAGTGTGTGTGTGTGTGTGTGTGTGTGTGTGTGTGTGTGTGTGTATTTTTTTTTTTTTAAAGAGGGTGAGTGGAGAAGGACTGGTGCCTGCAAGAAGAGCTAAAGGTGGGGATGGATTGCAGGAAGGGTAGAGATCTATCCCATCCAGCCTGGGGTGGGGGACTCCTTTCTGCTCTCCTCTGCCCAGGGAGATCCCAGGCTGCAGATGGGGTTGGTTCTGTGTGTCCTGCCTACAGGGCCTGATGGGAGAGAGATGTCACCTGCTCTTACCCAAGCTCCCTGTCTCTCTCGCAGAGTTCCCAGCCATCCTGGAAAGGTTTGGAGTGCTCCCACACACCAACACCACCATCCGCCACAGAAGAGTCTATTAGCAGAGGGCCTCAGGATAACTCCTGAACACTGGGCCCCAGAGTCTACGCCTGACCTCCTGGAGTCAGCACCCCCAAGCGGGTTCAACTGGATCACATGAGAGCCCCTACCTGCTTGTGATCTTAGCTGTTCACCAGCTCACTCCTCCATCCAATGACCAGAGCAGTGGAGGGAGCAAAAACAAGTCAGGAGACCTGAGTTCTGTGCTGGCTCTGTTACAGATTCACTGTGTGTCCTTAGCCAATAACTTCCTCTCTCTGGGCCTCACTATTCTGAATGCAGTGTGAGGGCTGGACTCAGGATCTTTTACAGAGTTCCCTCAATGTTTGAGCCTAATTCATAGGAATGGCCCTCTGATGATGCAATTCCAGGAAGGGTGTGATGGGCAAATGGAATGGGAGGTTTAGAGGACTTTCCAGTTGCCCTGTTCATTATGAGCCACAAATGGTCACACCTGCTTGTGAGTGAGCCTTTCCAGAGGTGTCCTGCCAGCTGTCTGGTTATCTCACACAGTGCCAGCAGCATGGTGTGTTTGGGGAAAGACAGGAAGGTGGTGGGGACAAGATTGGGGAGGTATTCAGAAAACTATGGTACATCTACACAATGGAATACTATGCTGCCATAAAAAAGAAGGAATTACTACCATTTGTAGGCACCTGGATGGAATTAGAGAACATTATGCTAAGTGAAATAAGCCAGTCAATGAAAGAAAAATACCACATGATCTCACTCATTTGGGGATAATGAAAAACATTATAAACTGATGAACAAAAACATAGATACAGAGGCAGTAAAGCATCAAACAGACTGTCAAATTACAGCGGTAAGGTTAGGGAGAGGTGGGGGAAATAAGAGATCAACTGAAGGACTTATATGCATGTATATAAGAGTAACCAACGGATGCAAAACATTGGGGGGTGAGGGCATGTATGGGAGTGGGTTGGGGGGGCAATGGTAAGATATGTACACATATAATACCTTAATAAAAAAAAAGTTCAAGCTCAAAAAAAAAAAAAAGATTGGGGAGGTAGGCTGGAATCATGTTGGACAAGGTGGAGGGAGAGGGAGTGCTTGCTTTGCTCTGTGAAGTAACATGTATACATGCATGCAGGTACAGTGTGTACTTGTGCACAGATCAACTTATGCATGATTTTGTGCATGGGTAGGTATGAATACATGTAGGTGTGTGCCTTAACCACATACATGTACATTTTTGTGGGTGCATAGCTACCTGTTTGAACTTAATGTATGGATGAGGCCCCAGATTTGTGAACTCAAAATGTTGTGTGCTTATGCCTGTGTAGGGTGTGTGTGTGTGGGGGGGGGGGGGGGGTCTGGGGGCTGCATGGTTCCAACTGCCTTGGATACTGGGAAGGCCCGAGCTGTCCAGAGCCACCTCAATGGGCAGCCTACCTGGCCCTTGGTGCCTGGGGGCTGTAGCTAGGCCCCCAGGAGGAGGAGTTCCATTAAGCTGGCAGCTTTAGGATATGAGTTGGCCATGGCTCAAGGGCACAGTTGGGCAGGCAACTCTTTGGAGACCTTCCTGGGGGAGGGGATCTAGGTTCAAAACAGAACTATGGAGCAAGGTTCCAGGCGACTTGTGATCTGGAGATGGCCCCAAGCTTCAGGTCCAGATTAGGGTGCTGCTGTTACAGCTAGCAACTGTCTAGGCATGGACATCAGAGCTCAGGAAGCATCTGGGATAGAGGTTGGGGTGGTCCCCCTGTGGGTTTCAGGAGCCCAAGGGTCCAGCACCCACTCTGATGGCCAGCTCCCCTCTCTTCCCTCCCCCATTCTATGCTTGGGGAAACTCATCCTACTGGATTGTCCTACTTCCAACCCTACTCTGGTCTCTCCCCACTCCCACTCACTGTAAGCAGGCACCTTCAGGCAGGACAGGAGCACTGGACTTCAAGTGGGAACGCTATGTGTATGTACACCGGTACACTCTCAGCTTGGCCACACTCTCCTTGTGGCCCCTGAAAGTCATTTTGTGCTCTATCTAGGCTTTGTTTCTGCCTGTCCAACCCCACTGGCCAGGGCCTCAGGCCAGGTTCTCCTCACTTCCATCTTGGGCTATTGCAACCATCAATTTCCTGTCCGCCTCTCAGCCTCTGCGCTCCAATTCTCTGCCCCACCTACTGGACCCCACCTTCCTGTGTTGCTCACACTGTCACCTTCTGTCCTCCTGGTCCCTCCCTTGCCTGGTTAACTCTCCTCCTCCCAGAAGTCTCTTCTCTGACTCTCCCAGGTGGGCTTCTCTCAGACTAACTCCACACAGCATGTCTCCCTTAATGAACTAGGAGTGCATGTAAGGCAAGGCTGGTTCTTTTCCATCTTTATGTTCCCAAAGCTCAAGACAGGCCTGGAACTCAGTAGTTGCTCACAAAGTATGTGTTAAAAGAAAGAAAGGGAAAAAAAGATAGAAGGGAGAAAGATAGAGGAGAGAGAGAGAGAGAGAGAGAGAGAGAGAGAGAGAGAGAGAGAGAGAGAGAATACATGTTGGAGAGAAGGAACCCTTGCAGAATGCTCATTTCATGCCCTTTCACTGCTCTAGGAGCCAGCTGTTTTCCTCCCTTACTCCCAGGGCTGGGGAGCATAGCAGGCCCCAGGGGGAGGTTCATAGAGGGCTATCATAGTGCAATTCCGCTTCTCTGCTGCCTCCTGCTGCTGAAGAAAAGAAACTGCTGGAAGTTTCTCTGGCTGCAGTGTCCTGCCCTGCCTTGGGGATAGGAGAGACATTTTTTGGAGTGCAGGGAATAATGGCTTTCCCTTATGCTGAATGTGCTGATTCTTCATTCTCCTAAAAACAGCCAGAGGACATGGTTGGTGCTGTCCTTCCCTCCCTCCAAAGCCCACTCTCCATGGAAGGGTGTGAGCTGCAAATCTGATCTCCAGCTTTTCAGGGTGGTCAAGGGGCCTTCTGAGCACCTGTAAAGTGTGGCTGAATTACAATTCTTTGTTTATCCATTCCCAGTCCCTCCCCTCAAACCTGGCCTGAGTTACCCAAAGGCAGGGATCACCTGTTCATTTGTTCAACAAATATTTGAGCATCAGCCTCATGTTGGGGGTTCTCTGATCTCACTGACCTGGGTGGATTTGGACTTTCATCTTAATCTCTAGCCCCAACTTGAGGATTGGCAGACACTCTTGTTTTCAGACATGGGACACACTAGTGGATGACTCAATAGGAAAATGGGGAGGGGCTTTGGATCCCCTCTAGGTCCTCTAAAATGTATGTTGAGGGGAGAAATGGCCCCCTCTGACCTCGGTCCAGGCTTCCTGCTATTAGCTGTGGCCAGACCAATGAAAGCCCAGAGGAACAGACTAAGAAGAACCAGTCTCAAAGCAGCAGTGTGGTAGGGGCCCAAGTCAGGGGCTGCTGCTGGCTACACTGCCAGCACCATCCTGCCTCCTTGGAACTCCACTAGTAAAACCAGGGCAAAGGAGACTGTTGGACTCAACAACCTCTGAGGACCCTCACAAGTCTGTTACTTGGGGACCTGTGAGAGGGCTCCCAGCCAGGCCAGGAAATAGAGCTGGAACTAACCACTGGTGATCCCAAGGCCCACGGCTTCCGCAGCTCCACAGCACAGTTCACACAGGAAGGCAGACACAAGGGATGCCACCCTGCCACACTCAGAGCAGATGCCCTCTCATCTGCTTCTGGGTACAGGCCTGAGACTGGGGTGGAGGGAAAATGTTTTAAGGAACAAAAATGTTTAAGGAACACATAGCAGCCTGTGTTCACTGAATGACACCATGGGAAATGTGCCAGATGTGGTTGGAGACAGAGGCCCCAGGCCAGGCCCTGCCAGACCTGCTCTGTGACTGCAGACAAGTCCCAGCTGTAGTCTGGGCACCCAACTTCTTGGCTAGCAACCCTACTTCACAATCCCCCTGGGGAGTCATCCTCTGTGCTTCATCCCCCACCCCCTTGTCTAGAGTAGGTGCCTGTCACTGTCTGCCCTCATCTGGGCTGGGTGGATTTGTAGATGTCTTATTGCCTCTAATACCCAGAATGTATCAAAGAGCCGGCCCAGAGTAGGACATCTGGCGCCTGGAATTAACAGATGTCATGTTAGGATATCCATGAAAACACCTGCAACTTGGCATGCGTTCTCAATGTGAACCCGCTGCAAGGAGCTCCGGCTGATGGCTTATAGAAGCCATGCGCTCCCTCAGGCTCACAACCTGTCCTGTTCTGCATCAAAGGAGCCCCCTCCACCCAAAATTACATTTCCTGGGCTCACTTGCCAAAAGGTTCCTGGTTAACTTGGCCCATGGGAGACCCTGATGCTAGAGGACAGGTGGAGAAGTGAGGGCTCTTGCTTCAGATGCCATCAGTGCCAGTGCCCGTATCACCCACTCCTTAGTATAAGGTCTTGCCAGGGAGTCCTTGTGGTGATCCCACTTCTGGCTCTGGTAACACCCTCTCCTCCCTAAGAGTAGTGGCTTCCTGCCGTTGCCAATCTCAAGGTTGCCAAACCTTCCTGTCTGCCCTTTTAGTTCTCCCAGCACCTTTGCAGCTCATTTCCCATATCAAATCCCCATTGGGTGGAGGTGGCCATTTGCCTGATTTGACCCCTGCTAGACCTCTCCACTTCACCATCACACCCTACAACACCCCTGCCCAAATCCTGCTCTCCATATTCCCCAGCCAGACCACAGAGACCACAAACCAGGTTAGAGGCTGTTTCTTTATACAAAGGTAATCAACACCAGCATGCTGCTGCAGTTCACATTGGTCCTTCTCACCACTTCTGGGGCAGCAGAAGTCTTAAGGGTTGGGGAGTGAGCAGTCACTGCAGGGGAAAAACACTACACATGCCTGGGGACTGCCGAGCACACCAGCTGGGAGGTCCCAAAGGGCAGACACAGACACTATACAGTCAAGAGTACTATACACAGTGACAGGAAGGAAATGCAGAGCTGGAACTAACCACTGGTGGCTACTGACAACCAAGAAGCCCAGCTGTGCCACTACAGAGCTAGGCGTCGTCATGTAATCAGTCTTGCTTCTGCAGCTACAAAATGGGGACAATAAACTATACTTCACAAAGTTGTCATGAAAATGAAATAAAGCCCTAGCTGGTTTGGCTCAGTGAATAGAGTATCGGCCTGCAGACTGAAGGGTCCCAGGTTCAATTCCAGTCAAGGGCACATGCCTGGGTTGTGGGCTCAATCCCCGTAGGGGGTGTGCAGGAGGCAGCCAATCAATGATTCTCTCTCATCATTGATGTTTCTATCTCTCTCTCTGTCTCCCTTCCTCTCTGAAATCAATAAAAATATATAAAAAAAGAAAAAGAAAAAAAATGAAATAAGGACATATAGCAAAGTACTCAACACAGAGCCTGGCACAGAGGTGTTTAATAAATAATTTTTTGTCAAGAAAACCTTAGCTCAGAGAGGATCTTCTTCAGAAGGTCAGATGTAAGATAATTTCCCTAGAAATTTCCCATCAAGCAATCAGGATCCTTGAGCATTCCTTGGAGTCTGTAGTCTCTGGAGTGGGCAGGGCCCTGGAATATTCAGTGGCAGGGCAGTTGAGGGGGATGAGGGGCTGGACCCCTAAGGAGATTGCTACGGAACCTGGGTAGACACAGGAGTTAGGGGCTGTGCCAAAATGGTTCTGCACATAACACAGGCCGGAGGCAGGCTGGTAGGGAGGCAGGCTGGGTATGTGCCCAGGAGCACAGGCTGGCCAGGAAGCCAGTTTCTGGCCACTGGCATGCTGCATCTGAGCAACAAGGGGGCTCGGGGACAGGTGAGGGTAGCTGCTTTGTGTGGGGTAGGAGCCGGGTACAGGGTTCAGCCTGGAATTGAACAAGAGAAAAAATGGTCATTCAGCTAGAAATGCCAAGGCACACAGCACCCTCAGCTGTCATTCCACATGAGAAAAGCTTGGGGTCACTGTGCTACTTCATATTACAATGTGCTTTGGACACTGCTCTAACGGACTCTAAGTACTAACCAGGGAGAAAGATTAAACTCAACCAAACAGAAAACAGATGCCCAGAGAGGGAAGGTCCCACTCATGGTCCTGCAGCAAGCCAGCAGGAGGAAGGGATATTGGGCTCATGAGTGAGACCACCCGAGTGTAACCTACTCGCAGCAGCTTGCAAACTGGGTGGAGATGGGGACCAGATCACAGTAATCAGCGGCTGGCTCAGCAATTCTACCCAAAGAGAAAGGATCCATTCCTGTGGGAAGGAGGGTAGGAAGGCTCTAATGGGGTAACAAAGGGCTTGGGCCCTGGCCTTGTCTGCTGTGAGATTTTCTACCTGCGATTTCAGAAACAAACACTCACTCACAGCTCAAAGTCCTGGCTGGCTGAAACCAAAGTGACAGGTGTGGGGAGCTATCTGTGCTGAGGCTCAAGACCCCAAAACAGACACATGTGGCTGAGCCTGTGAATGGAGGCACAGCCTAAGTTTTACCCTCTGAACTTTTGTCAAAGTTCCAAATATGGAGAATGAATGCCAATACCATTGATGTCTGCTAGGTGATTGGACTAAACCTGTGTACATTGTAATTAAAACCTGACCTTACAAATCAAATGTACAGGTAAGTACTGACACCAGATACTTAATAGCACTTCCAGGACATTTTAAAATGTAGAGGTTTTGGCCTACCAGAAGTTCGACAAGAGCCTCCAGGGAGGCAAAGCTGTCTAGACAGCCATGTCAACTGCCCAAACACGTGTTGTAATATTGCCCGTGTGCCTTGTCAGACCATCTGACACTGTGTCCTGTTCTGGGTACCTATAGCAGGCCAGGATAATGAGGGACCAAACATGGGAGGAACTGAAAAAGTTACCATGTCCCCCACCCAGATCTCAATGTCACGGTGAAGCAGAATCACAACTGGCATCAGTGAGTCACAGTTATAGAGAGGTGACTGCAATTCAACATGAAGAACTTTCTCATCAGGGGCTGCCTTCGAGTGAGCTCCCAGCCACTAGGGGTGTGAGTTAAGACTGGGTGACCTTGACCACAGCCAGCTGTTTCAGAGGGGACTCTTTCACAGAGTGGGAAATTGCATTCGAGGACCCTTAAGTCCTCTCTAGACTCCATGAGAACAATTAAAAGTCCAAAAGCCACAATTCACCTCATTCTGTATTTAAACAGTCTCCCACACAGTTAGACCTCAGGAATTACTTGTCTGGAGCAAAGTCGGTGAATGTGCATCTTTTATTTTGCAATTATCCACCTCCCCCAAATATGTGCTTTTGAAAAATGGTCAAAAGGCTTTAAGCCTGTGAAGGCTGAGAATGTCCACCTCCTAAAATAAGAGCAGCCTCCAATTTATCCCAAACCCCATATCCAGGCAGTCACAGAGGGCAAAATTTACCTCACAGATGGCTGAATGCAAAAAGGGGCCACTGGCATCCTGACTTCACAGTGAGCCCTTACTTTTGGAGGAACAGTGTCATCTGAGCATGGACAGGAACCAGAGGAGGACAAGAGGCCGACAGTGTGGCAGTGGAAAGGGAGTAAGGAAAGCCTGGAAGCAGGGGACCCTTGCTCTAGACTGAGCTCTCCTGCCTGTGTTACAAGGAGAAAGACTCTTGTCCTCTTCAGGCCTCCTCTCTAAAAGGAAGCAATGAGGCTACAAGAGCTCTGACAGTTTGCTTACACTGTTCATTGAGAGTTAATGAGCCTGGACTAGAAATAGTAAACTTCACCTTCTCTTGCTGGGTGGCCAAGAAAACCTGATCTCTCATGTCTTGGGGTGTGCTACCTACTAAGCCACCAAGTCAGCTGTGTGGTCTGTCTGTGCTTCTTACCAGTATGCCATGCTAGAGCCCAATCCAACCTGCAGAGTGCTTGTCAGAGCTGAGGGCTGGTAATAACACTGTATAGGACCACTCCCTCAAGCTGGCTGTCACAGTCACTCACAAGTGCTTCTAATGCCTTCCCCCTTCCATTCCTGCTCACTCCCTACTTCAGATGCAGTTGGCCAGAATCTAGAGTGCTCAGAAGACATCTGTGCATAGATTTTCTGGGCCCAGAGCTACTCACATACTATTTCTTTTTTCCCCGTGACACTGAACTAGTCACACTATCTACAAGCCCTGGAATTGCTTTAATAAGATTTAAGAGTTCTGTAACTTACTTCCGGTTCTGGGCTGCCCTTCTTTCGGCTGAAGAACCTGAGATGTATTTGAATATCGAAATCCTCCTCATAAGGCTGAAAGGGAACTTCTGGTCAAGCTTCAATGCTATTTTCTCTGAGAGGTCGAAGGAATAGCAGTATGTGAGGCCATCTGAGGTTGGCATATTAAGTAAAATTGGAGACAGCTAAAGAGAGGAGTGCTGAACACTCCTCAGAGAAGAATACAGGTTCCCACATTTAATATACAGGGGCATTAGTGCTTTTTCCACCATAAACTCTGATTGGTTTTTCAAGCTCAGGGGAAAACAAAATTTAAGTTTCCATCCCCTATACCTCAGAGGGAACAAGGCCCAGCAAAAGGAGAGGGCAGAGCCCTGGCCGGTGTGGGTCAGTTTGTTGGGCATCATCCCAGGAACGGAGGGATTGCAGGTTCGATTCCCAGTCAAGGCACATGCCCAGGTTGCGGGCTCAATCCCCAGTGGGAATTGTGCAGGAGGCAGCCAATCAATGTTTTGCTTTCACATTGATGTTTCTATCTCTCTCTTCCTCTCTAAAATCAATAAAAATATATTTAAAAATAAAAGCAAGGATTGGAGAAGCAACTATATGCTACCCACAGGAAACAAGCTTTGAATATAAAGACATTAAAAATATAAGGATGAGCCCTAACTGGTTTGGCTCAGTGGATAAGAGCGTCGGCCTGCGTACTGAAAGGTCCCAGGTTCGATTCTGGTTAAGGGCATGTACCTTGGTTACAGGCACATCCCCAGTAGGGGGTGTGCAGGAGGCAGCTGATCGATGTTTCTCTCTCATCAATGTTTCTAACTCTCTATCCCTCTCCCTTCCTCTCTGTAAAAATCAATAAAATATATTTTAAAATACATATATAAGGATGAAAAAACATATACCATGCAAATCCCAATTTTAAGAAAGTAGAAAGTTGGAATAATGATTAGTATCAGATAACGAAGACTTTAGGGCAAAGAATATTAACATAGAATAAAGGGGTCTATTTCATAATAATAAAAGGGAACTCATTAAGATGACATAACAATCCTAAATGTGTATGCATCCAACTATAAAGTTTCAAAATATTTGAAGCAAAAACTAATGAGAACTGAAAGGAAAAAATAAATCCACAATTTTAGTTTGATTTCTATAGTTCTCTCAGTAATTGAGAGAACAAGTGAGAAGGCTCTGCCTTCTCCTTTTGCTGTGCCTTGACCTAACTGGCATATATTAAACTTTATACCCACCAACTGCAGAATGCACCTTCTTTTCACATGCACATAGAACATTCACCAAGATGTACCAACTGCTGGGCCAGAACTGAAGTTAAAAGAGCTGTGAAAGCCCTAACCGGTTTGGCTCAGTGGATAGAGCGTCGACCTGCAGACTCAAGGGTCCCAGGTTTGATTCCGGTCAAGGGCATGTACCTTGGTTGCGGGCACATCCCCAGTGGGGGGTGTGCAGGAGGCAGCTGATTGATGTTTCTCATCAATGTTTCTAACTCTCTCTCCCTCTCCCTTCCTCTCTGTAAAAAATCAATAAAAAAATATTTTAAAAAAAAGAGCTGTAAAATTACTAAGGATAGTCTCTAACCTCATGAAATTAAGAATCAATATCAAAAAGAAATCTGGAAAATCACCATTTAGAAATTAAGCAACTCACTTATAAATAAATCCTGGGTCAAAAAAGAAATCCCAAGGAAAATCAGAAAATACTTTTAACTGAACGATGACACAACATATCAAAATTTGTAGAATGCAGCTAAAATAGTGCATATAGGGGAATATTTAGGTTTCAATTTTCATATTAGGAAAAAGGTTTAAATCAATAAAATAAAAATAATAGCTATGTTATCAATGTGTATTTATATACTACCTATCCCAATAGATAATTGAATCACAAATTAAAAGTGATTTTAGGAATGTACCTATCTAACTCCAAAACTACCAATTCTAATGTTTAAAAGAGTAACCCGCCCTGGCCAGTGTGGCTCAGTTGGCTGAGTATCGTCCCAAGGTTACAGGTTCAATTTCTGGTAGGGTACATGCCCGGGTTACGGATTAGATTCCTAGAAGGGGACATGCAGGAGGTGGCTGATGGATGTTTCTCTCACATTGATGTTTCTTTCTCTTTCCCTCTCCCTTCCTCTCTCTCTCTAAATCAATAAAAACATATTTTAAAATAATAATAAAATAAATAAATATTTTAGATCCCCCCAATTGCCACACTATTTATATAAGGGATGTAAAACTTGTTCTAAGTTTTTAACAACCCATATGCTAAAAGCCTATCATTAAAAAAAGTGGGTGGCTTTTGTTGTGCGCATGCACATGCATGGATGTGTGCGTGTGTGTCTTATGAGAAAAAGACTAAACAAAACAAAATTCAAACAAACAAATCTGTTTCCTATTCCTTTCATGGAACATCTCCAGCTCATGGATATTTCAGATTCTTCTAATGAAAACTCTTAACATAATTAGTCAAATGTAAATTTACACTTAGTTTACAAGGGAAAAAAATCAAATCAGAAATTTTTGTTGTTAATCCTCATCCAAGGATATTTTTTCAATTGATTTTTTAGAGAGAGTGGAAGGGAAGGAGAGAAAGAGAAAAGAAGAGAGAAACATCAATGTGAGAGAGACCCATCGATTAGCTGCCTCCTGCACTTGGCCACGACCAGAGCAGGACTGAACCTGCAACTTAGGTACATGCCCTTGACCGGACTCGAACCCGAGACCCTTTGGTGCATGGGCCAATATTCCAACCACTGAGCAACACCGGCCAGGGCTAAATCAGAATATTTTACTAACTGGAAACACTAAGCGGGAATGAAGAGAGAGCTATATTGATATTTTCCAGAGGAGATTATAGCCTAGAAGAGGGAAGCGAGAGATCTACCCAAGGCCATGTGGTTTTCAAAGCTGAAAGCTATAACCCAGATTACCTATATCTGATCCCATGGCTCTACCTACATGACCCCTCTAGACTCTCGAATTTGGTTTACTCTTTGGGATGTCAATGTTCTATTATTCCCTTCTAGGAAGGATACATGCTAGCCCAACTCCAAGTCCACAGACATTACTGAGAAAAGAGGTCTGAGGAATGAGCCAGGAAGCACACAGCAGGAGCCATGGCACCAGTATTGAGGGTAGAACCATGCCGAATACCAGGGCCCTTCTCATCCGGGAGCGGACAACATTGACTCCCAGCATGGCAAAAGCCACTGGGGTGAAACCTCTGGCATCCTCCACCTCCCCCAACTTCAACAGCGATGACACGGCCTCAAATGACAAGTAGATGATAGCGGAGATGAGGGCGAAGATCACGGTGAAGAAACAGTGGCGGACGGTGCCCACGGTTCTCTCAAAATTGCCAGCAAAGCGCCAGATGATGATAGTACCACAGAGCAGGGAAACTGGATTCTCATAGACAAAGATGTAGGTCACCAGCCTGTAAACTGTAGAGGAAGTTGGGTTAGAGGCCTGACAATGGGTTGCTCCAAGGTGGGAAAGACAGGTTACAACCCACCTAGAAAAGGGGGAGTAGCTCCTAAAATACAGCACTGAGAACCAGTGAAAATCAGCCAGGAGCCAAGATAAGCAATGGGAAACAACAATGATCAGAACCCAAAAATAGAGGCATGAATGTCTAAATCTCTGTTCTTTCCCACACCTAGAGTCTTATCAGTGCCTGATTTCCATGTGGAAAAAAAATACTTTGTAGCACGAGATGGTCTTTGAATTTGTAATTTGCTTTATGCCCCCTTTTTAGGTTTTAATACTGACCTATCTCACCAGGCAGTTTGAGGGTTAATTAATTGTAACAGCTTCAGGGTGGATTGAGTGGGTGTCCCTTAACACTCTGTATGCCAGTCTCCTCGGCTGTAATCCTGACCTCTCCTTCCATAGTGGCTGTTCAGAGGAAGAAAAAAGGGACCATGAATTATTTTGCACCTATAAAGATCACTATAATCCTATCTAGTAAAAGGGTAATATGCAAATTAACCATCACTCCGTCACAAATATGGCAGCGCCCATAGCAGTCGGGGTGCTGGATGCTGGCGGCGTTGCCCCGATCACGAGCCCCAGGGTCCCACGTGCCCCGGTCCGCGGAGGGAGGGCGGGTGGGCCTATGGCCAGAGGCCGGCCAGGGCGTGGGACGCTGGCATCATTGCAGGCCGGGCTGAGGGACCTACCCCCCTCCCCCTGCCCACGCATGAATTTCGTGCACTGGGCCTCTAGTCTACATAAAATTATCACTAACAATATAGGTGTAAAACTCTGAAGTCTTCCTTAAAAGTGCTTACCCAATCCTACAGGTAGAGTGACACTTTATGTGCAATAAGACAGCAAAGTATTTAACTTTTCTAAAAGCAGGCATGTCTCATGTACTTTTGTCCTTGTAGGCCAAAACATTAAACTGAAGAAGGGGGACTGGTGAAGTGGCAGTAACACTGGCCTTGGAGCCTAAAGACTTGGAGTGGAATCTTGGTTCTATCATGTAAGGGAAGGCTGAACTTAGTCAAGTCACCTGGCCTCTTGGCTTATTTCCTCATTGTGAAGTAACAGATTATACTTGAGGCCTTCAGAGGTCTTTTATGTGTCTAATACTCATATGCCCATGAACCCCACACTCAGGGAAGCTGTAAATTAAAGAAAAAGAGGAGCTCAGTTTAGGCTGACATTTTGCATCTGTCTATGACCTCTCTGTATCCCAGTGGGGGAGTTTTAGATTTGAACAGGGAGGCAGGCTGTGATCCTCAGTCAGGCCATCTCTGTTAGGCTTCATTATCTGAAGCGTACATCATTGTTTATCAAATACTTCCACAACTAAAATTTCAAGTATAATGTGAAGATTCTAGAAGCAACTCTATATGATTTGGGGATTATATACCCCAAAGCTCCAGTTCCAAAACATCACACGATGAAAAGAAAAATCTGGGTTGTCTCAACTGACTTACAGTTCTGTTTATCTGCATTAAGCCTCAGTCTCTTCTAACGGGCAATAATAAAGCCTACATAAAGGGATCATGAAGAGGATTAAATAATGTGAAATGCTTTGCAAAACAGCAAGTCATATAAATTTCCCACTTCCTCCTCAGAAAAGAATGGAATTTTAAGAGCAAATGTTTATACTTAATTGCTCTGCAAATTTCTCTCCCCTAAAGAAATCTAGCCCCTCTCCCCATGAGCTGGGACTCTGAGTCAGGATTAAAATACAAACGAAGAAGCAGAAGAAATTCTAAACCTCAAGAGGCCAGTTCGCTTATACAGAGGTAGCCACAGATAAAGTTGTAATGTCTTGATGAAGACGAGAGGGAAAAGACATTCCAGTGGGAGGGAGTTAGGCCCTAAAGCAGACCTGAGTGTGTATATGACAAGGGAGGGGGAGAGGGAAAATCCTTCCCGGAACGTGCGCATGGGTGAATGAAACCTGTTTCCTAGCGAATGAATTGTGGGGGCCTTCATCAGTCCAGTGGAGACAGGGAAGGGAACAAATTAGAGTAGGGAAAGATTACAATGATGACGAACGGGGGCTCTGGAGAGACAAAGACGTGGAATGTGGGGCTGGTCCTCCGGGTAGAGAAGATGATGATGCGGACGGAGTAGCTGGAGGTAAGGTCTGATGGCGCGGGTGCTGGGAGGCCAAAGCCCAGGGCCTGGCGAGGTCGGAGGAAAAAGGCTGACACCAGGCGCTCGAGCCCGCCCTGCTCACCTTGCCAGTTGCGCAGGCAATCGGATCGCAGAGAGAGGCCGGAGGGCGGCAGGGGCGGCTGCAGCAGAAACAGGCGGGGCCCGGACACCAGGAGCGAGAGCAGCGCCGTGAAGAAGGTGGCGGACGGCACCTCTGGACGCAAGCACCAGCTTCGACGTCCGGGTTCCGAGGCCGCCATAGCCACCACGGCTCCCGCGCCTGCTGGGCGCCACCAATTCGCCGGCTCCTTCCGCCTGCCAGTGGCTATCTCCCCTGGCAACAGCGGGGCAGGCGGCCGGAAGCTCCGCCTCCCCCAGGCCCCGCTCGCTTCGAGCTGCCCAATCCGGTTGCGGGGACCAGCCTCCTTCGCGCATAGGCAGCGGGGAGTCCTGCCTGCACCCTCTACCTCCGCGGGCTTGTGGCCCCGCCGGCTCCGGACTGTGATTTGAATTTCATCTCCGCTCTAGGTACCTAATCACACACACACACACACACACACACACACACACACACACACACACACACACACACTGAGGTCTGGGGTTTGAATTTCATCTCCGCTCTAGGTACCTAATCACACACACACACACACACACACACACACACACACTCACACACACACACACACACACACACACACACTGAGGTCTGGGGTTTGAATTTCATCTCCGCTCTAGGTACCTAATCACACACACACACACACACACACACACACACACACTCACACACACACTCACACACACACACACACACACACACACACACACACACACACACACTGAGGTCTGGGGAGGTCCCTGGGTCATTCAGTTAAATGGCAATGACGGAATTAGAACTCAGGTCCTCCCACTGCTAAGGAACAGTTGGGGATCGGGACACCTATGCCATGACCTGGATTTGGCCAAATGTACAGCTGGGGCAGCCTTCCGTGGCTGGGTTGGAGAGGCAGGAACGTGAAACTAAAGAGGGATTATATGAAGGCACTGAAGTGTTAGGAATGTAATATACCACCTTAATAATCAAGATTTCAGCATTTGAAGTTAGAAATGCGCTTTTGCCAGAGAACAGCTGTTTAAGGTAGAACACTGGAATATTGTTTCCCTGATTACAGATGCTCTAGAAGTTGAGGCAACTTGCCCAAGGTCCCAAGTGGGAAATGGTAGTACTGGGATTTGAATTGGGCTTGCTAGGCTCGAATTTTCTGCCCTTTTCCCTATATTTCCCTCTAATGTCCTGCCTCTGTCTGTAAATTTGACTTGAGGCCACACAGACTACTGAAAAATAAATGCTTCCCAGTCTGTGCTGGATATGCAGATCCATTCTCAGGCCCTACTCTGCCCCTTCTCTGTAACTTTAGCGGTGTCTGTGTTCCCTTGAACATCAGGAAGAGAACCAGAGATTCTTTTGTGTTTAGTACTAAAATATAAGCATAATTTTCCAGACATAAATATAAAGCAGTGGGGCATATTTAAATGAATACTGTGTACATGTAAACTAATGCTGCTCATGACACAGCAGTGGGCATGAAAATTAAGGTTTTACTCAACAGGATGCAAGATATAAATCAGGATTGTGGTGGAGCAGCTAAAAATAGTAGGCGGGAACTGAGGCTGCTGGAACTGAAGTCTGAGCCTTGGAAAGAGTAAGGGGGTGGTGGTCCCATCTCCTCTGTGCCAGTCAGGCCATTCCAGGAGCTCTGGGTCTACTAGACCCACATTCTGAAAAAAGATGTGGAAAAACTATAGCTTGTCCAACAAACAGTGACCAGGATTGGGAGCGGGGGGAAGGAAGAGGGAACAAAGAGACTTTCCTTTCAGAATGGGCTTTCCTAGAGAAGAGGGAGTAGATTGATTCTGTGTTTCTCTGGAGTGGAGCACTGAGGCAGAATGGTGGAAATGGCACAATGGGACACACGCTTAAGAAAGAACTTTCTGACAGTTTGGGTTGTCCATCCATGGAATGAGCTGCTTTGATCCATAGTGGGCTTCCGGGTATGTGCAAGCAGAGGCCATCTGGTGACTTGATGAGAATGTTGAAGAGCATCGGGTTGAAGGTGGAACTAGATGCCTTTAAAAGTCTTTTTGGATCTTCAGTTCTAAGACTCTATAAACAAACACAAATGCATATGGAGGGTTGATACACTTTCCAGAGGGTTGAAGATAATCTCATTTGGTTTGGCAGAATGAGTTGTGATGACTGCACATATCCTACAGCCAAAGGCTGTGAAGTCGAATGCAGGGAGCACCCAGAGGTCTCCTGTCTCTAATTTTGTGTGTCTCTCCGATTCTGCCTTCCTCTCCTCATTTTTTTCCAGTTACGCCTCCAGAAAACCCAAGACCTTCCTTAAACTCATGGGGGTGGAGAACTGGAATGAAAAAACAGAGCCTCCTTCAGCAGGAGGGCATGGGGATGGGGCACCATGGGACTGTGAGATCATTTTTATCCTATCTGCTTTGCCCTTGGTCCACAAAGAGACTTCCAGCCTCAAATGAGCTACCCAGAGACACCTCTGTTTATAGTTCTGCTGGGCTTCCTCCTCCTGTGTGGAGAGTGCCTGGTTCTCCACATACCAGACTTTGAGGCTGGGGTACAGGTGACTTCTCAGGGAGCACGCACACCAATGTGGACATTTCTAGCTCAAATCTGTCAGCAAATGCTGTCATCTCTACCTGCAACCTATTCCTCACCCAGCAGCCTGGGTAGTTTATTAAAAAGTAAATTAGAGCCTGGTTGGCGTGGCTCAGTGGTTGAGTGTCGACCTATGAGCCAGGAAGTCATGGTTAGATTCCTGGTCAGGGCACATGCCTGCCTTGTGAGCTTGATCCCTAGTGTGGGGCATGCAGGAGGCAGCCTATTAATTATTCTCTGTCATCATTGATATTTCTCTCCCTCTCTAGAACCAATAAAATATATTTTTTAAAAAGAATGCTTATTTTAAAAAAGTAAATTAGAAGGTACTCTTGTTACAATTTAGAATTAATAGGACACCCCAAATGTCCAATTCCTTGCTAACCTTCTTCAGCTCATCTTCTACCACTCTACACGCCCTGTGGGAGACGAAATAATGACCCCCCCCCCCCGCCAAAGATGTCCATGTCCTAATCCCCAGAACCTCTGTGTAGCAAAAAGGGACTTTGCAGATGTGATTAAATTAGAAATCTTGAAATGGGAAGATTATCCTAGATTATTTGAGTGGGCCCAATGGAATCCTGAGTGTCCATTTAAGGAGACAGGAGGGTCAGAGGGAAAGAAGGTGATATGATAGAAGCAGAGGTTGGAGCTATTGGAGCTATGTGCTTTGAAAATGGAGGCAGGGGCCATGAGCCAAAGAATGAGGCAACCATGAGAAGCTGGAAAAGGCAAGGAATCCCCTAGCAGGAGTGGGGAACCTTTTTTCTGCTAAGGGCCGTTTGGATATTTCTAACATTTGTTGGCCATACAAAATTATCAACTTAAAAATTAGCCTGCTATATTTGTTGTTTTTTTTTTATATTTTTAAAATAAATCTTTATTCAGATTATTACAATTGTTTCTCCTCTTTCTCCCCATAGCTCCCCTCCACCTGGTTCCCACCCCACCTTCTGCCCTTACCTCCCCCCCGCTGTCCTCATCCATGGGTGTATGATTTTTTTCCAGTCTCTTCCTGAGCCCCCCCATACCCCTTTCCCCCTGAGAATTACCAGTCCACTCCCTTTCTATGTCCCTGATTCTATTATACTCACCAGATTATTCTGTTCCTCAGGTTTTTAATTCACTTGATTTTTAGGTTCACTTGTTGATAAATATGTATTTGTTGTTCATAATTTTTATCTTTACTTTTTTCTTCTTCCTCTTCTTTAAGAATACCTTTCAGCATTTCATATAATACTGGTTTGGTGGTGATGAACTCCTTTAGCTTTTTCTTATCTGTGAAGCTCTTTATCTGACCTTCAATTCTGAATGATAGCTTTGCTGGGTAGAGTAATCTTGGTTGTAGGTTCTTGCTATTCATCACTTTGAATATTTCTTGCCACTCCCTTCTGGCCTGCATAATTTCTGTTGAGAAATCAGCTGACAATCGTATGGGTACTCCCTTGTAGGTAACTAACTGTTTTTCTCTTGCTGCTTTTAATATTCTCTCTTTGTCTTTTGCTCTTGGCATTTTAATTATGATGTGTCTTGGTGTGGTCCTCTTTGGATTCCTTTTGTTTGGGGTTCTGTGTGCTTCCTGGACTTGTAAGTCTATTTCTTTCACCAGGTGGGGGAAGTTTTCTGTCATTATTTCTTCCAATAGGTTTTCAGTATCTTGCTCTCTCTCTTCTTCTGGCACCCCCATAATTCTGATGTTGGTACGCTTGAAGTTGTCCCAGAGTCTTCTTACATTATCTTCAACTTTTTGGATTTTTTTTTTTTGCTTTTTGCTTTTTCGGTTGAGTGTTTTTTGCTTCTTTGTATTTCAATTCTTTGACTTGATTCTTGTGTTCCTTCAGTCTGTTGTTGGGTCTCTGTATAATATTTTTTATTTCAGTCAGTGTATGTTTAATTTCTAGTTGGTCCTTTTTCATATCTTCGAGGGTCTCGTTATATTTATCGGCCTTTTCTAGGATATTCTTGAAAAGCCTTATAACCGTGGTTTTGAATTCTATATCCAGTCGTTTGTTTTCCTCCATTTCTTTCGTTTGTGATCTGATTCTTTGACGCCGCATTTTCACTGCTTCCCTGAGTTGGTAGGGTAGATTTGTGTGCTAGGTTTCCTATATGGCCCAGTGGGTCGGCCTCCCCAGTTAACCTGAGGTGGACACTCTTGGTGTACCCCTTTGTGGACTGTGTGTACAGCCTTGTTGTAATTAAGTCTTGATTGTTGTTGGTATCACTGGGAGGAATTGACCTGCAGGACAGTTGGCTGTAAGGATCAGCTGTGTCTACGCTGGGAGAAGTTCGGTGTTGGAGACAGCCTTATAGGATTAGACTTGCCAAATTGCAATAGCCTCTGTGCTCAGCTTGGATGGGGTGGAGTCTCAGGGCGGAGCAGACAGTCTTGGCTTCCAGTCAGCCTTGCCCTTGTGCGCGTGCGCGCCTGCAGACCTCTGCCTTCCCTGGCTTCTGACTCCCTTCCACTAGGGAAAGCCTGTGGCAACCTCCGCAGCCTTTGTGCGCACTGGCATGCGGGTACCTGCCAACGCTCCCGAGTCTCCGCCCGAGAGTCCAGATTCCCCCAACAAGAGTGTGGGTCCCCAGGGGCTCGCCTGGAACTGGGGTTCAGTGCAGTCAGAACTGGGGCTCAGTGCAGTCAGGAGCTTCGGACTCCCTTCTGCTAGGGAAAGCCTGTGGCAACCTCCGCAGCCTTTGTGCACACTGGCGCGCGCACCTCCGGAACCCTGCCTGCTGGGGCTCTCCCGGGTCTCCCCCGGGTCTCCGAGTCTCTGGGTGCCTTTCTCTCTACCTGACAGTCCAGACTCCCCCTGTATGAGCCTGGGTCCATGGGGTTTCGCCCGGGACTGGGGTTCAGTGCGGTCGGGGGCTTCCTTCCCCCTTCCGCCAGAGAAAGTCAGCCAGGCTCTCAACCGCCCTTCCTCTCTGCGCGCACAAAGACCCTTTGCCGTACCTCCAATTCTCTGTGAGCTTTTCTCTTTCCTTCTAGTTGTAGAATTTCCACTCAGCCAGCTTTCCTGTGGTTCTGGATAGTGTCCGTTCTGTCTTTTAGTTGTAGTTTTGAAATTGTTGTGCGAGGCAGCAGTTTAGGTGCTTACCTATGCCGCCATCTTGGTTTCTCTAGCCTGCTATATTTGGTCAAACAATTAACTCTCCCCTAATGCCTTTGCAGGGCCAGGCCAAATAATTTTGTGGGCCTTATACGGCCCAAGGGCTGGATGCTCCCACCCCTGCCCTAGAGCTCCAGAAGGAACAGGTCTGCTGACACCTAGATTTTAGCCCATTCTGGACTTCTGACCCCAGAACCGAAAGATTATAAAGTTGTTTTTTCCCCAGTCCTTTTTATTATAGTAAAATACATATAACATTTACCATTTTAACCATTTTAAGTGTGCAGTTAAGTGCTATTAAGTACATTAATTTTGTGCAACTAGTGCCACCACCCATCTCTATAACTTTTCATCTTGTAAAACTGGAACTCTGTGCCCATTAAACAATAACTTCCAATTCCATACTCCCCCAGCCCCTGGAAACTGCCATTCTACTTTCTGTCCATAGAGATTTTGACTAGGCATCTCATATAAGAAGAATCATGCAACATTTGTCTTTTTGTGACTGGCTTATTCCACGTAGCATAATGTCCTCAAGGCTCATCTATGTTGTAGCATGTGTCAAAATGTCCTTCCTTTTGAAGGCTGTGTAATTTTTCATTGTATGGTTATATTACATTTTGTTTATCCATTCATCTGTCAATGGATGCTTGGGTTGCTTCTACTCCTTAGCTATTGTGCTTAATGCTGCTGAGAACATAGGGGTACAAATACCCCTTTAAGACTTAGTTTTCAATTCTTTTGGGTATATATCCAGAAGTGAAATTGCTGGATCATATAATATTTCTATTTTTAATATTTTGAGCAGCTGTACCATTTTACATTCTCACCAACAATGCACAATTCCAATTTCTCTGTATCCTTATCAACACATTATTTTTTTTTTCATAGTAGACATCCTAATGCAGTGGTCGGCAAACTCATTAGTCAACAGAGCCAAATATCAACAGTACAACGATTGAAATTTCTTTTGAGAGCCAAATTTTTTAAACTTCTTCTAATGCCACTTCTTCAAAATAGACGCCCAGGCCATGGTATTTTGTGGAAGAGTCACACTCAAGGGGCCAAAGAGCCGCATGTGGCTCGCGAGCCGCAGTTTGCCAACCACGGTAATGAGTGTGAAGTGGTAATTCGTGGGTTTTTTAAAAATATGTTTTTATTTATTTCAGAGAGAAAGCGAGAGGGGGGGGGAGGGAGAGAGATAGAAACATCAATGATGAGAGAGAATCATTGATTGGCTGCCTCCTTCAAGCCCCCTACTGGGGATCGAGCCTGCAACCTGGGCATGTGCCCTTGACTGGAATTGAACCCAGGGCCTTTCAAGTCTGCAGGCTGACGCTCTGTCCACTGAGCCAAACCAGCTAGGGCAACTTGTGTTGTTTTAAGCCACTAAATTTGTAGTAATTTGTTACAGTAGCAATAGGAAGTGAATATATTCCCTCACTACACTGGTGTCCTTTCTGTTTTCAAACCAGCCAAAATCTTTCTCGCTTCAGGGCCTTTGAATGTGCTCTTCCTTCTGTTGAAACGTTCTCCTGGATCTTAGTGCGATGGCCTCCTTCTTAGCCATCAGGTCTCCAGCTCAGACGCTGCTTCCTCAGAAGTGCCTTCCCAGATCGCTCTCCTGTTATTTCTTCTTTCAGTGCAACTTGCCACAGTTGCGTATCATCTCATCTACTCGTGTCTCTGCTTATCTGATTGTCTGTCACTATTACTAAACTGAGCTCCCCAACGGCAGTGACCTGCTATATCCTCCTCCAGCACCTAGAATAGAACCTGGCACATAGTCAGTGCTCAGAAATATTTGTTAGTCCCTCCTCTACATAGCTGGTGTCTGGCCGCAGTAGGTCAGAGGGCTTGTGGAGGTGATGAGCACCAAATTTCTCACTTTGCACCGCCAAGACAGCTCTGGGATCAGTGCCAACCACCCACCCACCTTGGCCAGCCAGGGTGTCCCTGGATTTACACCCCCAAACTCCCACCTGCACCCCAGGACGAGTCTGAGGAAGGAATTGAATGCCCTGGAGGGGTGGGGTTAGGGTGAGGACTGTAGTGTGGCTCCCTGTTGCTCTTCCCTCTCTTTTTTCCTGTCCTGTGAGGATGGCAGTGGTGCAAAATGGCTTTTGTTATCAGTTCCCTACTCAAGCTTGGCACTCAAACCTCAAAGCCATGTACTCACTGTCCCCTGGTGGACAGTTGGGTGCAGGGTTCCTTGAGTCTGGTGGAGAAATGGTCCCCTCTCAAGGCAAACGCTGCCCCCTCCTGGTTGTCTCGGGAGGCTGCTCATAGTTACATGGAAGGCTTTAATTTGGGGACAGCTGAACGGGCCCCCTTAGATCCAAAATCCTGATGGCAAACCCTCAAGGTAATGTGACTGCAGTCTTATGTGGCATTTATTTGCCAAGCCATCTTTTCCCAATTCTCTTTTTCCACACTCTCAGGATGGAGTACAGAGCAATAAGCCTTCTGCCTAAGCACATTATCCCCCCTCCTCCCTTACAGAAGCAATGCCAGTTCCACCCACCTCTTCTGGCTGTCATCTGGTTTCTACAATGATCCTTTTGGGTTGTTCAAACATTACCTCTATACCTGGCCGGGTAGCTAAGTTGGAATGTTGTCCCAATGCACCAAGATTGTGGGTTCGATCTCCAGTCAGGGCACATACAAGAAGCAACAATGAATGCATAAATAAGTGGAACAACAAATCTCTCTCTCTCAAATCAATTTTAAAAAACAAAAATTATCTTCAATGTTAGTAAAATGGTTGTGTGTTTACAGTGTAGTATGATATAGCTACATGCAATCTTATGCTGCAATTTAAAATTATATTTATCAACCCAAGAGAAGTGAAAAGATATTTCCACACAAAAACTTGCAGCAGGGTGTTCATAGGGTTATTCATAATAATTCCAAAGTCAAAACAACCCAAATGTCCATCAGCTTGTGGATAGACAAAGGTGGTGTATACATACGAGAATGAAATGCTGAACATGCTATAATATGGATGAACTTGGAAAGATGCTAAGTGAAACAAATCTGAAAGTGGCACATATTGTATGATTCCATTTATATGAAATGTCTACAGTAGGCAAATCCATAGAGACAGAACATATATTATTGGTTTCCACAAGCTGGAGGAAAAGGGGAATAGGGAATGAGTGCTAACAGGTATGGTATCTTTTTATTGGGGTGATAAAAATGTTTTACAGTAGTGGTGAGGGTTGCATATACTGAATATACTGAAAGCTGTAGAACTGTACACTTAAAATAGTGAATTTTATAGTATGTGGATTATATCTCAATAAAAATATGTGCCGAAACCGGTTTGGCTCAGTGGATAGAGCATCGGCCTGCAGACTGAGGGGTCCCAGGTTCGATTCCGGTCAAGGGCACATACTTTGGTTGCGGGCACATCCCCAGTGGGAGGTGTGCGGGAGGCAGCTGATTGATGTTTCTCTCTCATTGATGTTTCTAACTCTCTATCCCTCTCCCTTCCTCTCTGTAAAATATCAATAAAATATATTTTTTAAAAAAAATATGTGCAAAGAAATACAAATAAAAAAAAACTAAAAACCTGGTAGAAATGTGTACCAAAAAGAATGAACTTTATTGTGCATTAGTTTAAAAATAAATTTTAAATATGAAGAAATTTCAAGTATCTTGAGGGTGACCCTACATCTGAATCAAATTTGTACCTCCCAGAAGTCTAGTACATTGCCTTATGCTTAGCAGTGGTGTATTAAAGTCAATGATAATGAAATCAAAATTATTTCCTTTGGGTAAGCATTAGCACCTTTACGGTAATTACTCTTCCATTTCCATGGCTCAGTGTTGACAAGAGGTTCCTATTTCTTGGTGACTGACAAGCCTTCAGTTACAGTGAGTGCACATTGACCTGGAAAGTCACTTTCTGTGGTGTTGCCAGCTACCAACCTAGGTCAGTGTGCACTCTGCCTTCCAGAACAAAAAGACACCTCAGTCTGACTGGACAGACTGCCTTCCACCCATAATTTCTCTTCTGTACATTCTGACCCAACTTCCTCTGCCTCCTCCCTGGAGTTTTTAAACATGTGTGTACACACACACACACACACACACACACACACACACACACACTGGATTATGACTGAGCAAGAAATAACCTTTCATTGGGTTAAGCCTCTGGCATTTGCAGGTTTATCTTTCTCAGCAAGGCCCTGGAGCAAACAGATGGCATACACACTCAAAATGGGGCCCTTGAGGGGAACTTAATTAAAGGGACTATTTATAAAGGTGTGGGTGAGGTAGGGATGGTGCAGTACCCCAGGGCTGGGGATGGCTGAAGCCATTACATCTCCTAGGCCTGAAGGGGAAAGGAGAGGGCATTGTTCCTGGGCCTGATGAGAGTATCTGTATCAATAGAGGGATGAGTCACCTTGCTGGTACCTTCCATTGGTCAACTTCCCCTGAAGCTAAGAGCTGGGGAGCTCCTGGTGGGTAAAGGTCAGCCTCCTCTACAGAGAAGAATGTAGAAGGGTGGAGAGTGTCTGGAGGATGTAAAATATCCTTTCCACCCTATTAGAGCTGCCACTGCTATTACCCTAAATTATACTGCAACCAAGAGTCAAACCTCCTTTACAGGAATTTATTCTCTACAGTTTGTGGGTGGGGTGGGGCAGGGGCAGTGAGGAGGGGCTGGAGGGGAAGGATGCATTGGCTTTGAATCAGAATGCCTGAATTTAAAGGGATAATAAGATTTGCTTCCCAAATCTGTGAAAAGGAACAAATAAGTTAATATGTGTGGAAGTTTTATAAAGTACTATACTATAGAAAAATAACTTTCTGTAATACACCCCACTAGGAACCCTCTCCAGGATCACAGTCTAACCCAGACTCTCCATTCCTAAAGACTTACAGCTGCCCCACACAAGGGATTAATTTACAAGTATTGAATTTTCCACTCTGATTTCATAAAACTATTTTTTCAAAACTTACCCTAAACCTCTGACACCAGTGTCTTTATTATCACCAAACCCTCCTCTTAAACACACACACACACACACACACACACACACACACACACACACACCTTTCTGTTATGGAACATTTTTTAAAATATATTTTTATTGATTTCAGAGATAACGCCGGTGGTCTTGATTCGGCATCTAGAAGGGTTTAGGAATCTGGAGAAGGCGCTGTGCGTAAATTAAAGTCCAGAGACGAAACATAATTTTGAAAGGTATTATGAGGAGTCAGAGAAGACTTAGCTAAAAGGAACTAAGTTCTTGTCTCAGGACCCCTTGTTTTTTATTAACACAATTTGTCCTAAGGTAAGATGGAGATATACACATCAAAGGCCAGGGTTTCGTACACAAATTCATTGTCAGATTGGCTGTTCAGGTGTTTGGCCGGGAGGAAGCAATAACATGTAGATTAAGAAGCCCTGAGCTGTCTGGCAGCAAGCAATCATCCTTTTCAGGTTTGGGGAAATGCCTTTCAGCCATCCCAGATGATTCAGCCATGCTGACATGCTGGAATTGGCTTCTGGCACAGAGAGGGTGAGGGAGAGAGAGATAGAAACCAATGATGAGAGAAAATCCTGGGATCAGCTGCCTCCTGCACGCCCCACACTGAGATCAAGCCCACAACCAGGACATGTGCCCTGACTGGGAATCAAACCGTGACCTCCTCCCTGTTCACAGGTTGAAGCTCAACCACTGAGCCATGCCAGCCGGGCTGTTAAGGAACATTTTAAACAGATATGCAAGTCAAGAGAAGAGAATAGTGAAACCCAAGTACCCATCACCAGCTTTAATAATTACTATTTTTTAAAAATATGTTTTCATTTATTTCAGAGAGCAGAAGGAAGAGGGAGAGAGGAATAGAAACATCAGTGATGAGAGAGAATAATTGATCTGCTGCCTCCTGTATGCTCCCTACTGAGGATCGAACCCACAACCCCAGCATGTGCCCCAACTGGGAATTAAACCGTGACCTGATTCATGGGTCCACGTTCAGCCACTGAGCAATGGCTTTAATAATTATTAATGCCTGGCCAATCTTGTTTCCTCTACACCTCACCGACTTCTCTCCTATATTATTATTTTCTTTTTTTAAACAAACTGAGGTAAAAGTCACATAACATAAAATTAAGCATTTTAAAGCATACAATTCAGCAACATTTAGTACATTCACAATGTTGTGCAACCACCACCTCTGTCTAGTATCAAAACATATTCATCTCCCCAAAGTTAAACTGTACACACATTAAGCAGTCACTCCCTTCCCCAGCCCCTGGCAACCACTAATCTGCTTGCTGTCTCTATGGATTTAGTTTTCTGGACATTTCATAGAAGATGTGACATTTTGAGTCTGCTTTCACTTTCTTAGCACAATGTTTTCAAGAGTCATCCAGGTCATTGCTTCATGTAATTCATTTTGCCAATATATTGCAATTTTTTATCTAGTCTTCTGTTGATGGACATTTGGATTGTTTACACATTTTTGCTATTATAAATAACTAGAGGCCCGGTGCACGAAATTCATGTAGGGGGGGGTTGTCCCTCAGCCCAGCCGGGACCCTCTCCAATCTGGGATCCCTCTCACAATCCAGGACTGCTGGCTCCCAACTGCTCACCTGCCTGCCTTCCTGATTGCCCCTAACCACTTCAGCCTGCCAGCCTGATCACCCCCTAACCACTCCCCTGCTAGCCTGATTGATACCTAACTGCTCCCCTGCCAGCCTGTTTGCCCCTAACTGCCCTCCCCTGCAGGCCTGGTCACCCGTAACTGCCCTCCCCTGCAGGCCTGGTCCCCCCCAACTGCTCTCTCCTGCAGGCCTGGGTCCCCCCCAACTGCCCTTCCCTGCAGGCCTGGTCACCCCCAACTTCCCTCTGCCGGCCTGGTCACCCCTAACTGCCCTCCCCTGCTGGCCAGATTGCCCACAACTGCCCTCCCCCGCTGGCCATCTTGTGGTGGCCATCTTGTGTCCACATGGGGATTGGATCTTTGACCACATGGAAGCAGCCATCTTGCGTGTTGGAGTGATAGTCAATCTGCATATTACTCTTTTATTAGATAGGATAGAGGTCTGGTGCACCGGTGGGGGCCAGCTGGTTTGCCCTGAAGGGTGTCCCGGATCAGGGTGGGGGTTCCCTTGGGGCGTGGGGCGGCCTGGGCGAGGGGCCTGTGGTGGTTTGCAGGCCGGCCACGCCCCCCGGCGACCCAAGTGGCGGCCCTTGTATCTGGGATTTATTTATCTTCTACAATTGAAACTTCGTAGCCTGGAGCAGAGCCAAGCCTTCTGTTCACTCAGTGGCGGCAGCCATTTCTGTTGGGATTTATTTTTCTATAATTGAAACTTTGTAGCCTTAAGCGGAGGCCAAAGCAGGCCAGGGCTGCAGAAGCTTGGCTTCCTCCATCGCCAGGGGCAACCCTAGCCTCCTGCTCTCTCCAGCTCCATGGCTGCTGCCATTTCTGTTGGGATTTCTTTATCTTCTATAATTGAAACTTTGTAGCCTGGAGTGGAGGCCTGGGCCGGCAAGGGCAGGCGGAAAGCTTGGCTTCCTCCATTGCTGGGGAAACCCAAGCCTCCCTCCTGCTCTCTGTGGCCGCAGCCATCTTGGTTGGGTTTATTTGCATATTTGCTCCTGATTGGCTGGTGGGCGTGGTTGGTGGGCATAGCTTGTGCGTGTAGCAGAGGTATGGTCAATTTGCATATTACTCTTTCATTAGATAGGATGCTGCTATGAACATGCATGTACATGGATTAGTTTAAGTGCCTGCTCTCAATTCTTTGTGGTATATTCCTCAAAGTAGAATTTCTGGGTGTTTTAAAGGTATCCAGAATTTGTTTTAATCAGGCATGCAGACCTGAAAACCACTGTCATGAAGGAAGACATTTATACTCATAGATCCCTAGAAATGGGGTACAGCATGTTACACAGGGCCACATGAGGAAGCACCAGAGTTGGTCAGGAGGCACAGTGATCTGAGGAAAGTGTGGGCAAGAGCCTTTATTAGGCTTTCTGTGGAATAGGCAAGGCAGCGAACGTGGCGTTAGAATTGGCAAAGTTGCCCTAGTTGGGTGGTATCTGGCTATGGGGTTATCAGGGCAGGGGAATAGTGGCCTGCAGTGGAGAGCCCATAAAGGAGGTGGTTGGGGTGTGGGCTCTGGGTTGTTTTGTTTGCATGTGAAAGGCCCACTCACAGCCCAGTGGGTTGTTATTTCTAGGAATTAGCTAACCCTGGGATGGGGGGGAGGTCTCATGAGTGTCAGCAAGGTCCCAGATGTTAAATCATCAAAATACAAAAAATAAAAAGACATGCTTAATTGGAGAAAGATAAATACCACATGTTTGCACTCATTTGTGGAATATAGTGAACAACATAAACCGATGAACAAATATAGATCCAGAGACAGAGAAGCACTGAACTGACAAACCTCAGAGGGAAGCCTGGGGAGAGTGGGTTAGGGGGTGTGGGGAATAAAAGATCAACCAAAGGACTTGTATGCATGCATATAAGCATTACCAATGAACACAGTCACTAGGGGGTGAAGGCATGTACTGGGGGGTGGGAGTGGCCGGAGAGAGGTCAATAGAGGGAAAAACATAATATTGTAATAGCTATGTATGGGCCGGAGTGGGGGGAGTATTTGAAATATTAGGGGGACCACTCTGTAAAGCAAGCATGTCAAACTCGTGGCCCATGGGCCGCATGCGGCCCACAATGAATATTTTTGCTGCCCAGCCAATATAACGGTATGTAAGAAAAGTTTTAATAAAAATTTTATAACTTAATTTTTACAATATCCTGTTATACATAATTATTACAACATTCAGTAATGACTGATTACTATAATTGTGTTGCATTCATTTCCCTTACGCACCTTACACACAGGCGCACCATTTCTCTCCACTAATACTAGCAGCGAATATTTTAGCAGCTGATTGCCACATCATTAGTCTTGGAATGACTTCTTTGGTATGCGCAACAGGAAATATTTCACTTCCGGAGAACAAGAAAAATAGGTTTATTTATGTTATGCTTATTAATTTGTGCAGTTACTCAGTGTCTGGTAAGTTAATGTTCAAGAAAAAATATTAATTTTTATTAAAATGTTCTATTATTTTATGTCAACAATACTCATTTATTTCAGCCCTTTGTATTCAGCATGTCTCTATAAAAATAAACCTATGTTTATTTTTTTGCGGCCCACATAAACTTAAACCTTGTTTATTTGACCCATATTAGCCTTTGAGTTTGACATGCTTGCTGTAAAGTATATGATTGTCTAACCACTATGTTTTGCACCTGAAACTAATCCTATATAATAAAGAGGTAATATGCAAATTGACCATCACTCCAACACACAAGATGGCCGCCCCATGTGAACACAAGATGGCCGCCACAAGATGGCCAGCAGGGGAGGGCAGTTGGGGACGACCAGGCCTGCAGGGGAGGGCAGTTGGGGGCAACCAGGCCAGCAGGGGAAAGCAGTTAGGGGCAACCAGGCTGGCAAGGGAGGGCAGTTAGGGGTGACCAGGCCTTCAGGGGAGGGCAGTTAGGGGCAATCAGGCCGGTAGGGGAGGGCAGTTAAGGGTAACCAGGCTGGCAAGGTTAGGGAAGTTGGGGGTGACCAGGCCTGCAGGGGAGGACAGTTGGGGGCAACCAGGCCAGCAGGGGAGGGCAGTTAGGGGCAACCAGGCTGGCAGGGGAGGGCAGTTAGGGGTGACCAGGCCTTCAGGGGAGGGCAGTTAGGGGAGACCAGGCTGGCAGGGGAGGGCAGTTAGGGGTGACCAGGCTGGCAGGGGAGGGCAGGTAGGGGCAATCGGGCTGGCAGGGGAGCAGTTAGGCATCGATCAGGCTGGCAGGGAAGTGGTTAGGGGGTGATCAGGCTGGCAGGCAGAAGTGGTTAGAGGCAATCAGGAAGGCAGGTAGGCGAGCGGTTGGGAGCCAGCATTCTTGGATTATGAGAGGGATGTCCGACTGCCCATTTAAGCCTGATACCACTGGGATCAGGCCTAAATGGGCAGTCAGACATCCCTCGAGGGGTCCCAGATTGGAGAGGGTGCAGGCTGGGCTGAGGGACACCCCCCCCCCCCCCGTGCACAAATTTCGTGCACCGGGCCTCTAGTACAGAATAATATTGAATGTGAACTAGAATGGGGAAAAAAAGATGGAAAATCGTATATTATATGTTTTTCATCATCATCACAATAAAAAAAAAAGTAAAAAAAAAGAGACATGCTTAACACACTGGACCATATGGTAATTCTATGTTTAACATTTGAGGAACTGTCAAACTGTTTTCTATAGCATCTGCACCATTTGCCCTTTCAATTCTCCTTTCAGTGAGGGCCTGAGCCACCAGACTTTGTGGATCAGCAGAATCTGATCCTTCCTTGGCTTCCAAGCAGGAACTATTTCTATAAGGAGAAGAACGGAACCTAGCTACAGGCAAGACAGGAAAACCAGCTGGTTAGGGCTTCCTGTCCCCTTCTGCTCTGGGACTTCTTGCTTTCTTAGGGCTCAGCTCCTCAGCTATGGCCCATTAGAAGGACCCTTGTCCACATACTCAGAGGCCTTCCCTCCTCCTGCACCCACCTGCTTTCAGTGAGCTTCAGGTTAGTAAATATCTTCCAACCTCCCTCTCAACACCACTGTTTTCCCTTCTTGCATCTCCCAGAACTTAAGGACCTAGAGACCCCTATGTTTTCATCCTGGGTCCCACCCAGGGGTATGCCAAAACTCGCTTGCACTGACCTGGGAGAATATCTCTCCCCAACTCCACTTTCAGTAACATCAGGCCATAAGCTTGAAATTGGCCATGTTAGGAGTATTTACACCACAGGAATTAGCAAACCCTATGAATCAGTGCTTTCCCCACAGAGCCAGTTGTTAAATATTTACCAGCACATCACTGGTCCCATCTTACCTGTCTGTCAACCAAGACCTATTAAAGTGTTTGCTGATAACTGGTGGTTGGTATCAGCTGTTTTTTTTTTTTTCCCCACTGAAGTTGATGTTTTATTTATTTACTTTTTAAATAAATCTTTATTGTTAGATTATTACAAGTGTTCCTCTTTTTTTCCCCCATAGCTCCCCTCCACCTGATTCCCCACCCCACCCCATGCCCTTACCCCCCGCCACTGTCTTCATCCACAAGTATAAGATTTTTGTCCAATCTCTTCCCGCACCCCTCCCACCCCATTCCCCCTGAGAATTGTCAGTCCACTCCCTTTCTATGTCCCTGATTCTATTATATTCACCAGTCCATTCTGTTCTTCAGATTTTTTATTCACTTGATTTTTAGATTCACTTGTTGGTAGGTATGTATTTGATGTCATTTTGTTGTTCATAATTTTTATCTTTACCTTTTTCTTCTTCCTCTTCTTAAAGAACACCCTTCAGCATTTCATGTAATCCTGGTTTGGTGGTGATGAACTCCTTTAGCTTTTTCTTGTCTGTGAAGCTCTTTATCTGACCTTCAATTCTGAATGATAGGTTTGCTGGGTAGAGTAATCTTGGTTGTAGGTTCTTGCTGTTCATCACTTTGAATATTTCTTGCCACTCCCTTCTGGCCTGCATAGTTTCTGCAGAGAAATCAGCTGACAGTCGTATGGGTGCTCCCTTGTAGGTAACTAACCGTTTTTCTCTTGCTGCTTTCAAGATTCTCTCTTTGTCTTTTGCCCTTGGCATTTTAATTATGATGTGTCTTGGTGTGGTCCTCTTTGGATTCCTCTTGTATGGGGTTCTGTGTGCTTCCTGAACTTGTAAATTTATTTCTTTCACCAGGTAGGGAAAGTTTTTTGTCATTATTTCTTCAAATAGGTTTTCAGTATCTTGCTCTCTCTCTTCTTCTGGCACCCCAAAAATTTGGATATTGGTACGCTTAAAGTTGTCCCAGAGGCTCCTTACACTATCTTCAACTTTTTGGATTCTTTTTTCTTCTTGTTTTTCTGGTTGGGTGTTTTTTGTTTCCTCATATTTCAGATCTTTGGCTTGATTCTTGGGGTACGTTGATCTACAGTTGAGTTTCTGTATATTCTTTATTTCAGACAGTGTATGCTTAATTTCTGACTGGTCCTTTTCCATTTTTTTGGCATTCTCATTAAGATCCTTAAAGGTCTCACTAAGTTCCTCAGCGGTTTTTAGAAGATTCTTGAGTAACCTTATAAATGTGGTTCTGAACTCTATGTCGTCCAGTAGTTTGCTTTCCTCCATTTCTCTCATTCGTGACATGTTTCTTTGTCTCCGCATTTTGCTGCTTCCTTGTGTTGATGGAGTGGCTTTGTGTGGTAGGTGACCTATAGGGGCCAGTAGCTCAACCTCCCCAATCACCTGAGGTGGACGCCTTTGGTACATCCCTTTGTGGGCTGAGTGCAAAGTCTTAGTGTAGTTAAACCTTGATTGCTGTTGGTACACTGGGAGGAATTGACCTCCAGGCCAATTGGCTGTGAGGACCCGCTGTGTCTATAATGGAAGAACTGCTGCGCTGGAGACACGCTTATGTTGCAGGACTTGTTTCAGTGGGGCTTGGTGCTCACTGAGTCTGCTCTTGAATGTGTCACTTATGGATGTGAGGAGTTGAAATCTGGTGTCTCACACTGACCACTAGGTACTCTGGCTTCTGGATCTCCAATGGGGTGCAGGTCAGCTACTGTCTGAGGCCACCCAGCAGGCACTACAGCGAGAACTACAGTTTTCTCCTCTGCTTGGGGTTTGGAGGTTTTGGAGCTGTCTGACCTGGGCTGCAAGTTTGCTAGGTTAAGCTGCGATAAGGCAGGTCATTCATATGCTAAAACCGCTGCTTGGAGCTTGGGCGGGTTTGTAGATTGTGTGGGGCGGGGTCTCAGGGCGTGACTAAGCTAGGGCGAGGCAAACGGCATGGCTGCCAGTAAGCCAGCTCTTTGTCTCCAACCACAGTAAACAATTATTCCTGCCCGCAGCCCTGCAAGCAAGCCTCCCTCACTTTCCGACCCCACGGCAGACAGTCCAGCTTCTCCCCATAGGAGTTTGGGTCCCCCACGTCTCCCCAGAAACTGGAGTTTGGAGTAATCGGGAGTTTATCTCCCTTCGGGTTGAAAACAGCAGCACTCCCAGTCACCCGTCGCCAGCCCGTTTCACGTCTCAGTACCTCAGCTTTTCAGCACTTGTGCACCCCTCAATGCTGTTTTTCTTTCCTTCTAGTTGTAGAACTTCCACTCAGCCAGCTTTCCTGTGGTTCTGGGTGATAGACGTTCTGTCTTTTAGTTGTAGTTTTGAAATTGTTGTGCGAGGCAGCAGTTTAGGTGTTTACCTAGGCCGCCATCTTGGATCCTCGGTATCAGCTGTTTTTATGTGGAGTTCCTGAGTCCCCTCCCCAGCAGGTCAGCCTGGCCCCAGGGGGGCAGAGCCAGCCAGGTGGTGGCAGATATAAGTCAGGCCAGCATGGCCTGAATTGTTAAGGACAAGGGGATAATGGGCAAAGCATAGTCAGTTTCTGCTACACACACACACACACACACACACACACACACACACACACACACACTCGCACTCTCCTGGTTTCATTTAATACTTGTGGGTTTATTTCAATGTACTTTGGAAAAATACAGCCAGTACACTAAAGCTATGATTTCATGGATATTTTTGGATGAAGTCAATTTAAAAAACAACAACCATTAATTGCATAATAAATTGGGTGACGAGTAGAAAGATAAAAATTATAGAGATGATAAGAGAATGAAGTTTGATTATTGGTGATGGGGTACTAGTGAAGACTTTTAGGCAGGGGGGTGACCAGGACTGGATTGCACTGTAGGACGAGCTTTCTTGTATTTGTGTGCAGAAAAATTGGAAGGAGGCAAGTTGGGAGGCAGTGTAATGGGGTTGAGAAGGAACAGACAAATCCAGGAGATGTTAAATAGGGAGAATCAACAAAAGTAGAGATATTATTAGATATGGAGAAGGGGAGAGTGGTGCCTTCTCTGACAGTAAGGTACAACATACTCTCCACCTCCTCTCATCATTTTCTGGAATTCAGCCACATTCTGCTGCTCACCAGACTCATGTTCTTCCCCTTGGCCTGGAATGCTCTTGACCCCTGGTCCCCCTGGAGCTCCTGCCTGTCCTCTGATGCTTCCCTGATCTCTCACACAGAGTCTTCCCTTGCACTTCCAGAGCCCTTTGCACCTGCCAGGTGCCTGGCACCAGCAATGAGTCCCCTTCTTAACATTTATTTCAGGCCAGTCACTGTGCAAGGAACTTAATGTACAGCAGTTCACTTTCCTCATGTAACACCACTGGGAAGCAGAGGGTTTCACCCCACTTCACAGATGACAAAACTGAGGCTGATACAGTTGGATCTGAACCCAGGCCTAAGCCTCTAAAGCCCATGATCTTAATCACTGTAATCCCGATGCCTTATTGCCCTATATTGAAATTATTTGTTTATGTTTGTCTTTCCAGTGGATTCTGAGCCCTAATGGCCTTGAGTCTGAAATGGGCCCTTCTCTGGATTCCTGAATCTCAGGGCTGGATAGGACTTCCTCATTTGAAGCTTGAATTTCCTACTCGGAGCTCTGCCAACAAGTGCTTGCATGCCCCTGCTTGATAGGGATCTAACTATCATCTAAATGGTCAGATCTATCTCTGGATGGCTTCACCCACCGTGAATGTCTTCCTTCTTTGAGCTTTACCTCTTGACCTCTGTTTCTGCTTCATTTGGAGCTCCTTTGCTCCCCTGGACCACACCCCTCCCAGGACCATGCTTAGGTGGTGTGGTAAAGTTCATCTTGACAATAGACTTATTGTGCTCTCCCACAGAGAACAGCTGCCACCCCTGCATCTGCATCTGTCAGGGTCTGCCAGTTGCCATGAAGTCAACTTCTCAGAAATCTTTATGAACCTTGGGCTCCTGAATTTCCAAGCCAAACAAAGGTGAGATGTATGGGAGGTTCCCTCCTCTGTCTGGGTGGCCCCTGCCACTCTTCCTGCCACCCAGATCTGATAAGTGAAGGGAAACATTTCTACACTTGGTGTTGGGGCTGCCCCTTTGGAACCACCAGGGAAGTGGTTCCCAGGACCATCTCCTGTTCCCAGTCCTCTGGGACTGTGTGTTGTATGTGTTTGATAGCAAAGAGGGAGAGTACCATGGGTAGCAGAGACACCCTCAGCCTGCTCTCCTGAATCCTCTAAGCTTCCCATACCAGTGCCCATCCATCTTTATGGTGCCCTCCTGCCATCTCCCCTGCTTTAAACCCCAGATACTACATCTCCAGCCACTTTTAGTTAGGATGCTGGGGCAGGAATCCAGGAGGGTGCTAATGGAGCCTGAGTAAAGGTGGTGGCAGTGAGGGTCAACAGGAAGGGATGGACTTGAGAATTATTGAGGAAGGCCCTCAATATGCTGGAATTGACACTACACAACAGAGTAGGCCTGCCTGGTGTCACAGCAAGGGCACAAATTCTTTACCAGGAAGATGCTGGACCAGCCCTCTTGCATCATGGCTTTGAGGTCTTGGGCAAGTCATTTAATGTCTCTGAGTCCCAGTTTCATCACCTGTGAAACAGGGATAATAAGAAGATCAAATAAGAGTTTAGAGGGGCCAAGTGGGGCTTTAAGGGAATAGCTGGAGGGATACAGGTCTGGTCTGGTGGTGATTTGTCAATTCATTAAAGGCGGGTCTTGAATAGAGTCCTCATTGAAGATCAACCCCCCCCCCCACACACACACACACACCAACCTGGGAGGTGGCCTTCCATACCCACATCTTATAGCAAGTGGGCTGGGCTTCAGAGAAGTTAAACACTTGGCCTGTCTCCATCAAGTGAACAAATAGAGGCAGAGCTCAAATCCTGGACAGTCAGCCTTTAGGGCTAAGTCCTTCCCATGGTGTTAGACTGTCAGTGTCTGGGGCTTGGGTTGAGTGGGGGCATTTGGATGTGTGCAATCTTTGTGGGCCTCTAGTACCTGTCTGCAAATGTAAGGATAGGTGAGACCCCCTAAGGGCCTTCTTGTTCTAACATTTGGATCTCTAGCCCTTTCTTTACAGCCCTGTCTGCTACATACTAGAAAGCTCTGTAAGAATCCCCCATACTCTGAACTCAACAGTCCCAAATAGCTTTCACCCAGACCTGCTTTCCAAAGTGGATTTTTCTCTTCCTTGAATGGTCCCACCTGCACATACACAACCAAGTTTGAAACCTGAGTTTATCCTGGTCACCTCCCTCTGCTTCCTCAACCAACAAGGCATTAAATCCTGGCAAATTCACTTCCTGAGTAGTTCTCAAATCCATCCTCTTCTTCCCACTCTTACTCCCTCCACTTCTCCTTCCTGGATTCCTACCGCAGCCTTCACACAGTCCCTCCACCCTGGTTATCCACAGCCAGAGTGATTTCTGTAAAATTCCAGAGCTGACCAAGTCACTCCCTCCCCCTTGAATTCATACCTGTGGCTTCCAGGACCTGGCACACGCTTCTCTATGAGGTCTCCATTTCCACCCCTCAGACCTCCCTACCTCCATCAGCCTTGCTCAGCTCAGGAGTCACCTCTTCCAAGAAGTTTTCGCTGGCTTCTTCTGCTCTCCAGTGTGACACCTAACCTGTATCATAATTGCCTAACCTGTGTCATAACAGCTCAATGTGAGTTCCCAAAGGCAGGAGTGATATAAGTAATAGTACTTCTCCCTGGGCACCTGATGGGAGTGGGCAGGGAGATGAGCCTCCAGGGTTACTAAGGAGTGAAGTCAGGAGGACCTGGCTCTCTGATACTGGGGAAATAACCTCAGCTTCCTCACCCATAAAAGTAAGAAGATAATTCAGAGTCAACAATCATTTATTGAGCACCAAATGTATACGAGGCACCATTGAGGTCATACAGTATGGGCAAAAGTAGGTTTACAGTTGTTTATATGGAAAATACAAAAATCCTATATAATAAAAGCCTAATATGCTAAGTGTCCATTCATCCAGTCGGACGTTCAACCAATCAAAGTGTAATCCTATCTAATAACAGTAATATGCAAATTGACTGTACCTCCGCTACACCCACAAAGCCACACCCACCAGCCAATCAGGAACGAGTATGCAAATTAACACAACCAAGATGGCTGTGGCCAGGATCAAGCAGGAGGCTTGGGTTTCCCCGGCAGTGGAGGAAGCCAAGCTTCCCCACACACTCTGGCGGGCCCTGGACTCCACTCAAGGCTACAAAGTTTCAATTATAGAAGATAAATAAATCCCAACAAAAATGGCTGCGGCCACCGAGTGAGCAGGAGGCTTGGGTTTCCCCGGCAGTGGAGGAAGCCAAGCTTTCCGCCGCCCTGGCCTTTGCTCAAGGCTACAAAGTTTCAATTATAGAAGATAAATAAATCTCAACAAAAATGGCTGTGGCCATGGAGCGAACAGGAGGCTTAGGTTTCCCCGGCGATGGAGGAAGCTAAGTTTCCTGCACACCCTGGCTGGCCAAGGCCTCCACTCAAGGCTAAAAAGTTTCAATTATAGAAGATAAATAAATCCCAACAAAAATGGCTGTGGCCACAGAGCGAGCAGGAGGCTTGGCTTTCCCGGCGATGGAGGAAGCCAAGTTCCTGGCCTGCCCTGGCCTCCGCTGAAGGCTACAAAGTTTCAATTGTAGAAGAAAAATAAATCCCAGATACCAGGGCCTCCACTTGGGTCGCCAGGGGGCGTGGCCGGCCTGCAAACCACCATAGGCCCCTCAACCAGGCCACCTCACGCCCCAAGGGAATCCCCACCCTGATCCAGGACACCCTTCAGGGCAAACCAGCTGGCCCCCACTTGTGCACCAGGCCTCTATCCTATCTAATAAAAGAGTAATATGCAAATTGACTGTCACTCCAACACACAAGATGGCTGCCCCCATGTGGTCAAAGATCCTGCCCCCATGTGGACACAAGATGGCCACCACAAGATGGCCAGCAAGGGAGGGCAGTTGGGAGAAACCAGGCCTGCAAGGGAGGGCAGTTGGGGGCAATCAAGCCTGCAGGGGAGGGCAGTTAGGGGTGACCAGGCTGGCAGAGGACGGAAGTTGGGGGAAACTGGGCCTGCATGGAAGGGCAGTTGCGGGGGGACCCAGGCCTGCTGGAGAGAGCAGTTGGGGGTAACCAGGCCTGCAGGGGAGGGCAGTTAGGGGTGACCAGGCCTGCAGGGGAGGGCAGTTAGGGGTGACCAGGCTGGCAGAGGACGGAAGTTGGGGGAAACTGGGCCTGCATGGAAGGGCAGTTGCGGGGGGACCCAGGCCTGCTGGAGAGAGCAGTTGGGGGTAACCAGGCCTGCAGGGGAGGGCAGTTAGGGGTGACCAGGCCTGCAGGGGAGGGCAGTTAGGGGCAATCAGGCTGGCAGGGGAGTGGTTAGGGGTGATCAGGCTGGCAGGCAGAAGCGGTTAGGGGCAATCAGGAAGGCAGGCAGGCGAGCAGTTGGGAGCCAGCAGTCCTGGATTGTGAGAGGGATGTCTGACTGCCCGTTTAGGCCTGATCCTACCGGGATTGAGCCTAAACAGGCAGTCAGACATCCCTCGAGGGGTCCCAGATTGGAGAGGGTGCAGGATGGGCTGAGGGACACCCCCAGTGGGCCTCTAGTAATAATATAAAAATAAACTCTGTGTTTCACGTACTCACAACTGTAAACCTATTTTTGCCCCATTCTATATAGTAATGTTATCTTAACTAACCCTCTGGACTAATGTATGAGGCAGATAGAATTATATCCATTTTACAGTGGACAACTAAGGCTCAGAATGGTGACCTAGGACTCCAGATACTTCATAGCTGCCTCTCACACAAGGCAGGAAATGTGAACTCAGTGTATAAACAGTGGCATGCCATAGAAATGTGACATTCCTATTGTTAGGAAATTTCCCACTGGCACTAGGCCCAGATCCATAGCTTGGCACCCCCAGCTCAGAGTTGGCCTGGAAAAGGACATCTTGCTGCCCCCTCCCAATCCTGGCATCCTTATCAGCCGTACTTCCTTGCATAGTGAGTGAACTGGAGGCATCCACCTTCTTTCTTGAGGGTTTTCAATGCATTTTCTTATTCCTCCCTGTGGGTAGACATCCAGCAGTACGTAAAGACAGGACTTGGCCTCCCCCGTCTGACAGGACTGTGACTGAACATGAGCACTGAAACAGAGACATAGACACAGAGACAACCTCATGGTAGTAACTTGCTAGGAGGCTGGACAGCAGCTCATCCTCCATGGGCTGCCACACCCACCTCCTCCTAAAGTGCTCCAGGCTCCTGCCAGGTCTCAGGGTGACCCATCATTTTCCCCACAGCCTCACCATCAAGCAGGGACTGATGTTCTATTTTAACCCTAAGAAGCAGTGGGTCCAGAGGTGCGTGAAGAACCTGAATGCTAAGTGGAAGAAGACCTGCATTGAAGCTAGGGCAGTGGGCACCAAAGTCCCTCTTCAAGACAGCCTACCAGCAGCTCCATCTAACTACTGTCCTGGCCCCTGTCCTGAGGTTGGATCTGGCCTTGGCTTCTTGCCAGGCTGCTTAGGGCCTGGTGAGCCAATGGTGATAAGGGAAGAGCTAATGTCCCTGTTTCTTAGCCTCATTTGCAGGGAATGTGTCTAGTCTAGTGATTTTCAACTGGTGTGCTGCAAGAATTTTTAAAACATGTGACATCTAACTATTTAGTCATGGGCACTGACCTCTTTTCCTTAGATTGCCAAATAAAAAAATGACAGCCAACACAACAATAGCCATCTGGTTTGAATGAATCAAAATCATACCTTTTTTTTTTGTCAGATTAGCAAAAAATGTATTTTTTGGTGTGCCACAGAATTTTAGTAATCCTATCTAATAAAAGAGTAATATGCAAATTGACCATACCTCCGCTACACCCACCAGCCAATCAGGAGCGGGTATGCAAATGAACCCAACCAAGATGGCTGCAGCCACAGAGAGCAGGAGAGAGGCTTGGGTTTCCCCGGCGATGGAGGAAGCCAAGCTTTCTTTCTTTTTTTTTTTTTTAATATATTTTATTGATTTTTTACAGAGAGGAAGGGAGTGGGATAGAGAGTTAGAAACATCGATGAGAGAGAAACATCGATCAGCTGCCTCTTGCACACCCCCCACTGGGGATGTGCCCGCAACCAAGGTACATGCCCTCAACCGGAATCGAACCCGGGACCCTTCAGTCCGCAGGCCGACGCTCTATCCACTGAGCCAAACCGGTCAGGGCGGAAGCCAAGCTTTCCCCACACTCTGGCTGGCCCAGGCCTCTGCTTAAGGCTACAAAGTTTCAATTATAGGAGATAAATTAATCCCAACAAAAATGGCGGCAGCCACGGAGCTGGAGAGAGCAGGAGGCTAGGGTTGCCTCTGGCAATGGAGGAAGCTAAGTTTCCGCAGCCCTGGCCTGCTTTGGCCTCTGCTTAAGGCTACAAAGTTTCAATTATAGAAGATAAATAAATCCCAACAGAAATGGCTGCCGCCACTGAGCGAGCTGAAGGCTTGGCTCCGCTCCAGACTACAAAGTTTCAATTGTAGAAGATAAATAAATCCCAGATACCAGGGTCTCTGCTTGGGCTACCGGGGGGCGTGGCTGGCCTGCAAACCACCACGGGCCCCTTGCCCAGGCCGCCCCACACCCCAAGGGAACCCCCACCCTGATCCGGGACACCCTTCAGGGCAAACAAGCTGGCCCCCACCTGTGCACCAGGCCTCTATCCTATCTAATAAAAGAGTAATATGCAGATTGACCATCACTCCAACACACAAGATGGCTGCCCCCATGTGGTCAAAGATCCTGCCCCCATGTGGACACAAGATGGCCACCACAAGATGGCCAGCAAGGGAGGGCATTTGGGAGGGACCAGGCCTGCAAGGGAGGGCAGTTGGGAGAAACAAGGCCTGCAAGGAGGGCAGTTGGGGGCAATCAAGCCTACAGGGGAGGGCAGTTAGGGGTGACCAGGCTGGCAGAGGAGGGAAGTTGGGGGCAACCGGGCCTGTGTGGAAGGGCAGTTGGGAGGGACCCAGGCCTGCAGGGGAGAGCAGTTGGGGGTGACCAGGCCTGCAGGGGAGGGCAGTTAGGGGTGACCAGGCCAGCAGAGGAGGAAAGTTGGGGGCAAACAGGCTGGCAGGGGAGCAGTTAGATGTCAGTCAGGCTGGCAGGGGAGTGGTTAAGGAGTGATCAGGCTGGCAGGCAGAAGCGGTTAGGGGCCATCAGAAAGGCAGGCAGGCAAGCAGTTGGGAGCCAGCAGTCCTGGATTGTGAGAGGGATGTCTGACTGCCCGTTTAGGCCCGATCCCACCAGGATCAGGCCTAAACGGGCAGTCAGACATCCCTTGAGGGGTCCCAGATTGGAGAGGGTTCAGGCTGGGCTGAGGGACCACCCCCCCAGGCACGAATTTCATGAACCGGGCCTCTAGTTAGTTTATATGTTCCATGAGATTAAAAAAGGTTGAAAAATCACTGGTCCAGTGAGTAGAAAACCAACAAAAGCAGAGGGCCCCTTGGTGGCATTCACTGATGGATCCTGACTCTCCTTGCACACTTCTCATGGATATGATTAATAAGTTTTCAGGAGCTCGTTGGTTGTTTTTGTAAATTAAATTTATTGGTGTGACATTGGTTAATATGATCATATAGGTTTCAGATGTGGGTTTCTATGTTACAAGATCTGTATATTTCACTGTGTGCCCACCACCCAAATTCAAATCTTCTCCTGCTCTTTGGTATTTGTAATGAAGTGGGCATAGAGGATCAGGATGATTGGCCGGCATGGGTAGTTTAATTCTTTTGTGAAGATATGGCTTCAAGGAGATGTCCTACTTTGCGACATGCTTTGCCCCATGCTGCTTTCCCCAAAGATCTGCTCTGACTTGAAAGCTGGTTTCCCCCCACAAGATGATGTGGGGGCTCCAGGGGGAAAAGGACCCCAGCTATTTTTTTTTATGAATGAGATACATGTGATCTATATATCAAGAGTGTGGATACACTTGCTCTTCTCAAGTAACAATTCAAGTAAAATGTTATTTCTTTTTGAAGGTAGTTGTATCCTGGGGACAGGGTTGAGTGTGAACAGAGAGTATCCTGAATTGCCCAGGTGAGGCCTGAAGGGGATGAAGGCAGCCTGATCCCAGGACATTATTCCAGGAGTGGTCTTAGCTAGCTCTTGGGAGTCCTGCTATGAACTTAGAAAATACACATGCACAACTGGATTCAATTAATTTTTTTAAATGTCAACATGATACATTATTGCACAAGGAGCTATTATAGGCATGCTAGAAGGCTATAAAACTATAAAATACTAGAGGCCTGGTGCACGAAATTCGTGCATGGGGCGGGGGCTGTCCCTCAGCCCAGCCTGAATCCTCTCCAATCTGGGACCTCTTGAGGGATGTCCGACTGCTGGTTTAGGTCCTATCCAGGACTGCTGGCTCCCAACTGCTTGCCTGCCTGCCTGCCTGATTGCCCCTAACCGCTTCTGTCTGCCAGCCTGATCACCCCCTAACCACACCCCTGCCAGCCTGATCGATACCTAACTGATCCCCTGCCTGCCCGATTGCCCCTAACTGCCCTCCCCTGCTGGCCTTGTCACCCCTAATTGCCCTCTCCTGCCAGCCTGGTCACCCATAATTGTCCTCCCTTGCAGGCCTCGTCACCCCTAACTGCCCTCCCCTCCTGGCCTGGTCGCCTCCAACTGCCCTCCTCTGCAGGCCTGGTCCCCCCTAACTTCCCTCCCCTGCTGGCCTGGTCGCCCCCAACTGCCCTCCCCTACAGGCCTGGTCCCCCCCAACTTCCCTCCCTTGCAGGCCTGGTCACCCCAACTGCCCTCCCCTACAGGCCTGGTCCCCCCCAACTTCCCTCCCTTGCAGGCCTGGTCACCCCAACTGCCCTCCCCTACAGGCCTGGTCCCTCCCAACTGCCCTCCCCTGCAGGCCTAATCGCCCACAACTGCCTTCCCCTGCCAGCCATCTTGTGGTGGCCATCTTGTTTCCACATGGGGGCAGCTATCTTTGTGTGTTGGAGTGACGGTCAATTTGCATATTACTCTTCATTTTTTTTTTTAGATAGATGATCTCTGGCTTTAAATAATTAGGGAGAAAAATAACACATTTGCAAATCAAGAGCAATGTGGGTTTAATACTTTATTTAGTACTTTATAAGCTGCATGACTTTGAAATATGCACTCTCTGAGCCTCAGTTTCCCTAATCTGTAAAATGGGGATAATGAGATCTTTCTACTTTGTTTGCGTTTTCCCCAGAAGCAGACCCTGAAACAAAGATTTGAGTGCAAATATTATGCCTGGGGGAGGGACAGGGAACATTACTAGGAGGATGGAGAGATAATACACAGCAAGGAAGGCAACTAATAAGAGTGCATTTCAAGCAGAGGGGAGTTAGAATTTAGTCCACTGGGAAGTGGTGTGAGACCTACCCAATCCACCAGTCACTGCCAGGTGTGGGGAGGGGTGTCTTTCGCAGGTGGGGACAGAGCAACTTCCGTGGTTTAAAACAAGCCTTCAGGTGCAGAGTTTGCAGTACACATTCAATATACAGCAGCTATTTAAGTTCTTTTAACTCCAATAGGAAGCAGAATAGAGTGGTGCCACACAATACAAAGGAGGGGACATTCTGATGGGGGTGGGAGGAGGGAGCCTGCAGAAATCCTCAGCAGACTTGGCATCTGAATGGTGACTGAGGCTTCACTCTGGAAAGAAGAGTGTGTTTCTAAGGTTAAAAAAAAAAGCTGGAGTGTTCAGGCATGAGAGACCCAACTCTAATGGCTAGCCAGGGGTGGGCAAACTTTTTGACTCGAGCGCCACAGTGGGTTCTTAAACTGGACCGGAGGGCCGGAACAAAAGCATGGATGGAGTGTTTGTGTGAACTAATATAAATTCAAAGTAAAGGAGCGGAGGGGAGAGCAAGAGAACCCTCTGCTCTTTCTGCTCCGCGGGCCGGATAGAACAGCCGAATGGGCCGGATCCGGCCCGCCGGCCGTAGTTTGCCCACGGCTGGGCTAGACCATAGATGACAACAGAACTCTGACCTACAGCCTCGGAAACAACCAGCCCAGAACCAGCACAACTTGGTCAGTGACTGCCAGCTTCCTATGAATCCCCCCTTTTCCAGCTCAGGACCAACCAAAGAAAGCCAAGTACACTCCAAAATCAATCACGTAAGATGTTTGCTTCTAGTTAACTCACCTCCAGCTTCTTTGTGCTAACTACCTCCAATCAAAGCTGGCCTGCGCCTTCCCTTTGGTCCACTCTGAAGTTCTCCCACCCCACCTGCCTGTGAGTCTCTCTGCCAAATCCTAGTGATCGTGGCTGAGAGAGGCTGCCAGCAAGAGGTTTGTTCAGGGGAGGAAGATGTTTTCCCGTCAGGACTGCTGACATCCTATTCTAACTCCAGGTCTCAACACTGAGGCCCCTTCTCAGGAGAGGGAGAACAGGGGACATGACCCTAAGACACTCACCTCCCCTCTCAACCCTGGAAAAGCTATTTGTTCCAAAGAATCCCATGGCTTTGTTTCTACAGGTTGAACCTTCTTATTTAAAAGGTTATCTAATTCCCCAGAATTACAGGACTGTCAGTTTCTAGGAAACCCCTTCAGAACAAACAAAGCTTTGTTTCCTCCTCACAAAGCTGTGGGTTTTTTAATCCAGCGTTTCCTCTGAGACATAGGCAGCTTCAGGGGAAATTATTCTGTTGTTGACCACACATGGGAAGGGTAGACACGTAGGACAGAGAGGGAACCCCAGGCACTCTCCTCCCACCCCAGCTTCCCTTCCCGCCTTAACTCCTGCACAATCCAACCTTCAGTCTTTCTGCTTCTTTCCCAACGGTAATTACTACTTTTAGATAAGGTTTTGGTCTCTACATTTCCTGAATGCAGGGAACAATATCCTGTGACTAGCTTTCCCTGGAACTATCACATTCTCCTCCTGGCTTTCTAATTTCCGGGCAATGATAAGGCCCATGGAATGTACACTTCTGGCAGGATGCTGTGGGGTGTGGCCCAGTTACAATCTCACCCAGGGACCCTTTGAGACTCACTTGGACTTCTCTGGGAACTCAGAATCTGGAAGAGCTGTACTTCTCCCAGGCAACCAGCTATTTGGTTCATGTTCTGGATGCTGTGAGTCGGGGGACAAACTGCATTTCGCTTTTTGTTTTGGCTCATTGGAAGTTTGCAGCCTCTGCCATCTCTACAAGTATGGCACCTTACTGCTTTGATCCTCACTTAAGTACAGAGTAGTTTTGGCTACTGGGGCAAGCAAACATTGAGGCCCCTTTCTCAGGAGAAGGAGAACAGGGGACAGGACCCTAAGACACTCACCTCATCTCTCTGAACCTCAGTTTCCTTGCATGGAAGTGGGGATAATAAACCTCCCTCAGAACTGCTATGAGGATAATGGAGTAACTGGTTACAAACAAAAAGGATTTGTCTTTTTCTAATTCCAGGAAACATGTTTTTATTTTCTAGATTCCACCCTGCTTCTGTTAGACCTGTTGACCTTAACAAACAAAAGAGCCAGTTAGTTTACCAGCAAAACGGATTTATTTGGGAATAGCAGAAGAATTGCAATTCAGGAAAAAGCAAACTGTTATAGGCAGGTTTGACCTATAGAGATTTGGGTTCTAGAGAAGAAGAGAGAGAAACAAATACTTATTGAGGGCCTACTGGGTACTAGGAACATGTCAGGTGATTTCTATCCATTATTCTATTTAATAGCTTAGGCTGAGAGAGGACAAGTGACTTATCCAAGGTCACACAGAGACCTTGGGTCAAAGAACAGAGGGGAGGGTTTTTTATTTTTATTTTTTAGAGATATGTTTTTATTTATTTCAGAGAGAGGAAGGGAGGGGGAAAGAGAGATAGAAACATCAATGATGAGAGAGAATCATCTATAGGCAACTTCCTGCATGCCCCACACTGGGGATCAAGCCCACAACCTAGGCATTTGCCCCGACTGGGAATCGAACTGTGACCTCCTGATTCATACATAGGTCAATGCTCAACCACCAAGCCACATCAACCGGGCCAGAATTATTTTTACACAGTTCCGGAGGCTGAAAGTTCAAGATCCAGGTGCCCATGGTTGGTTTCTCCTGAGGCCTCTCTCCTGGCCTTGCAGATAGCCACCTTCTTGCTGTGTCCTCACATGGCCCTTTCTCCGTTCATGTGCATCCTGGTATCTCTTCTGCTTTTTGTTGTTGTTAATCCTCATCCCAGGATATTTTTTCCATTGATTTTTAGAGAGAGTAAAAGGGAAGGAGAGAGGGAGGAAAGGAGAGAGAGAAAGAGAGAAACATCAATGTGAGAGAGACACAATTGGTTGCCTCCCACACCACCCCGACCAGGGCTGGGGATCAAACCTGCAACCCAGGTATGTGCCCTAGAATAGGAATGGAACCCGAGAACCTTTAGGCTGTGCTTCCTCTAACGGCCCTCGGGAAGAATCTTCCCTTGCCTCTTTTTACCTTCTGGTGGCTCCCAGCCATCCTTGACGCTCCTTAGCTTGTAAGCTCCTTAGCTTGTATGTAAATGCATCACTCCAACCTCTGCCTCTGCCCTTGCATGGACTTCTTCCCTGTGTCTCTGTCTCTTCAAATGGACTTCTTATAAGGATACTCTTCTGGGTTTTTTTCTGTCTACTCACTACAACACTACTCTCAATACTTCTAACACCAGATGTGGGAGGGGTTTTCTCACACCCACCAATTCTCACACACCAGATGAGTATCCTACATTTTAACTCAATTCTGACACTGTCTGCCTGAAGATAATATCAGCTGCTATGGGCTAAGGCAGGCATCCTCAAACTACGGCCCGTGGGCCACATGTGGCCCACCGAGGACATTTATCCGGCCCGCCGGGTGCTGCTGCCTGTCCTGCTTAGCAGCCCACTTGTCCCGGGCCCGCAGTGCATATAAGAATTTGTTCATAGTTTTTTTTTAAAACTATAGTCCGGCCCTCCAATGGTCTGAGGGACAGTGAACTGGCCCCTGTTTAAAAAGTTTGAGGACCCCTGCTTTAGAGAGTAGCATTGTCTTCAGGTGGAGCCAATCAGAGAGTACAGGATCCTAATGAATCGTGTGCTTGGAAGAGCCAGGAGATTTGGGTTCTAGAGAAGAAGAGAGAGAAACAAATACTTATTGAGGGCCTACTGGGTACTAGGAACACATCAGGTGATTTCTATCCATTATCCTATTTAATAGCTTAGGCTGAGAGAGGACAAGTGACTTATCCAAGGTCACACAGTGAGTAAAGGGGGAAGCCAGGGCTTTAAAATTAGACAGCCAAGCCCTCTTCTCCATGTGTAAGTCCGGGTGTTTCTGCCACCTTGTCATGATCTTCAGCATACAATCAACCTTTGATTCTAGTTGGTATTGAGAACGTAGACAAGACACTAACAACTTTCTTTGTGCCCATGGTTTGTACTCTTTTGGTTTCCTCCTACTCAGACTACTGATAATAGCCACCGTTTACCGCACTTACTATGTGCGGTTGGTAAAGGCCTTACACAAGCCGTCCCCTTTTAATTCTTGCAACAATTTTACGAATTGTAAACCCTATTTTTAAAGATGAGGAAATTGAGGTTTAAGAGGGTTAGGACCTAGCTCAAGGTTCTGAGTAAGTGACAAAGCTGGGACTCAGACCCAGGAAAACCAGTCCCAGAGCCTGGCCTTACACAGTTCCCATCCCCATGTCATTGCCTGGCTCCCTCTGGCTGCCTTCCTCCACCTTCTTCCTCCCATTAATGCTTGGGGTCCTCAAGGTGCTGTCCTCACCCCACTTCCTCTGCCCTCACCGCCATCTGGTGGTTTCTGTGTGTTCTCATCTCCATGACGCCAGCTCCCCACATCTCCCTCCTGACTTCCCACACTGAGTGACCATTTCCCCCCAGATAAACTACACATGCCCCAAATACATGCCTCTGAATGCCCGTGTCTGGTTCCCCTCGTTTCCTTGGCATCATTTAGTTCTGAGTTTTCCTTCCCTCTTGCCCTCACAGTCACATTCTGTTCCGTGACATTTCTCTTGTTCCTTCGCTTCTCACAGTTCCTGCCCTTATTTCTTGTTGTATACACTGTTGTAATCCCATCCTCCCTACCCTCTCCCCCAAAGAGCCTGGTGCCTGAGGGATTGTCTCTGAAGCCCAACACTGCTTCTATAACTTCCTGTTTTCAAGTACCTTGCTCTCATCCATCAGGGTCCGTAATCCCTCTCAGGCCTTAACTTACACTGCCTCCTTCCACTAGGCAGCCCCTGCGTCCGGTTCCTGTTAGATCATGTATTCAAGTGAGCAGGGGCCCTAAGCTACTGTATGTCTCCCATTCATCCAAGCGAGCCCACATCTTGGCTTCCCTGTTAGACTGTAAGCTTTTAGGGGCAGGGTCTAGGTCTCAGGGCCTTGCATGAGGCAGGCAATGTGGCCTGTTTGCCAAATGTGTGAACCGAAAACATTGGAGGATCTACAGGGAGCCTGGGTACTAAGGCAGGCCCCCTTTGCAGAGCACTTTTCCTTTGCACATTTTGGAGATTCTCCCTCTGTCTCCTTTGATTTGTTCAGTGGTTAATTCTTACTATGTTTCTGCCCTGTGTGCCATGCCTGTGCTCCCAGGGTGCCATGGAAGCCCCTGCCCAGCTCCTGAGAGTTAGGCTGGAGAACCCATTTAAGAGAAAGCCTGCAGTGTCTAGAAACAGAATTTGGGCTGAAGGCCATTTGTTTGAATTTCTGTAAAGTTTGGAATACTTTGTTTTTTTTTATTTATTTAAATATATTTTTATAGGTTTCAGAGAGGAAGGGAGAGGGAGAGAGAGATAGAAACATCAGTGATGAGAGAGAATCATTTATCGGCTGCTTTCTGCATGCCCCACACTGGGGATCAGGTCCGAAACCTGGGCATGTACCCTGACCGGGAATCGAACTGTGACCTCCTAGTTCATAGGTGGACGCTCAACCACTGAGCCACTCTGGGCTGGAATACTTTATAAGCATTCCTCCAAACATGGTCTTGGCCTTCTCAGGGCTTCTTTCTGCTTCAGGTGGGACCTTGCAGAACTAGAATGTATTACCAGGAAGGGAGAGTGTACCCAGGCACCTGGGTGTGGCTAATGGCAGTGGTATGTGCAAGTGCTGGAGTTTGCATCAGGGTATGAGAGATGTTATGATAAGTGCAGAGGAATATGAGAGCCCTCCCTGGGAGAATATCTGGCTCTGCTACTGAATTTCTCATTTCAAAATTCAGGAGGCTGGACAAGCTTTCTGAAGGTTCTTCCAGCTATCAAATATTTTAGCTTATAAAGCTCCTGTCAACAGGCTTTCACACTGTGGAATAAGGATTTGCATTTCTTCTGAGCTGCAGCTTGAAAAGTTTCCAGATGCCCCCTGTGTGTGGAATGGGAACCAGGTACTAGTGATGTGGGGCTCAGGAGAGGATGCTGCTGCACCCCAGGAAGGGATGAGGCGTGGTTGTCAAGCCCAGGAGAGCAGACCCCTGGTGCCACTTGGCTACTGGCAGGGTCCCTTGTCTGTGAAGCACTGATGAGCGCCTGTTTACATTCCCCATCAGTTGGTGCACTTATTCCACCTCCTCGGGACCAAGTGCTGAGGAAACCTGGGCACGGGGCAGGGAGCAGCCTGTTGCAGCGGGCAGCGGGCTGGGGGCCAGTGCTTTGCCTGCTTCCAGAGGGTTGATGGCCTGGATAGATGCCCACCTCAGAAGGGAACTTGTCAGCCCCACCTCTTGGCAGGGTGGGGGCTGCTTCCTGTTTTCCTGCCCAGGCAGGCAGGGAGGAGCCCTATTCCCAGCTGTGGGCAGTACCATTCAGGGAGAGGGATGGGGAATGAAGGTGTCCTCTGGCTCAGACATCAGAAGAGAGGCTAGGATCTGAAAGGTTGCTGCTGTTGCCTCTGCTATTAGGGCTGTGGGACAACTCAAGGAGCTGGTCTGGAGGGTCCAGGAAGCTAGTGTGGCTGATGGCTTCTGATTTAATAACAACTAACACTGTTTGTAGTTTATAAAGCACAATTACACAACCTTTTTTAAACCACTGAACAACCATGCAGTAGGTGATTGTGGTCAGTTTTTATGCGTGGACACTGAGGCCCAGAGAGCTTAAGTGACTTGCCTTAATGGCACTAAGGAAGTGGCTGATCTGAGGTTTGAATCTGGTGAGTCTAATCTCAAATTGTTTACTTTCCTTTTCATATCTCCCTTTAAAGCTGAAGTGTGGTCTGGAGCTGCTAAGTTAGAAAAGATACAGAGATTGTTTTTCCCTAGGTCTTTCCCAATGGACTTATCTGGACATTTGAAGTTCCTCACAGAAGATTTTTGCAACAAACATAACCATCAAAGGACCTGTATCCAGAATATGTAAAAAACTTAAAAAGAAAAAGAAAGAAAGAGACAACCTAATAGAAAAATAGGCAGGAGGAACTTCACAAAAGAGGATTAACAAATGGCAAATAAACACATGAAAAGGTGTGCAACTCCATTAGTAATCAGGGAAATGCAAATTAAAATTACAACATGATTCACTATATGCCCATCAGGGTGGTTGCAATAAAAATGAAAAAAAACTGACAGTGTCAAGTGTTGGCAAAGATGTGATGAAGCATGAAGATGCTCATGCACTATTGATGGGGCTCTACAGTGCAGCAGCTGCTTTGGAAAACAGTCTGGTATTATCCTAAAATTAAAGATATGCACACTCAATAACCAGCAATTCCACTGTAGCTAAATACTCAACAGAAATGCATACACATGCACCAAGAAGGATATTCATAATCATATTTTGCAATAGCTCCAAACTGGAAGCTAAAAGTCCATTGACAATAGACGGATAAATAAGTTGTGAAATAGTCTCTCACTGGGATGCTATACAACAATGAAAATGAATAAACTATAGTTCTATTCAACAACATGCATGAGTCTTACAAAAAAGGCAGGCCCAAAAGAGCACCTTCTGTATGCTTCCCTTTATATCAGGTTTAAAAAGCAACAAAGCTCCAATGTGGATCACCCCAGGGGGTCACTCTTCCTGGGGCTCTGTCTAGGTGGCATCAAGGGGCTTAAGGCTGTGCACCATGATGTGTAGTCCCTTGTCACAACACTGGAGAGAAAGCCGGGTCTTCAGTCTGTGCCTGCACATTCCTATAGCTTCTCAGAGTCCTGTGGACAATGCCGGAGGAGACAAACCATGAAGGAAACATCTAATAGGGGTCCTCAAACTACGGCCCGCGGGCCACATGCGGCCCGCCGAGGACATTTATCCGGCCCGCCGGGTGCCGCTGTCTGTCCTGCTTAGCAGCCAACTCGTCCCGGGTCCGCAGTGCTCATAGGAATTTGTTCATAGTTTTTCTTTTAACTATAGTCAGGCCCTCCAACAGTCTGAGGGACAGTGAACTGACCCCCTGTTTAAAAAGTTTGAGGACCCCTGGGCTAAGGGCTCAGTCCCACAAGGCTGCCCCAACTTCAGATGCCAGTTAGATCAGAGATTCCCAGGACCCCCTCCTCAGGATCAATAATTTCCTAGAGTGACTCACAGAACTCAGGAAAACAGAGTTATTTACTAGATACCAGTTTCTTTTCTTTTTTATTTTTTTAGTTTAATAAATCTTTATTGTTCAGAGTATTACAATTGTTTCTCCTTTTTCCCCCATAGCTCCCCTCCACCCGGTTCCCACCCCACCTTCTGCCCTTACCTCCCCCCAACTGTCCTCATCTATAGTTGTACGATTTTTGTCTAGTCTCTTCCTGCACCCCCATATCATTTCCCCCTGAGAATTATCAGTCCACTCCCTTTCTATGCCCCTGATTCTATTATATTCACCAGTTTATTCTGTTCCTCAGATTTTTAATTCACTTGATTTTTAGGTTCACTTGTTGAAAGATATGTATTTGTTGTTCATAATTTTTATCTTTTTTCTTCTTCCTCTTCTTAAAGAATACCTTTCAGCATTTCATATAATGCTGGTTTGGTGGTGATGAACTCCTTTAGCTTTTTATTATCTGTGAAGCTCTTTATCTGACCTTCCATTCTGAATGATAGCTTTGCTGGTAGAGTAATCTTGGTTGTAGGTTCTTGCTATTCATCACTTTGAATATTTCTTGCGACTCCTGTCTGGCCTGCATAGTTTCTGTTGAGAAATCAGCTGACAGTTGTATGTGTGCTCCCTTGTAGGTAACTGACTGTTTTTCTCTTGCTGCTTTTAATATTCTCTCTTTGTCTTTTGCTCTTGGCATTTTAATTATGATGTGTCTTGGTGTGGTCCTCTTTGGATTCCTTTTGTTTGGGGTTCTGTGTGCTTCCTGGACTTGTAAGTCTATTTCTTTCACCAGGTGGGGGAAGTTTTCGGTCATTATTTCTTCAAATAGGTTTTCAATATCTTGCTCTCTCTCTTCTTCTGGCACCCCCATAATTCTGATGTTGGTATGCTTGAAGCTGTCTCTGAGGCTTCTTACACTATCTTCAACTTTTTGGATTCTTTTTTCTTTTTGCTTTTCCGGTTGAGTATTTTTTGCTTCTTTGTATTTCTTTTTTTTTTTTTATTAATATATTTTATTGATATTTTACAGAGAGGAAGGGAGAGGGATAGAGAGCTAAAAACATCGATGAGAGAGAAACATCGATCAGCTGCCTCCTGCACACCTCCCACTGGGGATGTGCCCGCAACCAAGACACATGCCCTTGACCGGAATCGAACCCTGGACCCTTCAGTCTGCAGGCCGACGCTCTACGCACTGAGCCAAACCGGTTTCGGCTGCTTCTTTGTATTTCAAATCTTTGACTTGATTCTTGCGTTCCTCTAGTCTGCTGTTGGGTCTCTGTATAATATTTTTTATTTCAGTCAGTGTATTTTAATTTCTAGTTGGTCCTTTTTCATATCCTCGAGGGTCTCGCTAAATTTATCGGCCTTTTCTAGGAAATTCTTGAAAAACCTTATAACTGTGGTTTTGAATTCTATATCCAGTCATTTGTTTTCCTCCATTTCTTTCATTTGTGATCTGTTTGTCTCCGCATTTTCGCTGCTTCCCTGAGTTGGTAGGGTAGCTTTGTGTGCTAGGTTTCCTATATGGCCCAGTGGGTCAGCCTCCCCAGTTACCTGAGGTGGACACTCTTGGTGCAACCCTTTGTGGACTGTGTGAACACCCTTGTTGTAGTTAAGTCTTGATTGTTGTTGGTATCACTGGGAGGAATTGACCTGCAGGCCAATTGGCTGTGTGTATCAGCTGTGTCTACGCCAGGAGACCTTCTGTGCTGGAGAAAGCCTTAGAGGAACAGACTTGCAAAATTGCAAAAGCCTCTGTGCTCAGCTTGGATGGGGCGGAGTCTCAGGGATGAGCAGACAGTCTTGGCTTCCCATCAGCCCTGCCCTTGCATGTGCGCCTCCAGACCTCTGCCTTCCTCGGCTCCCTTGAGTTTCCACCTGACAGTCCAGATTCCCCCCGTAAGAGCGTGGGTCCCCAGGGGCTCGCCTGGAACTGGGGTTTAGTGCAGTCGGAACTGGGGTTCAGTGCAGTCGGGGGCTTCCTTCCCCTCCCGCCAGAGAAAGCCAGCCAGGCACTCAGCTGCCCTTCCTCTCTGCATGCGTGTCTCCGTACCTCAGCCCTTCGCAGCTCTTCTGATTCTCATGAGCTTTCCTCTTTCCTTCTAGTTGTAGAATTTCCACTCAGCCAGCTTTCCTGTGGTTCTGGATGATGTCCGTTCTGTCTTTTAGTTGTAGTTTTGAAATTGTTGTGCAAGGCAGCAGTTTAGGTGCTTACCTATGCCGCCATCTTGGTTTCTCCCTAGACACCAGTTTCTTATAAGGTCTACAACTCAGGAACAGACAGTTGAAAAACATGCACAGGATAAAGGATGGGAAAGGGGCATACCACCCTCCCAGAACCTCCATATGTTCACCGACCCAGAAGATCTTTGAATTCTGTTCTTTTGGGATTTTTATGGAGGCTTCATATGTAGGCAGGATTGATTAAATCATAGGCCACTAGAGATTAATTCAACTTCCAGCCCCTCTCCCCTCTCTGGAGATTGGGGGGTGGGCTGGAAAATTTCAACCTTCTAATCACAAGATTGGTTTCCCTGGCAACCACTCCTCATCCTGTGGTCACCTAGGACTTTCCAAAACTTACATGATTAATACTATAAACAGGTGTGGTTGAAAGGGGTTTGTTACAAAAAAGAAAACACCCCTCTTGCCTTTATCGCTTTGGTGCTATTTCAAGAACTGAGGTTAAAAGACCAAATAGTGTCACAAAAGATGCTCCCCATTCAGAAAATTACAAGGGTTTAGGAGATGTGTGCCAGGGGATGCAGACCAAATGTATATTTATTACAAATCACAGTATCACAGGAGCCCACCCTAATCCAATATAGCCTCCTCAGCTAATTACAGCAAAGTCCCAATTTTCCAAATAAGGTCATATTCTGAAGTTCTGGGTTTTTGGGAATTTGGGGTGTGTGTGTGTGGGGTGGGGGGGGGAGACACTATTCAACCTGGTACAGATGAATTGCAAAAATCTTCCAACCTGCAGATTACCTTTCACTCTTATTTAAAATTCTCACCTGAGGATATTTTTTCCATTGATGTTTAGAGAGAGAGTGGAAGAAGGGAGGTAAGGGGGTGGGGAGAGAGAGAGAGAGAAAGAGAGGGAGAGGGAGAGGAAGAAAGAGAAACATTGATGTGAGAGAGACGCATCAAATGGTTGCCTCCTCCATGCCACATGCCCCAACTGGGGCCAGGGATCAAACCTGCAACTGAGGTACATGCCCTTGATGGAATTGAACCCGGGAGCCTTTGGTCTGCAGGTAGATGCTCTAACCACTGAGAAACCAGCCAGGGCACCTTTTACTCTCTTATTGGTGTCTTCTAAAGGGTAAAAGTTCCAAATTTTATATAGTCCAATTTATCAACTATTTATCAGCCCTTTATAGATAGTGTTTATGTATCCCATTTATGAAACACTTGGGTTCCTAGCACACTGTACCTGTTCATTAAAGTTGAAACTAGTGTGTCAAGGTGGCCAGTAGGATGGGAACATTCAGGGGCAAACAGGATAATGGTTGTAGCAGATGTTGCTATCCCACTCATATCCCCTCATCATTCCCAAAGACTGCTCATTGAGGACCCCCTGGACTCAGCATAAGAGCCTTTTTTCTGATCACAGAGCACGCTCAGTCTGCTCAGAGGACAAGGAGTATGGGAAGAAGCCTTCAATCACTGCCAACCAGAGAGCGGGGGGGTGAATGTCTCTGCTGCCTCAGCCAGCAGTTGAGCTGACTTAGATTCTGCCCCGCTCCCAGACCCCTCAGTGGAACTGAGCCTGAGCTAGCTGCTGCCCGCTGGATAACACACCTCGTGTTGGCACTGGCTCTTCCCACCCTGGCATCCCCCCTCCTCTAATGGCGTCTTCAGGAATCACCTCCCTCTGAACGGCTTAACCCGGAATCCTTGTCTCAGGGCCTGTTCTAGCGGAACTCAAACTAAAACAATGGTCTTCAAATCTGCTGAAACCTCAATTTCCTCATCTTCCAAAAGAAGAAAAGAGAAATTAGGCATTTTTGTATAGAGTTGGGTCAATAAGTAGAAGCAATGGGAATATAGATTTCAGCTAAATTTCTTTTTTAAAATATATCTTTATTGATTTTAGAGATAAAGGAGGGAGAGGGATAGAGAGCTGTTCACCCCCCTACTGGGGATGGAGCCCGAAACCTGGGCATGTGCAGTGACCTCTTGGTTCATGAGTCAATGCTCAACCACTGGGCCACATCAGCCCGGCTCAGCCAAATTTTGAAAAGAATGTAAGAAAACTTTGTGACACACCGTCAGATCTGTTTTAGGTTGAGTGAGTTCAAAGGTGAATTCCCTATCACTCAGAGCAGTTAAAACTGCCTGGGATGTATTTGAAAAGTGCCAGCTAGCCTGGAAAAAGTCTATGGTTCAAGATGAGTAGTGAGCGGCCTTTTTTTTTTTTTTTTTTTTTTTTTTTTTTATCTTAATTTCAGAATTTTAAAGTCTGGGGTCATATCAGGACTTAAAATAACTGAGCACAGATAATCATGAAACACAGATCTGAAAACCCCATCAACCCCTCCTTAATACTTTTCTGGCAAAAATCACTGCCCCTTTTGGGAATTTACTTTCTCTGTGTCAGCCACATCTGGCTAAAATATAGATTCCTGGTCCCTGCCCATCCCCAGTCCCCGTCAAGGGCCTGATTCGGGAGGTGCAAAGCAGGGCCTGGGGAAAGTATGTCTTTCAGACTCCGGGCAGGTGTGGTGTTCTGTCGGGCTTGGGACTCTCTATACCACATGAGATAGTTCCGAGTGCCCCCAAGCAGCTCTGGCACCCTGTGGGGGGTGATGTGTGTGTGAAACTAAGAACATAGGAGGCATATTCTTGTTTACTTCCTTTTTTTTTTTTACATTTTACTGAAAATATGGTATTGGCTTTTTGGATAGAAACAGGAATTTATGAAGGATGATCTCATCATACTTCTGCCAGAACCAGCACATGGCCTCCTCTTCGCTGATTCTGTTTGGCCCCAATGCAGTCTGTCCTGCATTTTATGTCTGCGATGCTGAAACCTGGCCTACCCATCACCACATGGAAGTCCAGGCCATAGAGACAAGTACTTGAGTCATACTGGATCCCCAGATCGATGTGTTCCTGGATCCCAAAACCAAGGTTTCTAGTATCTGAGAAGTTGTATGTTTTTTTTAATTCATTCTCTCACACCTTTAGACCATTTTCCAAGATTTCTTCTGCTTTGGCCCCACGCACTGTGCAGTGGACGGCAACCTTTTCATTTCTTCTGATGCCAAAGGAGCTGACGGTGTATCTGGCTTTGGAGAACACGGGGATCTGGCCTGGGAGCTTCTCCAGGACCTTGGCTGGCTGAGTCAGCAGAGCTTTCAGGAATGAAGCTCCTTCATGGGGCTCTCCTCTTCACCTTGATCTGCACCACGATGAGAAACAGGCAGAGAGCTGGAGCCTTGTTCTTGAACATCCATTGCCATGGTCAGGCTGCCCTACACACATCCCGAGACTGGCCAGACCTCACCAAGAGATAAGCAATGTTTATAAAGCAAAGAAAGCTTCAGCCAAGAACCAGGTATTTACCTGGAACAACTAATTGTGTTGTAAAGGACTTTAGGTCAGTTCACTGAAATGATTTCATTTCATCTGTTTTCAGAGGAGAAAGTGGTGACATAAAACTGGGCCAGGCTCTCAGTTGCATGCCGGCTCCTCCCATCCCTACCTCCCATGATATTGTCTCACTTTTCAATCTTCTCAAGGATATCAGATTACTTGTTTTATCTGGAATTATCTGTAGGGACCGCTGGGCCCCATAAAAGGGCGTCTGGTTAGGACAGGAGGAATTGGGGAGAAGGTTGTGAAGGGCTTGCAGCACCATGAAGAGCTTCCCCACGGCTCCCCCTGTTCTCCTACTTTTCATCCTGAGTGTCCATCTTGGAGCTGCCCCACGTATGTAGCTGCCCCACTCCCTTTCCAGGATGACTAGGAGTAGAAGCAAAGGGGTGTCTCCAATCTCTTTCCTTTCGCTGTTTTTTTTAGGTGGCAGTGATGTGGCCAAATACTGCTGCTTACAATTCATCCAAAAGACCCTTCCCTGGAACTTGGTGCAGAGCTATGAATTCACTAGGAACAGCTGTTCCCAGAAGGCTGTGATGTGAGTATTTCTTATCTGGCCGTTAGGGTCCCTGACAGCCATGTAATTGGGTGGGTGCAAGGCAGGCCCCTACAGTGCCAGGATGAGCTTCAGGATGGGAACCTGGGAACTTGGGTTGTTATCCTTCCTCTGCCACTAACAAGTGTGACTCTGAGCTTTGGTTTCCTAACTTCCATACCCTGTGCCAGGCATGTACCAGGCACTAAGTGCTGAGTATAAAAGAGCAAACAAGACAGCCCTTATAGACCTTACATCTAGCATAAGAAAGGGGGCATTAAGAGACATTTTCACAAAATATATCATCTCAGTTGTGATAGGTGCTTGAGGGGACAGCAGGAAGGACAGCAGGAGAGGGAGGCAAAACTTTAACCTCTTAGGCTGGGCCTGAGAATTAAATTGATGGACAGATGAATAGGAGAAAAGTGTACAGATTTCACATGTACGTGGAGCCCTCATAGGAAAATGAGGCAAAACTTAAATGCACTTATACTAAAATAAAGAGAGGCAATTGTGGGAAAGTAACTAAAATGTATGGGGGAGGCCATAAAGGATGATAAGAGTTATCTTAAGTTCTCTTTCTACAGAATTCTCTTGGCCTTGACTCCCTATTTCTGGTAACAAAAATGTTTCTTTCCTCCTGGTACAGGGAGGACATTTTTTACAGTGGGGTTTTATCTCCTGCTTCCAGGAAGAAAGGAGGAGGTCAGAGAGCCCTTCTTGTACCAGATTTATTTTTAAGTGCCTTTAGCTCAAAATAATCTTTATGCCAAAGTGGCATATTTTGCAGCAGCCTATTCTGCCACTCTGTAGCATAGTCACAGGAGGACCTCACTCAATGTCAGGAGATCCCCCTGAGGAAGTGACATTTACACTGAGACCCTCAGGAACAGTGGGAGTGGCCTGACTAAAGTGGTCAGGAAGGAGCATGGGTGTACCAGGCAGAGGGAGCAGCAGGTGAGTGGAAGGAGGATGAACATGTCACTGACCAGGCAGACAGGTAAATAGGAGCCAGGTCATGCTGGGGTCATTGGTAGCAGGAGTGATGACACACATCTCACAGGCTCCCTGGCAGGACTAAATGAGCTGCTATATGCAAAGCGTTTACTGCTGTGTCTACACACAGTGAATGTTCAACAAATGTTGGGTAAGTGGCAGAATTTGGGCACATCACTGCCACATGCAGAGGTAGGGTGACAACCCAAGTTACCAACATTCAACAAAAACATATTTAAGTGCAAATACTGGAATTATTTGGGCTCCTGAGCATGAGAGAATGGTGCAGAGGGGAAGAAGGGGCTCTGGAGGCCAACCTGAATGCCAGCATTTTGAGACAGTTAAGGAGGGGAAAGAGACACTCAAAAGCCTAGATATGGACGGGGGCACTCTGGGACTCAGGATGCCCAGAGCCTCTCATTTGTGTCTTAATTGGCTTTCTGGTGCTTTAGAGTCATCAACACTTAACCAACAGTTGGCAAAGAGCCCTGAGCTCGACTCAAAGCAATGGCTCTGTCACTTACAAGCTGTGTGACCTTGGGCAAGTCAAGTTTCCTGTAAAAGGAAGGTGAGAGGTTTCTATCAGTTATAGATGGCTGCATAACAAATGACCCCAAAACTTAGGGGCTAAATGCAACAGTGACCAGTTTCTCATCTCATGGTTTTTGTGGGTCCAAAATTCCAGAGGACTTGGCTGGGTGTTTGCGGTCCGATGGTGCTGGAGCTAGAGCTGGAACAGCTGGGGCTCATGGCATCTCTCTCTCTTCAGGGCCTCTCTGTGTGGTCTCTTCGTTGGGCTAGTTCAGGCTTCCTCACAGTATGGTGACCTGGGGTAGTAGGACTCCTTACAAGGTGGTTCAAGGCTCCAGCATAGGTGATCCAGTAAACCAGGCAGAAGCTCCACAATCTCTTCTGACTTAGCCTATGAAGTTACACAGTGTCACCTCTGGTGTGTGAATTATACTCTGTTGGTTGATGAGCCGTTAAGGCTGGCCTAAATTCAAGGGGTGAGAACATAGACCTCCATCTCTCAATAGGAGCAATGGCATGCTTTCATATGTCCAGAAAGTTCTTCCTCTCTCTTACTTTCCATTCTCTTGGCTTTTCTCCCCTGTGTGTCCTGGGGCCCTCCTGAGAGCCCTGAAAACATTGCTGGGCACTGCAAGGTGCTCCAGGTTAGAACGACCCGATCTATGCTCTCATCATGTCTGACTCTCAGGGTACATGAGGCTGGAGAAGATTCAGGGACATTAACTGCAACCCCCTACTTAGTGAGATCACAGTGGAAATCAGGAATCATATATAAGGAATGCAGGAATCATGGCAAACAACCCACAATAATGTGGTTATGAATTAAGTGGCATAATGTGTATAAGGTTTCTTTTTGGGGGTGATGCAAATGTTCTAAAATTGATAGTGGTGATGGTTGTTCCACCTATGGATATACAAAAAACCACTGAGTGATAATTATATACTTTAAACTGGAGGCCCGGTGCATGAATTTGTGCACCAGTTGGGTACCTCAGCCTGGCTGCAGGATTGGGCTGAAACTGGCTCTCTGACATCCCCTGAGGGGCCCAGATCGTGAGAGGGCGCAGGCCAGGCCAAGGGACCCCACCGGTGCACAATTGGGGCCAGGGAGGGACCCAGGAGGTTGGCCAGCCGGGGAGGGACTGCGGGAGGGCTCCAGGGTGTGTTCAGCCCATCTTGCTCAGTCCCGATCGCCCGGACCCCAGCAGCAAGCTAACGTACCAGTTGGAGCATCTGCCCCCTGGTGGTCAGTGCACGTCATAGCGACTTGTTGACCGATTGACTGTCTGCCCCCTGGTGGTCAGTGCACATCATAGCAAGCAAGCGGTTGAGCGGCCTTAGCATATCATTAGCATATTACACTTTGATTGGTTGAACGACCGGCTGGATGACCGGAAACTTAGCATAGTAGGCTTTTATTATATAGGATGAGTGAATTGTATGGTGTGTGAATTATATCTCAGTAAAGCTGTTAGGTTAAAACAAAAGAGTTAAGAGGCAGGGTACAAGTTACGTTCTTTGGACTAGAGTGGGTGGAAAATGTTTCCTGAGGGAGGTGGGCCTAGAAGCGTGGTGTCCAGCGAAAAGTGATGTATTCAACAGGATGGAGGGCAAGGGCCAGAAAAGGGAGCAGAGACCGTGTGACAGGGGTGTGGCAAGGCTGGAATATGAGTCAGGCAGCTGCCCCTCCATCCCTTTCCAGGACGCTAAAGTCAGCATTGACTGTCGGCATCTCTTTCCCACAGATTCACTACCAAAAAAGGCCAGAAAGTCTGTGCCCGACCAAAGGAAAAATGGGTGCGAAGATATATTTTGTTATTGAAAGCTCAACAAAATTTGATTCTGCTGAATTTTCAGCCCAAGGACACCTGGACCCTCTCTTGACCCTGTTGTCCTTGGCAGAGCATGGAGAATTTGCTCAAAAGAAGGCTCCGTGGGCCTGGTGGGGAGGAAAGGTATTTTCTACCAGAGTTTTCTTTGACAAAGTTTTTTTGTAAAGATTTGACTTGCTCATAAACATTCTTATTCAATAAACCTGAGTTCTCTTCAAAGAAAATAAACTGAGTCAATATTTTTAAAAATATGTTTTTATTGATTTTTAGAGAGAGAGGAAGGGAGAGGGATAGAGAGATTGAAACATCATCAGAAACATGATTGATCAGATCAGCTGCCTCTTGCACGCCCCCCCACTGGGGATGGAGCCTGTAACCTTAGTGGGCAAAACTGAGTCAACATTTACAGCTGACTTCCTGGTAGGTCCCCAACCTCTGAACTGACCCTGGTGTTGAATTCTACCTTTATGTTTTTGTGTCAGAAAATCATGGACAAGTATAATACATTTTGGCAAAATGCCCATTATATGTTTTAATGTTATTTGGACAGGTAAGTTTATGTTACTTGGAAAATTCTGTGTAACCCCTCATAGCCTGTTGGTGCTAGGTAAATGAAATGCCTCCAGATTTGGCAGTGTTTTCTCATAAGGTATCCTATCTAATAAAAGAGTAATATGCAAATTGACCATACCTCTGCTACACCTACAAGCCATGCCCACAAGCCAATCAGGAGCGAATATGCAAATAAACCCAACCAAGATGGCTGCGGCCACAGAGAGCAGGAGGGAGGCTTGGGTTTCCCCAGCAATGGAGGAAGCCAAGCTTTCTGCCTGCCCTTGCCGGCCCAGGCCTCCACTCCAGGCTACAAAGTTTCAATTATAGAAGATAAATAAATCCCAACAGAAATGGCGGCAGCCATGGAGCTGGAGAGAGCAGGAGGCTAGGGTTGCCCCCGGTGATGGAGGAAGCCAAGCTTCTGCAGCCCTGGCCTGCTTTGGCCTCTGCTTAAGGCTTCAGAGTTTCAATTATAGAAGATAAATAAATCCCAACAGAAATGGCTGCTGCCATGTAGTGAGCAGAAGGCTTGGCTCCGCTCAAGGCTACAAAGTTTCAATTGTAGAAGATAAATAAATCCCAGATACCAGGTCCTCCGCTTGGGTCGCCGGGGGTGCGTGGCCGGCCTGAAAACCACCACAGGTCCCTCGCCCAGGCTGCCCCACGCCCCAAGGGAACCCCCACCCTGATCCAGGAAACCCTTCAGGACAAACCAGCTCACCCCCACCTGTGTACCAGACCTCTATCCTATCTAAGAAAAGAGTAATATGCAGATTGACCATCACTCCCAACACACAAGATGGCTGCCCCCAGGTGGTCAAAGATCCTGCCCCCATGTGGACACAAGATGGCCACCACAAGATGGCCAGCAGGGGAGGGCAGTTGGGAGGGACCAGGCCTGCAAGGGAGGGCAGTAGGGGGCGATCAAGCCTGCAGGGGAGAGCAGTTAGGGGTGACCAGGCCAGCAGAGGAGGGAAGTAGGGGGTGACCAGGCCTGCAGTGAAGGGCAGTTGGGGAGGACCCAGTCCTACAGGGGAGAGCAGTTGGTGGGTACCAGGCCTGCAGGGGAGGGCAGTTAGGGGTGACCAGGCCTTCAGGGGAGGGCAGTTAGGGGTGACCAGGCCTGCAGGGGAGGGCAGTTAGGGGTGGCCAGGCCTGCAGGGGAGGGTAGTTAGGGGCAATCAGGCTGGCAGGGGAGCAGTTAGGCATCAATCAGGCTGGTAGGGGAGTGGTTAGGGGTGATCAGGCTGGCAGGCAGAAGCGGTTAGGGGCAATCAGGAAGGCAGGCAGGCGAGCAGTTGGGAGCCAGCAGTCCTGGATTGTGAGAGGGATGTCCAACTGCAGGCCTAAACGGGCAGTCGGACATTCCTCGAGGGGTCCCATATTGGAGAGGGTGCAGGCTGGGCTGAGGGACAACCCCCCTCTGTGCACAAATTTCGTGCACCGGGCCTTTAGTTATTAATAAACATGAGTTTATCTACCTACCAACTCTAAGGTGCCTGTGTCTATATAGCCTATAGAAAATTTTAAAACATAATTATAGATTCACAGGAAGTTGCAAAAATAGTACAGAGAATTTGGGTGTATCTTTTACCCAGCTTTCTCCAAGAGTTACATTTGACATAATTATAACACAACTAGAGACCCGTTGCAGGAAGATTCCTGCAAGAATAGGGCTTCCTTGGGCCTATTCCTGCAAGAATAGGGCTTCCTGCGGCCTGAGCGAAGCAGAGAAGGGAGCGAAGCTCACCGAGGTGGGCTTCCCTCCCACCGCTGCCGCCACCCCACGCTTTCCCTCCCGCCACCTCCGCCGCCCCGCTTTCCGCTTTCCCTCCCTCTTCTTTCTACGCTGTCTTCAGTCTTCGCTCCACACCTGTGTATGCAAATTAATTTCCATCTTTGTTGGGTTAATTTGCATATTCACTCGGATTGGCTGGTGGGCATAGCGGAGTGATGGTCAATTTGCATGTTTCTATTTTATTAGTGTAGATATCAGACCCAGGAAATTGATATTGGTATAGTGTTTATGTAGTTCTATCATTTTATCCATGTGTAGATTTGTGTAACCACCATTACAACCAAGATACAGAAGTATTCTATCACCACAAAGATCTCCCTAGTAGTATCCCTTTATAGTCACTCCTCACCTCATCACCATCATTAACCTCTGGCAACCACTACTCTGTTCTTCTTTATAATTGTGTCATTTCAAGAACGTTATATAAATGGAATCATATACTAGTAATATCTGACCTTTTGAGTTTGGGTTTTTTTAACTTCACACAATGTATCCAAGTTGTTGTGTATGTCAATAGTTCATTGTTTTTCACTGAGTAGTGCCAATTTACATTCCAACCAACAATGTATGGTTTGGTTATTGGACATCCTTGCTAGCATTTGATATTTTCATCATTTTTTTATTTTACCTGTTCTAATAGGTGAGTAGTGATAAATCGTTGTGGTCATAATTTTCACTTCCCTTTTGGCTAGTGATATGGAATTTCTTCTCATGTGCTTATTTGCTATCCATATATCCTCCTTGGTGAAATGTCTCTTGTGTTTTTGTCCATTTTATAATTAGACTGCTTGTTTTCACTGTTGAGTTTTGATACAAGTCCTTTATCAATATCTGGTTTGCAAATACTTTTTCCCAGTTTGTAGTTTATCTTTTCATCTTCTTAATGGGGTCCTTCACAGATCACCAGACTGAATTTTGATGAAGTCTAGTTTATTTTTCTCCTTTTATGAATCATGTTTTACATATATATATATATATATATATATATATATATATATATATATATATTTGATTTTTTACAGAGAGGAAGGGAGAGGGAGAGAGAGCTAGAAACATCAATGAGAGAGAAACATCGATCAGCTGCCTCCTGCACACCCCCTACTGGGGATGTGCCCACAACCAAGGTACATGCCCTTGACAGGAATCGAACCTTGGACCCTTCAGTTCGCAGGCCGATGCTCTATCCACTGAGCCAGTGGGCAGCAAACTCATTAGTCAACAGAGCCAAATATCAACAGTACAACGATTGAAATTTCTTTTGAGAGCCAATTTTTTTAAACTTAAACTTCTTCTAACGCCACTTCTTCAAAATAGACTCACCCAGACTGTGGTATTTTGTGGAAGAGCCACATTCAAGGGGCCAAAGAGCTGCATGTGGCTCACGAACTGCGGTTTGCTGACCACTGTACTGAGCCAAACCGGTTAGGGTATGAATCATGTTTTTAGTGTCATCCCACGAACTCTCCACCAAGCTGTAGGTCCCAAATATTTTTTTCTATGTTTTTCCTAAAAGTTTTATAGTTTTCCATTTACATTTAAATCTATCATGCATTTTGGGTTAATTTTAAAATATATATATTTTATTGATTTTTTACAGAGAGGAATAGAGAGTTGGAAACATTGATCAGCTGCCTCCGGCACACCCACTACTGGGGATGTGCCTGCAACCAAGGTACATGCCCTTGACTGGAATCGAACCTGGGACCCTTCAGTCCACAGGCCGATGTTCTATCCACTGAGCCAAACCAGTCAGGGCTTAGATATGAGGTTTAAGTCAATGTTGGTTGGTTGGTTTATTTGCCTATGGATAATCAATTACACCAGCACTATTTATTAAAATGACTATTTTTTCTCCATTGAATAGTTTTTGCACTTCTGTTCTTGTGTGGGGCTATTTCTATCCCATTTGCTCCATAATATAATCAATTTTAAAATTTTATTTTTCTTGAAAAATAATTGCCACACCATAAAATTAACCATTTAAAAATGTACAATTCAGTGACTTTTTGTATATTCACAAGGTTGTGCAACCATCATCACTATTAATATTCCAGAATATTTTCACACACACACACCCCCACAAAGAAACCACATATCCCTTAGGATTCACTCCCTATTCTCTCCTCCCTTCAACCCTGGAAAATACTAATCAACTTCTGTCTCTATGGATTTTTCCTATTCTGGACATTTCATATAAATGGTATTATATAACGTGTGGCGTTTGCATCTGGCTTCTTTCACTTGGCATAATATTTGCAAAGTTCATTCATGTTGGAGCACGTAACAGTTCTTCATTCATTTTTATGGCTAAATAATACTCCATTGCATAGATGATACCAACTTTTGTTTATTCATTAGTTGAAGGACATTTGGTTCTTCCCCCATTTTTTGTCTATTATGAATAATGCTGTACATTGGTGTACAAGTTTTTGTATGAACATATGTTTTCATTGTCTTGAGTATGTTAGAAATGCTCTCAACAATGTCGCAGGAATGAGACAAACACTCGAAACTGGATTGGCAAGGCAAATTTACTTCTGCGAAGAAGGGTGCTCTTGCTAGCTGGAAACCATGGGCAAAAGCACACCGAACGGGAAGTCCGATCCGGTTTTATTTCCTGATGCAGGGTCTGCCCTGCTCCTCACTCTAAACCCTGACCTGACTGGTCAGGGTTCAGAGCTCAGATTTCCATTATTGCATGGTTGGCTAATTCAGAGGAAGGGGAAGGTAAGGCAGAACCTAAGATGGTGCCCCTGAGAGCCTGAAGGTCATACCAAGATCTCAGAACCTAAGATGGTGGCCCCCTGAAAGAATCTGAAGGTCATATAAAAATGGCGGGACCTAAGATGGCAGTGAGCTCCTTTCTTTGACAGAAAAGATCGCTGGTTCACTCTTACAAGTGCATATGTATGGGCGAAATTGCTGGGTGTGTGGTAATTCTGTGTTCAACTTTTTGAGAAACTACCCCAAACTGTTTTCTACAACAGCTGTATCAGTTTACATTTCTACCAGCACTGTATGAGAATTCCAGTTTCTCCATATCCCTGTCACGTTATTGTCTGTCTTTTTGATGATGGTCATTGTAGTAAGATGTGAAGTGGTATCTCACTGTACTTTGGATTTGTATGTCCCTTATCCTATCTAATAAAGAGGGAATATGCTAATTGACCCTTACGCGTGGCAAAGATGGTGGTGCCCACAGCCAATAAAGATGGAATATGCTAATTGACTGCACCGCCCTCAAAGATGGCAGCACCCACAGCCAGTAAGGAGGGAATATGCTAATTGGCTGCCATGCCCTCAAAGATGGCGGTGCCCACAGCCACAAAATGGCCGGCAGGGGAGTGCAGTTGGGGCAACCAGGCCGGCAGGGGAGGGCAGTTGGGGGCAATCGGGCCAGCAGGAAGCAGTTAGGCGTTGATCAGGCTGGCAGGGGAGTGGTTAGGGGGCAATCAGGCAGGCAGGCATGCGAGCAGTTGGGAGCCAACAGTCCCAGATTGTGAGAGGGATGTCCGACTGCCGGTTTAGGCCTGATCCCACACAGATCCCACAGAGATCGGGCCTAAACCAGCAGTCGGACATCCTCCAAGGGGTCCCAGATTGGGGAGGGTGCAGGCTGGGCTGAGGGACATCCCCCCCCCCAGTGCATGAATTTTGTGCACCGGGCCTCTAGTGACTAATAATATTGAGCATCTTTTCATGTACTTGTTAGTCATTTGGATATCTTCTTTGGACAAATGTCTACTCAAAATTTTTTTTCACTTAAAATCACTTCCTTTAATATACAAGAAACACATAATACACAAAGAAAGCCCAAGAAAGCTATCAGTTCCAGAGCTGGTAGTTTAGGGGGAGTTGAAGAAAATGAGTCTTTCCAGTCTCCCAGGGAAAGAAGGGGTGGGAGGACTTGGAATATTACTAGACCCTGGTGAACCCAGGGCTGGGGCCACCCATGGCCTAGTTCTCTACCAAAGCAAAGTGCTGGTTTTCCTTGTCATCGTCCTGACCTTGCTCCCACGCTTGTCCTCCGGTTCTCAGAAGTCGTCCAGTTCCCAGAATGGCCCCTTCCTTTAGTTCCCTAACATTTTCACTCAGGGGAGAAGGCCGCTTACCCTGTCGTAGTGTCAGAGTCCCAGGGGAGTTGTCACCCTGCAGGATGCTGAGGGGAGATCTCCCTAGTGCCTTGCCCCTTGGTTTCCGTCTATTTCGCTTAGAACCTGAAGATCTAGGCATCTCAGGGTCTCTCATGGGCTTGTCTGAGTCCTGGCTGGTCATAAGGGTTTCTGAGGGCTGTCCCGTTTCTTCCTCAGAAAACACCTGCTTGGAGGGGAGCTCAGTCTGGCTCCCATGAGGCTTCTGGTCCTCAAGGGAACACTGGGTGCCCAGAGGCAAGTCCAAGTTAGAAGATGAAGGTACCTCTAGGGGCAGAACAGGCTCTGGGAGAAGATTTGGTTTCGGGGCTTCCGTTTCAAATTCTTCACTCAGCTCTTTCACCAGTGGGGTTGTGAGCTCTCCGCTGCTGGTCTTCATAGGTGTCGGTGCAATGCCAAGGGTAGGAGAGCAGGGATCTGAGTCCTGGGCCTGTTTAGGATCCTCCAGCTGTTCCCCTGATGCTAGGTTTGGCTGTGGAGAGCTCTCCACCTGGATGGGAGAGCGCATGATGCCGGCACTAGGTGAACGCAGGTCCGCCAGTCGAGCCAGAAGCTTGTTGTGCGGCAGAGGCCGCACTGGAGTGACTGGAACGCTCTTGGCTGAGCCCATCTCAATCCAGAGGAAGAGGGTGGGGCAGGGCCTGGCCCGGGGCGAGGAGGGTATACCGGGGCCCCAACTACACTTTGGTGCACAACAGCTGCAGCCTCAATTCCCGAAGCTGAGTTTCAAACCTCCCCTACTCAAAGTTGTAAGAGGTCTTTATATATTCTGGATACTAGGCCCTTATTAAATATATTATTTATAAATATTTTCTCCCATCCTGTGGGTTGTCTTTTTACTTTCCTGATAGTACCCATTTAATGAACAAATTTGTTAATTTTTATGAAGTCCAATTTATCTATTTTTTTCTTTGGTTGCTTGTGCTTTTAGTATCATTGTTACGTCTAATCAAATAATTGAATCCACACTCCCTCCCCTGGGAACTGACGTTTAGACCACTTCACAACTGACATTCCCTTTTGCTTAGGCCACATTCCACTTGCTAAGACCATTATCTTTCCCCTCAGGACCTGCCCAGAATATTCTCCACCCAGAAAAAGCCTGCTTAGAGTCTTTTAAAATCTCTGACTCCCTGTCCCTGGGTGCTGATGCCATTATGGGGCTCAGCCCATCTGGTTTTCCAGATGACCTAATAAATTCATAATTCTTTACCACTTTTGGCCTTGTGTGTTTCACCTTCAGTGGCCCTAACAGTCATATCTAAGAAACCACTGCCTAATCCAAGGCCTGGAGATTTACACTTATATTTTCCTCTAAGAGGTCTATAGTTTTAGTTTTACATTTAGGCATTTGATTTCTTTTAAGTTAGTATTTGTATACTAGAGGCCCAGTGCACGAATCTATGCACCTGGCTGGTTTCGGTCCGATCCCCGCAGGCCAGGCCTAGGGGCCCCAACGGTACACAAATCTGTGCACTGGGCGTCTAGTATGCATATAAGATCTTTGGTTAATCTCTTCCTGCCCTTACCCTTCTCCCCTTCACTCTGAGATTCATCAGTCTGTTCCATGTTTCCATGCCTGTGCGTTGAGCGTCTGCCCCCTGGTGGTCATTGGACGTCATAGCTACAGGACAGTTGATCGGTCAGCTGGTCACTTAGGCTTTATTTGTATACTAGAGGCCTGATGCACAAAGATTCGTGCAAGAATAGGCCTTCCTTCCCCTGGCTGCCGGCACCAGCTTCCCTCTGGCACCCGGGACCCAGGCCTTCGCTCTGGCCACTGCCTTCTGCCTTTGCTCTGGTCCTGCTGCCCTCCTGTGGCTCCCTCCACTCCCTGTCCCCCCATTCATAGCAGGCATCCTGCCCCACCCCAGCCACTCCGCGCCTCGTGCGTGCGCTGCCCAGAGGCCCAGAGTGGCCAGGGCAGGGCTGAACGCCTGCATCATTGCCATGGTTACGATGCAAGCATCCCAGCCCGGCCGCTGCCATCTTTATTGCGTCAATTTGCATATTCCCTCCTTATTGGCTGTGGGTGCCTCCATCTTTGTCACAGAGTGATGGTCAATTTGCATATTCCGTCTTTATTAGATAGGATGGTGTGAAGTGGGTGCAATGGATTTTTGTATGTTGATCTTGTTTTCTGAGACCTTGTTGAACTCACTGCTTAGTTCTAGGAATTTTTTGGTAGATTCCTTGAAATTTCATAAGCACATAATTGTGTCAACTGCATATAGGGGCCGTTTTATTTCTTATTTTTTGATCTGTATTCTTTTTATTTTCTTTTTTTTTCTTCGTGTACTGGCTAGAATTTCAAGTACTATATTGAATAACTGTTAAATGTGGACATCCTTGCTTTGTTCCTAATCTCAGGGAGAAAGCAGCCTTTCATCATTAAGTATGATGTTAGTTGTAGTTTTGGTGTTTTTGTTTTTGTTTTAACTTTTAAAAAAATGAGTTGAGGAAATTTCCCTCTATTCCTATTTTAGAGAGTTCTTATCATGAATGGGTGTTAATTTTGTCAAAAGCTTTTCTGCATCAATTTAATTACATGATTTTTCTCTTTACATATTGCTGAATTCAATTTGCAAGATTTTGTTAAGGTTTTCTGTGTCTATATTCATAGGAGATATTGGTCTGTAGTTCTTTAGTTCCCTCTCTCTCTCTCTCTGTACTTACTGTCTTTGGTATCGGTAATTCTAAATAAAATTAATTAATTGGGAAGTGCGCCCTCAATTTCTACTTTTTGTAAGTGATTGTGTAGAATTGGTATTAATTCCTTTTTATTTTTTATTATTTTTTTGTACACTCCAGTGACCAGCCATTACATAACTTAATATATGATCATCCCAATAAATCCCACACCCATCCAGCACTATGCCTAGTTATTAGAGTACCAGAGGCCCGGTGCACAAAATTCATGCTGAGGGGTGAGGGGGGGTCCACCCTCTTGCAGTCTGGGACCGCTGGCTCCTAACCGCTGGGCTGCCTGCCTGTCTGATCACCCCTAACTGCTTGCCTGCCTGCCTGATCACTCCTAACCACTCTGCCTGCCTGCCTGATTGCCCCTAACCACTTGCCTGCCTGCCTCATATCCCCTAACTGCTCACCTGCCTGCCTGATTGCCCCTAACCGCTTCTGCCTTGGCCCCCGCCACTGTGACTTCATCCGGAATGACATCCGAAAGGTCATTCGGCTGTCTGGTCTAATTAGCATATTATGCTTTTATTATTATAGATTATTGACCATATTTCCTACACTGTACTTTACATCCCTATGACTGTTCTGTAACAACCAATTTGTATTTCTTAATCCTTTCACCCTTCCTCCCCATCTGGCAACAAACAAAAAGTTCTCTATATCTATGAGTCTGTTTCTGTTCTGCTTATAGATTCAATTGTTAATAGATATATATTTATTGCCATTTTATTGTTCATATTTTTTATCTTCTCTTCTTCTTCTTCTTTTTCAATAAAACCCTTTAACATTTGATATAATACTATTTTGGTGGTGATGAACAAATTAGCTTTTTTTTTTTAATCTGGGAAACTCTATCTGACCTTCAATTCTAAATGATAACTTTGCAGAGTAGAGTAATCTTGGTTGTAGGTCCTTGCTTTTCATCATTTTTAATATTTCTTGCCTCTCCCGTCTAGCCTACAAAGTTTCTGCTGAGAAATCAGCTGACAATTGTATGGGAGGTCTCTTGGAAGTAACTAATAGTTTTTGTCTTGCTGCTTTTAGGATTCCTTATTTGTCTTTAACCTTTGGCATTTTAATTATGATGTGTCTTGGTGTGGGCCTCTTTAGGTTCATCTTGTTTGGGGCTTTCTGCACTTTCTGGACTTGTATGTCTATTTCTTTCACCAAGTTAGGGAAGTTTTCTGTCATTATTTTTTCAAATAAGTTTTCAGTTTCTTCAAATAAGTTTTCAGTTTCTTGCTCTCTCTCTTCTCCTTCTGGCACCCCCATGATGTGAATGTTGATATGCCTAAAGTTGTCCCAGAGGCTCTTCACACTACCCTCTTTTTTTTTTTTTTTTTTTTGCTTCTCTGATTAGGTGTTTTTTTTTTTGCTTCTCTGATTAGGTGTTTTTTGCTTCCTTATATTCTAAATTGCTGGTTTGATTCTCAGCTTCATCTATTCTACTGTTGATTCCCTGTAAATTATTTCAGTTAATGTAGCCTTCATTTCTAACTGGTTCTTTTTATGCTGTTGAGATCATCACTAAGTTCCTTGAGCATCCTTATAACCAATGTTTTGAACTCTGCATCTAGTGATTGCTTATCTCCATTTTGTTTAGTTCTTTTTCTGGAGTCTTGTTCTGTTGTTTCATTTGGGCCATGTTTCTTTGTCTCCTCATTTTGGCTGTCTCCCTGTGTTTCTTTCTATGTATTAGATAGAGCTGCTACGTCCCCCAGGTTTGGTAGCATGGCCTAATGTAGTAGGTGTCTTGTAGGGTTCAATGGAACAGTCTCCCCAAACACCCCAGCTGGCACTCAAGGTGGTCTCCCTGTGTGGACTGTACACCCTCCTATTGTAGTTGAGTCTTGATTGCTATTGGCATATCAGTGGGAGGGATTTACTCAATCTGATCAGCCAAAAGGACTGGCTATGACCACTGACCACCAATCTCCAACTACCTTGGAGGATCAGCTGTGCAGGGATGCACCACGCAGAGCAGGACTTACTTCAGCAGGGCTCTGGTACCTGCTGAGTCCAACCTTGAGTGTGTCATTTATGGGGGTGGTTGGATGGTGGTGCTTCGACGTGGTCTGAAGCTGTCCACTGGGTACTGGCTCTGGGCTCTTCGGGGAGGTGCAGGCCAAGGTCAGTCACTGCCTGTGTTCTGCCTGGAGTTACCAGGCATGAAATACAAAGTGATATGCAGATGGCTGCTTCTTGTACTGGCCTTGGAGGTGCCCAGGCAAGACCAAGCTATGAACCAAGGCCGGCTGCTGCCAGTGGCAGGCCTGGGGCCACTTAGCAATAGGCACGGGTCTCTCTGAGGCCAGTTGCTGCTTGTTTGAGAGATTTTAGGAAAATCTGAAGCATGAGCCAAGACAGACCATTCCTACAGTAAAGCCACTGGAAACAGCTTGGGTGGGCCTGAAAGTTGGGTCTCAGGGAATCACTAGGGTGGGTTCTTGGACTATGTATGAAAACCTCTATAATAAATAATTTTCCAGTGATAGGTTCTTATTTAATTCCTATTAATTATTGGTGGTGGTATGAAGTGTCTTGGATCATCAAATATTCTAATATGTTAACGATTCTTTTATTTTTTAATCCTCACCCGACAATATTTTTCCACTGATTTTTAGAGAGAGGGAAAGACAGAGAGAAATATTGATGTGAAAGAAACACATAGATTTGTTGCCTCCTTGCACAAGCCCCAACCAGGGCCCAGGCCAGGGAGGAGCCTGCACTCAAACCCAGGACCCTTGGGTCCACAGGCCAACACTCTATCCGCTGAGCCAAACCTGCTAGGACAACAATTCTTTTTTTAAAAATTTCTTTATTGAGCCCTAGCTGGTTTGGCTCAGTGGATAGAGTGTTGGCCTGGGGACTGAAGGGTCCCAGGTTCGATTCCGGTCAAGGGCATGTACCTTGGTTGCGGGCACATCCCCAGTAGGGGGCGTGCAGGAGGCAGCTGATCGATGCTTCTCTCTCATCGATGTTTCCATCTCTCTATCCCTCTCCCTTCCTCTCTGTAAAAAAATCAATAAAATATATTTTTTTAAAAATTTCTTTATTGATTAAGGTGTTACATATGTGTCCTTATTCCCCCATTATGCCCCCATCCCTCCCCCCTCATGCCCTCACCCCCCTGTTGTCTGTGTCCATTGGTTAGGCTTATATACATGCATACAAGTCCTTTGGTTGATCTCTCCCCCTTACCCCTATCCTCCCCTACCTTCCCTCTGAGGTTTGATGGTCTGATCGATGCTTCTCTGTCTCTGGATCTGTTTTTGTTCATCAGTTTATGTTGTTCATTATATTCCATAAATGAGTGAGATCGTGTGATATTTATCTTTCTCTGACTGGCTTATTTCACTTAGCATAATGCTCTCCAGTTCCATCCATGCTGTTGCAAATGGTAAGAACACCTTTTTCACTACAGCGTAGTATTCCATTGTGTAGATGTACCACTGTTTTTTAATCCACTCATCTGCTGATGGGCACTTAGGCTGTTTCCAAATCTTAACTATTGTAAATTGTGCTGCTATGAACATAGGGGTGCATATATCCTTTCTAATTGGTGTTTCTTGTTTCTTTGGATATATTCCTAGAAGTGGGATCACTGGGTCAAATGGGAGTTCCATTTTTAGTTTTTTGAGGAAACTCCATACTGTTCTCCACAGTGGCTGCACCAGTCTGCATTCCCACCAGCACTGCACAAGGGTTCCTTTTTCTCTGCATCCTCTCCAGCACTTACCGTTTGTTGATTTGTTGGTGATAGCCATTCTGACAGGTTGTGAGATGATATCTCATTGTTTTGATTTGCATTTCTCGGATAATTAGTGACTTTGAGCATGATTTCCATATGCCTCTTGGCCTTCCTTCTGTCTTCTTTCGAAATGTATCTATTTAGGTCCGTTGCCCATTTTTTGATTGGGTTGTTCATCTTCCTTTTGTTAAGTTGTATGAGTTCCCTGTAAATGTTGGAGATTAAACCCTTATTGGTGATAACATTGGCAAATATGTTCTCCCATGCAGTGGGCTTTCTTGTTGTTGTTTTTTAAGCATTTAAAAAAATTCTCACCCAAGGAGATATTTTTATGGATTTTTAGGGAGAGAGGAAAGAGGAGAGGAAGAGAGAGAGAAACATTGATGTGAGAGGGAAACATCAATCTCTTGTCTCCCATATGCACCCTGACCTGGAATCAAACCTGCAACCTGGGCATGTGCCCTGATGGGGAATTGAACTCACCACCTTTTTGGTGTACAGGATGATACTTCAACCAACTGAGCCACCCAGCCAGGGCAACTCCAATGTTTTAATAATTCTTAAATAATTTGTAAATTAATATAGAGAGTTAGAAACATAATTATATCCAGCAGGCAGCTGCATTCCTCAAAACATTCATTCTATAAAACATGCTAACATTAAAGTTGAACTGAACATAATATAACTTTTTCCTCATGATTCAGAAGTCACTCCAGGTTATTGTGGGGATTATTATAGAACACACAGAACAGTTAATGGAAAATTCCAGGCAATAAACACCTAATAATGGAATTTGTTTTACATCACTTTTTAACAAAGAAACAGCTTAGTTATACAATTTTTAATAATTGCTAAGTATAATATTATTTGGGGGGGGGGTTCGGAGATAATGTTTAGAATAAATAGCCTGAAAGCTATTTAACTTCTGTGACTTTTTAAATTAAAATTTCCTCTGTAGAAACATTCACATGCAAGTTTGACCTCACGTGGATGCTATTCGAACAAACCAATTTAGGATATGCAGAATGAGTCAGGATTTGTGTTAGAGCAGTGGTTCTCAAAACGCTGTCCCTAGAGCAGCATGAACAAGAGCTGGAACGTGATAGAAATGGAAGTTCTCAGGACCATCCACACCTACTCAATTAGAAAATCTGGGAGTAGAGCCCAGTGATCTGTTTTCACAAGCCCTCTAGGTATTTCTCTAGTTCCTCTTTAAACATTTGGTAAATCTAATGAAAACATCTGGGCCTGGAGATTTCCTTTTGGGGAGTTTTAAATTACAAATTAAATTTTCTTACTAGTTTTAAAGCTATTCAAATAACATTTCTTATAGTGGGTGAGTTGTGATAATTTGTGTTTTTTAGAGACTTGGCCTTTTTTTATGAGTTGAACTCATGGTGTAGATGTTCCAGGTGTTTTTTTATTATCCTTTAGAAGTCCGTGGTGTCTATAGTGTTTCCTCTGTTTCATTCCTGATTTTTATAATTTGTATCTTCTTTTCTCTTTGTCATTCTTGCTAAAGGTTTGTCAATTGTATTGATCTTTTCAAAGAATCAGCTTTTAGTTTCATGATTTTCTCTATTGTTTTTGTGTTTTCCCAAGTTTCACTGATTTCTGATCCCTATAATTACTTCCCTTTTGTTTGCTTTGGGTTTATTCCTCGTTTATTTTCTGAATATCTTTTTTTAAAAATGTGTTTATTTCTTTATTGATTTCAGAGAGGAAGGAAGAGGGAGAGAAAGATAGAAACATCAATGATGAGAATCACTGATTGGCTGCCTCCCGCACGCCCCCCACTGGGGATCGAGCCCGAAACCTAGGCATGTGTCCCTGGCCAGAATCCAACCCGGAACCCTTCAGTCTGCAGGCCAACACTCTATCCACTGAGCCAAATCGGCTAGGGCTATTTTCTGAATATCTTGAAGTAGAAGCTTAGATTATTGATTTGAGACGTTTCCTTTTTTCTAACGTAAGTATATAGCACTAGAAGGATCCTCTTAGCACTGTTTTAGCTGTGTCTCACACATTTTAATATGATATAGTTACATTTTCATTCAATTCGGTGTGTTTTTAAAGTTTCCCTTGAGACTTCTATGACCCATGGATTATTTTAGTTTCCAAGTATTTGGAGATTTGACTGTTATCTCTCTGTTGTTGATTTCTAGTTTTACTCTATGTAGTCAGAGGACACACTCTGTATGATTTCAGTTCTTTTTAATTTGAGGTTTGGTCTTACGGCCCAGAATGCATGGTGCTCCTTGGTATATGCTCCTTGGGCACTTGAAAGGAATTTGTGTTCTGCTGTTTCTGGGTAGAGTATTCTATCTATTCAATCCTGTTGGTTGATGGTGTTGCTGAGTTCTTCCATCTCTGCTGATTTTCTGTACCAGTTGTTGAGAGAAGGATGTTGAGATCTCTAAGTAAAATTGTGGGTTTGTCCATTTCTCCTTTCATTTCTTTTTCTTTCTTTTTTTTTTTGCTTCACATGCTTTGCAGCTCTGCTACTTGGTGCAAACACCGTTAGGATTGCTATGTCTTCTTGGTGGATTGACCCCCTTATCTTTATATAATCTTCCTCTCTCTGTGTTCCTGGTAATTTTCTTTGCTCTGAAGTCTGCTTTATCTGATAACAATATATTCTCTCCTGCTTTCTTTTGATTAATACTATATTTTTTCCATCCTTTTAAACCTACCTATATAGTTATATTTGAAGTGAGTTTCTTATAGGCAGATAGATATAATTTAGTCATTTCAAAAATCTATTCTGCCAATCTCTGTCTTTTAGCTGGTATATTTAATCCATTTGCAATAGAGAGAGATACATTATTACTGCTGAGTAGGGGGTGAAAGTCCTTGTTCCCTGCCTTAAAAGAATGGCTGAAGAAACAGAAAGGAAAATATAAAAGAAGAAATCTTGGGAAATTGTTGACCAATAGTAGATGAAAAAAATGCAGCATTTCACTTGGCTGTGCTGAGGTTGGGGTATATGTATTACTGTGTTATTTCATAGCAATATAACTCAGCTAAGGAAAACTGGCCACAAGATGTGGAGAGGGTGGTAGTTTAGAAGAACTACCTGCAAATAGTGGCTATTATGATTTGACATTAACTAGGCATCCCAGGTCTTCCCTGATGTTTTAGACTGAGGTTCTCTTGAAACAGGCCTTGAGATAAGAATTTGAGTATATAATATATGTTGGAAATTATCTCTGGAGACACCAGTAGGAAATGGGGAAGTGAGACAGGGAAGGGAAGACAGTCCATAAGGATGGAACCTCTGGGAAATAATGGTCAAACATATGTCAAAGCATTAATATAACTCAGGGGGGAAGAGAACAAAGGTATTTATATATGAATTCCAGTCGGTCATGAGAGATGGTTGCTGGGGTAAGTGAGGGGTACACTTTCTGCCTGCTGTGTATATGGGCAGGGTGGGTCACCAAAGAGAGAGCCCTCAAAGAGCTGCAGATGCTGGCAGGCTGAGATATAGAATAAGTCCTAAGGGCGTATAAGTGGGGCACTGATAACACATACTAGTATTTCACTGAACCAGGTCCAGCCTACTTTTCCAGCTTATCACCCACCACTCACCAACCAAACACACTGGGCCATTCTTCGCTTTTCTAAATAATATGAGACAACACCTAGCTCACTTTGGGCCTTCAAGCATTAATGTCCTTCTATCTCCTGAATGCTGTTTCCTCTGCTGGAACATCCCCTCTCTCTACTGCCAGTCTCTCCCTGCCAAAATTCTGCTTGCCCAACTAGACCACACTGGCAAAATGCTTCTTCCCTTTGATGAGAATGTCAGGTCATGTTTTCCATTGGGTCTTAGTGATCTCCTCCACGCTCCCAAACAGCAGCAGCAGCCCTGGAACCTCAGATGGACTCTGGCATGTTTTGTTCTCCCCTCCATGGTACTTGTTTACAATCATCATATATAATAAAAGGCTGATATGCAAATAGACCAAATGGCAGAACAACCGAACAACCGGTCACAGTGACATGTGCTGACCACCAGGGGGTGCGCACAGAACATGGCAGGCATCTGCAGCGGGCAGCAGAGCCCGGAACATGGAGGGCGTCAGCCATGGCAGGATGGTGGAGCAGGTGAGCAGAGGTGCCAGACCAAGGCGGGGCACTGGTCGCTGTCATCGGAGCAAGCCTCTGGTGGTTACTGAAAATTCTTTGCTCTCGCTTGACATGGTCCCGCCTTGTGCTCGCAACTGCTGCTGGTGCCCGGCCCCAGCCCCAATCACTTGGCGCCATCAGTGGGTGCGAGCAGCGGCTGCTGGCCCAGATCGCCCCCCAGGGCTTCTCCACCTCCCCCTGCTCCTGAGGGGCGATTGGGGCAGCAACCGCCGCTCACACCCGCTGCTGGCACCGGCTCCAATCACTCCACGCTGTCAGCGGGTGCGAGCAGGGACTGTGCTGTCAGCACATGGGAGTGGGCCTGCTGGCAGACAGGGGACCGTAGCCGCAGCGGGAGGGGCTGGGTGGGGGCATGCAGGATGGGCCGAGACCGGCCCCTGGGCCCATAGTTTCTTTCAAGGTGCACAAATTCATGCACTAGGCCCCAAGTTGTAATATATTTAATGATGCTCATAGCTCTCTACCGAACTTCAAGCTCCTTAAGATCAGGGGCTAAGTCTATCTTTGCACAAATAAAGGTCTCGGGACAACTTGTGGCCTATGCTACCAGAGACAAATATTGCCAGACACCCTTTGCTCTAGCTCTGCTCTGAATCAGAGTGGTTTAAGTACAGGAAGAGGGCAAGGCGGGCAAGCCTGCATAATCAAACCCTGTCTACCAGCAAGGTGGACTTTTGTCTGTAGTTCCACAAATTCACCAGTAGATGGCAACAGCCTCCTATTATCTCTCTCCTAACGGTCCAATTGACAGTGAAGTCCATTCTATGAGTCTTTACTGAGCATCTGCCCGAGATCCAGGGTCGCCTGCAGGCACTGAGGGAGGGAGGCATGGGAGATATATGATAACAGGAGATGCTATACAGTCCACAAGAGAAATGCCCAGGGCCAGGAGCAGGCAGGACAGGAGGGGTGGGGAAAGATGAACTCCTGAGTCACCCAGGGCTCAAATCCAGAAGCTGCTGTTCCAGAGCTTATGTGCTTTGATTTTATTCTAAAATTCTCTGCTTCCATTATGCTACCCCTATGAATTATTGAACACATCTTTGAAATGGCACCTGGGCAAACGTCTGACACATAGTAAATTCTTAATACCAATGTATTGGATGAAGGATGGAAGAAATAAAAATAAAAAAACAGAAATGCACATCATTGGCTCTCAGTGGACACAGGGGAGAGGGAGTGGCATCTTAGAATCACTGGGAAGCTTTTTCTAAATAAGCTTGCTCAGGCCCTTCAGTGACTCCTCTCTGACCCCCACGCCCAAATTTCAGTATGCTCTGAAGTGGATGAAAGCTGGGGGATATGGAACCCAGGTGAGGCAGATTCCTGGCAGGAGAGGAACCCAGATATATAGAGAGACTTGGGGCTCAGTAGACACCAGGACCCTAGAAGAGAGAAGAAGGAAGCTGGGTTTGGGGAGACAGGAGTCAAGGATTCGGTCAGAATGGGGTGGGATCCTCAGAAACCAATCACTCTTTTTTCCCCTCTACCTCCCTGCTCTGGTTGTTAATGACCTTGCCTTCTCCATTATTCATCCACTGTTTCAGCTGAAGCTGTGACTCCAGGGGTCCATTAAGACTCTCCTGGGGCATTTAGGCTTCCACAGAGTGCGTTAGAGCAGGCGCGGAGGTACCAGGAGCCAGCTCTGCTCAGCCACACTGCTGCCTGCCTGAGCAGCCGGACTGCTGCCTTGTCCACCCCCTCACCCCCAGCCAGCAACCCCAGAAAATTCAAGGCACTTGATTAAGGGCATCCCTGCACCAAGCAGGTACCTGGACCCCAGTATCCTATGCAATAATTCATCCCACGTGTGAAGCGTTTTTCGCAGACAGAGACCTTCTGCATGCATGATCTGCATCTCATAGGCAGATGCCTGTGAGCTGGGGCTTGGACTCAGACTGCCTGGACCTGGATGCTAGTGCCACCACTTATCAATTTGGAGATCTGAGATAAGTTCCTGGACTAGAACCCCAACCCCCAATTAACCCCAGTTTTCTTATGAGTAAAATAGAGATTGTAGTGATACTGAGCTCATGGGATTGCTTTGAGTGTTAAATGAGATAACGCAAAAACCTCAGAGCACAGTGCCTGATACACAAAGTGATGAACAAACATCTGTTTCTGCTGCTGCTTCGATGAGAAAGTTGGATCAGATGATCTCATGGTCCTTCCAGTTGCTATTGTGACATCAGAGAGATAATGGGACACAAAGCCTGTCAGCCTTGTGGCTGATTGTCAGGACTTTTGTGCTTATAAAGAGAGAAATGGGGGCTGTGTGGGAGGGGGAAGGCAATGGAAAAGTGGCAGCTCCAAAGGATTGGTAGGTCCCAGTGAACTGGAGTCGAGGTTCTAGAGGAGGAACATGTAAAGATAGGAGGTGGTGGCCAGTGATAGGGAAGCACAAAATTGAGCTATTAGTATCTATGAGGTCAAGGTTATGAAATTGGGAATGGGTGGCTGAGATTGGGTGGAGAACAAGGAACTGAAAGGCTGGGGTGTGGGAGGATTATCTATGTGTGTATGGAAATCACGGAATCAAGATGGAATAATGTTGGTAAGAGAGGCAATGAGCCAGGAAGCTAACATCATCAGTGTTTTAAAATGTAGGCTTTATTATTATTCAGGTATGGCAAGGCCAACAGATCTGCTACAACTGCCATTGAGAAGATAGTTTATTACAGATCCCATGAGAAAGGTGCATGCCATGCACACAGGGCCACACGGGGAGCACCAGCGTCAGTCAGGAGTCAGAGGGAGGGACACGTGGCAAGTGTCTTTACAGTATTGTGGTTTCTGTGGGAAGGAATGGGTGAGGCAGGGTAGGCAGATTTAGGATTGGCTACTTTGAATAATTTCAGTGGGCTCCGGGTCATAGGGGCTGTCCCTGGCTGTCTGGTACCTGGCTGTGGGGCAATTAGGGCAGGTGGATAGAAGCCCTGAGTGTGAGAGCCCATAAGGGAGGTGGTTGGGGTATGAACTCTTAGATGGTTTGTTTGAATGTGAAAGGTACACTCACAGGTGAGTTGTTTACCATCTCTAGGAATTAGCTAGTCCAGGAAGGGACAGTCCCTCCAGGGTCAGCAAGGTCCCAAGATGGCAAAGTATCCTATATAATAAAACCGTAATATGCAAATCGACCAAACAGCAGAACAACCAGTCGCTATGATGTGCACTGACCACCAGAGGGCAGACGCTCAATGCACTTGCTGCCCCCTGGTGGTCAGTGTGCTCCCAGATGGGGAGTGCCACTCAGGTAGAAGCCAGGCTCGTGGTTGGCGAGCACAGTGGTGGTGGTGGGAGCCCCTCCCACTTTGGCTGCAGGCAGGCGGTAAGCAGCGAGGGGTCCCAGCCTATGAGAGCCCAGGACTGTGAGAAGGATGTCTGACTGCCGGCTTAGGCCTGATCCCCAGGCGGACATCCCCCAAGGGGTCCCGGACTGCGAGAGGGCACAGGCTGGGCTGAGGGACCCGCCCCCCCAGTGCATGAATTTTGCGCACTGGGCCTCTGGTCAGAAAATAAAAGGCACAGTCAATACTATCATGAAGTGAGGAGGGTGGCCGGCGGGGAGGGATGTCAGTAAATGGCACAGGCAATGAGTGATAGCAGTGTAGCTGATGATGCAGAGTGAAGCCTGAGGGTTTGAAGGAAGGAGACAGGAAGACATGTGGAAGCAACCCTGAGGAGCCAGGAGGACACCTACCCCATATCCTGGTGGTAGGACATGGGAGAAAGAGGCAGGTTTCCTTAGCAAGAAGCTGAGGGTATGCACTTTGCTGATGATGGACATGCATTCCAGAGCATACAGTAGAGGAAGTTCTAGAATTGGGGAGGAGTAGGACATGGGGACAAGATGGGCATGGCTGGAGCTGTTGGGTATTAGAGCAGGGTGGAGAGGTGTGGTGTGGGCGTCTGGGCTTCACAGGGTAAGAGGCCCAGTGAGATTGGTACTGGTGTAGCCAAGGCAGACAATGGGTCAAGGACAGGACATGGTGGGGGGTGTGGTTTGGTTCCCCTGTGTGGTTCTCACTCTGCTGGGAAGGGAGGATTTACTCCTACTGGGCAGGGTTCTCTGGGCCCCTCTTGAGGAAGGATCAGGGGAGCCATTTACTTCTAGTGGGCAAGACTTCCTCCTGGCCCTCAAGGGAACTGAGGCCCAGGGAAACCAAAACAGACTCGCTCCTGACCCCTATTAATGGAGAGTTAGGGGCCTGAAATGGGAGGGCAAGAAGCCTGGAGATGGGAGGTCTTGCATTCTAGGATTTGGTCAGCTTGATTCCAACTTCTCGCAGCAGGGCACGAGAGCACATTGGATCTGAGCGCCCCAGGTGACTGTGATTTGCGCCCTCTTTTTCAGGAGAGTGCCTGGCCGCCCTGCAGGGTGCTGTTCCCTGCTCTCTGAAGGTTGGAGATGTTCTCCTCTAAGTGCATGTAAAGCATTTTCAAAACCATTGCCTCAGTGGTGTTAAAGTCTTTTTTTTTTTTTTTTAATCGGGGAAACTTTTTTTCAAAATAAAATCTTATATGGAACCACAATATAAAATACAAGTAAAACTGAGATTTATTTTATAATTTCAAATGTATAAGTGCAATTTATAAGTTAATTTGGTGTTAATCAAGGATCTCATATATGTCAAAATACATTTTGGAGAGGCGTTGTTTTTGGCCACTGCTTTATAAAGGGTTAAAAAGTTATCATTCAAATGAAATTCAAATAACATGTCTCTCGAATTCTTGGGGCTTCCAAAGGAGACTGAATTGAAAAGTGCCTCATCTGGGAAGTGAATCAGAGAGGATAGGAGAGGAGAGGGAAGAGGCAGGGAGTGGGGTAAGGGATGGGATAGTCAGGGGAGCAGAGAGGAGAGGAGAAAGAGGAAAGAAGAAGAAGATACTTTTTTTGGTTATTAGTCTTAGAGAACTCGTTGATATTTTAAAACTCTATGCATTACAACTTTGATAAAAGTACACCATTTTTAGAAGAAAAAGAAAGATAAATACAGCATCATTTCTCTGGATACAACAGTTTACTAAGGTAAGAATGAACTAAATCCCCATTTTACAGATGAGGAAGTTGAGGGTCAAAGAGGTTAAGTGATTAGTACATAGTTAGCAGGTAAGTCTGGCTCCAGGTCAGCTGATTCCAAAGTCTGTGCTTTCCCCAGTTGCATGGCCTCACTGTCTGAGGAAGAAATGGCCAGGGTGCAGGGAAGGTTCCAGATCCAATGTCTGTCTTGTCTGCTACTGATGCCTGAAACTCCTTTAAGAGCGGGCAGAATCTCCCACCTGACAGGCATAGTTAAGGCAAGTAGCTCCCATCTGACATTCATTGGTCACTTTTATTGCCAATAAGAGGGAGTTCCTCTTTCAGGTGTTAAGAAGCTGCTTTCACGCCTGGCTGGAGTGGCTCAGTTGGTTGAGAGTAGTCCTATGCACCCAAAGGTTGCCGGTTTGATTCCTAGTTAGGGCACATACGGAAGGCAACCATTTCTCTCTCACATAACAGGGGTAAGAGGCCCTTCTCTCTCTTCCTCCTCTCTCTCTTCCTCCTCTCTCTAAACATGTCCTCAGATGAGGATCTAAAAAAAAGAAGAATGAGTTCCCCAAGTAGAAGTGGCAGACACTTGTACCTGGGTCCTTTTCCTAACAGCAACCCTCTCCCAGTAGGGACAGCCATGTGCTGCCCATTAAGACAAAACTGCAGAGGCCCACCGTCCTTCCTCTCACTGTCCTGTTGATCCTGATCTCAGCTCAAATAGTCTCTTCCAAGATTTTGGATCCTGAGCAAGTGTATGAAGGCTGAAGAAGGAATAGATGGACCCACCAGTTTCGTGTGGCTCCGGCTTCCATGCTGTATTGGTTATCTACTGCTACTACAATAAATATTTATTACCTCTCAGTCAGGAGTTTGGGAGTAGCTTAGCTAGGTGTTTCCAGCTTAGGGATTCTCGTGTGGTCTTATTCAGTGTGCCAGCAGGAGATGCAGTCATCTGATAGCCTGAATGTGGATCCAGGATCAGCTTCCAAGTTGACTTATTCACATGCCTGGCTATTGGCAGGAGTTGTTAGTTCCTTGCCATGTGGGCCTCTCCCTGGCTGTTTGAGTGTCCTCATGCCGTGGCAGCTAACGTCCCCTCTGTGAGCTGCTGTGCCTTTTGTCTCCTAGTCCCTGAAGTTACACCTTGTCACTCTGCTTTATTCCAGTCATTAGAAGGGAGTCACTTTGTTCAGCCCTCATTCAGGAGGAGGAAAATTAGGCTCCACGCATTGAAGAAAGGAGCATTAAAGATTTTGTGAGCATATTTTGAAATCACTATATGAGTCCTTTGGAGCTGCCATGGTTCCCCCATTTACCAGCCTTATTCTGCTGCCTGCCCCGCCCCAACAGCAGGGCTGGCTTATCTTCCTGGGCATGGAAACTTTGTGTGGAGTTGTGCAAGACCTTTTGCTTGGAAGGGTCCCATGCTTAGTTTAATGCTCTGCTCTTTTTGTCTTGAAATTCTTAATATTTTTTGAACAAGGGACCCTGTGATTTCATTTTGTGCTGGCCTCTCCAAGCTATGTAACGAGTCCTGCCAGTCTTCCTATATATTCCCTTGTATTTGAATTCTCCATAATTCTTTTGTTTTCTTTCTTTCTTTCCCCTCCTCCTCCACCTCCTTCTCCTTGCTACCAAAGTTCTATGACAGTAGTCTTTTCCCATTCATATTTGTATGCACTGCAGACCAGCATATAGCAGGCACACAGCCAGATTTCTCAATTAATGGAAATTGACACAATTGTAAATTATACACCACATCCTAAGGACAGGTTCTAACTATTCATCAGGGCAAGGATAATATTTTCTGTGATCCTTATGTGCCCTATATCTCTGGTCATTAAACTTTGAGCTGAAAAAAAAAAAAAAAAAGGCAGGCAAGGAAAGATTAGAACTAATTTTCAAGTCCATGTTCTTTCCTCTATACCATTCTGTTTCATCAAGTGATTTCATATTATTTTTGAATTTGTGGTATTTGTGTGTGTATGGCCCTGTATTATTATTTTCTTTTTCTAAATATTTTTTACTGATTTAAGAGAGAGGAAGAGATAGAAACATTAATGGTGAAAGAGAATCATTAATCAGCTGCCTCAGGCACACCCCTACTGGGCCTGTGCTCTGACCAAGAATTGAACCATGGCCTCTTGGTTCATGGGTTGCAATGCTCAATCACTGAGCTACACTGGCCAGGCTATGGCCCTGTATTATTTATCAGTTTTTTCACCAAAACTACATTTAATTTTCATAATAAAGACATAACGATATTGTCAAAGCGTTTTGTTTTTTTATTGCAGGTACAGAGGGTTGATAAAGGGTATATATATATATATATATATATATATATATATATATATATACACACACATACACACACACACAAACCTACAGTTAACATCATACTTTCTTTTTTCATTCCTCAAAAATTATATTTAAAGTCCATAGTTCACTCTAATGTACATTTTATGGTTTGGACAAATATATAATGACATGTATCCACCATGAAGTACCATACAGAGTAGTCTCACTGAGCTAAAAAGCCTCTGTGCTTCACCTATTCATCCCTCCATCTCTCCCTCCCCCTAAATCCATGGTAACCACTTACCCTTTTTCTGTCTCCATTCTTAAGCTTTTTCAAGAATGTTGATATAATACAGTATGTAACGTTTTCAGACTGGCTTCATTCACGTAGAAGTGTGCATTTAAGTTTTATTCATGCCTTTTACTGGCTTGATAGCTCAATTCTTTTAATTACAGAATCATATTTCATTGTATGGACGTAGCACAATTTACCCATTGACCTGTTGAAGGATATCTTGGTTGCTTTCAAGGGGCACGATCACTGAATCATATGGGAAGAGTATGTTGAGTTTTCTAAGGAACTGCCAAACTGTCTTCCAAAGTGGAGGCTTCATTTTGTATTTCTACCAGCAGTGAATGAAAGTCCCTGTTGCTCCACATCCTCGCCAGTGTTGCCAGTGTTTTGAATTTTAGCTATCTTAATAGGTATGTTTTGTTGTATCTAATTGCTATTTTAATTTGATATTCCCTAATGACATAAAATGTTGAGCCTCATCCTTTCATCTGTTTACTTGTCATTCGTGTATCTTCTCCGGTGAGGGATCTGCATTCTTTCCATAATATGAAGAAGAGCGGGTGGAATTCTTCTGTGACAGTTCAGAGTCTCAGTCCACTGTCACATCCTACTTAATGGCCAAAGACTGAATGCTGTTCCCCTTGGATCAGATCAAGGCAAGAATGGGCGTTCTCACGCTTTTATTCATCATGGTACTGGAAGTCTTTGCTATGTGTCATCAGAGATTGGTCAGACTCTAGCTTTATTCCTCTGTGATTCCCTGGGCTCTGTCTTTTTCCTGATACCAGTTTTGTCTTCAGAATGCCTTCCATTGTAGTGGCAAATGTCTGCCAACAGCGACCAGGGCTGTATGTTTCAGGGTTTGTGACACCAGCACCAGGATTAGACACCTGGTGAATGTGTGGACACCATCTCTCCTCCCTCCGTTTGCAGCAAGGCCAGGGTGGGGTGAAGCTGGCAGCTGGGATGGGGGGTGCAGGAAGGGGCATGGGGATGCTAACAGTGTTTTGCCACCAGACTGCAGTCTTCATGCGGGCAAGGACCATGTCTATCCCTTTTGATGGTGTAGCCCTTGTGAGTGGCATAAAATCAGCTATTGACATGAACTGAATGAATTGTTGATCAGATTGTAGCCTTAGGAAAAGTGGCAAGATGGAAACACAAGCAAAGGTCTGCTCTCCTGTGTTTCTCAACTGAACATATTTGTACAGATGTGTAAGTCCCTGGAAGAGGAGATGAAATGCTGCCTTAGAGGGAGAGGATTAAGGTTATAGATGGGGTGGGAGGAGGCATTAGTCTGCTAGGGCTGCCATAGCATAGTGCCACAGACCAGGTGGTTTAAATAACAGAAATTTATTTTTCTCACTGTTCTGGAGGCCAGAAGGCAGGGATCAAGGTGTCAGCAGGATTGGTTCCTTCTGAGGCCTTTGTCCTTGGTTGGCAGATAGCTGTCTTCTCCCTATGGCTTCACATGGTCTTCTCTCTGTTGTGTATCTGTAGCCTACTCTCTTCTTACTAAAACAGTTGTCATATTGGATTAGGGACCATCCAATTAACCTCATTTTAACTTAATTACCTCGTGGAAGACCCTGTCTCCAAATACAGTCTTATTCTGAAGAATGAGGGCTTGACAGACACATTTCAGCCCATTGCTGTTAAATGAGGAAAAGATGGGGTGGGGGCAAAAGGCTAGAAAACGGGCCCCATTATATGTTGAGAAACACACAAATGTGATCCTGAGAAGGACAAAAAAATCTTTCAAGGAAATGGTGTTTCTTTTAGGGCAGTGGTCGGCAAACTCATTGGTCAACAGAGCCAAATATCAACAGTACAACGATTGATATTTTTTTTTGAGAGCCAAATTTTTTAAACTTAAACTTCTTCTAACACCACTTCTTCAAAATAGACTCGCCCAGGCTGTGGTATTTTGTGGAAGAGCCACACTCAAGGGGCCAAAGAGCCGCATGTGGCTCGCAAGCCGCAGTTTGCCGACCACGGTTTTAGGGGCTCTTGTTTTATCACAATGGAATTGAGAACTCGGGATTGCTTTTGGCCCTCTTTTCCATCACCCACTATGGGCTGGTCCCCTGCTATCTACAGAAGCCCCCCACCCAGCCCATGGGCCCTCCACCTGCTCTTGCTCACTGCTGCTGGAGTCTGGCTGGCCCCTACCATCTCTCCTGAAAATGACCTCAGCAGCCCTGCAGACAAAAAGTATTACTCAAGAAAGGCTGTTTTGCCCAGCTGGCGTGGCTCAGTTTTTGAGCGTTGACCTATGAACTAGGAAGTCACGGTTGGATTCCCGGTCAGGGCACAAGCCCAGGTTGTGGACTCAATCCCCAATGGGGGGCATGCAGGAGGCAGCCAATCAATGATTCTCTCTCATCATTGATGTTTCTATCTCTCTCCCCCTCTCCCTTCCTCTCTGAAATGAATTAAAAAATATTTTCTTTAAAAAAATGCAAGGTTGTTTCCCCATAATCAAGAAAACTGATAGGGCATCAAAAAGTGGAACTCTGGGCAAATAGTGATAGAAGTTTGGTCCAAACATTGTATCAGAAAGAAATCTGTTCTATATGTCTTTATTTTCCAGATTGGGAAGGTCACAGTCTTAGCTGTAACGTACTTTTGTTTTTCCATAACTGAACTGGAGCTCTCCTTTGAGTTACTGGTGTTCCAGAGGGCAGAACTCATAGCCAGCAGTTCAGGGTCTCATGGCACCTTTCTCCAAAGGGCTCTTACCATGCTAAGGAATTGGGGTGGGGGGAGCATTGGTCCCTGGTTGTCATCAGCCTTCCACACTGACACCCCCAAGACATCCTTGTGCCCTCCATGGCCTCAGAGCCTGATCCCTACAGGTCACTACTATGTCCACCTTTTTGGGTCTGCTGACTCTCTGGCATGGCCCATGGCTCTTGGGTTCATGGGAAATGTCCTGCTGCCCTGGTCTCCTTATGGCTACACTGGGACCCACTAGGAAAAGGAGAGTGTGGATTCCCTCTGCCCCAGATTCTCCAGACCTCTCTGTGGTTTGTGTCATGGTCCCCTTCACCCCCAGGACTCAGCCCCAAGGAGCCAGGATAAAGAACCCATTTGTAAGAAACAGACTGATATCTAAGCATTCTGCATCCTGTCTCTCCCCAAACCCCTGATAGGCAGACCAGGTCTGGACATGAGGTAGCCTGATCCTTTCTCTATTCTCCCCAATCCATTGTTTATGACATAATTGTGTCTTCCAGGCTTTTGAAACTCAAACCCTAGGCTTCTTAACACAAAGCATTTCTTTCTGCTTTATTTGTCCTTTGCTGAGGCAGTAAATGCCACTGGGTAAATGTAATAGGGAAAAGAAATGGGGAAAGTGAGGGGAGAGTGACGTATCTAAAATATTATCCAGCCACACCTATACTCACAAGTTTCTCCCAGAAACATTGCTCCTAAGTTTGCTCTGGGCAATTCCATATCCAGTTTGTATGGCCCACCAACTCTTCCCATCCAGTTCCCTGCCTCCTCATTTACAGGAATGAACACCCCATCCCACTTCAGACTCTCACTGCCAGATGGGGGCGCCTCAGCTTCACTGTGGAATTACTCTCCCAAACTCACCCCTTGCTGGGCTCAGTCTAACATTTTTCCACCTCATCTTCTCTCTCATGGCCCTGGACTCCGGCCTATGCTTTCCTTGCAATCTGCAACCCTCAGCCCCTCATCTTTCCATGTCTCTGCCCTCCCCATTTTTCCATGGAGACTTTTACCTTCGTTTTTCCTGACACATGTTTTGGAGTAGTGCCATCGTGTCTACTTCCTCTGTTCATATTTAATTCATTTCTCAATTCATTGCAGTTTAGCATCTGTATAGTAAAGAAATAACCTTATCCAAAGAAGAGAGCTGGCTTTGGCTTCAGCTCTGGTGAGGTGATCTCAATGCCTTTGCATTGTCTTAATAAAAGTGTCCTTGTTTACCTGCAGGCTTTGGGCCGTACAGTATTGCTTGACCCTTGCAGGCACTAGAAACTAAAGGTCAGCCACACAGGTGACCACCATGTCTATGTGATGGAGCCCCAATAAAATGCTGCAAATAGGCTTGGATGAGCTTCCTTGGTTGGTGACACTCCAAGCATGTTGTTACACATCATTATTTGGAGAAGCTAGAGCTGTCCAGGACTTCATTAGAAACCCCAAGTCTCGAACCCTGTTGGACCCTTCCCCAGGGCAGATTTTAATATGTATCCTTTCTCTGTAGTAAACTGTAACCATGAGTATAACATCTTTCAGTTAGTGCTGTGTCCTCCTAGTGGATTATCAAACCTTGGAGACCCTTGAACTTTGAGGCATCCATACATTTACTTAAACTGCTCTCTCAGAGGCACGAATTTCCACTTTCTAGGTCCCCCCCTCAGTCACCCTTCCCTCACCTCTTTTATCGACTCCCTTTTTTCTTGCAATGCTCTCCTGCCTGGGGTCTGATGACATTGAAATCTGCTGGCCTCCCTTCTAATTCTCAATCTTCATTTTTTTCAGTCTCCTTTTGCTTCTTTTCCTCAACCATTTCTTGTGGATGCTTGTCCCTTTCCTACATGATAACTAAACATGACAGAGCTGAAGCTCAGAGCCAGAGCCCTGTCATTGTAGGTCCCCTACCCTGTCCTCTTGTTCCTTATTCATCCTGACCTGTGTGAATAATTTAAAACCAGGTAAACTTTAAAAATGTATGCTTGGTATATTCTAGACACATGTCCTTGGTTGGATAAATGTTTTGCAAATATTTTCTCCCAGTGTGTGGCTTGCTCCCAGTTTCTGTCTGGATCCCCCTCTCTTCTCTCCTCCAGGCCCAGCGCTTCCCTGATCATCTCTGTGAGAGTGACATTCAACTTACATCAACAGTTCTGACAGTCCTTCAGATGTTCCAATAACCTGATGGCTATCTCTGCAGGGTATTTGAACCTTGATGTGTCCACAAATGAACTTGCTATCTTTCCCTCAAAGTATTCCTCATCTTGAGCAATGGCATTATTTAGTGAGCACAGGGTGAGATCAGCTTTCCCTGCAGACACTTGACCCTCGTCCATCCCCAGGGTCAATTCAGTGTTGTCTGCCCATCCCTGGCTTGCAGGCTGCCTGTCTGGCTTTGGCTTGGATTGCCATTTTGGCTTTGTTCCTATCTCCTTGGCTTCTGACTTGACACAGCCCCTGGCTCCAGTTTCATGTTCTGCCTTAGCTTCTGATTCAACCAGGAGAGGTGCCCCATTCCAGCTTTCCTGCCCTGACTACTTCTGCCAGGTCTCTGCTGCCCCTTACTGTCACCATCCTTATCCCCAATCTACCCTGACACCCCTATACATACAATAAATGTTTTGAGTACTGGCATGAACTTTTCAAGATCTGGCAAAGACTTTAGGTAATAAAGTATAAGTCACCCTCTGCAACCAAAGGGAAGTTTTCAGTTTTGGAGTTCCACCTATGCACCCGCTAGTCATAAGCTGAGAGTCCGTTTTAATCAACATAAAAGCACTACTTGGGGTGTATTTTTATCAACTCTTTTGTTTACATTTCTTAAATTTATTTTTTAAACTAGAGGCCCAGCGCATGAAATCATGCGCAGGTAGGGTCCCTGGGCCTAGCCTGTGATCAGGCCCATCTTCTGCCCGCTTGCCAGTCCCTGGTCCTACCTTACCGCCCCAGCCAGCCACCCGATTCCCCTCGCCAGCCCCCCACCTCATCGCGACCGGTTGAGTGGTCATTCCGGTTGTTAAGCTTATGGTCGCTGGCCTTTTATTATATAGGATTAAGATACATAAAAGTGCCTAGCCTGTGTGGCTCAGTGGTTGAGCATCAACTTATGAACCAGGAGGTCACAGTTTGATTCCTGGTCAGAGCACATGCCCTAGTTGTGGGCTCAATCTTCAGTGTGGGGTGTGCAGGCCTGGTGTTTTATTTTGTTTGTTTGTTTTTGGCATTTGGTTATCCAATTATTCTAGAACCATTTATTGAAAAGATTATATTCCTTCCATTGAACTGCCTTGCACCTAGGAGGTGTGCAGGAAGCAGCCAATCAGTGATTCTCTCTTATCATTCATGTTTCTCTCCCTCTCCCTTCCACTCTCTGAAATCAATAAAAATAAATAAATAAAGCCTTTAGTTAATAGTATTGTACCAATGTTAATTTCCTAGTTTTAATAATTGTACTATGGGTGTGTCAGATGTTAACATTAGGTTGTATAAGAAGGTAGGTGAAGGGTATGTGGAAACTCTGTAGTATCTTGCAATCCTATATAATAAAACCCTAATATGCAAATTGACTGAACGGTGGAACGACCAGCGGAATGACTGGTCGCTATGATGCACACTGACCACTAGGGAGGCGACCGACGTAAGCGGTGATCAGTAGGTGGGGCTGGCCAGCGGGCGATGCCAGGATGCTAGCCAAAGCGGGTGCTAGCGGCCCCCCCCCCCCCGATTGCCCCACCTACCAGTCATCCCGCAGATCGGCCCTGATCGCTGGCCAGGCCTAGGGACCCTACCTTATATATTGGGAACAGTCTCTTAGATTTAAAAATTAAAACCAGGCAAGGCTACTCTAACACTGAAAAAACCGGATGATGCAGCAATAACATGCATGGACTCTGGCTTGCACATTTTGAGGTCAGCCCTGATTCTGACACTTACATCTGTGTGACAAAGCCAATTACTTAATTTCTCTCTGCTTCAGTTTTTCCACCCATAAGATGGGGAAAATGGTACTACTGCCTCAGAAGGAACATGTTATGTACTACTTTTTATAATCAGGGTAAAAAAATGCCCATACAACAGCAAGATGCCTTTCACCTGTATGAAAAGTATGGTCACGGGTGCATACAGCATCCCGGATTGCAAGGGGGATGTCCGACTGCCGGTTTAGGCCCCAGGGATCAGGCCTAAATCAGCAGTCAGACATCCCCTGAGGGCATAGGTCAGGCTGAGGGACAATCCCCACCTCCCCATACATGAATTTTGTGCACTGGGCCTCTAGTTTTCTATAAGTCTATCATTATTTCAACATGAAAATTTTCTTAAATGTGTAAAAGATTTAAATACTTTATCAAAGAGAATATACAGATGTCAAGTAGCATCTGAAAAGACAGTAACATCATTAGTGATTGCGGAAATGTAAATTTAAATACCAATGAGATACCAACATACACTCACTTGAATGATTAAAATAAAAAGACCAACCATACCAAATGTTGACAAGGATGTGAAGCAACTGGAACTCTCACACACTGATGGTGGGAATGTAAAATGGTACATCCATTTTGGAAAGCAATTTAAAAAAGTTAATCATACATCTACCATACAAGGTATTTACCCAAGATAAATAAAAGCATATGTTCACACAAAGCTTTTTTTGGTAATAGTTAAAAACTGGAAAGAATCCAAATGTCCATCAGCAGGTTAATGGATAAATAAATTGTGGACTATCCATATACTGGAATACTATTCAGCAACTAAAGGAACAAACTATTGATACAAGTGACAACGTATATATATTTGAAAATAACCAATCTTAGTGGAAAAAGCCAAACAAAAAAAGAACACATCCTATATGATTCCACTTACATAAAATTCTAGAAAATGCAACTAATGTATGGTGGCAGAAAGTAGATCAGTAGTTGCCTAGGCACGGGGGTTTGGGAGGAAGTAAGAATGAATTACAAAAGGGCATGGGGGAAAACACACACACACAAAAAGCCCACAAAAGGGCATGAGGAAACTTTTGGGGGTGATGAATATGTTCATTACCTTGATTGTGGAGATGGTTTTATGGGTGTACATATATGTCAAAACTCATCATATTATATATTTTAAATTATGCAGTTTAATGTATATTAATGACATCTCATTCAAACTATTAAAACATGTATACTGAGTGGCCAGATTATTATGATCTCTGAATGCATAATAATCTGGCCACTCAGTGTACATCCTATATAATAAAAGGCTAATATGCAAATTGTCCCCTCAACCAGGAGTTCGAAAGTAGTACATAACATGATCCTTCTGAGGCAGTAGTACTATTTTCCCTAGCAGGCAGGCGGGCCAACCGCCCATGTCCCCTCCCCCTGGCCAGGCTGGCCAGACACCACCCATGTACAAATTCATGCACTATACACACACACACACACACACACACACACACACACACACACTGAGTGGCCAGATTATTATGCATTCAGAGATCATAATAATCTGGCCACTCAGTTATACTTGGGCTCAAGGAACATGTAGTCATAGTGTGGTGAGCTTATGTATCCTCATACCAGATACTAAATCAGATCCAAACTTGGTCTGGGGTGGGACAGATCTCACCAGTTACAGAGAGCCAGATGTCACACTTATTCCCCTAAGGGTTTCCCAGATATTAGGATTGCATGTCCAAAAGCCAGCATCCCTACAGGTTTAAAACAAGTGGTCCCAACATTGCTGGGAGAGACAGTAAGAGCTAAAGGAAACTAGTAGAGTCCTGTAGTTTGTATATCATGGGGGTGGTTTCCCTCAACCCTTAACAAAGGGTTTTGCTGCTGCGACAGGTGGAAAATCCTTATTTTTTTTTAAATATATTTTATTGATATGTTACAGAGAGGAAGGGAGAGGGATAGAGAGTCAGAAACATCGATGAGAGAGAAACATCGATCAGCTGCCTCCTGCATACCCCCCACTGGGGATGTGCCCGCAACCAAGGTACATGCCCTTGACCGGAATCGAACCCGGGACCCTTCAGTCCGCAGGCCGACGCTCTATCCACTGAGCCAAACCGGTTTCGGCGGAAAATCCTTATTTTTAACTCATTCTGAGTTTCACAGAGGAAGGTAACTTGATTGAATCTTTTCCAGAGGGTGCTCCAAACTACAAATTCCTAATTCCTATTCTGATTTATTTAAATAAGAAGTAGACTGATCCCTTAATCCCTGTTTAAAGGGCCTTTGCTTATTGAAGACATAAACTTTGGGCAAAGGGTTATAAATCACTCTCTAGCTGGGTCCAGACATGGGGTGGGTGCAGGATTAAGAATTGGCACACAAAGGTAATATTATGAATCTTGTCTATTTTCTTTGTAGGTATATTCCTCTGAGCCTCCTGTGCTGGGAACCACCCCTCCCCCCATCTAGTTTCCACTCTTCTATATATCTGGAAGAAGGGGTGGATGCATCACCCTTGCCTTGGACTGCCAGCTGGGTTGGCCAGTAGGAGGCACAATTAGGAAATCAAAAGATGGAAGAGATAGAGAGTAGGATCTCCCAGTGACTGGTGTTCTACCTAAGGCCACAGCTCTTGTCAGGTACCTCCTTTCCTGTGACTAGAGCTCCCAACTGGTTCCAGTATTGCTCCCCTGTCTTGTCCTTGCAGGTACAGACTGGTAACAGCTTCCCACTGTTCTTCACTGTTAATGCTTCACCCTCCTTGGCCAATCCCTTATTCTATGTCACACTTTTGTACAAGTTCCTTCTTCAGTTCTCAGTCAGCCCTTCCAGGGTGCAATTCTTTTCCTTCTGCAGCTCTGACTGATACATCCTCATGACCTCCAAACACCCCTGTGCCGCGCCAGCACAGCCAAGGGTTTGGCGAGCCTGAGGGCGGGCCGGTGAAGGATGAAGAAAAGACAGACAAAGAGAATAAGCTGGGTCTAGGTGGATCTTCTGTGCATGACTGAGACCACAGAACAGATCCAGACTGCAAGCTGATGCTTTATTTTATAGTCAGAGGTAAACAAGGTAATTTACAATGTTCTTATAAGTTTCACTTGTTTTGGCAGCACTTGCTGCACCTCCCACAGCCCTTTAGCTACCCAGGAAAGATCTAGGGAGCAGTCACAAGATCAAGCTTAATTATGCTAAGAGGGCTGTGCCCTCTAAGCTGGGACTTGTTTGCAGCTTTGCCAGCAGGTCAGTCCGAGGCTTAACCCTATAACCGCTCCCTATATCTCGCCCTTCTTTTAATTTTAAGCTACTAATAATGGAAGTAAAACTTAAACATCAAGAACAAAGTTCTATTAAAGTATTAACAAAACAATGCCAATGCAAAACCCAATAACAAAACAATGCCAATGTAAAACCCAGACATGGTTATTAATAAAACAATGCCAATGCAACACTACAATAATAGAGAAATCAAACTACAGTAACATTTTTCTACTAAATGAAAGTTTCTTTTGCTGATTTACTCAAGAGTCCTCGGTCTTGGCTGCGCAAGAGTTTGCAGAAGACTAGCAGCTAACCAATGCTAGTATGGCCAGAAACATGATTGAGGAAGTAGCTTCCACTTCTTGCTTTTCTGCCATCTGCTGGGCCTCAGTTGTTAACTTCTTCAGCTGACCCCATGTTGGCACCTCGGTCTCTTGTGTAGCCTTCGTCATCTTCCTTTTCCGCTTTGCTGTCATCGGGGCAACTCTCAGTCTTTTGAACGATGGGACAAGGAGCTTCTCTGGGTCCATTGTGGTGATGTACGTAACGCTCTGGCACCCAAATTGGCTGTGCTGCTCCTTCTGGAAAGATACAAACACAACCTCTTCTCCACATCATTACTGGATCTGGTCCAAACCATTGTCCAGTTTGTGCATCCTTCCATCAGGCTAACCCTGCGGAGGCTATTGTACAGGAGGCCCGATGCCTTTCGGCTGCTGCATGACCCTCTGCATCGCAATTCAAGAAATTTAAAGTATAAAGAACATGACTGAGTTTGTTTTGAGGTGACACATAACATTTGTCTCCCCCATTCTGTTTTAGTAATTGCATTTTAAGAGTACGATTTGCTCTTTCCACTATTGCTTGACCTTGAGGGTTGTAAGGGATACCAGTTTTATGACAAATTTGATATTGCTGACAAAAATGTTGAAAAGCAGAACTAGTGTATGCGGGTCCATTGTCTGTCTTTGTACAGGGCAATGAATTACACACTGAAAGCACTGCTTAACAATCTGACGAGCTTGCTCCCTAGAAATACGGAATTGTTTGCATAAGGCAGCAGCATTTTGATGATGCAAAGCATGGGAGGACTGGGCAAGAGAAAATGGGGTAGCCTCTTGCATAACAGCAAGGAGGCGATCAATAGCATCATTGCCTATAGTTAATGGACCAGGGAGACCTGAATGAGATCGGTTTAGCAGCACTTGCTGCACCTCCCACAGCCCATTAGCTACCCAGGAAAGATCTAGGGAACAGTCACAAGATCAAGCTTAATTATGCTAAGAAGGCTGTGCCCTCTAAGCTGGGACTTGTTTGTGGCTTTGCCAGCACCTCAGTCCGAGGCTTAACCCTATAACCGCTCCCTACAACCCCCATACATGATCCTCATCTATTGTCTTTATCTCCCAACAGGGCACAATTTACTGATAGCACCTCCTAGGGTCCAACCCTCTTGGTTTAAGTGCTCCTATTTCTTCAGTTCTTTCTCCCCAGGTGCCTCTGCTTCTACCCATCATCTGCTTATTGGCCAAGCCTATGTTGACATTGCTCTGCCTAGAATTAAAGTCATCTCCTCTTCATCAACCAGCACCCCTACCATGCTCCTCTACTCTGTGTCCTCTCCACATGCCCAGACACAAGGCCTCAAAAACTAGGTGACAGTGAACCTCTTCCAAGAGGAACCCAAGGGGAGCCACTCCCAAGTCTCCCATGTAGACACAATTTAGAAAAGGTGAGCCCTAGCCAGTTTGGCTCAGTGGATAGAGTTCGATTCCAGGCAAGGGCATATGCCTGGGTTGCGGGCTCCATCCCCAGTGGGGGGCATGCAGGAGGCAGCTGATCAGTGATTCTCATCATTGATGTTTCTCTCTCTCTCTTCCTCTCTGGAATCAATAAAAAATATATTTAAAAGAAAGAAAAGGTAAAACCAGTGTGCTTGCTATGCAAGGCAATTCCCCTCCATCACATAGCCACCCTTAAATCCTTCCTCTACAGAAATTCTGTTCCCATCATGATCTGCCTCCTCTCTCCCAGAATTCCTTTTGTCCAAGCCTATTTACTAACCTCTACAGGACAGAACTTTCTTCTCTCCATTCTAGTGCACGCCTTCATGACTATCTCTCACCTATTGCTGGAGTCTCCCCATTGGTTCTCCCCCTTCCCTCTCCCACCAAGATCCCATCCACACAATGCAAAGCACAGGTCTGAGCAAGAGCCTGCCTGCAAAAGGCCCACCCACTCTTTCACTTCTTTACCGAATATGTGAATTTTTATCCAAGGCTCTTAGTTAAAATTTTTTTTTGTTTTTTGTTTGTATTTTTTTTTTTTGGTTAAAAATTGTAATGTCTTTCTTTTTTGAATTTAATCCTCACCAGAGGATAATGTTTCCATTGATATTTAGGAAGAGGAAAACATCGATATGAGAGAGAATATTGATCTGTTGCCTCCCATACGAGCCTAGGAGCCCCACTGGGATCCAACCCCAGAACCCAGGTATGTGCCCTAGCCGGGGGTTGAATCCGCCAGCCACCTTTTGGTGTAAGAGACGACGCTTCAACCGCTCAGCCAGGGCTTAATACCTTTCTTTACTTTGAGTTTCAAACCCCTCCTCCCCCCAGCACCAAAATTTACGATCTCTTTCTTCAGCATCTCATTTAAGCAACACATTTCCCTCCGCCTGTCGGTACCTTGGCTGACGTCTGAGTAGGATGGGAGGGGTGGCCCAGAACCAAGGAACGTGTCCACAGGGATTCTACCAACAATACGTTCAGGCCAAGTCCAGATGAGGAGAGGTTTGGAAAGAAGGTGCGGGAGGTTCCCACTAACCCAGCCCAGCGCTCCTGTGGCTGCTTATCTCACTACAAAGGGGATTGGCAGGGATTCAGAGCAGGATCAGGATAAGGGAGGAAGCCGAGGAAACTGAGTGGGAATTGCCACCCAAGGTGACCAGGTCTGGCAGATGCTGACCCATCCTGCGGGAGCCGGGCCTGGGGGCAGCGCTTCCTGGGGCTCCAGCCGCCAAGTCGATCCATTCCGCGATCGCAGGTCCCCGGACCGAAAGAAGTAAACAGGGTATTCCCAGGCGAGCCCGGAGTCCTGCAGGAGGCCCGACTCCCGGCCAGGGTGACCTCCGCCCACCACGCGGGGACCTCGCAGCGCCCGGGGCGAAGGAGAGAGCGGCTCACGAAGGGTCAGGGACTTGGGCGCAGGAGGGGGACGCGGTGAGCCGTGCAGAGGCAGGGGAGAGGCGGGCCAGGGCAGGTCAGGGCCTTCCCCAGGCTCCGCCCCCTCCCCGCCCCCGCCGGGGGCTGTGGAACCTAATGATGGACAGACCTCCGGGCCGGTCACCGCGCGCCTCGCGGCCGCAGTGCTCGGCCAGGCAGGGCGCGCCGAGGCTTTGGAAAGGCCGGGGCGGGCGGGGAAGCCTCTGGTGGGGCGGGGCCTCGGAGAGTAGCAGCGCTCCCAGCCAATGAGAGGCGGGAGCCGTCCCGTTAGCGCCGGATCCCAGCGGGTCGGGCGGGGCGGACGGCACCGTGGGGATCCCGGGGCGGTCGAGGGCCCTAGACTCGGCTCGGGGAGGCAACATGGACCGGATGGCCAGCTCCATGAAGCAGGTGCCCAACCCCCTGCCCAAAGTGCTGAGCCGGCGCGGGGTCGGAGCGGGGATGGAGGCGGCGGAACGGGAGAGTTTCGAGCGGACTCAGGTGAGGACGGGGGGTCCCGGGGCATGAGTGGCTGGGGCACCCCGAGAGATGCGGTGAGCCATGGGGGCTTTGAAGGAAGTAGGGGTCTTCCAGGCCAAGGGAAGGACGGGGTCCGGGAAAGGGGGGCATCTCAGGTCTAGGCGACCGGGGAAAGTTGGGGACCGGGCATCCCAGATAGTCTGGGGGAAAGGGGCAGGGCGGCTCCGAGGAGTTAGCGGGATCCGTGCGGCGCAGCAGAGGGGAGGTCCCGGCGGGGCTGTGCCGGGGTCACAGGGGCGGCGACAGGGGGAAGAACCGAAAAGCGGCGGCATGGAAGGAGTGCCCCTAAGGCAGGGTAGTGCCTTGAGGAGCCACTTGGAGACGCAAATGTGGCGGCAAAGAGTGGGTGCTGGGTTGGAGATGTGAAGGGTCGGGAGCCTTTTCCTTCCCTCTCCATCGCTTCTCAGTTGCATTGACATTCCCCCCACCCCTAGTACTCCCTTCCTCGTGCCTCCTGCTTAGCTCACACCACCCCCAGCTGTCGGCCCTCGGAGGCTGGGCCGAAGGGGTCTGAGCTGAGAGAAGGAATGTAGGAAATGCGAAGTGTGGCCGAGCTTGGAAAATGACTGGGGCCTGGAGGAGGGGGCGGCCAGGGGCAGGAATGGAGGTGCTGGTAGGATGAGCCTGCTACCCAGTGGTGCCCAGAGACCTGACTTGGGGTTTTGATTTTATCCCCCAAGATGTGCCTGACAGCTAATAGGCAGACTGCTCTATTTGTCCAGCCTAACCAGGGCTGGGGGCCAAAATTCCTCTATCATCAACAAAAAGCCACAATCCATTTTTACCTCAGAGTTTTAATGCCTGGTGTATTGATTTGACTGAATCAAGCTGACGTGTTTATAGTGTTCATCAGTTCGTTTGTGTGCAAACTCTGTTTCAAAGGGTGCAGCACTTCTTTTAATCCCAGTGCCAAAGTTGTATGGGCAGATGGGTTCTCCCTCCTCTCAGAGTGGAACCTTTGAAGATCCAGCTGGTCCTCCACTGCCAGAGGCTGCTTCCCCTGCTCTGTTCTGCTTTTCCCTCCAAACTTTTAGACAGAATGGATTGTGAGGACCCGACTGAGTGTTCTGTATGTGGACTCTTGCAAAGACGAAAAGCTTTACAGGGACTCCATCCTCTCCCCTTTCCAGCCACCTCTGGCCACTGAAGGTGTGTCTGGGGATGTAAAGTAGGGAGTCCCCTCCCTGCGTCATCCTACCCCAGGCAGAATGGGAGAGATAGCCATTCGTTTCTGCCTTCCAGGGTCCAGCTGGGTTTGTGGCTCATTCTCTGGCTTTGTGGACTGGACTGCTGAAAAGAAGGAAGCTTTCTATGCCCATTTGCGTTGGGTGTGTCTGCCTCAACTAGCTGCCTGGTCACATGAGTCTTCTTGCCCCAGGAAGCAGTGGAAATCCTTTTTTTTTTTTTTTTTTAAGATGGAAAAGGAAAATAAATAGGTGTTATTTTGTGATAACCCAGTGGTCGGCAAACTCATTAGTAAACAGAGTGGCAAACCGCGGCTCGCGAGCCGCATGTGGCTCGCGAGCCGCAGTTTGCCTACCACTGTAGATAACCCATTCCTTCTAGAGTCTCAAATAAGTAAAAACTGGAGCAATAGAGAAATAGAACTTTGACCATTATCTAAAGTGATGAAAATTAGGTTTGTGAAAGTTTCTACCCATGAAACTTTCCAACTTACCAAGGCATGTCTCCTTGCTATCCACCGACAAAGAGAGTCTAGATTATTCTGTGGAACACTTGTAAATGGCTAAATTTGTCCTAGTGTTGGGGGATAGTGTGGGAGTGAGGAGGTAGTCTGGAGCAGTAAAAGGGAGTTTTTCTATTAGGGGGTTGGAAAGTGAAAGAGAGAGAGAGAGAGAGAGAGAGAGAGAGAGAGAACAATCCTAAAACTTAGCATTAGTCAACCTGCAAAAATTTATTTTGTTTAATGACTGCCTATTAAATGTATTATGAGATATAAAAATAAATTAGAAAAAAATTTTTAATGAGTTAAGAGACCATGAGAATCGGCCAAGGTATAGTGATAATTGTAACTAATTAGTGTTTGGCACTGTTCTGATTACTTTATTGTATTACCTTCTTTAATCTCTATAAGAACCTATTAGGTGGATATCGGCCACATTTTCCAGGAGGAAATTGAGGCCCAGAGAGGTTAAGTAACCTGCCCAAAGTCACACAGCTGGAAGTGGTTCCAGCCTTTAAGCACTGCCTTGTGTTGCCTCTGACTACTGGGCGGAGTACTGGCATTGGAGCTAGAAGAAGTTTGAGTTTTATGGCTGGGCATTTGGATAGGCTGTGTGGCCTCAGGAAAGTTGTCTAACCTTTCTAAGTCCCGTTTCTTTATTGTAAAACAAAGATAATACTTTATTGTGGGGATTAATTTAAATAATATGTGTGAAGGCATTTTGTATACTGCAGAGCACTATTTCAGTGATTATTACTATAATTGGACTTTGGAGATAAGACATAAGAAAGCACAGTATAAGTAATCGTGCAGGTTGTGATTAACTCTTCAGTAGAGGGACAGAAGTGTTACTAGGTAATGTGATAATTACCAAAAGCATGTGCATAAAGTACAGGCTGTGGGGTTGGGAAGAGGTGGGGAGCCCTCACCGAAGACTGAACCCCTTTCAGCATGAGTTAGCACTTGCTGAGTAGAGGGGCTGGGATGGGGATGGGGCATTCCAGGAATGGGGGGTGGCATCAGGAAACATGTGGAGGTGAGTGTGGATGGTGGGAATTGGCTGAGATGGAGATAGGAATAGAACTGGCCACTCCTACCTGCTGCCTCATACTGTCACCATTTCTATGTTTCCCTCAGTAAACTATGAGTTTCTTGAGGCAGGACTGTGCCTTGTTCTTGCCTGTGTCCTCAGATGCCTGAGGCTTGTGTTAGTGGCAAGCTGGCTATAGTCAAGGGTAGAAAATGACTGGTTAGCTCCAGTAGGTAAGCCCTGGCCTGAGTGGGTTACTCAGCTCTGGGTTACAGGGGACAGATGTAGTTACTTGATGTTTTCCCCTCCACATTTCCTCCACATTCCTGGTACAGCCTTGCTTCCTACACTCTGAGTCAGGAGCCTGCCCCATGCCCATCAGAGAACTCTGATTTCTTTGCCTGCCTTACAGTCAGGCCCGAATCCTGTCTGTGCCCTCAGACCATCCTTGTTTGCTCACTTCTGCTAGCCTCTTCCGGGAAGCCTTCCCTCCTCAACTGTCATGGTCACTGGCCCTGCCAGTGTAGGACCTCAGACCCACCTGCTACACCCCTCATTTCCAACCAGACCCTTGGTGTGTGTTCCCCATCCAGTCCATCACAAGCAACCTCAGGCTCTAGGGAAATGAAAAGTTGCTCTTGTCCTCAAAATAGCTGCTGTAATAATAATCCCTTGCGTGGAGCATTTTGCAGTTTATAAAGCATGTTTTAGCTATCGTTGGGCTACATGATGGTTAGGTTATTATCTCCCTCACTTTATGGATGAGAGCTTGGTGACTTACCCAGGGCCAACGGTTGGTGAATGAAAGGGTCGAAATTCAAACCCAGAGTTCCAGGTTCCAGGTTTCGGGCCCCTTTACCACATTGTCCTCACATTGCCAATTCCAGAGGACGATTTTGGAATGAACCAGGAGGTCTGCAGCTCACAAATACAAAGCAAGATACCCTGCTTGTATTTACTTAGCCTGAAAATAGTTTTCTCTATGGTTGTTTAATTTTCTCCATGGTGGTTTAGTTTCTTTCAACATCCATTTAGAGCATGTATCACGGAGGGGACACAGAGATGAGTAAGATAAAGAGACCAGCCCCAGAGATGCTCATGAGTCAGCAGGGAGGTGGAGCAGTCACTGCGGGGCTCCTCTGCATGGAGGGCGGAGGACCTGCAGCACCAGCCTCACTGGAGTCCTTACCTGTGTAGGACCTGCTGAATCAGAGGCTGTGTTTCAACCAGAGTCCTGGTGGTCCTGTGCAAACTCTGTGGCAGGTGAATGCTGGGATCAGAGGAGAGAGGTGGGGGCTCTGGAAACACAGAGGAGCCCTTAGAGTAGCACTGTCTTCAGGTGGAGCCAATCATAGAGTACAGGATCCTAATGAATCGTGTGCTTGGAAGAGCCAGGAGATTTGGGTTCTAGAGAAGAAGAGAGAGAAACAAATACTTACTGAGGGCCTACTGGGTACTAGGAACACGTCAGGTGATTTCTATCCATTATCCTATTTAATAGCTTAGGCTGAGAGAGGACAAGTGACTTATCCAAGGTCACACAGTGAGTAAAGGGGGAAGCCAGGGCTTTAAAATTAGACAGCCAAGCCCTCTTCTCCATGTGTAAGTCCGGGTGTTTCTGCCACCTTGTCATGATCTTCAGCATACAATCAACCTTTGATTCTAGTTGGTATTGAGAACGTAGACAAGACACTAACAACTTTCTTTGTGCCCATGGTTTGTACTCTTTTGGTTTCCTCCTACTCAGACTACTGATAATAGCCACCATTTACCGCACTTACTATGTGCGGTTGGTAAAGGCCTTACACAAGCCGTCCCCTTTTAATTCTTGCAACAATTTTACGAATTGTAAACCCTATTTTTAAAGATGAGGAAATTGAGGTTTAAGAGGGTTAAGACCTAGCTCAAGGTTCTGAGTAAGTGACAAAGCTGGGACTCAGACCCAGGAAAACCAGTCCCAGAGCCTGGCCTTACACAGTTCCCACCCCCATGTCATTGCCTGGCTCCCTCTGGCTGCCTTCCTCCACCTTCTTCCTCCCATTAATGCTTGGGGTCCTCAAGGTGCTGTCCTCACCCCACTTCCTCTGCCCTCACCGCCATCTGGTGGTTTCTGTGTGTTCTCATCTCCATGACGCCAGCTCCCCACATCTCCCTCCTGACTTCCCACACTGAGTGACCATTTCCCCCCAGATAAACTACACATACCCCAAATACATGCCTCTGAATGCCCGTGTCTGGTTCCCCTCGTTTCCTTGGCATCATTTAGTTCTGAGTTTTCCTTCCCTCTTGCCCTCACAGTCACATTCTGTTCCATGACATTTCTCTTGTTCCTTTGCTTCTCACAGTTCCTGCCCTTATTTCTTGTTGTATACATTGTTGTAATCCCATCCTCCCTGCCCTCTCCCCCAAAGAGCCTGGTGCCTGAGGGATTGTCTCTGAAGCCCAACACTGCTTCTATAACTTCCTGTTTTCAAGTACCTTGCTCTCATCCATCAGGGTCCGTAGTCCCTCTCAGGCCTTAACTTACACTGCCTCCTTCCACTAGGCAGCCCCTGCGTCCGGTTCCTGTTAGATCATGTATTCAAGTGAGCAGGGGCCCTAAGCTACTGTATGTCTCCCATTCATCCAAGCAAGCCCACATCTTGGCTTCCCTGTTAGACTGTAAGCTCTTAGGGGCAGGGTCTAGGTCTCAGGGCCTTGCATGAGGCAGGCAATGTGGCCTGTTTGCCAAATGTGTGAACCGAAAACATTGGAGGATCTACAGGGAGCCTGGGTACTAAGGCAGGCCCCCTTTGCAGAGCACTTTTCCTTTGCACATTTTGGAGATTCTCCCTCTGTCTCCTTTGATTTGTTCAGTGGTTAATTCTTACTACGTTTCTGCCCTGTGTGCCATGCCTGTGCTCCCAGGGTGCCATGGAAGCCCCTGCCCAGCTCCTGAGAGTTAGGCTGGAGAACCCATTTAAGAGAAAGCCTGCAGTGTCTAGAAACAGAATTTGGGCTGAAGGCCATTTGTTTGAATTTCTGTAAAGTTTGGAATACTTTATTTTTTTTTTATTTATTTAAATATATTTTTATAGGTTTCAGAGAGGAAGGGAGAGGGAGAGAGAGATAGAAACATCAGTGATGAGAGAGAATCATTAATCGGCTGCTTTCTGCATGCCCCACACTGGGGATCAGGTCCGAAACCTGGGCATGTACCCTGACCGGGAATCGAACTGTGACCTCCTAGTTCATAGGTGGACGCTCAACCACTGAGCCACTCTGGGCTGGAATACTTTATAAGCATTCCTCCAAACATGGTCTTGGCCTTCTCAGGGCTTCTTTCTGCTTCAGGTGGGACCTTGCTGAACCAGAACGTACCGTGTTTCCCCGAAAATAAGACAGTGTCTTATATTAATTTTTGCCCCCAAAGACACGCTAGGTCTTATTTTCAGGGGATGTCTTATTTTTCCATGAAGAAGAATACGGTACACATTTATTGTTAAATGAAAATAAAGGAAATTTATTACCTGTATACAGTACGGTAGTACGGTAGCTGTCAACACAAACCAGACAAACTGTGAATCCTACAGTATCAAGAATTTACTCATTTATTCAATGACAATCATGTCATCATCTTCTGGAACATCATCATAACAATCCAATACCTGAATTTTCTGGTGAATTTCTTGTGACTCCATTTCTTTCAGAATCAGTGGACCAAATCTCTCATGTTTAGCAATAGCACTGTCTTTAAATGAGTACTTCTTGTCAAGGTAGCCTGCTCGCAGTGCATTTGCAATGCAACTGTCAGTGATTTTCTCCCATGAATTCTTCACCCAAGTCACAACTTCTTGCAGTTTAGGTTTCACAAAGTTTCCACGCTGATTTCTCTCCATTCTATTTTCAATGTAGTCATTAATTTCCATGCACAAATTGTCTTTGAATGGCTTGTTTATTGCAATATCAAGAGTCTGGAGATAGGCCGTCATTCCTGCGGAAATCATTATCTGATCTATTTTTCTTTCGTGAAGAAATGTCTTCATGTCTTTAGCGCGGTGAGTGCTGGCTGCATCCCAGACTAGCAGACCTCTTTGGCTCCCTCGCATAACAAGCGGCAGCATTAAATCGACCCACTTCCTTATAACTGCTTGTGTGGCCCAGGCTTTTTCAGTTTCAAGAATAAAAACACCCAAAACACGTTCAATCTTTTCCTTCTTGCCCTTAGAAATGATTAAAGGTGGGATTTTAGTGCCATCCAGACGAATTGCCAAAATACAGGAAACACATGCACTTTCGTAAGCAGTGGAGGGAATGTACGCCAAGGAGGCACCCCGCTGTTCAATTTCAATTGTTGTTTGAGATGATTGGCCCATAAACACTGCAGTTTCATCCATAGCAATCATGTTGGAAAGATTGTATTTAGAGAAGTCAGCATCATCAATAAAGGACTTGAATGCAAGTGCTCGCTTAATAACTTGAGTATCTTCCAACCTAAACAATGTTGTAGATCTTCTTAAAGACAGTTCACTTCGCTGAAGGAAATTATCCAGCCAATGTTGTGATGCTTTGAAGTCTTCGGGGGCTATGTCAAACTGTGGTGCCATTGCAAGGGCAAATTCTTGAATCTGAGCCCTATTCACAACCAAAGCCTTTGCTCTCCTGTCAACAACCCATTCACAGATCAGGTCTTCCAGCTCAGAAAATAATGGTTGCCGACCTGATCCACACTTGCGCTTTTTAGCATTTCCCTTGTCCACTTGTTCAATGAGGTTACCATACTCTGCTCGCCATTTTCGGACCAATCAGATACTCAACATCTTCTCTTTGCAGAAAGCAGTAAGATTTTGGCCCCAAGAGTCTTCCACGATTCCTTTCTTGTACTCCACGGAGTAGCTTTTTCTTTTTGCGCTCATTTCTACCGTAGGGGTAAAAAAAAAGGAATTGGGGTATCAAGGTGGGGGGAGGGGGATCACTCAAAATGACACAGGGGGGATCAGAGGGGGGAATCAAAATGGCACTGGAGAATCAGAGGGGGGATTACCATTTTAGTAACCCCTTTTGATCCTCCTGTGTCATTTTGATTGCCCCCTCTGATCCTCCTGTGTCATTTTAAGTGATCCCCCTCCCCCCACCCCTGTGCCACTGAACACCTTCACCAGACATCCCCCCTACCCCTTTATCAGACATTTACCCCCTGGGTCCTGCCTGGGGACTGTCCCTGGGCTTTCTGGGGCCTGGTCTGGGCTGGAGCAGGGTCTGCCACTGACTGAGAACCTTCAGTTATCATGAAGGCGGCCGCGAGCATCAGGTAGTGTCATGAGAGACAGACCAGCACTCACCACCTTCGCCGCGTCCCGTCCTAATCCTCGTTCGCTCTAATCCTCCTGTTCTTCTACACGCATCTGCGAAAGTCTCCTCCTCTCTCCCGCCCCGCGCTAACCGCTCACTCCGACCTCCGCTCCGCCTCCACACAGCAGTGACGTCAGGACTCCACGTAAAGTCACTGGTTGCTAGACGCCAGTTGGAGCGGCCCTAGCGACCAGTTTACGGTAAATTAATTTTCATTCTGAGACAGAGCCTGGGGGCCTTATTTTCGGGAGGTGCCTTATATTTCACTCAGAAGGTAGGTAAGTAGGTCTTATTTTCGGAGGATGTCTTATTTTCGAGGAAACACGGTATTACCAGGAAGGGAGAGTGTACCCAGGCACCTGGGTGTGGCTAATGGCAGTGGTATGTGCAAGTGCTGGAGTTTGCATCAGGGCATGAGAGATGTTATGATAAGTGCAGAGGAATATGAGAGCCCTCCCCGGGAGAATATCTGGCTCTGCTACTGAATTTCTCATTTCAAAATTCAGGAGGCTGGACAAGCTTTCTGAAGGTTCTTCCAGCTATCAAATATTTTAGCTTATAAAGCTCCTGTCAACAGGCTTTCACACTGTGGAATAAGGATTTGCATTTCTTCTGAGCTGCAGCTTGAAAAGTTTCCAGATGCCCCCTGTGTGTGGAATGGGAACCAGGTACTAGTGATGTGGGGCTCAGGAGAGGATGCTGCTGCACCCCAGGAAGGGATGAGGCGTGGTTGTCAAGCCCAGGAGAGCAGACCCCTGGTGCCACTTGGCTACTGGCAGGGTCCCTTGTCTGTGAAGCACTGATGAGCGCCTGTTTACATTCCCCATCAGTTGGTGCACTTATTCCACCTCCTCGGGACCAAGTGCTGAGGAAACCTGGGCACGGGGCAGGGAGCAGCCTGTTGCAGCGGGCAGCGGGCTGGGGGCCAGTGCTTTGCCTGCTTCCAGAGGGTTGATGGCCTGGATAGATGCCCACCTCAGAAGGGAACTTGTCAGCCCCACCTCTTGGCAGGGTGGGGGCTGCTTCCTGTTTTCCTGCCCAGGCAGGCAGGGAGGAGCCCTATTCCCAGCTGTGGGCAGTACCATTCAGGGAGAGGGATGGGGAATGAAGGTGTCCTCTGGCTCAGACATCAGAAGAGAGGCTAGGATCTGAAAGGTTGCTGCTGTTGCCTCTGCTATTAGGGCTGTGGGACAACTCAAGGAGCTGGTCTGGAGGGTCCTGGAAGCTAGTGTGGCTGATGGCTTCTGATTTAATAACAACTAACACTGTTTGCAGTTTATAAAGCACAATTACACAACCTTTTTTAAACCACTGAACAACCATGCAGTAGGTGATTGTGGACAGTTTTTATGTGTGGACACTGAGGCCCAGGGAGCTTAAGTGACTTGCCTTAATGGCACAGGAAGTGGCTGATCTGAGGTTTGAATCTGGTGAGTCTAATCTCAAATTGTTTACTTTCCTTTTCATATCTCCCTTTAAAGCTGAAGTGTGGTCTGGAGCTGCTAAGTTAGAAAAGATACAGAGATTGTTTTTCCCTAGGTCTTTCCCAATGGACTTATCTGGACATTTGAAGTTCCTCACAGAAGATTTTTGCAACAAACATAACCATCAAAGGGCCTGTATCCAGAATATGTAAAAAACTTAAAAAGAAAAAGAAAGAAAGAGACAACCTAATAGAAAAATAGGCAGGAGGAACTTCACAAAAGAGGATTAGCAAATGGCAAATAAACACATGAAAAGGTGTGCAACTCCATTAGTAATCAGGGAAATGCAAATTAAAATTACAACATGATTCACTATATGCCCATCAGGGTGGTTGCAATAAAAATGAAAAAAACCTGACAGTGTCAAGTGTTGGCAAAGATGTGAAGCATGAAGACGCTCATGCACTATTGATGGGGCTCTACAGTGGAGCAGCTGCTTTGGAAAACAGTCTGGTATTATCCTAAAATTAAAGATATGCACACTCAATAACCAGCAATTCCACTGTAGCTAAATACTCAACAGAAATGCATACACATGCACCAAGGAGGATATTCATAATCATATTTTGTAATAGCTCCAAACTGGAAGCAATCTAAAAGTCCATTGACAATAGACAGATAAATAAGTTGTGAAATAGTCTCTCACTGGGATGCTATACAACAAAGAAAATGAATAAACTATAGTTCCATTCAACAACATGCATGAGTCTTACAAAAAAGGCAGGCCCAAAAGAGCACCTTCTGTATGCTTCCCTTTATATCAGGTTTAAAAAGCAACAAAGCTCCAACGTGGATCACCCCAGGGGGTCACTCTTCCTGGGGCTCTGTCCAGGTGGCATCAAGGGACATAAGGCTGTGCACCATGATGTGTAGTCCCTTGTCACAACACTGGAGAGAAAGCCGGGTCTTCAGTCTGTGCCTGTACATTCCTACAGCTTCTAGAGTCCTGTGGACAATGCCGGAGGAGACAAACCATGCAGGAAACATCTAGAAGAAGAAAAAAAAAGAAAGAAAGAAAGAAAGAAAGAAAGAAAGAAAGAAAGAAAGAAAGAAAGAAAGAGGAAAAAATAAAATTAAAAAATTTAAAACAAGCAAAGCTAAACCAGTATTAAGGTGTGCTGCTTAAAACTATAAGGAATAGCCCTAGCTGGTTTGGCTGAGTGGATGGAACGTCGGCCTGTGGATTGAAGGGTCTCGGGTTTGAGTCCAGTTGGGGGCACGTGCCTGGGTCGTGGGCTTGATCCCCAATTGGAGGTGTGCAGGAGGCAGCTGATCAATGATTCTCTCTCATCATTGATGTTTCTCTTTCTCCCTCTCCCTTCCTCTCTGAAATCAATAAGAATATAAAATAAAAATTAACAAAAACCTGTGAGGAATAAAGGGAATGATTACCATAAAAGTCCAGATAAAAGATTATCCTTGGGTGCAGGGGGAGGTTAGTGGTTGGGAGGGTGTGCAAAGGGAGCTTCTGAGGTGCTGTCATCAGTCTGATTATTGGCCTGGGTGGTGGTTTATGATAATTTATTTACTGTACATTTTTGTTTTGTGTAGTTCTCTCTACTTATGTTTCAAAATACAAAAGATTAAAAAACAAACAAACAAACACCTCCTCCTAGCAAATAGAAGACAATGTCTTGAGGAGGCTAAGATCCTGCCACTTACATATTTGAGGTCTCTCTCAAATACAGCCTTCACTGTGAAAGCATTTCTGATGCTGCCCTAGAACTGGAAAGCTTTTGATTTATGAATCATGCATATACAAGCATCTTCCGAGCACTGCTGTAACATGTAGCCAGGAAGTTGAGACCTATCATTAACCCACACTTAGCATGTTGCCCTTGGCTTCCGTTCATTTGTTTCATGTCTACTTTCCTTAGTGGCAGATGGGCTCTCAGTTTCTCACCCAGATTTTAGCCAGTTGCCCCAGCATCAAGCGGAGGGCTTTACACCAGCTAAGGCTCCGGATGTCCATGAAATACTAAGTAAATTAGGTGGTGAAAAGTTCTTGAATGAGAGAGGAAAGTGTGTCTCCAAGGCTCAAAAGAAGCACATTTGAATAAAATCAAAGAACTGGGTGGTGGACTTTTGGAATACAGCTTCAAGTTTAGCTCATGCTGCAAAGATTTAGATTAAGTCATGCATAATGGAGCGATGATGAGCCACTATGAGAATATGGGAACTTGGGAAATGTCACCTGTGAACATGGCAGAAATGCTAGTCTTCTAACAGTGGTTCTTTGAGGTATTTGGCTGTGTGGTCCATGGGGCCAGCCCATGATGCAGTTGTTCTTTGTGTTATTATGTCTTACTCTCCTGTCATATGTCCCCTCTCCCCTTTGCGGCTGGAAGCAAATGCCTTCTCTGTTTGGTTTTCCCTCGATGTATCTTGACTGATTCTATTTCTTTCTTCCCATTTTCCATTATCCTTCAGAAACACAGGCATGAGCTGTGTGGTTTCTTCTCTGAGCAAGATCCAGGGCAACTTCCCCTAGAGTAACAGGTCAGCCCAGGGCTCCACCTCTCTGGGCTTGGCACTTGGTAGACATTAAAAAAAATCTATGTTGAGCGCCTTCTTCATCTTATAACCTCAGGTTCCTGGCACAGTGTCCAGCTCTGAGCAACTCTTGATACGGGTATGTGGAATGAAGGATAAAGTATTTTGAATAAAGAACTGAATGAGCATCAGCCATTTTTGGTTCCAGTTCTGAACTGTGAGCCCTGATGGAGCTGTGAATTTAGGTTCTCATGAGCGCATTTGTAGCCACCAGAAAGAACTCTGAAGAGACCAGCTTTCTGACGTAACTGTGGGTAGTTCTCTGCGGACTTCCTATTGAATGTCAGCTCCCTGGCTCATGCTTGGAAGTGGCTTAAGATCTTCTGTTTCCTTTGAGATCCTTATTCCAGATGGGACCTTAGCAGTTATAGTCTGGGCCCATTACTGCTAATAAGAAAAACCCAACACACCTAACCTTGAACTCTATTTCCTGCCACAAGCTTAATTATTCTCCTTTGTTCTCAGATTTTGAGAATTTCTATTTATAAGCCACCCCTGGCCATTCCAGCTGAAATATTCCCAGTCACCTTTGACACCCCTCTAGTCTACACCCTTGCAGCTCCTCACAGAGCCCTGGTGCTGATGTCTCCTTGATTGTTCTCCATCTCACTCCCATCCCCCCATCACTACCTCTGCCTTATTTTAGCCTTTCATCTCTAGTCTGAACTGTTTATTACATGGCGCAGCTGGCCTTCCTGCCCTCCACCCTCTTGAGATCGACCCTTTCCTTGGCTGTCGGAGTTCTGTTTTGTTTTTGTTTTTTAATCATCACTCAAGGAGTGAGGATATTTTTTCCATTGGCTTTTAGAGAGAGTGGAAGGGAGGGGCTGGGGGAGAGAAACACATCAATTGGTTGCCTCCCACATAAGTTCTGACCAGGGCCGGGGATTGAACCGAAACTGAGGTATGTACCCTTGACCAGGAATCGAACTTGAAACCCTTCGGTCTGAGGGCTGATGTTCTTACCACTGAGCAAGACTGGCCAGTGCTGTCTGAGTTCTATTTTCAAAGGCACAATTGGCCCTAGCTGGTTTGGCTCAGTGGATAGAGCATTGGCCTGTGGACTGAAGGGTCCCGGGTTTGATTCTGGTCAAGGGCACATGCCTCGGTTGTGGGCTCAATCCCCAGTGGGGAGCGTGCAGGAGGCAGCCGATCAATGATACTTTCTCATCATTGATGTTTCTCTCTCTCCCTCTCCCTTCCTCTCTGAAATCAATAAAAATATTTAATTAAAAAAAGCAAATAAAAGGCACAGTTGCTTGTATGACTTCATGTTTAAAAAAACCTCTGTTTGTTATGCATTACTCTAAGCTAAAACCCAAGCTTGTTGGCATGACACAGAGCCAAACTTTGTCAACTTTAATGCCCTGCCACTCCCCCCCGCCACCCCCCACTGCAGCCCAGCCTTACCAAGCCCTTGGTGTTTCACTCCTCTGTTTTCCCAGGCAGTTCTTTTCTGCTTAGAATGCCTCTTCCACTTTATTCACCTTTAAGTCCCACCTCTGATGGCCCTTCCTCTGGGAGGTTTGCCCTTACTCTTCCAAGCCAATTTATTGGATGGTATTTTTGTTTCTGTGTTAATGTTTCTCTGGTTGTCTGTCCCACACTGGACTATAAGCTTCCCTGTAACTTAGCCTTTCTTTGTAGGCCTCCCCACATGAAGCACAGTGTTCAGCACCCAGTAGGGCCTCAATAAATGTTTGTTGAATGAGCTAATGATGCATATTAAGGATGCATGTGGTTGTTACTCTAACAGAAAATGGAATAGGCCCCATCCCTGCTCCAAGGCATGTGAGTATATTTGATCTGTGTCCCATTGGACTGAAACAGAAATTTTGGCAACCCTGGTAGGACAAAGGTGAGTGTGCTTTAGGAGTGGAGAATTCAGTGGGAGGGACATGTTTACAGAGAAAGACTTCCACATCCAGCCATGGTACACCCAGAGCCAGTGGACTGAGAGACAGTATTTCTGATCTGTGTCCATAGGTGGGCTCATGAGTGTTCCTTCTGTGGCTCAGAAGTGTGAAATGGGATATGGTGGGCAGAATAATGCACCACCAGCCCTACCCCATCAACATATCCACCTTTTGAAGCTGTGATACTACAGGGACTTGCAAATGTAATTAAGGACCTTAACACGTTAAGCACCAGGCCTGTTTTGTCTTCCTTTCCATTTCAGTCACCGGTGACTGACATGGCGCTTAACATGTTAAGAAAGGGAGAGTAGCCTGAATTGTCTAGGTCAGTGGTCGGCAAACTGCGGCTTGCGAGCCGCGGTTTGCCACTCTGTTGACTAATGAGTTTGCTGACCACTGGTCTAGGTGGGCCCAATCTAATCACATAGGCCCTTTAAAGCAGAGAACCTTCCTGGCTGTAGCAGAAGCGGGATGTGGCTGAGAGAGTGCATGTGTGAGGAGTCGACATGCTATTGCTGGCACTGAGATGCAGGTGCCCTCTTGCAAGGACTGGAGAGAGACCTCTAGGAGATAAGGGTGACCTCTGGCTGACAGCAAGGGTACAGGACCTGGGATCTCTAAATACAGGAATTAGATTATACCAATAACTGGAATGACCACAAAAGGGGATTTTTCCTAGTACTTCCAATAGGGAGCACAGCCCTACTGACACCATGATTTTAGCCAGTGAGACCCAGTTGGCCTTCTGACTTCCAGAACTGTGAGATGTTACATGGGTGTTGTTTTAAGCTGCTAAATTTGCAGTGATTTGTTACGGCAGCAATAAAACCTACTATAGGTAACTTACGCTCCGGGGCAAGAGGCCTAACGGAGCCCATGCCTCGATGCACAGACGGGCCACGCTTCTAAACCTAGAGGGACACTTACTGTTTCATTTGTGCTCATTGTGGTCAAAGATGAAACGTTGGATTTCCACACTTGGCACGTATTCACAGAAGCTTTATCCTGGAAAAACAATTCAGCAGCCTATTCAAAACATTCTTTCCTGCTGGGCCATGGAGTTTCTTGGTGCAGTTCCAAGTTTGAGGATCACAGATATAATTTACTTAACCTTAAACAAGTTTTTTTGATGAAGTACTGTGCTGTCTATTTTAAAAAGGGAGTGGGAAATCCCCGCGGTACTGTAGGATCATGATGGTGTCTCTGCTAGAAAGATAGCGGATTTAAAGTCAGGAAGCAGAGGTGGGAATAATGATTGGCTTTCCCTCAGGTGGGCCTGCTGTGTCCTGATACTTAGGCTCACGGTGGTGGTCTGAATGCCCCAGTGTTCCTGGGCTTAGCTGCCAGGCAGCCAGCAGCTCCTGCAGCACAGGATGAAGAATCAGGAAGCCTTGTTTCTGGCAGTGGCTTTTTTCTTTGGCCATGCTCCCTACCCTCTATAGGTCTTCAGTCAGGGTCTGTGAAATGAGGGAGCTTGGACAAGATTGCCCCAAGGGCTTAGAGAATTGGTGGTTCTGTGACAGTGCAGTGACTGAGTTAGCAGCCCCGCCAGGATTGGCTGCCTTTTGATAACTCCTGGCCCCTGTTATTCCAGCGTTACTGTGCTGATTCTCAGCTTCCACACGACATTCTGCTTGTCTTTCCGATCCCTAAGAGACCTTTCCTCCTGGCTGCACTTAGTTTTTATGGGTGTTGGTCAGATGGACCCATGTCCCCTAAAGAACTGGCCTCTCAAAGTCACTCGCTCAGAAGACTTACAGTACGGTTAGTCGGTCACTTCTGCCCAGGCACCATCCTCTCTGCCTTGTGCTTAGGACTGCCAGGTGCATCTGCACAGGCTGTGCCCTGCACAGCTTTGGGAGTGTCTTCTCATCTGTGGTAGCCTTCCTAGTGTTAGCCTATTCGGCTTAGGTTGTAGCATATAAAAAAGATAATGTCCAGAAAGGTTCTTTGACACTAAATCAGAGGACACGTGGACTGTCTAAAATGATGCCATTATAGCAAACCTGTGGCCCGACCTACTAAAATCTATTTGACTTAGAGACTGTTGAGCTGGAAAGAATATGAGAGATTCAAGCTGACAGCTGCAGATGTGTGTATTTGTTATTATTATTTTTTAATAAACTGAAACCTGCAACCAGGGCATAAACACTTCGGTCTTCTACCAGCCAGCTTCTTGCATTGACCTTACCTCCCTGGTTTCTGTCGTTATCTGAGGTGTGACCTTTGATTCAATCTAGTTTCATAGAGGAAAGTGAGGCTTAGAAAAGAAAAATAACTTGCCCAGGCTCCATACTGCAAGTCACTGCCCAGATTTGAGGCAGACCCAGGTTTGTGTCTGGGTCCACGTTGTGCTCCAAGATTCTGTAGAGGTGATGAGCATGGGCTTTAGAGCCAGACAGTTCACCTGCCATGGGTCCCGGGCAAACTGCTTTCCAGAGGCACTGGCTGGCATTTGTTACTCTGAGTCAATGAAGTGGAGAGCTGTTAAAAGAGCATCTAAGTACACAAACAAGCAAAAAACACCTACCTCATAGGGTTGATGAGAGGATTAAGTGATATCATACATGAAAAATGCTCAATGCATTGCCTTCCATGTAGCAAGCACTCAGAAATATCAGCTCTTATTATTATTCTCTTACTAGTTCTTCGTAACATCAGTTTGGGGCTAGTGCACCATGTGGCACAGAATAGGTCTCCTGGTTTATCTGCTCCCGATGAGGCCCGAGTTGTGCTTTAATGAAGTGCCCACCCCCTCCAGTGAGTAACATCTAGATGAGGACTCCACTGGGCTTCAGGGCACTGTTTTAGAGGGGTGCAGAACCACAGGAAGCATTACCGGGAGGTCTCAGGATGTGTTTTCCTGGGCCATGACCTGAACACAATGGCCTGCCTTTGCACAGGGCCAAAGCTAGACTGTGTGCTTGGAGGAATCTGCATTTCGGTTCTAAGGCCCCAAGAAAGACATCGTGGCACAGGCTGGATCAGAGATGACGGTTGAGATGGCAGAGAGCATGCAGAGAGAATTGTCTAGGCCAGTGGTCGGCAAACTCATTAGTCAACAGAGCCAAATATCAACAGTACAACGATTGAAATTTCTTTTGAGAGCCAAATTTTTTAAACTTAAACTTCTTCTAATGCCACTTCAAAATAGACTCGCCCAGGCCGTGGTATTTTGTGGAAGAGCCACACTCAAGGGGCCAAAGAGCCGCATGTGGCTCGCGAGCCGCAGTTTGCCGACCACGGGTCTAGGCTGAAGCAAGGGTGCAGATGGGAGGGAAAGAATACTGGCTCCAGGTCAGAACACTTGGGTTTGTGACTCTGCCCAGGACTAGTTGTATGATTTTCTTTTCTTTTTTTAAAAATATATTTTATTGATTTTTTTACAGAGAGGAAGGGGAAGGGATAGAGAGTTAGAAACATCAATGAGAGAGAAACATCGATTCAGCTGCCTCCTACACACGCCCCACTGGGGATGTGCCCGCAACCAAGGTACATGCCCTTGACCGGAACTGAACCTGGGACCCTTCAGTCCGCAGGCCGACGCACTATCCACTGAGCCAAACTGGTTAGGGCCGACTTTATTTTCATTAACAGTAAAGCTGTACATAGTTGCAGGGGTCAGATAGTTACACAGGCCTGTTAGCCAAAACCAGCCTTCTGCTGGCCCAGCTTTTCCTCCTTCCCCAACCATTTCCTGCTCCCCAAAAACACCAGTTCCATTTCTTTAAACTGCTTTCATTATAGCCTCTATTATGAACCTGCCATTATGGGAGATAAAGATCTAGCTTTCATTCCCATGTGTGCTCTTCCCACCCACATGGCAAACACTTTCCCCGTCCTGTCCCTAGAATTTTAACTCTGTATCCAGTGTCAACTTCATCATGACCCTGTAAGTGCTAGGGGCAGGTGAGCCCCTAGTGTACTCTGATATCTTTTCCTTCCCGGCATAAATTTTCGTTAGTCCTGGAGTAATTAATTATCCTTGTTTGCTTGGGTTTTTTAGGTACTTATTACATATTATTTATCCACAACTCTACATAATAGTACAGGCCCACAATCCCTAATCTGCTGTTCTGAATTCCCAAAGCTCTGGAAACCTGAAGTTCTTTTCAGAATTTGATACCACATCTGCATTTGTCTGGGCCTGTATACTTGCAGTCTTTGTTACAGGCCCATTTTAGAGTGAATGGTTATATGATATGCTACAAAGATATTACTGTGTTTGAATAGAGGGTGTTTCCTAGACCCCAAAATTCTAATCTCAAACACACTTGCCTCAAGAGTTTGGAATAAAGGATTGTATCCTGGAGTATGTACTCCATTGTGTTGTTGGGAGAATTTGAATAAGATACCTTATATATACAAGATGAAGCACTATGCCAGGCAAATAGTAGGTGCTCAATAAATGTTAGTTGTTATTCTTATTGTTCATTCATTGATTTTAGAATTACACTAGTAGGACTAGGAATAATTAGATTAAATATCCAAGTCCAACTTCCTATATTTAGTTAAAGTCATATGAAGTATTTTAAATTAGAATTGAAGTAACAGTTTGGTGTGGAGTAGAGTAATCCAAAAACATAACTGGGTTCAAATCCTATCGTGCTACTCACCACCTCTGTGACCCTGGGCCAATGCCTCAATTTTTTTGCCTCAGTTTTCCTATCTGTATAACGGGGAATAACAAAACTGTCTTATGGATTGCCTTGAGGATCCAGAGAAACTCAAGAAGGCAGTGTATCAAAATAAATGACCCCTGCCAAGATACACTGAGCCGGGCACATCACATATGTGGTTTTCTTGCCAAAATTGCATAACTTCAACTAATCACAACAAAACACACAAACCCAAATTGAGGGATGTTCTACAAAATAATTGGCCAGTGCCCTTCAAAAATGTCAAGGTGAAGAAAGACCAGGAAAGACTATGGAGCTGTCTCAGACTGGGGGAGACTAAGGAAATAGGATAATTAATACAAGGTGGGGATCCTGGACTGGATTCTGGAACAGAAAGCGAACAGTAGTGGAAAAACTGGAGAAACCCTAATTAATTCTGTAGTACAGTTAATAGTATTGTACCAAGGTTAATTTCTTCATTTTGATGACATTCCTACGGTTACATAAGACGTTAGTTAATATAAATGGAGGTTGGGTAAAGATGTACGGGAACTCTGTACTATTTTTGCAATTCTTCTGAAAGTCTAAAATTATCTCCAATTAGAATGCTAAAAAAAAAAGAATGGCATGTTGCTTGGCAAACCTTAGTCACGACTAAGTAAATGTGCATTCCCTTGCTCCCTTGGGTCATCCTGGGGACACTGGAGACCCATACAAAGAAGGACGGGATAGCAGTTCTGAGAAGGGAAAGTATGACTAGTCCAGGCTGCATCAGAGGAGGCAGAAGGTCTGGTGACTGTTCCAAAGAGGAGCTGCTTCGTGTGGCCAGTCTTGGAGGCAGAAACAGAGCAGGGCCTTTGTATGCAGTGTAGCAGACACACTCTGTGAGCCTCCACCCGTTGCAGTGGGCCTGGGACTCAGAGTTAAGCCCTTTGTAGCCAGACAGTCTTAGCTCCTGCTCCACTTTTTTAAAAAAAGATATGTTTTTATTGATTTTAGAGAGGAAGGGAGAGGGAGAGAGAGATAGGAACATGGATGAGAGAGAAACAATGATAGGCTGCCTCCTGCATGCTCTCTACTGGGGACTGAGCCCGCAACTCAGGCATGTACCCTGACCAGGAATCGAACCGTTGACCTCCTGGTTCATAGGTTGATGCTCAACCACTGAGCAACACTTGCCTGGCTCCACTTTGGTTGTTTGTTATCTTGTGGGGGCCTTGGGAAAGTTACTCCTCTGGAGTATGGGACAATGTACTGACATCTGGGCTCAGTGAGTGGATTGAATGAGAGGGTCCAGAGCAGAAGCCAGTGCTGACTGTTATTTCTTCTCCGCCCGAAGTCTTCCAGTGGAAGTGCCCACCACCAACCCCCCCGCCCCGGTTCCCCACATCATTCACTTTGTGTCCCTCCAAAGGTCCTGTCTAGGGAAGGCCTCCCAGTCCCAGGGTTTGTGTTTCTTCTTTGCCAGTGACCTAGAGCTCTTATAGACCACAGGGATTTGCCTAAAGGGAAATGTGCAGATGTGGTGAGTGAATGAATGAGTGAGTGAATAGAGAATGGAGTGTATGAGTGGATGAGTGAGTAAATGAATGAGTGAGTGAGTAACTGGTGCCCTCTCGTGCCACATATCCTATCACATATGATTTTTGGCTCAAATAGTTATCTCATGTCAGTCTGTTCTCCAGGATGACTTTGGAAGCATTCAGACCAGACATACCCTTCTATTACGATTTTTCTCTCCGTCTCGAATGCTAGTCACTTATCCAGAAAAAGCAAGTTAACTCCTTTTCTTACCATGTTTGAACATTGCAAGCTTTAAAGCTGTTTGTCAGTACTTCAGAATTCTCTGGGCCTCTTTCCTAGTTGCTGAGAACTTTTTGCCACAGGAAATCAGGCTCATTTTAAGGGCCAAATAGTCACTAAATATAGCCTCCCGGCAGAGATATTTAAAGAGCTGTGTTGATGATGTTATGTCTGAACAGAGAGGCAAGGGAAGAAAGTACTTCTTTTTGTGTGTGTGTAAAAAGAGTGAAGTTGCACTAGATTTTCTGTGGGTCCGCAGGGAGCAGAGCAATGGTGTGATGTCAGTGTCTTCATTATGGAATCACCAGATGTTCGTCACCAGATTGGGGCATGGGTTTAGATTTTTTTTTTTTGTCTGGGAGTCATTTCTTGATAATTCCTTCTCATCTCTATTTAAACATGCTTCCTGCCCTAGAGAGTGTCCTTGACCAGTATGCCCTCCCCAAGAAGGCTGGGGGAGCTATGCTCAGGAACATGTCATTGAGAGCTGCATTTCCCCCAGCCCCAGAACCAGCAGTGGCTGAGTGGGGAGTAACATCATTTTCTCTCAAGTGCTGGTTGACAAGCAGCAGGTGATACAGATGGAAAGGAGTGGGATGGGGCCCTTGGATCCTTACTGGTGTAAAGTGATATTGGTTGCAGAGGCCAGGAAACAGTTCAGGCCTCAGAGAGAGGTCTAGGCTGAAATTCCACTCACCCTGGTCACAATGGCATGGATTGAGGGTTAGGGGCTTTCTGTCTACTCTCGCCTCGGGCTTCCACTTTGGGCTCACTGGGTGGTGAAAATGCCAAGAGAGTATAAAACTTTGGGAATGATGTTTTTGTTTCTCGAATGTTTCTTCTAGAACAGCAGTCGCCAACTGGTGGTCTGTGGGCCACTGGTGGTCTGTGAGGTCCGAAAGGTTGGCGACCGCTGTTCTAGAATATAAGTAGGACTATTCTAGGAATTCTGAACTTTCTTTGGGGCTGAACTGACATCGCTTTAGGAGAAGAACTTCATTGCTCTTCCTGTAAGAAGCTCTGTGCAGTGAACTCTCTTAGTCTAAGCATACTTGAAGGTGTCTACATTTCATCATCTTTTTTTTTCTTTTATAACCAAGATTTTATTTTTTACTTTTTTTGTCCTCAGCACACAAACGTATTTAATTATGCTAGTATTTAAAACTCAATACAATGTAGCTGCAATATTTTGCTAAAGAGTTACTCAATGGCTGTTCCAGCATAGTATTTGGAGACAGTTTATCCACAAGAAGACACCAGAGTTCAGAATTCTCCAATACTGCCTTTTAAGCCTTTTGTGAGGAATGTCCTGATAACACAGGATGAGATATCTTACACATTATATCCACAGCACATTAACAGGTTTGGGGAAATTCCGGACCTTCCTTTGCAGGGTATTGCCACAGATAGTTTGAGATTCTGATAAGGAGACAAAGACAATATAGAAGACACAGAGATGATAATAGTAGGGAAAAACACAAATATGAAAGATGGGCCATTTTAAATGACTCTACCATTTGGGCTGTGTGTGTTTTAGAAGATTTTTTTTATTATGCCCTTCACAGTCTATGGAATGTTAAGTTTACATAAAACAAAACCTCCTTTAATGGAACATTCCACTAATTTCTGTTTTTACTGAAATTAATCAGCACATGATTTTACCTCTTAAAAAGGCATTTGTACTTATTTAAAGATGTATTAAAGTATGGGATAAGGTGGATTCCATGCTTCTTAAAAATGTTTCTGGAACTAGAGAAAATTTGCATTCCTAAAATAGTTGATGAAACTGCTTCTAAGAATTGAAGGAGAAAGGTATGTAAGAAGCATCACTCAGACTGGCCTAAGATAGCTTTGTTTCCCACTGCATTGGAGCCTGAAATACCCTCATTTTTAGATTCTATTGTTAAGTCATCTTTAGTTTACTTGATGATCCTCCTCTGACCATTTTCTTTTGCTTCCTTTTTCCTTTTGTCAAGACTTTTTTGATCTGAAGATTTATCCTTTCCTGTTGCCTTAAAAAAATTTTTTTTTTTTTGCCTAAGATTCCATTTTTTTCAAGGTCATGGTAAATGACTATTTGTTGATCTTTTGGGGTTTTCCCTTAATGCCTGCCCATTCAACAGAATTGACTTTCCATATTGTCATCTTGGGTGCAAGCAGTGACTGTGGACGCAGTGGGGTCAGGGGACATGGCCTGTGGGTACCTTGGTGAGAACCTTCCCAAAGCCAGCAACCTGGACACTCCCCCTTCTGCTACCTGAGCTGCTGAGATACAAGATGGAGGTGGAATAGCAGATAGAACAGGATTAGGACCCTGCTGCCTTCTTGATGCATAGTTCTTTTTTCCCAATGATATGAAGCTATTATTACGTTGTCTTCAGGCATTTGAGTAGTTTAATTGTTAGTCCCTTGTGGATAATCTACCTTTTCTCTCTAATGGTTTTCAATATTCTCTGCTTTTAATATGGTACATTATGTGCACCACGTGTTTTAGTTTATTATTCTTGGGACTTGGTTTTATTTATATTGTAATCCTGGAAAATTCTCAGCCATTATTTCTTTGGTGATTAATTTTTACACTATTCTCCCTTTTGCAAATCCTATCAAGTGTATGATGGAACTTCTCATTTTATTTAATTTCTCTATATTTCCTGTCTGTTTTTCTTTCTTTGTTTTCATGCTAGGTGATTTCCTCAGATTTATCTTCCTATTCATTAATTTTCTCTTTCGTTGCATCTAAATCTACTTTTGATTTCTAGAATTTCTACTTTTTAAAAATTCACTTGCTCTTTTTCTACCATATCTTATTTATTTTGCTGCATGGCTTTTATTTCTTTTTTCGTCTCATTGACTATTTTAAACATTCTTATTTTAAAGTCCCTTTTAGGAGACTATTATTTATAGTTTTGTTCTATTTGTTGAATGTTCTGTTTGTGTAGCATTTTGTTTTCCCTGTAACTTTTGTCATTTTTGTGAGTCCCCCTTTGGTGTAGATTATATTCTGTGTGGTTCTGCATTTGCCTTGAATTATGAAGATGTCCCTGGGGGAATCTTTTTGTTTGTCTTTGTTAAGCTCTCCAGAGCTCAAGTTTTACTTGGTTTTCGAGAACAAGGGTTCCGAATCGCATGTTATTTGTCTTCCAGTTTCATCATCTATCTCGCTCTCACTGCCAGTGTGGACTCCATGAGCGTAGTAAGAATCTGAGTTATTTACTGTTGCGTCCTCAGCCCCCACCACAGTGCATTGGGACAGCAGTTGGTGCCAGGCTTCTCCTCTGTAGGTTAGATTATTTAAGCCCCTGCTACTTCTCCTCAAAACTCCTCCCAGAATCTCTCAGGAAAGAACACTGGAGACAGAGTCGAAGATCAGTGTCTCAGTTCTGGCTGAATGGCATCCCTGTGTGATCTTGGGCAAACTACTTCACTTCTCTCAGTCTCCATTCTCTCATTTCTAAAATGAGGACAACTGTATGTGATGGCGTTTTTGCAAGAATGAAATGTGAATGTTCTCAGCCTTTTGAGAGGTGGCAGCAAGTATTCTCATTCAGAAGGAAAAGTTTCCCTCTCAGGGAGGGGACTACAAGGCCATTCCCTACCAGGATCATGAAGCCCTACGAGACTTTTCTCACACCTTGTCCTAAGCCCCTTCTGGTTGGTTTTCCTTGGATGTTGTCTTTTGTCTCTGCTGTGGCTGTATTTTTTGTGACTGCATGGATGGTAAGCTCCATGTCAGCCCACCAACAAATATGTTTGAGAGCTTGCTCCAAGTGACAGCTTAAAAACTAGTTTCTGCCCTCATGGAGGGTCTGCCTGGTCCCTGTCCTCTTGGACTTGCTCTACAAAGTTCTGTCAGGTTTGGATGAGTGAGCTAGTTGGATTGCCTGCCAAGGAGAGAACCTGCCCCGAAAGCATTCACCCTTTCCGCAGATAAGATTCCCCAGTGCCAGGAGCCAGGAGCCAGGAGCCAGGGGTAAATCAGACTTGATTGTTGAGTTCAAGTTTCTCTTAGACCCGAGGAAGAACGGGTGGGCTGAACTGCAACCCGATAACCACAGAAACAGAGGATCCCCAAATGGTGGGAAGAGCCCAGGAAGCAGGATTAACTATCTCAGGGCCACACTTGGCTTGCAGTGATTCCAAACCTGCAATCACTGAGGAGAAGAGGAGCTCAGTGCAGACTGGAGGAACCAGGGAGGCTTTGGCGGGGCAGGTGGGCCCGAGGATGGCTTCAGAGGACCAAGGGGCATAGCTGAGGGGAAGAGGGAGAAAGTGTGAGTGAATGGGCAATACTGCAAACAGAGGCCACAGACTGGCATCTTAAGGGCTGGATTCTTTTGTGGGCTTATTTTGTTTGGCCCACGCGGTGTTTTTTAAAAATTGGAACGTAATGTCTTTATATGGAGAATGCACTCTTCCCTTCACTGCAGTCCTCACCGTTCCCCATTTTCATTCCCAATCTGTCTAAACACATTTATGGAACCAGTCTAGAACCATGAAAACCCAGAAGAATCAATGCAAAAGAGACTGGAATTCAAAAGCAAGTTCATTATCCTATCTAATAAAGAGGGAATATGCAAATTGACCATCACACCGTCACAAAGATGGCGGTGCCCATAGCCACAAGATGGTGGCACCCAGTCCCCTCATCCCCGCCGGAGTCCCCCAGTCCTTTCAGCCCCGTGGGGGGTGGGGGCGGTGGCCGAAGTCCCCCAGTCCTTTCAGCCCTGCAAGCGGGGGTGGGGAGGCAGGCGGGTCCGGCCACGCCACTTGCCTGCCGCTGGGGTCCCCCAGTCCTTTCAGCCCGAACTGATTACTATGGCAAGTGGACCGAGAAGATTTTCAGCAAGTGTGAGAAGCAAGCCTTGGCGGGATTGAGGGAGAGCTGGCGGGCTCAGGGCTGCTGCCGCCTGGGGAGGCCCTCGGAGTTCGGTTCTGAAACCGCAGGGACCCATTCCAGCACGGGCTGGGGAGGAAGCACCGCTGCCGCCTGCCCAGCGCCACATCCCTGGTTAAGGAACTGGGTCCCAGTTGCAGCCACGGGGCCTGATGGGGCTGTCTCACCTGGACCATCGTGGCTGAGCTCTGGCGGGGGCAGCGAGCACCTTCAGGATCACTGTCTGCCCCTGGGCTACCTGCGGACATCGGTGGAGCGGGCACAGGTTGAACACTTTAATGAAAATGGGACGCCTGCGCCCCATGCCACCGCGCCCTGGTCCCCAGTGAGGAGAGGGCAGCGGGATCGGGGGCGCAGCCTCAGGACCCTGTTAGGTGGCACCGGTACTCGGAAGGGGCTGGAAGCAGAGGACCGGTCGCCAGGCTGACAGCAGGTTGGACCCGAGGTGCCTCCAGTTGCCATCACCCACCCAGCACTGGGCCGTGGGCCCTCACTCTGGAGCTCAGCCATAGGAGGCGCCGGCCCCGGGATGTTTTTCCTGTTATCTGGCTGGAAGTACAGGAGGCAGTTGAATTAGAGTCATGATTGTAATTTAATTTATCCAAACTCAGAGTTATTTTCTTTCCAAATACATCAGGGGCCAGGAAACGTTCAAAGAACTGGGGAACCATTCCCAAATCAGGAAGGGAAGTCACAGGATGTATACTATTGCTACGAATACAGTATTTCCTACTACTTACAACATATACAATGTAATGTATTAGATGCCTTCCTGTCGCATGAAGTACGTATTCTCATAGAGTAATACTGGTAGATATGTTATAGTTATGGTGGTATGTCATATCCTATCTATACTAATAAAAGGGTAATATGCTAATTAGACCGGGAGACCTTCTGGATGTCCTACCGGACAAAGCCATGGTGGCGGGGCCAAGGCAGAGGCGGTTAGGGGCTATCAGGCCAGGAGAGGAGGGCAGTTGGGGGTGATCAGGCCGGCAGGGGGCGGCAGATGGGGGCGAGCAGGCTGGCAGCGGGGGAGTTGGGGGCGAGAAGGCTGGCGGGGGGGGCAGTTGGGGGCGAGAAGGCCAGCATGCAGAGTGGTTAGGGGCAATCAGGCAGGCAGGCAGGTGAGCAGTTAGGAGCCAGCGGTTAAGAGCCAGTGGGATCGGGCCTAAACCATCAGTTCAACATCCCCCAAGGGGTCCCAGATTGGAGAGGGTGCAGGCCAGGCTGAGGGACACCCCCTCCCCGTGCACGAATGTCATGCATTGGGCCACTAGTAAGGAATAAAAGTGCTGGGAGCAAGACATAAAAATCAGTAGTATACTTTTCTATATATCAACAATCAGCTTGAAAGTATAATAAAAACAGTTCCTATTCACCAAAAGCAGCAAGATCATAATATTCCTTTATTAGAATCTATGAAATCTCCAATCATTCACTGAAAACATTTTTACTGTCCAGCTGCGGTGGCTCAGTGGTTGAGCATCAACCTATGGACCTAATGGCAGTTTGATTCCCGGTTAGGGCACATGCCCAAGTTGTGAGCTCAGTCCCCCAGTGTAGGTCATGCAGGAGGCAGCCAATCAATGATTCTCTCGTCATTGATGTTTCTATCTCTCTCTCCCTCTCTGAAATCAATAAAATATATATTTTTAAATTTATTTAATTTTTGAATAGGTAATACATTTACTTGGTTAAAAAAAAAGAAAAAGAAACAGCTCTCTTCCACTCCTGTCCCCTACTGCCTGGTTCCTACCTAACTCCAAGAGAGTTACTCATTTACTCATTTCTTGTTATGCCTTCCAAATGTTATATTTTTATATATAAGTAGACATGAATATATTGGGATAGTGCCCTCTTCCCCACTTTTTATACAAATGATAGTTCAGAATCTTGCTTTTTCACTTCACCAATAGCAATTTTTAAAATATCAGCATATAAAAGGCTTCCTCATTCCTTTTTACAGCTGAATAGTAAAAATACTGATTTTAGATAAAACCATGGGCTCCAGAGTAAAATTGCCTGGATTTGAAACCTGGTTCTTCTGCTGTGACTTTGAACTAATTTCTCTGTGCTTCAGCTTTTTCATGTGTAGTAGAAATAATAGGTTGTAAGAATTGACTGAGATGATGGTTATAAAATGACTTAGGATAGTACCTGGCACCTAGTGAACCCTCTAAATATTAGCTGCTTTTCTTATTCTTATTAAAATGATGAATATTATAAATGCAAAGTATGGTAAAGGATAAGGAGTGACTCATGGGATGAGGTATTTTAGACATAGGGGTCCTGATCAAAATTATAAAGCTCTACTGAGAGATAAAGTAGATGAATTAATGGAGAGATGTACTTTGTTTTTAGTGGAAATTATGGAATTTGTAGAGATTGTCAGCTTTTCCTTGTGTAATTTATACTTTCCCCATTTCATATAACTAAAACCTCAGTAGGATTTATTTTGGAACTTAAGTTTTTCTAAAATTTACTGGGAAGAATAAATGAGTGAGAGTAACTTTAAAACTTTGAAAAAGATTGCAGCGAGGAGAATCTTGCCCTACTAAATATCAAAACACATTTTAATGTTTAAAACAGTGTCATAATTATTGGCTTAAGAATAAATAGATCAGCCCTAACCTGTTTGGCTCAGTGGATAGAGCGTTGGCCTGTGGACTGAAGGGTTCCAGGTTCGATTCCGGTCAAGGGCATGTACCTTGGTTGCAGGAAGATCCCCAGTAGGAGGTATGCAGGAGGCAGCTGATCATTGTTTCTCTCTCATCAATGTTTTTAACTCTCTATCCCTCTCCCTTCCTCTCTGTAAAAAATCAATAAAATATATTTTTAAAAAAAAGAATAAACATGAGTAGAATAAGTAGCCCAGAAATGTACCTTTATACACATATAAATTAATTATGTGATGGATGGAGGTGACCTCATAAGTCAATAGGATTGGAAAGATCATTTGATAAATTAGTCAAGGGTCAGTCATTGGTTAGCTGTTTGTGAGAAGAGGATGTTTTAGATTCCCACCTCAGGCTGCATGCCTAGATAAATTCCAGAAGGATTAAAAAGTTACATTTGGGGGAAAGGGAATTAAACTATTTTTTAAAAACCCTTGACGAAGATAGAAGAAAGCATTTTGGGAAAGGGGAGAATAAATTAGTGAGAATAACTTCAAAGTTTTAAAGCAGTTATTACCTATTAAAAATATCACAGTGAGGAAAACGTTGACTTATGTGATCACAAAAAGTTACAGGCTCTGTATTAGTTTCCTAGGGCTGCTGTAATCAAGTATCATAAACTGGGTAGCTTACAACCACAGAAATTTATCCTCTCACTATTTGGGAGGCGAGAAGTCCAAAGTAGGGCCGTGAAACCCACAGGAAAGACTCCTTCCTTGCCTCTTCTAGCTTCTGGTGCTTGCTGGCAATCCTTGGTGTTCCTTGGCTTGTGGGTACATCACTCCACCCGCTGTCTTCATCTTCACATGGGGTTCTTCTTGTGTGTCTCAGTGTCTCTCTTCTTATAAGTCATATTGGATTAAGGGTCTACCCTACTCCAATGTGACTTCATCTCAGTTTAACTAATAATTACATCTGCAACAACCTTATTTCCAAATAAGGTCACATTCTAAGGTATGGGGATTTGGGACTTAAACATGTCTTTCTGGCCCTGGCTGGTTTGGCTCAGTGGATAGAGCATTGGCCTGTGGAGTGAAGGGTCCCGGGTTCGATTCCGGTCAAGGGCATATGCCCAGATTGTGGGCTCAATCCCCAGTAGATGGCCTGCAGGAGGCAGCCGATCAATGATTCTCTCTCATCATTGATGTTTCTCTCTCTCTCTCTCTCTCTCTCTTTCCCTTCTTCTCTGAAATCAATAAAAATATGTTTAAAAAACAAACAAAAACAACAACAACACAAACATGTCTTTCTGGGGGACAGAATTCAACCCTTAACACGCTTCATATGTCAAAGTACAAAAAAGGAGTTCAGCTAAAGTAGCAAATTGGCTCCACATCTTTATCTTCCTAGATTTGCTATAATAGTAAAGAAATAAGAATGATAAAGACCTATAGGGATAAGGAATTGGAGAGGAATCATTATCAAAGGAGGTATTTCAAAACATTTGGAAAGAATTCAAGAAATGCTGGCATGCCCTGCCTAGCTAGTTTGGCTCAGTGGATAGAGCACTAGCCTGCGGACTGAGGGGTCTTGGGTTCGAGGCACATCGGTTGCAGGCTCCTCCCTGGCCGGGGCCCTGGTTGGGGCCCATGTAGGAGACAACCAATCCATGTGTTTCTCTCACATCAACATTTCTCTCTATCTTTACCTTTCTTTTCCACTCTTTCTGAAAATCAATGGAAAAATGTCCTCAGGTGAGGATAAAAAAAAAAAAAAAGACCATATAGAAAGAGATGCTGACAGGAGGAGAGCAAATATGTCCTGCTGGGCCTACATGCGTTTGAGCTTGGAGGCATGTTGGTGGGGGTGGGAATAGAGGAGGCAGGACTAAAGTCAGGTGGAGAGGATATCAGTATGTAAGATATGGACCCTCCCCCCTCCCCCCACCACCACCCCCCGCATTTCAGCAGCCAGATATTTATCCTGCAGCTCTGGACCAGATTGGAGAAACTGACCTGGATTAGCTTCCTAATTCAGAATTCTCTGTGGCAGAGGGTAGGGTACCGCAGTACTGAAAAGAAGGAAGTGAGTCTAGAACTTTCACTCCATCCTGATGAGCCAAGTACATTTACCTCCCAGGTGGGTGATCAGAAGATGCTTCTCTGGAGAGACCCAAGGCCTCAGAGCAGAACCCTCCGCAGTCTGATTGGGAGGCCCCGTGAGAGAGTTGGCCCCCCCCATCCCACCCCCTCCCCCGCCAAAATAAAATTTGCCAGTTGATGAGTTCCACCACTGGAACTTACACACAGAACCTCCAATTAACTTTTCAGAGCTTTTGTCATTAATATAAACAGCTAACCAAGGATGAGCTGACTTATAAGGAAAGGCAAGCCTCTGCATGAACCAAAGAACTCAAATAAACAATCAGGAAAAAGCAGTGTGTAAGAAACAAAGACAATGCAAGTTCAGAAGAAAACTTCAGAAACTTCCATATAGTATTCTCGTAGAGTTCAAGAGGGCAGTGAACTCAAAATTTCATTAGAAAATAAAGTCAGAGAAGATAAAGTCAAGAAAATCTCTTACAAAGTAGCAAAAAGGACGAGTTGAAAAAGTACAGAGAACAGATAAGAGACCTGGACAATCAATTCAGAAGGTTCAACATCAGAATGTTTAGAGTTCTAGAAAGAAACAGAGACATCAGAAGTGAGGGAATCAGCCGAAACCGGTTTGGCTCAGTGGATAGAGCGTCGGCCTGTGGACTGAAGGGTCCCAGGTTCGATTCCGGTCAAGGGCATGTACCTTGGTTGCGGGCACATCCCCAGTGGGAGGTGTGCAGGAGGCAGCTGATTGATGTTTCTCTCTCATCGATGTTTCTAGCTCTCTATCCCTCTCCCTTCCTCTCTGTAAAATATCAATAAAAAAATATATTAAAAAAAAAAAAAAGAAGTGAGGGAATCAAAGAAGTTGTACAGGGAACACATCTTCAGACCACCAGTGCCCGGTACAGTAAATGACAGAAGACACCCCAAGGTACAGCATTTGAAATTTTAGGACACCAGGGAAAATGAGGGGATTCTACAAGCTTCCAGAGAGGAAAAGGAATGAGTATTGGGTAGTACTGAACTTTTCAAGAGTTGATACTGGTTGCTAGTTGTGCATGCCTTCCGTATTCCAGGGGAAAATGATTTTCAAACTATTATTTCTTACCCAGCCGAATGACTAATAAAGTGTGAAGGCATAAAAAAAGTATTTTCAGATAATCTAAGATGCAAAAAACAATTATCTCTGTGAATCCTTTTTACTAGAGGATGCACTTCAGCAAGACAAGAGGAAGAGGAGAGCATGATATTTGGGAGAAGTGGAGCGAGGGGTGCCTTCTGGAAGCAAGACACCCCACAGAATATCTTACATGGTAGAGTATTTGGGAAAAGTTCAGAACATGTATGTAGAATAACAAAGAAATTACTAACTCCAAAAAAAGAACAAAAAATTGAACAAGAATGGGAAATGTAATCATAGTATTCCTTCATTTTGTGCTGAATGACATTTATCTATACTAATAAAAGGGTAATATGCTAATTAGACCAGGTTGACCAAACATCCAACTTCCTTCCGGACAGTTAGGGGGCGACAGGATGGCAGAGGGGCAGTTAGGGCAACCAAGCCAGCAGGGGGGGTAGTTAGGGGGTGACCAGGCTGGCAAGTAGAGGCAGTTAGGGGTGATCAGGCAGGTGGGCAGGGGAGCAGTTAGGGGGCAGCCAGGTCTGCAGGGGGGCAGTTGGAGGGCGACCGGGCTAGCAGGGGACCAGTTAAGGGGCGATCAGGCCGGCAAGCAGAGGCAGTTAGGGGCGATTAGGCAGGCAGGCAAGTGGTTAGGGGCGATCAGGCAGGCAGGCAGGCGAGTGGTTAGGAGCTAGCGGTCCCGGATTGTGAGAGGGATGTCCGACTCCCAGCAGTCAGGCATCCCCCGAGGAGTCCTGGATTGGAGAGGGTGCAGGCTGGGCTGAGGGACTGCCCCCCCCACCCCCCAATCATGAGTTTTGTACACCAGGCCTCTAGTATAGTTATAATTTAAACACTGATTACTTAACTGAAATATTTGTATAACCATATTGAGAACGTGAGAAAGGAAAGGTGGTTGGATATCTAAGGGAATTATATATCTGTCATAATAGGAAATCATTAGGAATATTTAAAATTAGTAAATAAAGACATAGGTAAGTATATTAATTAGAAATATTGAAGCAAGACTGCCTTTGGGAAGTAGAATTGGGAGAATGGAAGGGGGGGAAATGACTGCTAGTGCATATTAGAAGCTGTCCTTACCGCTTGATTTTTTTTTTATTGAGGTAAAATTCACGTGACATAAAATTAACCATTAACCATTTTAAAGTGTACAATTCAGTGGCATTTAGTACATTCACAGTGCTGTACAGCCACTACTCTGTCTAGTTCCAAGACATTTTCATTCCCCCGCCAAAGGAAACAACACACCTATTAAGCAGTCCCTGCCCATTCCTCTGTCTCCTTCCACCACAACCCCCAGCTCTGGCAACCAGTTGTCTGCTTTTCTGTGGATTTATTCTAGAAATTTTCTGCAAATGGAATCCTTCAATATGTGACCTTTTGTGTCAGCTTCCTTCACTTAGCATAATGTTTTTGAGGTTCATCCATGTTGTAGCATGTGTCACTACTTCATTCCTTTTTATGGCTGAGTAATATTCCATTGCACGAATAATGCCACCTTTGTTTATCCACTCAATAATAGAAGGACATTTGGGTTATTTCTACTTTTTGACTGTTGAGAATAGTGATGTTATGAACATTAATGTTCAAGTACTTGTTGGAATACCTGTTTTTAGTCCTTTTGGGTATAAACCTAGGAGTGGAATTACTGGGTCAGATGGTAATTCTATGTTTAACTTTCTGAGGAATTATCAAAGAGTTTTCCACTGTGGCTGTACCATTTTACATTCCCACCAACAATATACAAGGGCTCTAATTCCTCCACTTCTTTGCCAGCATCTGTTATTTTCTAAAAATTATTTTTCTAGTGGGTATGAAGTGGTAACTCATCCTGATTTTGTGTGTGTGTGTGTGTGTGTGTGTGTGTGTGTGTGTGTGTGTTTTAAATTATACAAAGTGGATTTGGAAACTCTACTTTTATTATTATTTATTTCTTGTTGTTAATCCTCACCCGAGGATATTTTTCCCAGTGATTTTTAGAAAGAGTGGAAGGGATGAAGAGAGACAGTGAGAGAGAAACATTAATGTGAGAGAGAAAAACATGGATTGGTTGCCACCCACACATGTCCTACGAGGGTCAGGGTGGAGCCTGCCCTTGACCAGAATCAGGAATCAAACCTAGGACCCTTCAGTCCTCCGAGACTGAGCTAAACCAGCTAGGGCTCATCATGGTTTTGATTTGCATTTCTCTAATGGCTAATGATGTTGATTATCTTTTCATGTGCTTGTTAGCCATTGTATACATGTTTAGATACATGTTCATTTGTATCCTTTACCTATTTTTTAATTGGATTGTTTTTCTTTGTGGTGCTGAGTTGTAAAAGTTCTTTATGTATTCTGGATACTAGACTGATCAAATATATGATTTACAAATATTTTCTCCCATTTTTGTTGGTTATCTTCTCACTTTTTTTTTTTAAATATATTTTATTGATTTTTTACAGAGAGGAAGGAAGAGGGATAGATAGTCAGAAACATCGATGAGAGAGAAACATCGATCAGCTGCCTCTTGCACACCTCCTACTGCAGTAATGTAAAAGTATATGTCTATCATTTTTAATAATGTGAAGTTATCAACTATGGGGGGAATGACATTAAAGTTTATCTGGAATATGTTCTAACTACCCGGTTGTTTTTTAAAGATTTTATTTATTGGTAAAATAAAGATAAAAAGAAAGCATAGGAAAAAGAAGGAAATAAATTAAAATGTTGCTTCTGAGTGGTGGAACATTAAATAATGAAAAAGATACGATCTCCTTAGCTGCCACACAGTTGTCTGACCTGTCTCAGCTAGGGCAGTTTTCCCAGGACTTCATCACCTGCTGGGAAGGATGATCTGAAAGTGGAGGTGACGTCTTCTGCTGGGCTCTCTCACTCCCCCCATCAGATTATTTAGCAAAGGTTTCTCCCCTTTTTAGGCTGAGACATCTGACTCTTTGCTGAGCATGCTGAGAAATGTAAAATAAATGAAATGTATTCTCAAGCCCTTAAGCATCCATTTTGCACCAGGCAAAGTTCAAGGACACAAAGTTCAGAGACCCCCTCACCCTAGGGAGTTCCCATCTAAGATCAAATGAAATGCACCGTGGCTCCAGACCATTCTCTGGGTGTGTATAGTGAAGGATGATGCCATCTTTAAGTTTCTTGGTGGCGCTTTCCATGTACCTATCACGATCACTCATTTGACATCTCTCTGCTGATAGCCAGGCCTCGGATACCTGAGGGCTCATTGTGTTGGCAATCCTCACTCTCTATTTGTCCTCATGGTTTGTGTCACGGCTCCTTGTAGAAATACAGATGAAGTCACTGACTTTACTCCAGGGAAACTGACTTCTCTCATGTGCCAGGTCACAGCCCCAAATTTTATTTATATTATACAGTCATATATGTATATGTATACATGTATTTATATATACCTGCTTATGTATATTATATATGTGTGTGTGTGTGTACAATGAGGTGGTATCGCCATTATGTGGCAAAAATAAAAGTGTGCTTTGTGTTTCTCTTTAGTCACTCACTCTGCTTGTTTGGTTTATTGTCTTGCTGTCTGGTTTGCCTGCAAGCTGCTCAGAAGGCTGTACAGAGAGAGGACAAGGGTTCTGGGTATGGCTAGTGTGGAGCTGAGTCAGGGGAGCTCAGGAGGATGGAGGGGTTCGTGAAGAAAGCCCCTGGTCAACTCGTCAGCTGGAAGCACTAGTCCTTTGCTTGTGACTCAGATCAGGGACACGCAGATGCCGTGGGGCCACTCTCTGCTGCCGGCTCCTGGAGAGATTCCAGCGATTTGAAGGTTGCTATTAGGAACCAGAGCTGGGAGGCCTGTAATGAACCACTTTCCACCCACTGGTGTGGTGCAGCTGTCCCCAGGAGAGGACCAAAGGCCGCTAAGTGAAGGAGGGTGGCAGCTGCTGGCGGCGGGCACAGGGCCAGGCCTGGGAGAACCATGCAGAGGATTTGTGTGGAAGGCCTGACAGGTGGAGCTTTGTGTCCTGGGTGCTGTCATCTGGAGGAGTGGCCAAGCAGATCTCCCCTTCATCCAGTTCCTTCTCCTGCCGGCTGCACTTGGCCACCTTCCAGTCACTCACTCCTCGAGGGTCTCTGCTAAGAACCCCCCAACCCCCCGCCCCCACACCTGCTCCTACCCCTGCAAATGCAGCGTGGTGGGCTTCTCATTCCCTGGGTCCGCTCAGCCTTGGCCGCTCATGGTGGGGCTGAGGGCCTTCTGTTTATGTGGTGGTGGTGGTGGGGGGAGGGTCTCACTTTCCAATCACTTTCTGAGGGAAGGCAGTCCTGGTGGGTTTACATATACACCTCCTAGATTGTGGCACATGCAGTGGGGCTTTGCCCCCAGGTTCACAGAGGAGAGACTCACCAACAACCAGAGTGAGAGTGCTAGCTGAGGTGGCACTGGGGGGCACTGGGAAGGAAGTGAAGGACTCTTTCTAGTGGTGGGGATAACTTGCAGAGGAGGTAACTCATGAGCAATGCCTTGAAGAAGTTTTGTGTGTTCTTTTTAAAATATGTTTTTATTGATTTTAGAGAGGAAGGGAGAGGGGAGGGAGAAAAATATCAATGATGAGAGAGAGTCATTGATTGGCTGCCTCCTGCACTGCATGCCCCACACTGGAGATGGAGCCCACAACCTGGGCATGTGCCCTTGACTGGAATTGAACCCGGAACCCTTCAGCCCACAGGCCGATGCTTTATCCACTGAGCCAAACCAGCTAGGGCAGCCTTGAAGAAGTTTTATAGCTGAGGGCACAAAGAAAAAAATTAATTTTGGAAATGTCCAGAAACATGAAAAAGAATCTGGTTCTGAAAACAGTGAGAGGTTGGGATACAGATTGGGAAGGGAGTAAGGCTCAGGGGAAATGAAGCTAGGAAGGAAGGTTGGGCCCAGATTATGTGTGTTTGTCATCTGAGATATTATTCTTTCTTTCTCCCTTTCTTTTCCTTCTTTCCTTCCTTCCTTCCTTCCTTCCTTCCTTCCTTCCTTCCTTCCTTCCTTCCTTCCTTCCTTCCTTCCTTTCTGAGGCATCATGTGCAGGGAGCAGATGAGTTCTGACAAAATTGTCTTCTGTTTCTGGTGAGGTGTCAGCTGGACTCTTGGGGGAGAGATCTGGGGCTACTGGACACTTTTGGTTACAGCCTCCAAGTGGACCAGATAGTCTGAAAACCCTGTTGCCTCAAACCCTTAGAAATGCTAGATAGGCCTTCCAGTCAAGATGGCAGTATAAGTAAATCGGTATCAGAACCTCCCACAACCACTGAAAGCTACAACTAAACTACAGAACAACCATCATTCAGAACCACCTGAAATCTAGCTGAACAGAAGTCCTATCACTATGAATATAAAAAAGAAGCCACATCAAGACTGTTAGGAAGAGTGGAGAGGTGGAACAGGCTGGCCCTACACCCACATATACTTTGGAAAAAATACCCTCGGGTGAGGATTTTAAAAAAAGAGAACAAATATAATAATAAAAGTATAATATGCAAATCGACCAAACCACCCAACAGCAGAATGACTGTCCAGATGACTGTCCGGATGACCTTCCAGATGACCACGCTATGACACGCACTGGCGCCAGGCCATCCACGGCGGGTGAGATGCGATTGGTCGGGAGGCCCCACCATTGCCCCATGATCGCCTGCAGAGATGAGGCTCAGGCCACCCTCTGCAGGGCGATCGATGGTGGGGGGGCTCCATGATTGATCGCCCCACAGAGGGAGGCCCAGGCAACTGGCCAGTGATGCTGTGGCAGGTATGCAGGGCCAGCCAGTGATCGCCCCACAGAGGGAGACCAAGGCCAGCCAAGCAATCACACCCCACGCCTGTCACCCACAGAGGGAGGCGACTGGTGGTGGGGGAGGGAGGGCAGCATCGCACAGATGGCAAGCAGTGGCAGCGGCAGGGGCGGGGCCAGCTGCCGGCAGCCAGGGGAAGGAAAGCCCCCAAAGGCCCTGATTGCCAACCAGGCCTAGGGACTCTACCCAAGGGGTCCCGGATTGTGAGAGGGCGCAGGCTGGGCTGAGGGACACCTCCCTTCCCCCCGTGCATGAATTTCGTGCACCGGGCCTCTAGTCCATTCACATGCACAGAAGTATTTATGGGATAGTAAGAGAAATTCCGATCTCACCTTCCTGACCCAGGGCTGCCAGAGGTACCTTCCAAATAAACAATTTGCTCTTGGATCCTTATCCTTGGAGCCTGTTTCTGTGGAACCCAAACTAAAATGGATTCTTCAGGAAATGATGCTGAAGCAACTGGTTCCCCGTAGGGAAAAATAACATAAAGTTAGAATCTTACTTTATACCTTAACTAAAAATGTACTAAAGATCTAACTGTGAAAAACAGAACTTTAAAACTTTTAGAGGGAAATAGAGAGAACACCTGTGTGATCTTAGAGTAGGGACAAAAGTCTTAAATATGACACCAAAAGCATGAAGGTAAAGGAAAATATTAATAAAATTGTCGATGTTGTCAACAAAAGATGCCACTATAAATAAAAAGACTGTCCACAGGCTTAAACAGATATTTGTGATGCAGAAGACTGACAAAAAATGACTAATAAGAATAAATAAAGAACTAGTACAAATCTATACCAAAGGAGACAGGTAACCCAGTGGAAAAGTGGACAAAGACATGAATCGACATTCCACAGAGTAGAAAATGTGAATGACCAACAAACATATGAAAGACTATTTGGCAAATATGGAGAAGTCTGAGAACACATGCTGGCAAGTTGATGGAGCTGCTTGGGGCACTCCTTCCTGGTGCCGAAGGTGTGATTTTCACTGCTACTGAGCTCACTTTGGGAAGTAGAGTTTAAAATGTGCATACCCTCAGCCCAGCAATTTCACTTCTAGGCATATGCACACAAAGACATGTAAACTAGATTATTCACTGAAGCACTGAATAATCTGTTTGTAATTGTAAAAAGTTGGGAACAACCTAAGTGTCTACCTACGTGAAGATGGCCAAATAAATTGGGACACAAATCAGTGGTTTACTTTCTGTCAACATGGATAGCCCTGAAAACGTATAAATGTTGGACACACAATAAAAAAGAAAGTGGGAATTCAGCTTCTGGATAGGATGTAAGGAAAAAAGGAGCAGAAATGGTGCTACCATTTATATACAGTTTGAAAACATGAAGACACTGCAAATTGGTTTGGATATGAGTAAATGTTATAAAAATCATGCAGGAGAATGATAAAGACCAAATTCAGAAGAGTAGGAACACTGGGAATGAGGAAACAGAATGGAATTGGAGAAGGATGAGCAAGGAGCTTCAACTCTGCCAAAGTTAGGATTCGATAATGCTGGGTAATTAGTGCATTGGTGTCATAATTTTCTTTACTTTTCTAGGTGATTGAAATTAAAGGAAAAGAGAAAGAAAAATGGGCTTAGAGCAAAGAGAAGAGATGATTGGTGGGAATGAAGATTTGAAGGGTGACCAGTAGACAGGGCCAAAAGCATGTCTCTGGGGAGCAACCACCTTTGAAGGGTGTGTAGATGCAAAGGGGCTCATGATGAGGCTGGGGGAATGGAGAAGAATTGAGGCAGATGGGGTGTGGAGGAACAGAGCTTGCGGGGAAGGGCCCAATCCTGAGAGGAGGTCTTTGAACTGGGCAATGAGTAACTTGGGCAGGTAGAGAAGGCTGCAAGCAGACACAGGATTCAGAGCAGATGGTAGTGGAAACTTCTAGGAGAAAGCATGCTTAAAGGGAAGAAGAGCAGCAGCCTGGGAGGAGCAGGGCTAAGGGAAGCTGGGGTTTGCAACTCCATAGTGCAGAACCTGAAAGCACAAAGCCAGCCAGCTCAGCTCTCTGCCCTCCAGGCCCAATTCAGAGACCCTTTAACTCTGCCCTGCACTCAAGTACCCATAAATCTCTTTGGAACCCTTGTAACAGTAATGTCGTTGTGGTGTCTGGAAGGAGCGGCATTGCAGCACATAGCTGTGACACTCCCAGTGAGTCTTACCCTCTCTGTGCCTTAGTTTCCTCAAGTGGAATACGGGGATAATACCTATTTGCAAAGATATTACGAAAGCTAAATAATAATAATCAGCGACTGTATAGAGTGCATCCTTGTGTCAGACGTTGTGCTGTACTTAACCACATTGAATCACCAACCCATGAGCCAGTTAGAAGTGATCTCTAATCCTAACTTAGGGATGAGTAAACAGAAGCTCAGAGAAGTACATAATTTGTTTAAATTCACATAATTGGTTGGCTGCAGAACTGGAATTTGACCCAGCTACACTGTCTCCATTATTGAATAATATACGTGAAAGTGTTTTATAAATTGTCAAGTACTGTACAGATGTTTATTTGTTTTTATTTCCTCTTTGATGAACTTCAGAGACCAGAACAGACCCTTTAAAAATGGGAGCCGGTATTCTTTTTTTCCACAACACCAGGTGGTAAGGATGGGGCAGAGGATGGTGCTCAGATGCCCATGACCTTTGGACCTCCACAAGCTGCACTTCCAGAGGCTTAGACCCTCAAGATGTCTCTCCTTCATACTAGAAACGTAGAGGCCCCCAGTGGTATCATTTCTTCCTCCAGGCTGGTTTTCCCCCTCCCCCTCCAGCTTCCCTGAGGTACATCCACACATGCACACGTGCATATGCACACACTCGGCTGTCCTATGCATCTGTCCCACAAACCTGAGAGAAAGCCGTTGCTTTGGCAGGCTGCCCCTTCCCAGTGTGTTCACAGCTATCAGAATCATCTTCCGTGCTCTTTTGCCCAGAGAAGCCCCTGCCCAGGAACTGCACAGGCACCGCCTTTTGGGGCCAAAGGAGACCTTTACAGCTCATTTGGTCAAACAACCCCATTTGGTTCATGCTTGGATCCTCTGCAGTGCCCCAGTCTAGGTCCTCAGCACCTCCCAGGTCCTTCATAAATCTCAAGTGAATGATGAATATTAATGTTTGCCTCTTGGAGCTAACCTCTGCCTCACTCCTTAAGTCGTTGAATAGAATGCCCCATGCCATCATACCATGCCCTTGGCTGACCAGCAGAGTGAGAATGGATTAATAGTAAAATCTCTCTAGGGCAGCAATCTGGGAAACATTATCAAGGGAGGAGGTGGGAACATGGTCAGAATAGTTTGCTCCTGTTTATGAGTTTCCTAGCAGGTGTATTTTGGAGTGTGTATGTGTCTCTATAGCCATGTCTATCTATTGAGGCCTCCTTAAGCATTCCAAGGTCAAAATCCTGCATAAACAGCTAAAACTCTGGTCTCCTGGGAAATAAGAATATTCCTCTGGGCTACAGTTGTGTTTTTATTTGTTTTGGTGTTTTTGTCTGTAAAACGAGGGTGTTGGCTAGATAAATCACTTTCAAGCCTTTTAAACTTATTTATTTATTAATCTCTCACCATGAGAAGACCTTGTGCCAGCATTGCTGGCATATATGGTGGGTGGACAAGACGGGACCAAATGTCACCTTCATGAGTCCGGTGGGTGGATGGATGTCCAACGTGATGATAGGCATGATGTGGCCATAAAAAAGAATAGGTGCTGTGGCGTGAATAATAGAAGAAACACCCTGGTCAAGGGACAGCAGGAAGGGAGGTTCAAGCCAAAATCTTAAGGAAGATTGGGAAATGGCTGGAAGAGGAGGTCGAGAAGAACATCCCAGGCAGAGGTTGCAAAGACCAGAAGCTGGAGAAGATGCTGCTCATTCCAGGAATGGTGTGGGGTGCCTCTACAGTAGACAAGGAGGGAACAAGGGTCTTAATGTGATGCTGAAGAGACAGGGCAGGTGTACAGGGCTTTGAGACCTTGTTGATAGTGTTATGTTTTATCCTAAGGATGATGGAAAACTTTCAAAGGATTTGAGGCAGAGGAATGTTATGATTGTATATGTACTTTTTAAAGATCCTTCTGGCATATAGTTGTGACCCCATAAATATTTGAATGAGGTGGTAGGATGGATTAAAGGGAGGTCTCATTGTGAAGCATAGGATGAGGGCGGGGGGCAAGAAGTCAGTGAGGAAAATGAGGATGGTGACCACAGAGACAGGAAAGAAGTGGATGGGGCATTTAAAAAACCAAGTTGCCAGGACTTGGTCATTGGTTAGAGTGCGAAAAAACATAGTCAAGGATTATTCTCAGGATTCTGGCTTTGGCCACAACCAAAAGCACGATGGTGTTATTTATCAGGTTTGCAGGAATGGTCAGGGGTGGATTTGGACATGTTAAGTCTGAGGTCACTGTAAATATTGCTAAACATCTGGAGGTCAGAGAGTTGGAAGTTATGTTGGCAACCTGGTGAAATTCCTGCCCTGGAGGCATGGGGAAGGAGGAGGCTACTGAAGGAGAGAGTGCAGAGGACCAAGGGGGTCTTCACCTGCCCTGAGGACCCCAACATTTAACACACAGGTTGAGAAGAAGCCAGCCAAGGAAGCAAAAATGAAAAGAAAAAGGAAAACCAGGAAAGCTTGGTACCATGGAGAACAAGGGAAGAGTTTTATGCACATCAGAGTATGAGCTGTGGAAAACATTACTAAAAACACAAGCTCTAGCCCTAGTTAGTTTGGCTCAGTGGTTAGAGTGTCAGCCTGCAGACCAAAGGGGCCCGGGTTCAATTCTGGTCAAGGGCACGTACCTCATACCTCAATTGCAGGCTCCTCCCTGGCCCGGGCCCTGGTTGGGGAGTGTGCAGGAGGCACCCAATTGATGTGTTTCTCTCATATTTATATTTCTCTCTGAAAATCCATATCCTCAGGTAAAAACAAACAAACAAAAACAAAACACAAGCTCTAATTAGATGGGATCTGGGGGGAAAAAGTGTTTTTTGGATTTTGCAAATGGAGATTGTTGTTGAGATTGTAAATGAAGATAGTCTACAAAGACAGGTCTTTCAAAACTTACTACAGATCTACAATAATTAAGATAATGTGGTATGGCATAAGGATTGAAATATAGATCTGGAATAGTATTGAATGTCCAGAAAGAAACTCATATATCTATGGTCAGTTCATTTTCAACAAGGGCACCCAGACCATTTAAATGGGGAAAGAATAGTCTTTTTAACAAATGGTGCTGGGACAATTGGATATCCATATGTAAAAGATGAAGTTGGAGCCCTACCTCATACCATGTACAAAACATGAACTCCAGAGGGATCAAAGACTTAAATGCCATCATCCCCTCGGGCCTAACAGTCCCATCAAGGAAATCAAAACTCTCATACTTTGCTGATGGGAATGTAAAATGGTAAATTCTGTGGTATCTGAATTATATATCAACTATTAAAAATATATATTTTTATTGATTTCAGAGAGGAAGGGAGATAGAAATATCAATGATGAGAGACAAACATCTATCGGCTGCTTCCTGCACACCCCCTACTGGGGATCGAGCCCAAAACCCGGGCATGTGCCCTGATTGGGAATCAAACCGTGACCTCCTGGCTCATAGGTTGATGCTCAACCACTGAGCGATGCCAGCTGGGCTATATCTCAACTTAAAATAAAAAAAGATTATTTTGGCCCTAACCGGTTTGGCTCAGTGGATAGAGCGTCGGCCTGCGGACTGAAAGGTCCCAGGTTCGATTCCGGTCAAGGGCATGTACCTTGGTTGCGGGCACATCCCCAGAAGGAGGTGTGCAGGAGGCAGCTGATCGATGTTTCTCTCTCATCGATGTTTCTAACTCTCTATCCCTCTCTCTTCCTCTCTGTAAAAAATCAATAAAATATATTTTTTTTAAAAAAGATTATTTTGGCTGCATATAGGGATGGATTAGGTGGGCAAGAGTGGAGACTGGGAGGTTGTTTCAGTCTCATCTAGGATGAACTGATGACTAGGGCCCAAGCGGATGATGGCTTTAAAAGGTGGGAAGGCCCAGGACAGGAATCCATCGAAGAGGCTGGCCTCAACAGGAAGAGGGGCACCTCCATAGTGCAGCAAGAGGGAAGAAGGTATGTGGGTTATAGGAGTAGGCATTTTAGAAAATTAGGTCTGTCTTTTGGTTTGATATGGAAAGAATCATGTATCAGTGTGAGCAGAGGATGCTGGAAGCCTCAAACAGCTGTGGGCAAGCAGAGAACATGGCCTTGGCTTCCAGAAAGACCATGGAACCCTGGGATTGGGCATGAGGGCTTCTGGTCAGGGAAGCAGTCCTCTTGAATTGTACACAACAATGATTTTTTGAGTTGGAATATGAGGAAACTTGAGATAGTCATTCTATTATTATGGCTCAATAATTTAAGCCATAGCCTGATTTTAATGAATGTTTGTTTTATGAAACCAAAGTGACTGGTTAATCAAGAATTGGCATTGGATTTTACAATCACAATTTAATTTTGAATCGAGTTATCTGCCAATGCATTCATAAAAGAGAAAAGAGTAGAATTAATAATGATATTAAACTTACATGGTTTAATTGGCAGATTTTTTTAAATCTTCATTGGCTCACTTGGTCTGTATAGTAACCATGTGAAGCAAGTTTTATTATTATCACATTCATTTTATATAAGGACATGGCGGCCTACAGGGTTAACACTTTTCTAAGTAGCCTGAAACCAGGTCTTCTAAATCTCACGTTCTTTCCACTGTTACCCTATGAATCAAGCAGAATACTTTTTTTGTTTATTCAAATTCTCAGAGTATGTTGCCAACGTATCTTTTCTCAGAAAGTCTATTTTTGTAAAATGTCTTTGATGCTTGCCCATTCCAGTGACTATTTTAAATAACATTTTTTTTCTGTTAATATAAATGGTAATTGTAGAAAATCTAGAAAAACATTTAAAAAATCACACTCAGATAACTACTGTTAACATTTTAGTGTATATCTTACTGATGTCTTCCTAAAAATATATGGCCTATAAATATATACACACACATATATATACACACACATATATATTTACAAAATTGTGCTCATACTATAAACAGCGTTGTGTCCTACTTTTCCACTTAGCATGATGTTGTGAGAAGTGGCATAGCATACTGGTGAAGGTTAATGAGGCCCTAGAACAGAAGGCAACATCCTGTGTGCCCTTGTGAATGCTACTTAACCTTTTTGTACCTTAATACAAGAGAGGTTCATTCAAACTTTCATACAAAACATGCCATATCCTATGTACTATGTACTCTCCTCTGATCCCGGGCCATCTCTTTTCTTGGGATCAGGAATTGCTCTGTGAAACATGTCTGCTCCCTCTCCCATTGGCCCGTGGCATCCTTGCCTTGAGTCCATCTTGCTCAGATCCTCTGCTCCCTTGCCTATGGCTTCCATAACACCCACTCCAACCAGTGAGCTCCCCAGAAGCAGCCCTTTACAGTCCTGGTACAATCTTCCTGACCAGTCTGTGTATCTCAAGCATATAGTCCAGCCTTGGGCAAACTACGGCCCACGGGCCGGATCCGGCTGTTCTACCCGTTTCTCTTGCTCTCCCCTCCGCTCCTTTACTTTGAATTTATATTAGTTCACACAAACACTCCATCCATGCTTTTGTTCCGGCCCTCCGGTCCAGTTTAAGAACCCATTGTGGCCCTCGAGTCAAAAAGTTTGCCCACCCCTGATATAGTCGATGTGGACTTGCTGTGCTATTTCGCTTAATATATATCTTGGATATTGTTTATATTAGCACACATGGCCCTGCCTTGTTTTGTTGTTTGTTTGTTTTAAACTGCCATGTACAGGAAAGCTTTTTAAAGCATGCCATGAAGACTAGAAGCTATAAAAGAAAAGTTGATAGATTTGACTACATAAAAATTAAAAGCTTTAGTATAAGAAAAGATACTAAAAATAAAGACAAAACAGCTTCCACATTCACCTGGGCCTCCATTATTGCTCGGTGAACCTCTTTTGTGTTCTCACCCCTTTCTCAATAGTGACTGCTTCAGACCTTCCTGCTTCTCACAGCTCCAGCTCCATCCCTCCTTGCTTGCTTGTCTTCTCCTTCACACAGAAAACCAAAATCACCAGGTACAAATGCTCTCTTCTTCCTACCACAGAACCTCTAAATGTATTTGAACTCAAGCCCATCCATTCCATCTCCCACCTGTTAAAATGGAAGGTGTCTCTCCTCCTGTCGAAGCCAACACAACCTGGATCCCATCCCATCTTGCCTTGGTAGGACCGTTGATTACCTGAGTCAGAAAACTAGAAGTCACCTTGGCCCACTAGTGCTGCACTCTCACCCCGTTTATTACCACATCCTGCTGGGGTTTACCTCCTAGATATATCCTCACTCTGTTCTCTCCTCTCTTTCCGTCCTTTGCTGCTCAGGATCAGGCCTCATCATTTCATGCCGGGACTTCACTGATCCCTGCTTTCAACTTGACCTTGGAGGATCCTCTGCATAGCTGCCAGTGGTGCATCTAAAACTCAGACCTGCTCATGTCTCCTGCCAAACACCTTTCACTGACCACCTGCCTCTTCCATTACTTGTATCATCCACTGCAGTAAGAGCAGTGTGTAAGGACCCCCCTGGTTGGTGAGGGAGCACCTATAATTTGGAAAAGCTTTCCTAGTCCATTTGAGTTGCAGACTTTCAGGATAGCCTTGTAATGCAAGGCTCTTTCCTCCATGGCCCTTGATTGCCCAGCTCTCCAGACCCACCTGCCAGCATTCCTCGCCTTGGACTTCATGTCACACAACTACCCCACTTCTTCCACACACTTACCACCCTACTTCTTTGGACCTCCTATTGCTCATCTTCCAAAACTCAGCTCAGGCATCATTGCCCCCGAGGCCTAGGCTGGGTAAGTGATCCCCACTCTGGGTAATCCTAGCAATCTGCACAGCCTAAGTGCTTTGTTGAGCAGCCTGGTGGTCTGGCTGCCTCTTAGGAAGCTGGGTGGAAGCCATCTGTGGAACACATATCACTGCTTGGGCCCCAGCTTTAGGTCCGACCAGCTAATTCTGGGGTAATGGGAAACATCCCACTTTCTTCCTTCATAGCACTTACCATGATATTAAAATGATTTATTGTGTTTGCATCCCCACGACACTAGAAGCATGTTGACAGCAAGGACTGTGTCTTGTTCTTCACACAGCCTGGCACATACCTTGTGCACAACTGAACCGAAAAGGAACTTGGCAAACAACAGACTGAGTTTAATGTTTTCTTGGTCATTGTACCAGAACAGATGGTCATAAGGACAATTTATGAAATGTAGTTAGGGTAAGTTTAAGTGCCTGTAGCTACATACAAAAATAACAGGCATGCAGATATCAGGTGGGCAACTATGGCTTTGTGATAGTTCATGGGAGAAAAGTTGGGGCTTTTCACTGACGCAGCCTCGGCCTGGGTTGCGGGTGTGGTCAGGCTGAGGACGCTGCGGGAAGCTTGGCCTTCCATACTGGTGTCGCTCTGTTATTGTCCCTATTCTCTCTCGTGTCTTCAGTAATTTCCACTCCCACCCATCCTCTCATCCTATAAATATGTGCATGTGCCCTTCCTGCCAACCTTTAAAACCCTCTGTCCCACCTGCCTTTTCCTCAGGTGCTTCCCTCTGTTCTTTCCTTTTATTTTTTAATTTTTATTTTTTAAATGTAACTTTATTATTTAAGTATTATAGATGCCCCCTTTTACTCCCTGCTTTGATGTTCTTTCCTTTTATACTCTTGAAAAAAAGAGTCTATGCTCACTGCTGCCCCTTCTTACCATCCATCCCTACTATCTGAAAACCCACCTTAGCTTCCACGATGCTACTTTCTCTTGGTTCATCCTCTCTCCTTTTCTCCTCTCTGGAGATAACTTCACTTTATTGAAAAGCTGGAGACCCTCCAAAGTGATTCAGCTCTCCATTTCCTATTTCATACACCATAACATCATTGAATATAGTCCCCCTCCTCTTTCCTGACGGTGGCTTCCCTACCCACATGCTCCCTTGAGACCAGCTGCTCCTCAGAGACCTCGCTCAATCATCCATGTCTCTTCTGTTGCAGTTTCTACCCATTCCATCCCTCTGCCTACGAGCATGTGCAAATTTTTTCCATCCTTACTGCCTCCTTTGTATTTTTCCATCCCGTAAGAACTTCCTGTGATGCTCTGCCCTTCACCACCAGCCTTTTCCAAAGAGAAGTCCACCTCCCTGCCTCCCTCTTGCCGCCTCTCACCAGTCACTCAGTGTCACACAGTGTGACTTAGGCCTGAGTTACTCTGTGACAGCTGCTCCCCAAGCAGCATTAGAAACCTAACCAGCAATTTTAGTGCCTTTCCTTCCCTTTCCCCAGTCCTCATCCTCAGGGGTCTCCCTACAGGATTTGGCCAACTCCTCCTCTTAGGGCAGCCCCAGTCCTCATCTTCTCTTCCCTTGTTGTCTCTTTGTGCTTTCTTGGGTTCCTGCCGTGTCTGCTTCTCCCATCCTAGATGGAGGGTTTCCCGATTCTCTGTTCTTGGTCTTTTTCTTGACACTTTCCCCATTACCTACAACAACAAGGAGATGGAGAGAGGGTGCTAAAAAGACTATGAGGATAGGGGAGTTCTTTGTGTTGGTTTGGTGATATTGGTTTATTATTGTTGTAGTTGTTTTATAATGGTTTGAGGGATTCCTAAGGGCACAAAGGAAAGGGTTCAAGGGGAACAACAAGCCACACGTTGGTTCTGCTATTTTCTGGACATATCCCAAACATTCTTTTTTCTTTTTTTTAATTGATGAGAGAGAGAGAGAGAGAGAGAGAGAGAGAGAGAGAGAGAGAGAGAGAGAGAAGAAACACTGATTGGCTTTTCCACCTATTTATGAATTCATTGGTTGCTTCTTGTATGTGCCCTGACTGGGGATGGAACCTTCAACCTTGGCATATCAGGACAGCACTCCAACCAACTGAGCTACCCAGCCAGGGCATCCTCAAACATTCTTTGTCTTGGTCTTTCTTTACCTGTTGTGTCCTCTCCTCGCTCATGACCTCGGTAGCATTCTAGTAATGCTTCTCTTACAAATCAACTATGACATGGTAGTCCTTTCACCATGTACTGTAGCTTATATTCTTCTCCAGGACACAGGCTATCTTGAGGTCAGGACTTGGCTTATTTTATATCCCTTGGAGCACTTAACAGATTCTTGCATAGAGCGTTTAATCTATAAGAGCTTCCTCAGCTGCATCAGCTAATGGGAAGAGTGACTTTTAGACATAAACAGACCTAGATTCTGATGCTGAACCTGGGGTTGGGCGACCTTGGGCACATTGCTTACCTTTCTAATTACAGTAATGTGAGGATGAAATAGGACAATGGATGCTCAGAAGATGCAGGTCCCTTCCCCTTCCTGAGATGGGAAGGAGTGGAGTGAGGTGAAACCAAAGCCAAGCATTTGTGCAGTCTTCAGGATTTGCGGGGAAGCCATTTGCAAGCCTGCCCTACTTTGACATAACACAGGATCCTCCATGAATGATCTACAGTTTCAGCCCTGGGACTGGCCAGAAGTAGCAGGAGACAAAGTGACCTAAATTGCTGAAAGCTGCAGGACATATTGATTGATGTATCTCTGCCCGTAAATGACGGGCCAGTGGTTGGAATTTTATTGCACTTTGGTATGGCCCCTTTAACCTTCACACAGTCCTGCCTTAGCTTCCTTTTTGCTGTTTTTATATTTTTTCCCTGCCTCCTTCCCTCCCTTGGCCCCTACTGCATACACAAATACCAGTACAACTACCTAGCTGCCCCTTCCTGACTTTCCCTACCCCAGAGTTAAGCTGCTGGGGTAGGGCATTCCAAGCCCTTCTCTCAAGTCTAGCAGCTCTTCAAATGGCATCACACAACGTAACTGTATGGAGTTGAGCAGATGTGTATTTCACTTGCAGAATCCTTTGAAAATGAGGAAGAGGCTGGTAAGCCAGCCACCAAAGCCATTTGGAGTGATCCAGGAAGTTATTCCTTAGAATTAAAGTGCCCTAGCTTGTTTCAAGTTTCTTCAACATTTAAGTTGTCCTTGCTTTTTCCTTAGGAACAATGCTTCAGGGAATGCCCTCAAATGCAGCTTGTGGGTTTCTCTAGGATAGAGATGCCCAGGGGTTAGAGGATATGTGTATTTAAAAATTGATTAGATCCTGCCAGACTGTTCAGTTCAAAGACTGCTGCCACAGAAAAAAATTATGGTGTCATTTTATATCTTGCTCAAAAATCTCTTCTCATTGCTAAAGTTATAAACTGATTTTTCTGTATTTATAATGTTTGGCCTTTTGCTTTTTTACATTTGGATCCCTTCACTCCCTATGAGAATTTTTTTCCATTGTATAAGTACCACCTGAATACTCTACTTTGCTTTGAGGCTTGCTGTTCTATTTCACTGATCCATATGTCTACTCTTATACTATTGCTGTCATATTTTGTGCTTTTAAAAAATTTGTAGAAAAATAAACATACAAATTTCCGTTTTAACTATTTTTAAGTATACAATTCAGTGACATTAATCACATTCATAGTGTTGTGCAATATCATCACTGTTTCCAGAACTTTTCATCAGCTCAAACAGAAACTCAGTCCTCGTTAAGCAATAGCTTCCTATCCCCATCTCATCCCGTCCCCTGGTAGTCTACTCCAGGCGTCCTCAAACTACGCTCCGCGGGCCACATGCGGCCCACCGAGGACATTTATCCAGCCCGCCGGGTGCCGCTGCCTGTCCTGCTTAGCAGCCGACTCGTCCCGGGGCCGCAGTGCGCATAGGAATTTGTTTATAGTTTTTTTTTTTAACTATAGTCCGGCCCTCCAACGGTCTGAGGGACAGTGAACTGGCCCCCTGTTTAAAAAGTTTGAGGACCCCTGGTCTACTCTGTCTCTGTGAATTTGCATATTCTAGATGTTTCATATAAGTGGAACTATACAATATATGTCCTTTTGTATATGGTTTATTTTACTTAGCTTAATGTTTTCAAGGTTCATGCAATTTGAATCATGTTTTAGAACTTCATTTCTTTTTATAGCCAAATAATATTCTGTTGTATATATACCACGTTTTGCTTATCCATCATCTGTTCATAGATACTTGGGTTATTTCTACCTTTTGTTTATTTCTACCTTTTGTTTATGCTGCTATGAACATATATGTACAAGTATCTGTTTGAGTCCCTGTTTTCAGTTCTCTTGGGTATCTAAGAGTGGAATAGCTGGGTCATATGATAATTCTATGTTTAACTTTTTGTGGAGCACCAAACTCTTTTCTACAGTGGCCACAGAGGAGATGCTTGACCCCCTTCATTGTTAGTAGAAAGAGCAGTCCCTGAGGCCTGTTTTGCATTCTCCTGCCCACATTTCCCTCCCCGGCTAGAGCCAAGCACAGAACCTGGCACATGGTGGTACCAAGTGCGGGTTGGCCTGGTTGGGTGGGTAAATGGACAGATGAACTTCAGACCACTGGACTGTTGAGCAGAAAGCATTGTGGTGCTGTGAAAAGTGCCTGTAGCCATATTAATGGTGAATGAGTGTGACAAGAGACATGAGTTCTGTTTCACAGATGAGCCCTTAGTTTCTGTCTCATTTAGCTAATCTGTAAAGGGTGATTGCACTCCTGCTCTACATGGTGTTGAGACATGAGATATGGGTGCAAAAGCCAAAGACACCCACCAATGTTAGGTATTGCCGGGTCCCACGTGTGCCCCAGCACTCAGACTAGGGCCTGACGCATCAGTTAGATGATTTCTTGTGTGCCTTCATTCATACATTCAACCACTATTAATTGAGTGCTTGCTCTGTGCCAGACAGTGTTCTAGAGACTGGGATTCGGCTGTGACTAAGAGAGAGAAAAAAGGCTCTGGCCTCATCAATCACTCAGTGGTCCAAGAACAAGTCCCAACAGACAACTCCCTTCCTATTCTTTTGGCACCAGCTCTAGACTTTCTAAAAGCACAGCAAGAAATGCTGGTGAAGAGCTTATATTTTAAGGAGGTGTTTCCACCTTAAAGGAGAAAAATGGATTTAAAAATGTAGAACAAAGAATAGGCCAGGTGCTTTATAAGTCAAGCAGCTTGAAACTCCATGAGGGGAACCTTCATGGGCTTTCTTTGTGAAAAGGAAAGAGAAAAGTTTCCAGATACTCCCCCACTGGCACCCCCCAGGAAAAATGAGAGAGGCATGGCCTCCATACATCTTCTTGCTAGAGTTGGGGCTGGGTGGGAGGACTGTCACCAGGCTCCCTGCAACACCAGATCTAACTAGGAATGGTGTCAGGTGACTCTTTGGCCCCACTGGGAGATGGAAGTCTGATTATCTGGTTTGGTCACTGAGCCCTGTCCCCGAGGAGCCCTCCAAGGTGGCCCAAGACCTCATGGCCACTGAGCATGGATCTCATGCACTGGCTGTCAATCATCCCATTTAATCCTCTCCACAACCCTTGATCATCTACAGAAAACAGGCTCAGGGAGGGTAAGAACCTCAGTCTAGGTCATGCATCTATTCACGGTAGAACTAGAACCTTTGTTCTTACCAGGACACCATTTGATCTTAGGAGCCAAGCAAAGGTTGATGGGGCAAGAATTGGCAAGAGACTCTGTAATAAAACCTGTTATACTGACAAGAACGAATTTTATTACTTATTAATAAACTTAGCAATAAAGGGACCCTTTTGAAGCTCAGAAAATTTTATGAGCACTAATAGATTCCTAAATACTTTCACTTGTTATTTTGCACCTTATCCTCATAATATAACCTCTTGTAAAAGCAATTTTTTTTTTTTACCCACTTTATGGACAGAGAAACTGTGGCTCACAGAAAGTAAGATGCCTCAAATTGCATGACGAGTCAGCGTGTGAGGCCTGACATGTGGCGGGGGGTCTGACAATTGTAGGCAACAGCTTTACCAAGTATTTCACTCCCAGTGGCTCTCAGGGCAGAGGTGACCCCAGCCGGGTTCGGAAGGGCGGGAATTCCTCTACTTAATGCAGTCACAGTTTGTTTTTTTCTCCCAAACCTTTATTATTCAACTTATGTATTATAGTGAATGCTATTGACTTGTATGTGTTATTTACCAGTCTTTTCTCTGGAATGTGAAATAAACTTTACCTCCATACAGTTGCCATCTGTTAAAAGGATTATCACCTCTTGCGATGCCAGTATATTTAGAAATGGTGGAATTTTCCCCTGCACGTATGCTTCAAGAGCCTCACCTGAAATTTGGGAAAACCTCACCTGAAGTTTGCCCTGGGCTGGGCTTAGAATAAGACCAGGTCCATGCCCTCAAAGCATCATCTGGCCCAAGCAATGGCACCAGCTACAGATGTGCAGAAAGTGCTGTGGGGAGACAACCCGCCCAGGAAGACTTCACAGAGTGAAGGACAAGAGTCCTGCTTTCAGGGCTATGGGGGGAGGAACTTGGTCTTCACGGCATTGTCTGCACTGCTGGTTTCTCTCTGCCAGGCATGTGTGTGTTTTTTCTGCCTGGCAGAGAGAAACACCCTCACAGACACACCCAGAAATGTTTAGCCAAATATCTGGGCACCCTGTGACCTAGCCCAGTGGACAAAATTACCCGCAACACCAGGATGGGGTAATTTCAGAGTCAACAGCAGGATGAGCACCTCCTGTAAACCTGCTGTCAGCTTCCATTTTCATGAACTTCTTTAACACCCCAAGAGTGGGTATCACCCATTTATAGGAGAGAAACTGTCTCAACATTCACACCAAAATGGAGGCAAAGCCTCTTTACACTCATTCTCAGCAGGCGTTGGGTTGTGAATACAACATTCTGTAACCTTTTTTTTTTTTTTTTTCACTTCAGGCCTTCTGTGGTTTCCTACTCTATTCTACTCCAATATACTATTTTAAATTATTATTATGGACAGTAATAATTAACATATGTATGGTACTATAATAGAAATGATAGCTAACTCTTATAGAATATTAAGTATACTAGGCAATTTTCTAGTGTTTTACGTACATTTACTAGCCTTGTTTTGTAGAGGGGGAAATTTAGGCACAGAGAGATTGAATGACTTGCCCAAAGCCACAGGGTTCCATCCCAGGGTCTCATCTGACTTTCCCAGTGAATTGTCCAAAGCCATACAGCAAGAGAAAGCTAGAAGTAGGACTTGAATTTGTGGATTCTGATTTAAAAGTCTCTCTTCATTCAGCCTCCCTCCTCTGCCTTCAGAATCCTGGGATATTTTTACTGTGAGAAGGGTCCTTGAAGACCCTCTCACTCTCCTTCCTTCTCATGCAGGCCCAGTGCTCACAGGTGCCCCCCACCCTATTCTGCCTGTGTGAGCAGCTGCCTCCTGCTAAATGGTGTTTGTACAGAACCTATGTTGTGGCTCTTAAAAAGAAATGTGTGGGATGAATAAGCACCTAAAAATAACTCAGGATCAATCTGGGGGGGAGTAGAGGGGGAAGACTGTGTTTTCTTTTCTTTTCCCTCTTCTCCCTCCCTCTGCCCCGAAGGCCCATAAATTGCTGCTGGTTGACAGCTGGGCCAGGCTGGCTTCCTGTAAGGCTGTAATAACATGGAATTAGCCTGGCTGCCGCCCTCTCCAGGACGGAAATGCTGACCCTTGGTCACTACAGACATCTGAGTTGATGCCTCTTGCCCTGGTCCACGCCCCCGGGACAGGTCTTGGCTTATTAGAAACTGGGCACAGATTCCTGGACTTGTCTACCTGGGGAGGAGCAATGGAAAAACCTCTCTCCAAATGAGAGGCTGGCAGCTTCTGGGCTTGGCCATTTGAAGGTGCCCAAAATTCCTGCCTCCAGGGAGGAACTAGGCGGGCAGAGGCAGGGAGCTCTGGCAGCCTGGGCCCCTGAGCCGAGGTTTCCAGCTGTCTGCTGACTCAGGGACGTGGCTGAGTGGTTTCTATCTGTCTCGATGCCTCTAACAGGCCCCTTTACCCCCACTCACCCAGAGGCTGTCTGGAGAGGCTTTAGAAATCCATTAGATCTTTGTTTCCCAGAACCTTCCAGCTAAAAAGTAGCAACCAGGCCACATTTCTTCCTCAGCCTGGTTGACCCTGCAGAATGGATATGGGTTCTGGTGGTATTCTGGGTGTTTCCATGTAGCTCAGCCATACCTGGGGTCTCTCTTTCCCCTGTGATGTCAAATGTATGGAAAGGGTCCATAGATACCTGTGTTTAATATGGGGGTGGGGATGGCAGTGTAAAGAGGGAAAAGAAATCACCAGGCGCAAAGAGGTCTCCACTTATGCTGAGTCTTTGGCCAAGAGATGGAAAATTCCAGGTGGAAGCTTGGAAATTCCCAGTGCAGGAGAAGTGGCAAGGGAAGTGCCACACTTCCTGTCTCTCGCACCCCTCAGCTTCAGCCGGGACTGGGGCCAGGGTTCCTGAGCCCTAACGATGATTTCAGTTGTTCCCAGTCTCGGCTACACATCAGCTTTACAATTTGGATTCGCAGGCTGACCCCGGGCCAGTTACATCCGCACCCCCGGGGAAGGGCCCAGGCTGCCCAGGTGACTGCCGTGTGCAGCTGGAGTGCAGAGCCATCCTGGCAATAACGGCCTCCGTTTCCCGCCACCCTCTGCCTTGCTCTTTAAATTCTGGTCTCTCAAATTCAGAGGTAGGCATTGCCACTCCTGACACTGCCCTATCTAACAGGGACTGAGTAAATAATGTTCAGGGCTGCTGTGGTGGTGGTGGTGGTGGTGATGATGATGATGATGATGATGATGATGATGATTTAAGTCACACTCCAAGGGCTGGAAGATTTTTAAAAGTGCTTTTCTCTGACTTCACTAAAAAGTGTGCTTTATAAATATTGAATGGAAAGAAAGGATCATTTTGAAAGTTGTACTTAAGCTCCAAAAGAGGTTAAAAACAAAAGTTCCCCTTAGCTCATAGACAGCAAAATGACCCATCTTTTGAGAGCTCTACTGCCTTCTCCTGGGCCTGGCCTGAGCTGAGTTCGCATCCTCAGGACCAGGTGAGACTCCCAGATGGCTCTCCTGCTCCCCTGACTCACAGATGATCCCCGAATCGGCATGTCTGGGCCCCCTCTGGCCAAGTTACAGCGGATCTGCCTTGGCACATGGTTAACCAGCAGTGCAGACAATGCCGTGAAGACCAAGTTCCTCCCCCCATAGCCTTGAAAGCAGGACTCTTGTCCTGATTCCTCCTAATCACCACTTCTCCTAGTGCCCAGGGTCAGATCTCCCTCTGCCCTCCATCCTGCAGCTGGTTCAGTTTTCCCCTTGCTCCCTTCTTAAAGCCCTGGCCCCAATTTGGGCTCTTGTCTTCCTGACTCACCCTGACTGCCTGTAGCTGCCAGTCTGGCTCCTCTTCGAAGCCTCCCAGGTACCATTCCCAGCAACTGGCCTCAAACACAGGTGGACCTGAGAGTCTACAGGCCAGAGGGACCGCAGGAGCCATCACTGAACTCACCCTCCACTGCTTGAGTCCTCTCAATCCTCATCAGGTGCTCCATCGGGCCTCAGCCTGAGCTCTGAAAGTGAAGAGGCATCTATCCTGATTCACCTCTTGAGTCTGTATTTGCTTTTCCTACCCGGCAGCCTTTCTACATGGCAGAACCTAAGTGTTCTAGCTGTTACTCCCCAGGAATATGCTCAGTGTGGCAGACACACTTGGTTACACTGCCCATTGTGGTCAGCTCTGCTGCCAGGTCTTCCTGCACCTGCTGATCTTCCTCCCCACCAGCCTCCATTTTCAGCTCCATCCACACTCTGCTCTCCTAGATCCCTCAGGAGTAAAATGGCATGTGCAGGTGCCCCTGGCACCTCCCTAAATGGAGTCTGGGGCAGTCCCTGTCCATACAGATGAGCTAACAGGGGCCTTCCCATCTTATCCTCCTGAATTGCCTGAGAGCTCTGGGCATACTTCTGGTTTTCTCTATTTGAAACTGTTGCCTGCCCTTTCTATGTACCCATTCCTCTTAAGGGAAGAACAAGAACATTTCTGGGGTCGCTTAGCAGTTGCAGGAGCCACTGCTAATCTGGACTGGAAACATAATTCTAGATTTTCAGGGTCACAGATAATAAAACCAGGGCTAAGGCATACAGTCTCATGCACACTTAGTGCCAGAGTGAGAGGGGCACCCTGGACCCTGCCCTTTCTCTTAGGAGACTCCTGGCCCTTTAGCTGATCAGGAGGGTACCTTGCTAGACACCAGGAGGGTACCTTTCTGTAGTGGCCTGCACTCCTTAGTATGGCCTCGGAACACCCTTAGTCCTGGAGGAGGCCTGATGATAGCAGAGCACTTGACCTTTCCCGGCTCTAAGTGGCACTTCAGACCTCATCTCATTATTAATTTATGTTGTAGCTCCTTAGGGTCTCCAAAGACAGCTCTGATATCCCCAGCTGGTGCCCAGAGAGTGCGCTGGGGCAGACATGTCCCAGCTGATGGCGAGGCTCCCATGGCCTCACTCTTAGAAGGCCGATAGATTGTCAGTAGAAGTGATCTGAGCCCCTTGGCATGCCCAAGTTTATCCCAGGAAGGTGGGCCATGGATACAAAGGGAAAACAAGGAATCTGCAGGTGGATGACCAGTAGTACTCATTATCTGTGGAATCTTGGGAAGAACTATCCCCTCTATAACTCAGCATTCACATCTATAGAGCAAGTACCATGAGCTGGAAGGATTGGACAGGATAATGTAGGCAAAGCATCCAGTCTGGTACCTGACATGCTGTAGGTGCATTCGTTGCTGCTGTAAACCCTGTGATGGGTAAAGCACTGCACAGATGTTTATTAGGTTTAATGCAGGCTCAACAATGCAGTCACTGTGATCACACATCAGTAACTAAGTCTTTATTGAGCGGGTGCCCAGATGCCAGGCTCGAGCCTGTGGGGGGAGCCCTGTGCCTGCTTAGTGCTCATAATGGAGATTACCACCCATGCTCCTGTTTGCGTCGTCTTGTTAATATCAACACATATGTGGCTGGTCTAGATGAGAAGGAGAGCTGGTGGCCCATCAACAGGGGAGCAAAGTTTCCTGTAGGCACCTGGCTATGCCATGAGCCCAGGACTCTGATCTGATGACTTAAGCAGCTAACAACCTGGCTCTTCAGAACCACAAAGGATGAGGTTTCTGGGGGCAGTTGTGGCAACTCAGAAACAGATCTTGGGCTCAGTAAAAACATCTGGGTGGGGCACTTATGTGCCACCACTGCCCCTGCCAGCATGGGACTTCCCAAGAGGGTTGCTCAGCTTCACAGTTTATTGTGACCCTGTCACCTACACCTGGATACTGCTGAGAGGTTCCTATAAAATGAATTTTGGGTATAGAAAGCAAATAACTAGGATCCCCTATAAAATTAGAGGTATGTTCCAAGAGGTCAAGAGAAAGACTTCCCAGTGGTTCCATCTGAAGAGTTTGGGTGAGAAAATGTTGAGATGGAAACTGAACCTGTTTATAACCTACTTCATCACTGGAGGTGGTGGGAAATTTAGTCCCTACCTAGCAGTTCACTCTCCGTTCTAGCACTAAACTAAACTCTAGGGTCTCCCATATGTATTCTCTGCTTGTCTTTTTTTTTTTTTAATTTCTTTATTGATTAAGGTATCACATATTTGTCCTCATCCCCCCATTCCCATCCCAAACCCCTTCCACGCATGCCCCCACCCCCCTGTTGTCCGTGACCACTGGTTAGGCTTATATGCACGCATACAAGTCCTTTGGTTGATCTCTCCCCCTTACCCCCACCCTCCCCTACCTTCCCTCTGAGGTTTGACAGTCTGATCGATGCTTCCCTGTCTCCGGGTCTGTTTTTGTTCATCAGTTTATGTTGCTCATCATTTCCCCTAGATGAGCGAGATCATATGATACTAGAAATACACTTATAAGAACCGAAAATGAGACAAGCAATAATGGTTATGCTGAGAGGCAAATGAATCAGTCTGTAGTGAGTTTCTTACTGCTTGTCTTTTACTTCACTTCATTCCCCTCTGGCTATGGGAATTTCTCGGTCATGTCCTAGTGTCTTGTTCATAGCTGATAGCTTCCTGCCTACGCTGCCATCATTTTCTTTCTACCTGGTGTTTAATAGTCAGTGCAGGCATGCCTCGGGGATATTAGGGGGGTGCGCCCTGACCACCGCAATAAAACAAGTATTGCAATAAAGTGAGTTGTAATCTTTTGCTGGTGGAGGGTCTTGCCTTCAATTTGTTAAAAAAAAAAAAAAAGTAACATCTGGGAAGCACAATAAAAGCAAAGCACAATAAAAACAGGTTTGCCTGTATTTATTTTAACTTCAGTTTCATAATTTGGGATACCTGGGACAATGCCAGATATCCCTAAAATATATGCCTCTTCAGGTGTTCATGATGAAAACTGTGTTCAGGGGAAATGTGTAAACTACTTAAGGAGTCATTTCTTCGGGTCTATTCCTGCATACCCACAGCAGATAAGCCTATATACCAGCACTCATGGTGCAAGGGGGAGGAATGGGGTTGAAGTCCAAGTGCCTAGTATCTGGCTCTGGGAATTTATGCTGATCACTTAGGGGAAGGAAGAGAAGGCAGCCAAATTCATTTTACTCACAATTATTCACAAGGTTTTGGAAGAATTAAGAAAATCAACCCCATTAACAAAAACCCACGCTAATAGTAGCAGTTTAAACTACTGCCAACCCTGGTGAAGACAGGGCAGTGCCAAGTGCGAGGGACACTGTATAGTGTGGCTCAGCATAAACCCATTGTAGGGGCTCTGAGTGATACACTGTTGGCCTATTAGCTGTGGGGCCCTGGGAAAGTCACTGAACCTTCCTGGGTCTTGGTTCCTCGTCTGTAAAATAAGGATGGTAACAGTAACACTTAGTGTAGCATACAGGGTTGTTGTGAGGACTAAAACTAATACTTATAAAGTGCTTGTTATAGTGCCTGGCATGTGGTAAGAACTCAATAGACACTACTTGTTATTACTACTTATAGCATGAATAACATGTCCTCTCTCCCATCAACAGCACCCACCTTCTGACTTGCCACGTGGTACTGTACCCTTCAGGTATTGAAATAAACTTGAGGTCTAGGACCTATTGTGTTTCTTCAGGGTGCTTTCTTTTTCAACTTTTAAGTGTATTCATGCCCCACAGGGAGACAGCAGGAGGCCTTTCCCATTGGAGTCAAAGTGACTCATTGAAAAGGCCACATTCTGTCCAGTGAAAATACTGGAAAGCCCAATGGAACGCTCCGTAAGGGAGCCACCAGGATCACAGGCCATGCTGGGATCTCACTCACCCTGGCCAAGGCTCTGTTTGCAGGAGCTTCCCCTGGGAAGATTAGGGGTCACGGGGTCACTCAGCTAGTGACTGTCCTCTGCTGCTCAGCTGGGTCAATGGCTTTGCTTGCTTACTTTTTCTCCCTATAAAACTACTTATTTACTGTCATTTTAATCAGAAGGACTACTGTTATCCTTGGCTTTTAATCCTATTTTCTTATGATATAAGCTTTTAAAAAAATTACCCAGAACTTCTCAAGGACCAAGTAAGTGGAGAGACGAGTATGTTGAGCCAAGGCTGGGGCCAGTCTCCCATGTGCCATGTGCTTTTTATACATTGATTTCCTTAATTCTCACATCAACCCTGGGAGGTATACTGTTTCTTAGCCTTACTTTTCAGGTAAGAAAACAAATTCAGAGAGGTAAAGATGCCCATACCAAAAAAGTAACAGAGCAAGAATTTAACTTCTTTAATATTTGTCTGACCCCAGAGCCTACACTTTCTTTCTAATATTTATCGTTATTATGCAAGTAATAATTTCATCACATTTTCCTTATAAAATATTAAAATACTATAGGCAAAGCTCAAAAACTATTGGACCTCCCCTCCCCACCTCAGTGCCTTCCCTGGCTTTCAGTTGTATACTCTTTCCTCTACAGCACCTCACCTGTAAAATAGTGTTGTGATAATAATACCCATTCTGTCTGCCTTACCCAATTTTTTAAGGATCAAATGAGATAATGGACAAAGGTGCATTTCATATGCTTACTTTTAGTGGTAGCATAGCAACATGCATTATATAAGGCCCTTTGTTGGGAGTATTATTTAGTTTAAACCTTTTTTTCCTGGAAATTAATGGAATCTCAAGCTTCTGAAGTACTCTATAAGGCCCAGCCCTGAGCCTGTCAGCTGTGTGGTATTTATAGCACTAGGCTACAGAATCAACAGTTCTCCAGTAGGCGTCACCCTCTACCAGATCACGTCCACTAAACCTTCATACAGGCCTCCTGAGTCCTTTCCATACTTTTAGGTTGATGTTAAGAGTAGCGCAGTAATGCAGTATGCTGTAATGTGGTTATGGAATTCGGACTGGAGAGAGCCCTGGGGCAGGTAAGTAAGTAAAGGGCAGGACACTTAGGATGCAAGGCCAGTGAGGCCCAGCTTCCACCTGAGGGAGCTCACAGGTAAGTAGGGAGTACTCAGGGCAGGGACCACCGCTTCCCAGGGTATTGCAGGCTGTATCCAGGAGCTCTCCATTGTAAGGGGAACTCCCATGTGACTAGTTGTGTCTGGAGGGGTCAGGGATGGTCTCACAGAAAAGATGACCCTGAAGGGTGAGGAAGAACCTCCCATGTTGAGGAAATGGGGAAGGCATTCCAGGAGCATCCTGAGTACTCATAAGCAGTTTGATGGGCCAGAATCTCACTGATGGGGTAGAGGAGGATGAGTGGGAGAAGGTGGACTAGAATAGAGGGAGATGTGGCCAGATTACTAAGGAGCTTGAGGGTTGGTTTCCCATTTGGGGTGGGCCAGTAGAGACTCACACTTAGATGTGTGGAAGAGGAATTATTTAGGAAGAGACTGGAGGCAGGGAGTCTAGGAGGCTGTTGAAAATCTTAGCCATCGCAGGAACAGTCAGCATTGGGAGGGGAAACAGAATGGAAGCTGTTTCCCAGAATTGCATGATCAGGGGCCTGATTAAATGGGGGTGGGAGTCGGGGGTTGTCAATGGAAGAACTTAAGCTGACTTTGCAGTGTCTAGCTTGAGCAACTAGTGGAAGTGGAACCATTAGTTGGGACAGAAAACATAGGAGACCAGATTGTGAAAACAGAGTGAAAAGAAAATTTGTCTTTAGACTCCTTGAGTATGAGGAGCCTGTGAGACTGAGACCCCTGCCCCATCCCCCAGGTGGAGACATCCAGTAGGCTTTTGGATACAGCTTTTGGAGCTGCTGAAGAAAGGACAGCATAGCAGTGGGAGGGCCACAGCATTCTCATTTTTGGACCCAGTTTCTCTTTCTCTTTCTGACCCAATTTATTCAAAAGAGGCTCCCCCACTGTAAGCTATTGGCCCACAGCCTGACGGAGATCACACATGTTTCAAGTTGCTTCTCTCCCCACCTGCACGGCTAGAAATGTCTTTCCTTAGTGTCCTGAGACCACAGGATACCTTGTGGCACAACCACTGTAGAATGGGGAATGCTCAGGCAGGCCCCTCATTACCTCGATTCTAAGTCTGAACCTCTCTGCCTAAAAGGAGTGGTAGGAATGGCAGGCCTCCAAAGATGTTTATGTGCTGCGTGGACCTACCTGGTGCTAGGGTAGCCCAAGCAGAGAAGCCCAAGCTCTTTTAAGAAAAGCTAGTTGTGGGGGGGAAAAAGCTGTTTGCCCCTTCCCTGTGTGTGTATGTGTGTGCATATGTGAACCCATGCATATACATGCTTACATGTATTTGCCAGGGCGCTATCCCTAAATGGAACAGGAGGGCAGGCCTGCTTCTGGCCTTTTGCCATTACATGAGCAGCTCCAAGGAAGTCTACAGAGAAGCCCCCGAAGCAGGGGCCTGGCTAGAGCCATGACACCATTGCTTACTGACCTCTAGAAAATGTATTTACTTCCTGTGGCTGCTGTAACAAATTACCGTAAGTTTTATGACTAAACAGCAGAAATTTATTTTATAGAGGCCAGAAGTCTATAATCAGTATCACTGGGCCCAAATCAAGGTGGTGACAGGACCACACTCCTTCAGAGGCTCTAGGAGAGAATCCGTTTCTTGCCTGTTTGAGCTTCTGGTGGCTATCAGCATGTCCTACCTTGTGGTGCATCATTATATCAGTCTGCCTCTGTGGTACACTTCCTCACCTCTTCTCTGTGTTAAATGTCCCTTATAGGGAGACATGTGACTGCATCTAAGGCCTACCCAGGTAATCCAGGATCATCTTCCCATCTCAGAATCCTTCATCATACCTGCAGTCTTTGCCATATAAGATAGTGCTTACAGGTTCAGGGATGAGGACCTACTATCTTTGGGGGCCATTATTCAGTGGACTACAGGTAAGGTGTAGGAAAGATCTTTCATTTGTCTCTTACCACTTGTTAGTGAAGTGGTGTCACTACATCCATTTTAGCAATGAGAAATGGGTTCTGCCAGCTAAGGTGCCAATGTCTATGGAGAAACCTTGGCCTGCTGATGAACTCTAGGCCTAAGAGTTCATAATATTTTTTAAACATATAAAGTCTATCCATTTTTTTAAAAGATGGTGGTACATTTAATCATGTAGATAATCCAACTTCATTTCTGCATTGGGTGACTTCTGCTGGTTCACCTGGCCCTGATCTTGCTTGAGTGTCACCTCCATGGGAGCCCAGTATTCCAGAGCAGACCTGGCAGCCCTCCTGACTTCCCTGACTCGGGCACAGCACAGGAAGAGCTGTGCTTACAGGGCAAGCCCTGCAGTGGGGTGGGAGAGTCAGTCTGCAGTCCACTCTCGAGATTAGGCAGAGATCTGGGCCCAGAGAGCCCTTACCTGAAGCTGAGGGACCCTTGACTGGGATCCTGAGCCCAGAAATGAAAATAACCTCCACAATGAAAGCCCCTTACATCCCTGTACTTCTGCTTTTATGTCTTTTATATCATGATATTCCACATCTCCCTAGGAGGCAGACCTATTTCATAGAGTGAAAACTCAGAAGTAAAGGAGCAGGGGCTGTCCTAGTTAGCCCAGCCGGCCCTGGGTCAGCATGGGGGGCTTAGCCAGTGCTGCCTTCTTACCCCTTGGTGTCATGGGCCAGAGGACCCGGGTTGTGGATGGGTTCTATCACCAGTTTATTGGAAAGGATTTTAGAAGCTGGATGCGCCATGGCAGCATGGGAAGCTCTTACTGGCTTGGGCTACCGCTACACCTTCCTTATTGAGGTTTCTCCCACCCCCGTTCCCTGCCAGGTGTATGGCCTGGGGCAAATCATTACCCTTCTCTGGGCCTCAATATCCTCACCTGTTGTGTAACACAAAGTTGGTGTAAGTGGTCTTAGTTCTCTGCTGACCTGGCTTTGCCCAAAACTTTCCTCCTCATCTGAGGATTTTGTGAACGTAAAAACATTCAAACCGGTAAAGAATATTTGTGAGTTTATTTGAGCCAAACTGTCAACAATTGCAAAATCTCAACAGATTGGGATAATGCCCTAGAACAGTGGTTCTCAACCTTTCTAATGCCGCGACCCTTTAATACAGTTCCTCATGTTGTGGTGACCCCCAACCATAAAATTATTTTCGTTGCTACTTCATAACTGTAATTTTGCTACTGTTAATGGTAATGTAAATATCTGTGTTTTCCGATGGTCTTAGGCTCTACAGCAGCGGTTCTCAACCTGTGGGTCGTCTAAGACCATCGGAAAACACAGATATTTACGTTACGATTCATAACAGTAGCAAAATTACAGTTATGAAGTAGCAACGAAAATAATTTTATGGTTGGAGATCACCACAACATGAGGAACTGTATTAAAGGGTCGCGGCATTAGAAAGGTTGAGAACCACTGCTCTAGAGAATGGCGTTTTTTTTTTCATCTATTTGTATACATTGCAATCAAAGGAGGGGATGTAGGTGGGTTACATGAAATCCATTGGTGGTAGAGAGGTGGGAGAAAGCAAAGTGGGGGTGGGGGGACCTCTGGGACTGGATAAAAAGTAAAATGATAATATATACTTAAGTAGGTACCGGATAGCCAACAGTCAACAATTAACTTAATAACAATGAAGGAATTTGTGGTATCTGTCCTTGACACCCAGGCACATTATGTTATGCCCCAAGAGGTCTGGAAAAAGGGAAGTTACAAGTTTCCCAGGATATGTTATCATAGATGCAAAAAGACAGATAAGCTCAGTTAAGGTAGAAGTCAGTGAAGATACCGCCCTATGGTGGGTAACTACCCATAACTGCTTTTAGTTAACGTTTAATTTCAGACCATCCTTTGTGGTTACTTTAGGTCTCTGAGTTTGCAAGACCGTCATGCAGGCCTTCTCTGAGCTTGTCAGGTCAGCATGTGGTCCACGATTTGAAGCAGCCTGTGGATTTGAAACCAGAGGCTTGTGCCTCCAGCCTTTTTCTGGCATCTGCCCCCAAAAAGCATTTGTCAGGAGTCCTTTTCCAACACCAGCTGCATCTCTTGCAGAGAGGAATGTCTGCCTCCCATTTCTCTAAGGGCAGACAAGGCTCTGAATACGAATGGGAGACTGGGGATTCTAGTTTGAGAGAAAGCAGCTCTGCGCTCAGGGCCAACATCATTTGGAAGCCAGTTTCCCTTACTCCAGAAAAGGCTGGCTCTGGCTTACTCTCGGGAAACCTCCGGGCCTTTCCGGGATACCTGTTCCACTTCCTTAATTCGCCCATCTGTTGGCAGACCCCAGCCTCATTTGGGCGTCCCTTCCGGATTAGCCTCAGGAGGCAAGCAACTGGCTCTGAATTCGCCTTTGTCCAGTGAAGCCAAGTGAGGAGGGACTGAGCGGACCCCCTGCCCCCACTGGAATGTCGGCTCGTGGCGCCCCCCAGCTCTCCCTCCTTTTCAGCCGCCTTTTCTCCGCTCACTTCCTGAGTCCCACTGATCCCACCACCAAACGCGCGCGCCCGCGCGCGCGCGCACACACACACACACACACTTACGCGCGCGCACACGCACATTCACACATACACTCACACTTCCTGGAGGACCCCGTGGCCACGCTCTGGCGGTGTTCCCCGCCGCTTGGGCTGGGGGGTGAGGTGAAGAGACCTTTTGTTATTCAAATCACATCCTCGCCGGGCAGCGGGCTCCGGCTCCGAAAATCGGTCCATTGGTTCTCCCCGCCCCTCGGGCTCCCCGCCACCCCCATCGGGGCTCCCCAGCTGATTTCGGGATTTCCCCGGCTACCGGGGGCTAGCCGCAAGGGTCTGCCAGCCCAGCAGCGCCTCCCCCGCCCCCAGTGCGCGCTGCGGCTCCGCGCTTGGCCCCCGCCCCCTCCCGCCTCCCCTCCCCCTTCCCTTCCTTTCTCCGGTCCAGCCTTGGTCCTGCCGCCGCCGCCGCCGCCGCCTTCCCCGGTCCGCGGGGGCCCTGCCGGCTGCCCTCCCTGCAGCATGGCACCAAAGGGGCTGGATTAGCCAGGAGCAGCGTTTGGGGAAAGCGGGACCTCAAAGGGTGGGGGGTGCCCTGCAGCCTCAGTCATGGATGTGAGCAAGATGGTAAGTGAAGAGCAGGGGCTCTGCCCTGGACCCTCTACCCCCCACCCCTAACTTCCCTCTCTCTTTCCCCCTTCCAGTCGGCTTCATCCATTGAAAGTTTCTGGATTGTTGATCCTGCCTGTTGGCCCCAACTCCAGGCGTTCTGGAGAAGGGAGTCGGGCCAGGATTCTGGAGGCGGCTGGCGGGCAGGGATGGGGCTCCCTGTTTCCCGCCGCGCTGCCGCCAGAGCTGCCCAGGAGAGCTCGCTATACACCAGGGAGAGTAGGGGAGGGTTGTTGAGCACCCCCCCCCCCCCAAATTGGGAAACCATCTGAGGTGGGGCGGGGGGTATGGCTGCGGGAAGGGAACTCCTCCTCTCTCCTTCCCTCTCCTCCAGAGCCTCTGCTTGCACACCTATTTGAGATTTATGGAAAGATTTTTGGACTGAGCCAGTGGGCAGGAGGGCACAGGTGTGTGGCCTGGGACAGCCGTGTGGAAGAGCTAAGGCGTTAACCATCCTAGAAGATGAGTGGGCAGAAATGGAATCTTGTCATAGATGGGGGATGTCCTAGAGTTACCACTTGTGGACGCCAGCTAACTGGGCCTGAGGAACAGCAAACACCTTTGCCTCTTAAGCATCTGACTCCCTGGAGTGGGCCGATCCCCCCTTCAGGGCAATCCTCCACCCCCAGGAACACCGTGGGAGCTGAATACATTGTTTGTTGGTTGAGGATCAGTTGTCTGGGGGTAGCAGGATGTGATTTAAGGGACTTTGAAGGAGGGAGGTCTCTGGGACCACTTGTAGTGTGGGGCAGGTGTTTTCAGGGGTCCCGATTGGCTGCTACTCAGAATGAAGATTTAAGGGTGCACTTGAGATCACTACCACCCCGACATTGGTTGTAGACCCGGGTAACACCCCCACCGCCAACCTTACAAACCTTGAGGGCTTGTCAGGCTAGAGAGGTACCTATGATGGGCTGTGCTTCAGAGGAAAGGAGCTGGGTCTGGGGGAGTGGTCTGGGTCTACCTGTACCTTAGGGATAGGAAGGTACTGGAATATGAGTTCATCTTGTACAGAATTAGGCTAGTTTTCCAAGAGTGCCCTTTTGAAGCAAATACCTCTATGGAAAGGGCAGGTAGGTTCCTGGTCCTGCCAGGCCTTTGGGATTCTGTCTTGGGTGGAGAATAGAAGAAAGGGGAGCAAATAATAGGTTACAGTCATTTTTTCCCATGGCTGGAGACCAGTCTCAAACTGACTGAGTGCCACCACTGGGATTGGAGTGAGAGGCTTTGGCTCCAGCTTCCTATGAGGATGCATACCTGTTCATGTTTGGACAATGCCAAGAGGCTGGACCACCATTCCCTATGTGTGAACCATAAAAGCTCACTTTCTTTGGGTGACTATTAGAACTACCCCTCAAAAAAAAAAAAATTCTATGCAGCTGTGGGGGTGGGGAGTGGAAAGCTGATCAGCAGCCATTTCCTAGAGGTGTCTTAGCAAGACCAAAGTGTCACCTATTCGGGCTATAGGGGGAGGCACGGAGGGTCAACAGCTCTAGTCCAGTGGCGGCCAAACAGTTATCAATGCAGACCCTAATCGGAAGGCCACGGCTCCAGGGGCTGTGTAGGTCTGAGAAGGAACTGGGCTGCAGAATTCAAATGGAGGGCCAGGCCCTAGGCTGGCTCTTCAAGGCTGGGTGGTGTTGGCTCTGCTGGGAGCTGCAATGGGCATCACCTGTTGGGAGAGTCACAGGAAGAGGAATGAGCAGAGCCATGAAGGCCTTGAAAGCCAGCCAAGGTGTTCCAACTTTGGCCTGAGGTGCTGGGTAAATTCTGGAGAATTTTGGGCACAGGAAAGGCACATATATTGCCTCTTTTAGCTTGGGGTCCAACAAAAGTGATATTGGATGCTCATTAATTATTGAGCAGCTAAATGCCCAGCTCAGAAACGATTGTCCTCGGCTCTTTGTAAAGAGCACAGACCCTGGACTGTGCAGCGAGAAGAACCTTACCCACCCCGGGGAATTGGTACCTGCTTCCCATTCCTGCAGTAGGCCCAAGTTACTATTTGTTCTGACCATTAAAGCCCATCTCCTATTTGAAGTCCTCACTCTGGGGGCCCTTGGCTCCAGGGTCGACCTCAAATCCAGCATTTTCACCATATATTTGGCAGAGCCCAGAGTCAGCCTTGGGGGTTTCTTTAGCTTATTGCTGAATGAGAAACGTAAATTACAGTTCACCCAGCTCCCTGTATGCTTTTGAGCAAGTTTCTTAACCTCTTAGCCTCACCTGTAAAGTGAGAACAGTAATACAGGCAATACTTCATTCTATTGCGCTTCATAGATCTTGCTCTTTTTTTTTTTTTTTTTTTAAATAAATTGAAGGTTTGTGGCAACCCTCCACCAAGCAAGTCTATTGACACTTTTCAAACAGGCTCAGAAAATGGTTAATATTTTTTAGCAATAAAGTTTTTAAGTTAAAGTATGTACATTTTTTTAGACATAATGCTATTGCACACTTGGTAGACTACAGTATAAACATAACTTTTATATGCACTGGGAAGCCAAAACATTTGTGCAGTTCACTTTATTGTGATTCACTTTGTTGCGGTCACCTGGAACCAAATCTTCAATCTCTCCAAGGAATGCCTGTACCTGCCAGGAGCATTCTCAGGAAGGCTGGAAAGAATTATAAGGCATGGGACCTAGCATAGCAAGTCCTCCATACATGGTGGCTATCATGATGATGGTCTACAAAGTCTTATCTAAGATGATTCTGATCCCCCCCCCTCACACCTCTCCCCCATTATTTTCTTGATTGGCTGGGTGTAGGATGTATTTCAGTTGCCTGCTCCTGGGACCAATTCTCCCATGTCTATTTTCTGACTGAAGGTACAAATGACTGGGGAGAGTGGGTTCACCAGCTGCTATGACTGATGAATTTTTTATGACATCAGGTAGGAGAACTGGTTTAACCTGGCACCTGGGGGGGTAAAGTGCAGGTGCCTTTTGGGGGTTGATGATGGAGTCTGTGCCTTTATTGAACACAGGGAATGCAGAGCTCTAATTTGGGGAGCAGAGTCAACACTGTCAGTTCTTACAAAAGAACATATAGATTATATAATTTATATTTGCATAGTGCTATGCAGTTTATAAAGCATTTTCACATCTGTTCATATTTATTACAATCCTGTGAGGAGGGCAGGGCAGAAACTATAAGCCACGTTTTATAGATAAGAAAATTGAGGTTCAGCAAAGTGAAACCCCGGAGTCCATAAGTGGTGGAACCAGATCTTGCACCCAGTTCTCCTGATCACCAAAATGTACGCTATGATGACAAAGTAAATAAAGGGTAAGGAAAAAGATTCAGTGACCAGATTCTAGGATGGACATAAGCTAATCTAAAAAGATGAGCTGGGTGGTGGCCTTTGGTCTCTGGGTCCCCTAGAGCAGTGGTCGGCAAACTTCGGCTCGCGAGCCGTGGTTTGCTGCTCTGTTGACTAATGAGTTTGCCGACCACTGCCCTAAAGGATAAGATCTAGGGGGAAAGGATTAGCACCTGTCTCCAGGTGGACCATGGATCTCCTCAATCACCTACGGCTATTTTTAAAACTTGGGGTTTCTTCATGAATCTCTGCTGCCCCTCAAATCTGAGTCACCTGAACCCTCGGATCCTCTAGCTTACACAGCAGGAAGGTGGGAAGAGTGGAGAAAAGGTGTTTCAGATGTTCTGAGTAAGTGATAACAATGGTGGCCAGGAAAAAGATTCAGGTCAGTCTGCTGTGGCTGCTGGTGTGCATGTGTATTTATTTGCTGGGTTGAGTTGGGACGTGGAAGAAGGAAATACCAAGCTGGGGAGATCCTAGTGTAGAATGATGCCATGTACTCTCCTCACAGTCCACATTGGCTAATAGCTGTGGAAAGGAGGTTATCCTCCCACTTAGGGTCTGGACATGGATGGCATGAGTGAAACCAGAGCACGGTTTTCAGCTCTGGGTTACAAAATCAGTCTGGTGTGTTGTAGCCAGCATTTGAAAGAGCAAAATAGATCAGAAAACATCCAATTGTATTCCGTGTAAGGAGGTGAGCATCAGTTCCTGAAACTGATTTTGGTTGTATACTCACATAGACACAGGTAAGGACTGGCCTAATAAAATGTGGTTAGAGTCAAAAAAAGGTTTGGGATCTCTGACCTAGACCATTCCCAGAAGAGGGCAAGGAGGATGTCTGCCTCCTGAGAAGACTGGAGGCCGATTGCTCTCTGACTCACTGAGGGCTGTCAGGAGGAAGAGGCTGTGCATCTACTCACGTGGCTCTGGGAAGTGCGATTTGTTTTCTAGATGTGGCAGATTTTGGCTGGCCAGGACTTACCCACAGTAGGGCCATCCTATGGGAAAACCAACGAGAGAGAGAGAGAGAGAGAGAGAGAGAGAGAGAGAGAGAGAGAGAGAGAGTGTCTCTGGTCACTGGTGCTGCTCAGGGACTTGGAGGAGCATGGCCTCTGACTCCTTGCCAACCTGGAGACTGGCTCAGCGCTCAGACTTTGGGAACAGTCCTCAGAGACCTGTGGGTTCGTGGCCGAGGTCTAGTATGGCCGGCCTCATGTGAAGGGCAGCTCATTTGAACACTGGGGAGCGGTTCCAGAGAAGTGAGTTGACGTATCCTGGCTTTTTACATCACCCACCACAGTTTCTAAAACTCAGAGCATCATGATGAGCCGCCTTCTCCATCTAGCCCCTAGAGTAAGGTCAGAAATTACAGATGACCTGGGCCTCAGCCAAGTGCCAGTGGGGAAGGAAATCTGTAAGTTGCCTCCTTTAAAAATGCTTAGAAAGTTTTTGATTTACCATATAACTGCTATCACTTATTGTCACTGACCACTATGATTTTATCCAAATGATTATAACTAAGATGAGGTTCAGTTCAATCCAGGCACATTGAATATCCACTTTATGCCCAGGTATGGTGTTAGGGATCTAGAGCTGCGGATGGCCGAGTTATCCATAGAAAGACTTAGAGTCAAGACATTGAGTGAGATGACACATAGACATTTGTAATTGACAGAACACTCTCACCTGGATTATTTTCCCTTTCAAAACAGCCTTGAGAAGCAAGAATTAGTGCCCTCAGAGGCCAGTCCAAGTCATCCTACTAGTCAGGGTCTAAGTTCAGAGACAAAGGTAGGTGTTAGGACATTCCAGCACACAGACGACCCTTCCTTCCTGCTGACTTCCCCCTAAGCTTCTCCGCCCCTCCCTAACACACACACACACACACACACACACACACACACACACACACACACACACACAGCTGGGTGATTTTCTTGAAGAGCATGTCCAGGGGCTGTTTCCGTTCCACCTTTGTCTCCTTTCTTGCCTGAGAGGTCCCAGTCCAAAGCCAGACAGTCATGTGGTCTGGCAGCTGTCCCTGAGCCAGAGAATTCCAGCATTTGTCATGCTGTCTGGGGCCCAAAGAAGTGAAGATATAGATCTTTTAAGAAAAAAGAGATTCCTGTCTCCTTTAGGTTCCCTGCTGTCCTAATGTGTCTTTGATCTGGAGGTGGTTCCAGTGGATGGGACTAGAAGGGAGGAGACTATTTGTACATGTAAGTGGGAGCCACCTGGAGTCCACAGCATCATCCCTGCACATGGAGGACCAGGAAGCATCTTCTGTGTCCAGAGACCGCTAGATGCTGACCAGAGGCTTTGGAGTCACCTAGGCCAGAGGCTAAATCCTGATGCCATCACTTGCCGCTCTAGGACTGTGGACAAGTTAGTTGACCTCACTATCTCCAGCTTCCTCATTTCTCAGAGGGATTGGTGTCTATAGACATAGGAGGGGTTGAGATGGCCTGTTTAAAGTTCTTGGCACATGGGAGGGACTTACTAAGCCACTGCTACAATTAGTAATATTTTTGCTCATTCATTGAGGCAACAAGTAAAATTTTAAAACTTCAGATAATGGGGTAGAATGTTCCTTCTTTCAGAATGACCCAACTGCTGGGTGAACTCGGTCGGGTAGGGCAATCAGACAAGTTATAAGTAATTACAGTACATGTGGTAAAATGCACAGAGTACATCTGAGGGGTGTGCTAGTGTGGGAAAGGGTGAGATTAATGACCTGGCACTGGAGAAAGGGCCTCGCTGAGAAAGCTGGAGAATGGGGAGAGGAGTTCCCCCAGGAGGTAAGGAAAGGAAGGGCATTCCAGGCAGAGGGAATCACATATGCAAAAGCACACGGCCATGAGTCCACCAGTGTGTTCAGGAACTACCTGTAGCTTATGCTAGTTGAGTAGGTGCAGTCCCTGTCTCCAAGGGACTAGCAAAGTAGCCAGGATAAGGGATCCTAATCTTTTTATGCCTCCGTACTTCCTGAAGAGGTGTTTAAGCTGTGTTTTGATGAAGAGGAGCAGTGATTTTATTGATGAAAACACCTAACACACAGTAGGTGCTCAATGAATGGATGAAGTGATGAAAGACAACATTCCAGTAGAGTGTGCTGTGTGCAGGCAGATGAATGTTGAGTAGGTTTGTTAGGAGCAGGGCCAGAGGAATGAGAGGAGAGATGAGTGGGAGCAGGGTGTGAGGCCCAAGTTAAAAATAATCAGCAGGTTCCAGTAGAACCAGTCATCGAGGCCACCCCCACTGGACAGTCAGGCTTGGGTGTACTATTCTGGCCAACAGGCTTACACCTCCTTCTGGTCCCAGAATAAGTGTGGGAGCTGCAAACCGTGGGTTGGGGCAAAGTTTTTTTTTGAAATTAACATTTTTTAAAACTTTCTACTGTCACCTCTCTTGGGTGCACTCAGTTCAGCCTCATTTTCTGGGACCTGAAATAGCCTCTTTCTGGAGTTCTCTCAGGCTGGATTCTTTGGAAAGGAGTCTTACCAAATCATTGCCCTAACCGGTTTGGCTCAGTGGATAGAGCATCGGCCTGCGGACTGAAGGGTCCCAGGTTCGATTCCGGTCAAGGGCATGTACCTTGGTTGCTGGCTCATCCCCAGTAGGGGGTGTGCAGGAAGCAGCTGATCAATGTTTCTCTCTCATAAATGTTTCTCTCTGTCCCTGTCTCTTCCTCTCTGTAAAAAATCAATAAAATATATATTTTTTAAAATGTCAGCTAACACTGAGGCCCTATGCCAGGCACCGAGAATATCAAAGGAAATGGTGTCATTTGAAGACTCCCACCTTCAGGGAGGTGGAAGAAATAATATAGTGTGGTAAGTGCCATATTAGAGACTTAAGGAAAGTCCTATAGAAACTCAGGTAGGAATAATTAATTCTGCCAAGTGGTAGAGGAGGTGGGTTGGGGAAGGTGACATTGCAGGCCATTCATTCATTCATTTATACAGAAAGTATTAATGGAGTACCCTTCATGCACCAGGTGCTGTTTAAAGCACTTAGGTGAACCAAACAAAGTTCCTTGCTTTATGGAGCTGCCCTTGTGTGTGTGTGTGTGTGTGTGTGTGTGTGTGTGTGTGTGTGTGTGTGTAAGGAGGGAAGAGGAGAACAGAGGGCTACATAATAACAATAAATGTAAATGAGTAAATTGTGTAGGATGTTGGAAAGTGGTGAAAAGGGAATGGAGTATGCAGAATTGCCCTAAGGATACTTGGATAAGAATTATTAAAGTGCCCTGGCCAGGTAGCTCCCATACATCACGAGGTGGTGGGTTCAATTTCTGGTCAGGGCACATACCTAGGTTGTGGGTTCAATCCCCAGTCAGGGCATGTGCAGGAAGCAACCGATCCATGTTCTCTCTCTCTCTCTCTTTCCCCTCCTCTCTCCCCCTCCCTCCTTCTAAGATTTAAAAAAAAAGAAGAAGAATTGTTAAGGGGGATAGATAGACCCATCCTTCCTAGCTGGTATCCTTGACCACCAGTGGACCCTGGGGCCCCCATTCCTGGTCTATTACTGGCTTATGGTCTGGCTGAAACTGCCCTGGCTCATTGCTGAGAGTTATCTGAATCTGGACCTCAGGGAACCTGCCTTGTGCTCCAACTGCCCTATGCTATCTTTCTGCAGTGCATTCAACTTTGGATGTAATGCGAGCTTATCAATTCCTCTCAGATTTCATAGAAGTTGGAGGGAAGATGCTGCCTCTTATTTCCAATGAATCTCCATTAAAGGAACTGAGTGTCAACTAAGCAGTTCTCTGGGCATGGTCCTGGGGGGACTTGGTGTCATCAACACTTTAGGAGGCCCTCTCATCCATACCCAGGTCACATCAGCTAGAATGAGGGTGGGACAACAGAGCACTTTGGTTCATGGGGTATGCAGCATTAGGTTTAATCCAATTATCAGAAAAGTGTGATTCCTCCTCTCACGTTGCAGGTGAAGAAACTGAGGCTCAGAGAGGTCAACAGCTGGGCTCTTCTTATGGCAGCTTTTGACCACACTTGGGCTTCTCAGCTCCTGCGGGGAGACAGCCATGAGTGCTCTGGCCTCTGATGCTGTAGCTCAGGGACACTGGGGCTCCTGCACTTTGGTTATAAGTAAATATCTCGTAGCTGTGGTGATTGGCAGCTGTGATGAGGAAACAGGTAATCCCGTGTTATTTTTCAGAAAATGTGAAAAAGTGTAAAGAAATAAAGATCAGGCATATTCTCACCATCCCAAACTACCGCTAACAATTTGGTATAGATCCTTATGGACTTTTCTGCTGGGTTGAACGGCAGTTGCTGTTTTTACAAGTCAAAAATGAACACATTCTCATTTGATTCAACCAAATACAAGCATACATACATAGACAAATATACACATATTTAAACAAAATATAGCCATACCAAATTACAGTTTATAGATGTTTATTTTAGCTTATACTATGCCGTAGGTCTAGGAACAGAGTGGTGAAGGGCCTGCATTCTGGGGTTCAAATTCTATCTCCACCTCTTACCTGGACAAGTTACTGAAGCTCCTCCTGTGGGCTTTCTTCCTTGTATAGTGGGGGAGTCACAATACCCTCTACATAGGATTGTTGTGGGGGTACAGGAGTTAGTATGTATGTCAAGTGCATAGACCCGTGCCTAACCCATGGCTAGCATTCAGTAACTGTTAAGCAATTAACTACCATATATCCAAGTGAGTTGAAATGTATCATTTCATTGCAATCACACCCTATCAATAGACTTTTAGCTGTATCCATTTTCTTTTAAATATGTTTTTATTGATTTTTTTTTTTTAGAGAGAGAGAGGAAGGGAGAGGGATAGAGATGGAAGCATCCAGGAGAGAGAAACAACAATCTGCAGGCCCTCCACTGGGGATCAAGCCCACAACCCGGTCATGTGCCCAACCGGGAATCAAACCGGGACCTCTTGGTTCCTGGGTCAACGCTCAACCACCGAGCCACACCATCCAGGCTGTATCCATTTTCCACTGTTGAAGTGATGTCCTTGTATACACATCTAAGAGCATCTATCCATTAACTGCTTTACACTTTAAGGTTTTGGCTTTTAAGAATTTTTCTTAATGTCCCCTGGTCAAGTAGCTCGGTTAGTTAGAGTTGTCCTGATACGACAAGTTTGTGGGTTCTATTCCCAGACAGGGCACATACAAGAATCAACCAATGAATGCATAAGTAGAACAACCAATCAATATCTCTCTCTCTCTCTCTCTCTCTCTCTCTCTCTCTCAAATCAATCAAATTTTTAAAAAAGGATTCTTTTTATTGGTGTGTTTTGAGCAGAGTGGTGCGTGGTGCATGATTCAAGGGAAGGTTGCTTGGATGGTTCTCTTTTCTGTTGCTCTATAACTCTGCAAACTGGGCTCTCTGATTCCTGCATTCTTTTTGCCTTTTCACACTCCAGCAATACGAACTGCTGGCCAGTTCCCACATTGTGCGCTGGCCCCACTTCTGTTCCTTGGTGAGGCCCCTCCATGCCCCTTCTCCAAGCTAGCTCATCGAGTTGGATGTCTTTCCTCCAGGGAAGGGTAGCCATACACGACCCTTCAGCCTTGGTCAGATACCTGTGTCCAGGCTGCCTGCACACTGTACCCACCAGTGTCTCTCCTCTAACTATCAGTGTTCACAGTGTCACCATCTTTCCCCCATCTAGACTGTCCTCCTTAAAACCAGGACTTAGGTCTTACTTCCCTGTGAGTTGACTTGGCAATGCACTTGACACATACTATACTCAATATATGTTTGGTGGGTGAATTTAGTGAATGAATAAAATCATGACTGACTAATTAATGGCAGGACTTACATAAATGGAGATGGATTGAGGAGGGTGATTAATCTGGGTTATAGGGGTGGAATGAAGCCAAGGTGTGGGTGAACCCTTGGACATGTCTGATGTGACTGGAGCTGTGCTTTAGAAACAGAGGGCTGGCCATGTGTGGCCAACAGGAGCTGGTAGCCCAGGGACAAGGGAAATATCAGGCCTGGATGGTCAGTGGGGGTTCATTCTGCCTGGGCACTTTGGGTGACTGTCCACACCCTACACTTCTCTTGAATCTCATGGCTCTTCCGCTAAGGAAGGGCTCTCCTTCACCCCCGAGAAACGGAACTGAGAGTTCCTGGCTGCTCTGCTTTCTGAGGAAGTTCATCACAGCCATGCAGCTGATGATGAAATCCACCTCTGGAATTAGCAACCACCCTTTTCTCCACTGTAGAAAACTGTTTAGCATATCCTTCTTCGCTTGTTATTATTTCCTGTGCCTGGAGCTGGAAGTATCCATCAGAGCTCCTGCCTGCCAGCTGGGGCATTCCTTGGCCTCCTGAGTGTGACCAGACCTTGCACCACTCATCCACTCTCTTCTCTTTGGCCCTGATCTGAGATCAGTGAGGCCTGTGCTTTTGTTGTGGGTTAATAAGGACTTCAGTTGCTGGACCCCTAGGCTTGATGTTGGCCTGAGTGTTCTCTCAGTGGAAGTGAGCCTGAATTACCTCAAACCTGGAAGGATAAATGTGACTGATGGGCCTGAACCTGGAGTGAGATCTTGGTTGATATCCTGGCTCTGCTGCTTACTAGCTGAGTCACCTAGCTAGCCAGGCATCCCAACTAGGTGGGCAGGTCACTTAACCCTTCCAAGTCTGTTTCCCCATCTTGTCAGCGGATTAGCAACTCCCAGCATTACTGTAAGGGTTAAATGAAATAATGTGTGCAAATGAATCTGGGATCTATTACAGTCCAGGAGAAGTTAATTGAATTAGAGAATGAGAGCCTGAACACAGTGAGGTGGAGACTATTCAGTCTGTTTTAGATAAGGAAATTGAGACCCAAAAGGAAGGGGGATGGCAGGGTGGGGGTGGCGATGGGGGAGGAAGTTGAGAGAAGAACTGAGAGGGAGTCTGGATATTTTGCCTTATACTTCCTCTGCTTCCCCCAACACACACACACACACACACACACACACACACACACACACACACACACACACCCCCACCCACCCACACACACCTATTGCCAAGCTCCTGGGCCTATCTTTCCAGAGGAAGCACCATCAGTTCCATCTCTCCTTCCTGAAAGGCCTCATTGAAGAAGGACACCAAAGTGACCAAGTATATCTGAGTATTGATTCCATCAAGACCCAATTAGTTTTAAAGCTGGAAAGGCAATGAGAAAAGAAGGGCTGGTGTGAGGAAAAGTGAAAGGGATGAGGAGAATTGTCCTGGAAGAGGAGGCAGAGGTCTGGTTTAATTTCTTTCTTCAGGTTGCAGTGGGATGGGCCTTTAGCGCTGCTCCCTGGCAGGCCTGTGCATCCCCTGGTCTGTGCAGCCCACCACTTTCCTAGACGATACTTTGTGCTCCCTCCTCCCTGTCCTCACTCTCAGCCCATGACCTTTTTCCTGTGAAATGAGATGAGACGCAACCCCGAGAAAGCTCACACGCCTGCCTGCACCTGGGTCCATACCCGGTGACCTGGCCTGTTATTTCTAATAGGGTGGCTGCCTCCTGTTGTGCACTAGATCCCTTCCCCATTCCAGCAATTCTCCTTTCTCTCCCCATACAAAAATACAAACAAGTTACCATTTTTCCTTGTTTTAAAATTTAAAGCAGGCCGAAACCGGTTTGGCTCAGTAGATAGAGCGTCGGCCTGCGGACTGAAGGGTCCCGGGTTCGATTCCGGTCAAGGGCATGTACCTTGGTTGCGGGCACATCCCCAGTGGGGTGTGTGCAGGAGGCAGCTGATCGATGTTTCTCTCTCATCGATGTTTCTAGCTCTCTATCCCTCTCCCTTCCACGCTGTAAAATATCAATAAAATATATTTAAAATAAATAAATAAATAAATAAAATAAAATTTAAAGCAAAAAAACCTGGACCTCGCCTTCTGCTTTTCCTGCCTCCTTACTGCCTTGCTGCCTCCAGGGCCCCTCCTTCCCTTTCTCTCATGAATCCCCCAGCAGGTCCTCCCCGCTTCTCTACCAGAAAGCCCTGGTAAAGGTCACCCCGATGTTCAGTCTGACGGTCAGTTTCCAGCTCTTATCTTGCTTGATCTGTTGGCAGCATTTAACGTAGTCTATTACTTCCAGGTGAAATTAATTTCTTCATGTGCCATACTCGCCTGGTTTCCTCCTACCTCATGGGCTATTTCTTTCCTGTTTTCACTACTCATTATTTCTCTTTCGTGGATGTTGGGTGTCCTTGGGCTGCTTCCAGATTCCCATCCGCACTTACTCCTTGGTGAACTTACCCTTCTTAAACCTCATCTCTATATCCTGATGGCTGCCATACTGCTAGGTCCAGCTCGAACCTTCTTTCGAATTCCAAGCTTGCCTATCCCACTGCTCTTTCATGGCTCCATTTGGATATCTCATAGGCATCGCACATTTGACATGTCTGAAAACAAGCTCCTGTCTGTCCCGCCCCATATCTACTCCTTCCATGGTTCTCTCCACCTTGTTAATGGCAACTCAGTCCCTCTAGTTGCTCTGGCAAATTACCATGCTGTCATCATTGACTCTTCCCTCACACACCACGTCCATATCAGCAGCAAGTCCTGTGAGCTCTACCTTCAAAATATATCGACCACATCTCGGCACCCCCACTGCGACTAGCCTGATCTACCAGCATCTCTGGCCTGAATTAATGCAGCAGCATCTTCATTGTCCTCCCTGCTTCCACACCGGTCCCTGCAGTCTCTTCTCAGCATAGCTGCCAGAGGGACCCTCTTTAAAAAGTGAATCAGGTTGTGTCACCCCTTTGCTCAAAATCTCCCAGTGGTTTCTGTCCCACTCATAACAAAGACTGGCCTTTACAGTGGTCCACGAGCCCTTTGTGATTCGGCCCCTCTCATCTCAGACCTCCTGGCTCCAGCCACACTTAAGTTCTAGCTGTTCCTGGACCTGCCAGGTGGACTGTTCCTGGAACTCTCGTCTGCCAGCTTGCTTCCTCATCACTTTCAGATGTGTTCCTTTGTTACCTTCCCCGATGAGCCTGTATTGGGTTATACCACCAGCTCAGTAAGCCCAGCCCCACAGTGGGCCTTATTTGTCTTCCATAGCACCTATTGCCATCTTACCAACTATACATATAGGCTTGGGCTTTAGTTAGGTTTACAGGCCTGAGTATGCAAAACACAGTTTATTATTGTTTATTAATTATTGTATTATTTTCCATATGAACAACTTTTGCCCCACCCTGTATTTTACTCATTTGTTTACTTTCACTCTCCCCCTAGAATAAAAGATCCATGGTGCCAGATGCATTGTTTTTTGTTTACAGCTCTATTCTTAGAGTAGTGTCCAGCACATGATAGGTCTTCAACAAATATATGTTAAATGAATAAGTGACTATGAAAAGAACTCAAAGCAGTGTTCCCTGAGTTTAGGGAAGACCAAAAGAAATCTGAGTGGCCCTTAAGAATCTATTAAGCCCTAGCTGGTTTAGCTCAGTGGATACAGCATCGGCCTGCGGACTGAAGGGTCCTGGGTTCGATTCCGGTCAAGGGCACATGCCTGGGTTGTGGGTTCAATCCCCAGTAGGGGGCATGCAGGAGGCAGCCAACCAGTGATTCTCTCATCATTGATGTTTCTCTCTCTCCCTCTCCCTTCCTCTCTGAAATATATATATATATATATATATATATATATATATATATATATATATATATATATATATGTATGTATTAGAGGCCCGATGCACAAAATTCATGCAAGGGACTTGACTCTCGCAGCCTCAGTTGCTTTGGCTGGCCCCTGTCCCTCGCAGCCCCGGCTTCGTCCAGAAGGTCATCTGGACGGTCATTCTGCTGTTCCATCTAATTAGCATATTAGCTCTTTATTATATAGGATATATAAAAGAATCTATTAAACATAGAAATAGATGACAGGGAGCAGGGCTGGGTATCATTAAGAAGAAAATAGATGACCATCTATACTGGACCAGTTCTATAGTTAGCCAGGAGGAGAGCTATTTTTCTGAGCTGGTATAACAGATGTGGTTTTGTATAAACCACACTTCTATAAACGGAATCCCATTTTAAATGTACTAGTGCATGTTGCTATTTAAAGGAATCTGGTGCCAAATTCTTTTATAAAATGAGTAGCAATCTCCTAATTTGGCCTTAGTGCCAACTCATACCACTTCACCCCAAGTTTATATTTACTTATATCAAGGTTTGCTGGTCCAAGCTGAGAAAATCTCTTCATTTTCCATTTATCTACTGTTTTATTCCCTTTCTCTCATTCGTTCCCCTCTTCATTCCTGCTTTTCCTATAGCTGAGTTTTTTCTTAGACTCTGACATAGAGTGTTCTGTAACACTGCCAGATAGAGTGCAGTGAGCAGTGGCTCCTTTCCAATCTGGGGGTGGGCAAAGGAATCTGTTAGGAGTGTGTGAATGCTGCTGCGGTACAGGGCTAGGTGCTCAGGTGATATTCATGCATAACCAGGTTTGAGAACCACTGGCCAAAGAGGCAACATGTCCTGTTCACCCTTCCCACATCTGAGCCTACACTTGCAGAAGTGATGAGACTGGTCGAGCCTCCCTTTGGAGCTTTGCCGGTGGCTGATGGGAATTTGACCACAGACTGATACAGAACTGGATGATTTGTCTGGGGGTTTGCGTTCCGGGCTCAGATTCCCCTCTGAGTAACATCACCCACCATGCTGATTTCTTAGATGAGAGCAAGATCCTGTGGCCACTACCTCATGGAGTTTGTTCAGGTGCTCTCCAGAGTGTGCCTGTAATGAACTTGGGCTTCCCAGTCCTATCACACAATCTGTTTTCCTTCAAACTGGGATGGACCCCTCGAGAGAACACAACTGGGATTAAGGGTTCAGTGGAACGCATGCGAGTAACTAAGACCAGATCCTGCTTCTTGACAATAGAAGGCTGACTTGTTAGAGGTTGTTTGGCCTGAGGTCGGGTCTCATTTATGTACCCACTCTAGATTTTCTGAAAAACATTCTCCTTTTTGGTTCTCACTAGACCGAAAGATTGTATGTAGCATCTGCTAGTAGGGCAGGTTGGACATTTTATGAGGCACAGAGAAATCTGCCTTTAAGACAACCAATGTGTTGAGGTCAGGGAAGAGGTTTAGGAAACAAGTTGGTTTTGGCTGAGAGTCCACTTGTAGCCATCTAAATAGTAGGATGTAGAATGTATGCCCAACTGAGAAAGGCAGGTACCAGCCTCTGTGTGTCTGACTTCTCTGAGCTCACTTGTTTAAATATGCCCTGCCTCCCTCACAAGGTTTTCAGCATCAGGAAGACAGTACCTATGAAAGCTCTTTGAAGATTGTGAAGGGCTAAACAAAATGAGAAATTCTGTTGTCATTATTATTCAAACCTGGTATTTACACATTTGAATGAGCCCAACCCGTATTTGGGGAATGTTTACATTACAGAATTATTCGCTAGAGTCACATAAGATACCTTCACAGAGCCACCCCCTTGTGTAAAAAGGGATTCTATCTATAAACTGCATCCCATGAAAATGGATCGCAGTTGTGTGAAGACCACCATCTGCAGCGAGAAAAGCAGCTGAAGTATTTAGAGGGGTGGCGCTGAAGCTATATTGGAGAGTGGAATTCACAAGGTCAGGAGCCACTAGATTTCTCTGCTGGGAGAACTCATGAGGAAAGTTATTCTTGCTGCTTTATTTGGGGTCAATTGTGGTGAGAGATAAAGGGCCAGTTACATACAGTAATATGGGTGTAAGATGAGGGTATTTGCTGTACAAATAGAACAAAAAGAGATCTGCAGGATGTTTGGGAGGGAGGAGTGGCAGGCCTTGGTGTTATGTGGCTATGACAAGTGCTTCCTGACTCATTCATTTGACAGATGGAGACACTCTCAGGAGTAGGGCTTTGGGAGAGGCACAGAGCCTGAGAATGGGTGTTTCCTGTGCGTAGGGACCTCCTGTCTTTCAGTGAGGCAGAGAAGAGACAAAACTCACCTCACAGTTAAGAATCTGGGAGGTGGAGAGTGGTGGAGGACATGGTAGAGGGGAGGAGAGGAAGTTAAGCAATGCTGGTATTGTGGGCAAAGACAGCACAGGGTTTCACTCTTGGAGGCCAGCTGTGAATCTGATAGGCAAGGACATTTCGAAAGGCCTGCCCAAGGCCTGACTTTCTAGGCAGAATGACTTGCCACAAAGTAACCCTAAAGAGTTCTCAGTGCAAGACCTGTGAACTTGGCATTGCAGTTCCGGTTCCTAGGGAAGCAGAACTGAGCTTCCTCTGTGAAAAGAAGCAGAACTGTAGGGGAGGGCGTGCCTTTCTGAAGCCATGGCCCCCTGCAGGCGGGAGAGAAGGGAGAGGGGCTGGCTTCTCCTTTTCCCTGAGACCTGGTATCTAAGTATCTCTAGGCCTAAGTATCCATAGGCCCTTTGGAAGGCCTCCTTGGGCCCCTGAGGGATGCCATAAAGGTTCTCATGTGGGAAGAGGCAGCCAGTATGCGGAGAAAAGGAGTGGCTGCAAGACTCACATGAGAAAATGGGCTGCTCAAGTCAGTGGGTGACATGGGCATGGGAGTTTAGGTGGAGACAAAAGTACAGGGGTTACTGTGTTCTTTGCCTAAGGATGTGACAGGATGACCTGGCTAAAGGGGACTCTTAGGCAGCTATAATGATAATTGAGGACAGTGAGACTGGGCCATGGAGATGCCAGAGAGACTAAGCTTGTTGGCTTCTACAGGTCAGGAGGGATCACAATGGGGTCCGTCTTTCTGTAATCAGTTGCCCCACGCCAAATGATCTGATTCGGTGTCTGTAGTAAAAATCCTGGAGAGCTTTGGGAGTATGGAGCTGGTGGGGGAAAGGGATGTGTCTTCCACATAGTGGCAGAGAAAACTAGCGTGAGGGGTGCATGACAGCGTGGGAATGGGGTTGACCCCAGAAGGCCTCTCAGAGGCTGGAAAGTGTGTGGAGGACCGGTTCAGGAAGGAGGCTGCTCGCTCGGCTCCCCCACTTTGTCCCCCACAGAATAAAAAGAGCCTCAGGACTGGGAGTGAGGGGGCAGGTGGGAGAGAGGTCTTGTTGAAAAGTAGGGAGAACGCTTTTCTAGGGATTGAAGAGCATCCTAGATCATTTTCAGAGACGGAAAGATAATTTGTCTCTGGCGAAAGAGACAGCCCTCTGCTCCCAATCTGGAAAGATCCCATGCCTGTCTGTACTCCTTGTCTATCTGACCCTGTCTGGGGAAGGAGAACCAGCCACGGAGCTGTGATTCTAAGTGGGGACACTGGTGGGGGGTCCTAGAGGGAAGGAGAAAGATGTGGAGCTGATCATGGCCCTAAGAGCTCCACCACTGAGCCCCAGGCCTGGGAGGGAAGGGACATCCATTCTGTCTAGACTGTCTCCCACTCCTCTCCTCCCTTCTCTCTTACCCCTCCCCACACAGCCTTTTGCCTCCACCATCATTCACCTGGAGCAGCTCTTGCCCACGTCACCAATGACATCCTCGCCATATGCAGTGGATAATTCTCAGTCCTCATCTCTCCTGCTCCTTCAGCAGGGTTTGACATAGTTGGCAGCTCCCTCCAAACTGAAACACTTTCTTCCCTGAGAGAAATAACCCCCACACTCTCCTCCCAACACAGGATCGTACACCTTGCTGATTGACATTTTTTTCATCTCAGTTTTCTTACTCCATCTTCTCTACTGGATTATCAGACTGCAGAATGGTGCCTTTCTTTTTGCTAAACCCTTTGAAAGATGTGTGATCCAGACAGTTTGGTTAATAGCCACTATCCAGAAGCCAGAGAATGGTTGATGGCTTTGGGGTGAGACGAAAGGGGGAGATGTGATACTAATTTCAGTAGTCCCCAGCAGAAAGTACACACAAAATACTAATAATAGAATACCATAGGCTGGGTGGCTTAAACAACAGCAATTTATTTCTCACAGTTGTGGAGGCTGAGAAGTCCAAGATCAAGGAGATGGCCAATTCAGATCCCCACTGAGGGCGGGCGCTGTTCGTGACTTTTAAATGGCCACCTTCTTGAGGCGGGGGGAGGGGGAGAGGGAAGCAAGCCCCTTCTGGTGTCTCTTTCTATAAGGGCCCTAATCTTGTCATGAGGGCCCTGTCCTCATTACCTCATCTAATCCTAAACCTAAGCACCTCCCCAAAGCCCCATCTCCAAATACCATCATGTTAGGGATGGGGCTTCAACATACGATTTGGGGGACACACAGTTCAGTCCATGACAAATACCTTTTATAAAAACATGTAAATGAGTCATAGTATTTAATTATATGGAGCCTACTAAGTATAAAAAAGTGTAAGAAAGAATAGCCAGATGTCATCAGTTAGTGTAGCTTACACTTAAATATCAGTAAGATTTTCAATTGGAAAGAGAAAGAAATGAGACTTGAGGAAAGACAGGACAGGCAGGAGGGTGGGGCAGACAAGGATTCAAGCGCTGATGAGGAAGTCTGCTTGGAGAGGACTGAGCAGAGCAGGCCCTTCTTCATTCCTGTCTATTGTGTGCCAGGCCCAGTGTGTGAGCACTGGGGGAACAGCAGGGACCGTGGTCCCTGCCCTCACAGAGCTCACTGTCTAGTGGGAGACAAGCAAATGAACAAACAAGGGAATTTCAGGTTGCGATAAGGGCCTCTACAGGAAGTAGCCAGGGTGGTTGTGAGCTGTGATAAAGAGCACTGGGCATGGGTGGAGAGATTAGAGACAGCCTAGGGCAGTGGTCGGCCGTGGTTTGCCGCTCTGTTGACTAATGAGTTTGCCGACCACTGTCATATACTACCCTTTACCTCTTTGCACACAATATGCCACAATTGCCTAATCCTTACAGCTTCCAACTACACAGTAACATTTAGTCTAGTCCAGTGGTTGGCAAACTCATTAGTCAACAGAGTGGCAAGCCGCGGTTTGCCGACCACTGGCCTAGGGGGTGGTATTTGAACAGCTTGAAGAAGGAGGAAAGAATGGGGGGAAAGACTATTCCAGGCCAAAGGAGCATCAGAGAGAGAAAGAATAAAACATATTTGCAGAACAAAGAGGCAGCCAGTATGGTTGGGCATAAGGAGTAGGAGGGAGAATGGGAGTTGAGGCCCATGCGTGGACGAGCTCATGGGATGCAGACTTCATTCCACATGTGGTGGAGGGCTCTGAGCAGGTGTGACCTCATGAGTGGTTTATAAAGCTCATTCTGACTTCTGGGTGGAGAGCAGCTGGGGGCCGGCCAGTCCATTTGGGAGGCTGTTTCCGTGATCCAGTGGGGACATAGTAGTGGTTTGGACTTGAGTAGAGGTAGAGGAGAGGAGTAGAAGCAGAGGGGTTTGGGGGCGGAAAGGACAGCTTTACTGATGGGTTGGATGGGAGCACTGAGGCAAAGGCAGCAGTCAAGGATGACTTCTAGGGAGAGTGGGAGAGGAATACTTGGGTAGGTGGGCGTGCTGGCAGAAGTTAAGCTTTCAAGCCATGGGCCTGGTTGAGATCACTAAGGAGTGAATATAAATAGATAGAGATCTGGGGACCAGCATCAGGGGGTAGAAAGTGAGGCAGGCAGATGGTGTTGACTAGGGTGTTGGACTGCTGGCAGCTCGGTTGGGGACAGGGACCTGGGTTTGAATCCTGGCTCTACCTGCTGCTGCCTGTGCTACTTTGGGCAACTTAACTTAGAGAATAGAGGGTCAATCCCTGCCCTCCAGGGCCAAGGGGTAGATCAGAAGCAAATGCCCGTGCAGTGGCTAGTAGGAGGCAGAGGCTGTGCTGCTGCTGTTACCACTAATCCATTTACAACAACTACGCCTCATTTCTGATCAAGAGATACTAGCGGGGTGGGGTGGGGTGGGGTTAAGAGATCAACCAAAGGACTTGTATGCATGCATATAAGCATAACCCATGGACACAGACAGTGAGGGTAGGGGAGAGTGAGAGCATGTGCTGGGGGATAGGAATGGCTGGGGAGAGGTCAATGGGGGGGGAAAGGAGATATATGTAATACTTTTAAACAATAAAGCATTTAAAAAAATAAAATAAAATAAAAAGAGATACTAGCCTCTAAGTATCACAGCCAAGACCAGAGAAGTCTCACTCAATGTGGAAGGCACCCTGGCTGTGCTTCACTTGTTCTTTCCCTGAGACTCATGTGACCTCAGCTTGCTTCAGAACTCTCTCAGCCTCACCCAGGCTTGGGGTCCCAGCTGTGAAATTAAGCTGCCCCCACCTTTACTGAGATATGCCACAGCAGCCTTTTGTATTTTTCTTTCCTGGAATCTCACCCTGCCCTCCCTCATTGCCATTCTTGTTCCTCCCCACACAGAGCTGACGGCCCAAGGATCCCTTCCTACCCTCTCTCAGGATTAGGTACTTGGGAAAAAAAGATTCTTTCAACCCCATGTTGGCTGAGCGTGGCTCATGGACTCTGGAAGCCTTTGTGGAAATGCAGGCTGGGGTGGGAGAAGGAGCCTAGACTAAATTGCAGGAATTAAAGGGGACCACCTCCCTTGTCTGTTTACCTCAAGCTTCCAAACCTGAGGAGGTGAGAAATGCTGTAAGGTGTCGCGCGTGGGGACAGTCATCACCACGGCCGGTTGGTGGTGGCCGCTATGCCTTTGCTGAGAAAAGCCTTCTTTCCCCCTGCTCTCTTCACTTCTGTCTCCCTTCGACCTTACTTTCTTCTTTCCCCTCTGCCCTTTCTGGTGTCAGATACTCCTTTGCTTGGTGTGGGCCACGGGCCTTTCTGTCCCTTGCTTTAAGACCTGCCACCCCCACCTGGGCACCTCATTTATGCCTGCCCCTGGCATGGAACCTTTGCCCATGGGACCTTTGCGAGCCAGCTCGGCCTTGGCAGCCCAAGTGCTGGGCCCCTGCCAGGAGCTGTGCGTGTGACCTGACAGTGCCCAGCTGGACCCCACAGGCCAGGCCCAGGCTCTGCTCCCCAAAGAAGCAAGGCCCACGGGTTTTCCATTAGCTGCAGCCTGGCAGAGGGGGCGGTGGGGAGCCTGGGAGAAAGCCACCCTTCCTGTGGTGCCTGCTGATAATTGGCTCTCCGGAACCAACTCGGAACACAGGGCCAGCTGGGTCAGGAAGTGGTGCACAATGCTGCTCTTTCAGGGGGCGCTCTGCATGGCCTCAGGGCCCTGTGACCCAGGGACATCTGGAAAACAGTCTGTTCTCAGAGGATGTTCCCTAACCTAGACCGGAGGTGAGAGATTGAGCCCGCACTTCCCACCCTTTGCCCTGGCAGGGCCCCCAGCCGTTGCCCAGTTCAGAACCCAATTATTTCTTTCAGAGCGAGCGAGCCTGGGGAGGGGAGGAAAAGGAAGCAGATTTTCTCAAGAGACCATGAATCACGTACCTGGTAGTCTATAGAGGGGAGCAAGTAGTCCTTAATGATTTATTAAGACTGTTAGCCCTGCCTTAGCAACTGTGGGCCCTTGAGGGAATCTTTGCCCTGGGGATTTTAATCTGGGTGGGGAGGGAAGACAATATAACATACTAAGTGTGAAACTCATGAAGAGAAATAGGAATTCAAAAAAAAAGAAGAAGAAGAAGAAACGGGGAAGTTATTGGTCAGAGTGGCCTGGTAAGTCCGAAGGAAGGTAAAATTTGGTCTGTGCTGGGAAGACTGGGAAGGATTTGGGATGAAGAAGAAAGTGGAGGAGTGTGTCACACAGGGTGGAATGCCAGGCACCAAGTGTAACGTAAGTATAGGAAACTTGCCATAGCCGAGAACTTCTGCCCTGGAAGCGTCCCTGTATCTGACATTCCGAGGGCCCGGCAGGCCCACAGCTTGCTTTTACCAGCCCAGGATGCTGAGGCTCAGCCCTGCCTCTGAGCCCAGAAAGCCTTGCCATAGAAACCTTGGGCAGTGGGCCTGTGGTCTCAGGCTGGACTGCCTCTCAGGAGCTCTCCTGGGGAAGTATGGGTTGGAGGACTTCAGGCACGTTGGCTCCCGTACGTGGGTGCTCCTGTGAGCCACCCAGAGCTGCAAGAGAAAGGTCTGGGGCAGTTCTGACAAGGGCAGGCAAGACTTGCAGGTGTCTTATAGTTGTTGGTTTGGGAAGAAACGTTGTTCCATAGCCCAGTGCTAGGCTAGGCCTTTTGTCAGTGTGCTAAACTCGTGCTGGGGACTGTGACTCTGAATGTCCACCTGGAAGTTGTTCCACACTTTCTTTCATCAGGGCACTAAGCAGCAACTCCTGAAACTCAGGAGGATGAAGGGGCATTTGTATTAGAACCCTTCCCTGCTCAAGAGCCTTCTGTGGCTCCCTAGTATCCATCAGGTCACAATTTCCTATCCTGATATCCAAAGCCCTCCATCATCTGAGGGCCTTTACAGAGTCTAAATATTGGAAGGGACCCAGAAGTCTAATCTAGCCAGAGCCAATCAGTCTTTTTCGCAGTAACCCTGAGGAGAGGTTGCCTCACTTCTGCCTATATGTGTCTAATAATGGGGAAGTCTGTCTTTCATGAGATGCCTTTAAGTTTATCCAGAAATGGCCTGCCTGTAGGTGTACCCATTGGTCTAGGATTGACCCTCTGGAGTTATTCCTCTCCCACATGACCACCCTTCAGAATATTGATATTCCTCTAAGTTTTCTTCAGGTCCCACATCCATCCCAGTTCAGGTCACTCTTTTTTTAGAGGTGGTCTACTTTGTCAATTCCCCTCTGTGAAGCCTAAAACTGCCTAGTATTTTTAACTTTTACATGTGAATTGCTCTGCATAGTGAATTGGACACGCCCCCTCATTCTGAACCCTATATATTCCTTTTCATACATTAGTCTCTGACTTGCATTTAGACCAGCCATACCAAAATGTTGCTTCTATCAAGTTGGTAGCCAAATAAAACACTGAAATTGTTTTCACAATTGCTGCTTTGAGGCATTTCTCCCCTGTGCCAGTGAGTTTAGATCTAACTATAGGAAATTTCCTTTATACCTACTGGACTGCATCTTGTGAGGTTTAACCCGCTTTTCCAATGTATGGAAATCGTTTGGATTCTGATTCTGTTTCTGTGGTATGGAGGACCGTGTCTAGTGTGGGGATCCTGACCCAGTGCCTGAGCCATTGGCCACACGGCAGGTCTGAGTCCCAGCTCCACACTGGCTGGGGGACTGGCTGTGGGCAATTTGCTTCGCCTCTCTAAGCCTTATTTCTTTTTCTGTAAGATGCAGCTAACTAGTAGTAATGCTCGCTTGCTTATAGGACGCAGGTATGACTTTAATGAGATAATTCGTACAAAATGCTTATTAGCACAGGGCCTGTTAGTAAGCATGCATTCGCTGCATAATCTTGATGGTTATAACTACTGCTACTGGCTAGTTCACTTCCTCATTCTTTTTAAAATGGCCATGTCTCACCCCCAATCCTCCTGGCCTCATTGTCTCCTCAGCCTGAGATACCTGCTTCTATTCTCTCCCTTGTGTAGTTTCAAAACCTCTGCAGCATCTTGGATGCTTCCCCTGCTGTGTCCCTATAAATGGGAGCTGCTACTGGCCAATCCTATTGAAATTCATTTTATGGTCCACCTAGTATAGGGTTCTTAACATTTTCACTTCTGTCATGTTGGTTGAGGCCTTCCTTTATTCTTTCACTTCTGTCTGCTATTAAGAACTTCCCCTTCAACTCTGCCTCCAGGCTCCATCCTCCTCTTCTCCAGCTCTCACACTGCTGCTGGCCAATCTTCCTCCAGCTGCTCTGCCTTCCCTTGCCCACTCGGAAGCACACTGGCCTTCACATTCAGCAGCACCTCTCTTTCTGGCCTCATCCCTCTTCTTCCCTTGCATAGATGCCGCCCTCCAGCTACACCTGCCTGCCTGCTCCAGGCCTTTCCACTCTGCACTTTTCCTTGTTGTGCTCTCTGCCGGGAGGGCCTGTCCACCTCTTCCCTGACCTCCATGGCTCAGGATGGGCTTGCAGATCTAGTCGACCACACGGTTAGAAGTGAGTAGTATGACCTTGGGCAAGTCACTTAGCCTTTCTGTGCAGCAATCATAAGGGCTCCTGAGTTTGCAATGCAGTGAAAATAAAAGAAGTAGATAAATTGCAGGGGATGGCACCTGGGAAAAGTTACCCCTCTCTTCCTCTAAGACAGGCGTCCTCAAACTACGGCCCGCGGGCCATATGCGGCCCGCCGAGGACATTTATCCGGCCCGCCGGGTGCCGCTGCCTGTCCTGCTTAGCAGCCGACTCGTCCCGGGCCCGCAGTGCGCATAGGAATTTGTTCATAGTTTTTTTTTTAAACTATATTCCGGCCCTCCAGCGGTCTGAGGGACAGTGAACTGGCCCCCTGTTTAAAAAGTTTGAGGACCCCTGCTCTAAGAAGTCTTTCCTGAGCAGCATCACCATTTCAAGGGGTTTCTCTCTCCTTAAACATTTAGAGTACAGAACAGTTCCAATTTTCAGACACACACACACACACACACAGTCTATAGATATAAACTCTTGGTATTTTATGTTGCCTAAAGGAATTTTGAGGACTTTTTTTTTTTTTTTTTACAAGCAAGGCTTATAATGACCACAAGCTTGGACACTTGATCAATATCTATACTAATAAAAGGGTAATATGCAAATTGGTCAGGATGCCCTCACTGTAATGACTGAACAGCAGGCTGCGTGGGGCGACCAGGCTGGCAGGGGGGTTAGTGAGGGACGATCAAACGACTGAACAGCAGGCTGTGTGGGGCGACCAGGCCGGCAGAGGGGGCAATGAGGGGCAACAAGGGGGCCAGTGAAGGGCGACCAGGCCGGCAGGGGGGTCAGTTGGCGTCAACCAGGCTGGCAGGGGGGCTGTGAGGGGTGACCAGGCAGGCCGGCAGGGGGGGAATTGGGGGCGGTCAGGCTGGCAGGGCGGGCAGTTGGGGGCGACCAGGCCGGCAGGGGGGGACAGTTGGGGGCGACCAGGCCAGTAGGGAAGGCAGTGAGGGGCGACCAGGCCAGCAGGAGGGGACTGTTAGGGGCGACCAGGCTGGTGGGGGGGAGGCAGTTGGGGGAGACCAGGCCGGTGGGGGGGGCAGTTAGGGGCAATCAGGCAGGCAGGCAGGTGAGCAGTTAGGAGCCAGCAGTCCCGGATTGTGAGAGGGATGTCCCCCAAGGGGTCCCAGATTGGAGAGGGTGCAGGCTGGGCTGAGGGGACCCTCCCCGCCGTGGTGCACAAATTTTGTGTGATGGACCTCTAGTCCTATATAATAAAAGCCTAATATGCTAAGTGTATAGTCATTTATTCAACCAATCAAAACGTAATATGCTAATGATATGCTAAGGCCACTCAACCGCTCACTATGACGTGCACTGACCACCAGGGGTCAGATGCTCTGACCAGTAAGTTAGCTTGTTGTTGGGGTCCAGCCAATCGGGACTGAGCAAGATGGGCTGGACATGCCCTGGAGCCCTCCAGTGGTCCCTCCCCAGCTGGCCAACCTCCCGTGTCCCTCCCTGGCCCTGATCATGCACCAGTGGGGTCCCTCGGCCTGGCCTGCGCCCTCTCGCAATCCGGGACCCCTTGGGGGATGTTGAAGAGCTGGTTTTGGCCCAATGGCGGAACGACCAGTCACTATGACGCGCACTGACCACCAGGGGGCAGATGCTCAACGCAGGAGCTGCCTCCTGGTGGTCAGTGCACTCCCACAGGGGAGTGCCACTCAGCCAGAAGCCGGGCTCACAGCTGGTGAGCACAGTGGTGGTGGCGGGAGCCTCCCACCTCCATAGCAGCGCTAAGCCATCAGTCAGACATCCCCCGAGGGCTCCTGGGCTGCGAGAGGACGCAGGCCAGGCTGAGGAACCCCCGACCCCCAGTGCATGAATTTTGTGCACTGGGCCTCTAGTAAACAAATATATATGTAGTAAGTCTAAATCCCACCCATCACAGGTCCTCCCTCGGGGCCCTGACGTCGTTCCTAGCATTTCCCACCAGCATGGGTTTGCTCTTCTTTCTCTCAGCCTATACTATTGATTCTACCAGCCACCCTAGAACTTGACCACATCCAGTTCAGCACCTCGCTGGATTTGGGTCTCTTGTTGTCATTTTACATACAGGCAATCTTTAAGCACTCAACAAAGGTGGTGACTTTTGCCTAGAGCTCTGACTGCAGCCAGGACCCCCTCCTTGTCCTGGGCCAGGGGAGGAACATAGTTTAAACCTCTGTAAATCACCCAAGGAAATCTGAAGGAAAGTGAATGGCCTGGGTTGGTCCTGGAAGCAGAAGCTGAGAAAGGTCCAAGTAAGGATTTGTTAAAAGGAAGCTGGAAGCACTCTGCCTCACGAACTGCTTCACTGGGAGGTATTTGGGGAATAAATGTTTTTACTTCTCTCTTGCAACATCTCACATGAGATTCCTTCTCAGTAGAGCCCCATATCATGTGCTGTAGGGAAGAGGGCAGGAAGCACCTGCACTCTCCTTGTCCTCGGGAGGACCCCGTGTGATGGGGAAAGGACCCTGTGTTCATCTCCTGGGCTGCCGTAACAAATGACCACGAACAGGGTGGTTGAAAACAACAAAAATATATTCTCTCACTGTTCTGGTGGCTAGAAGTTCAAAATCAAGGTGTCAACAAGGCCATGTTCCCTCTGAAGGCTCCAGGGAAGAATCCTTCCGTGCCTTTCCTGGTTTCTGGTGACTGCAATCATCCCTGGTGTTCCTTGGCCTATAAACACAGCACTCCAATCGGTGCCAACAGCTTCACATGGTCTTCTCCCTGTGCGTCTCTGTGTCCCTGTGTCTTCACATAGCCTTTAAAAATTATTACTTTATTTTTCAATTACAGTTTGCATTCAATATGATTTTATATTCACATGCCCTGCCTATGAGGACATTGGTCATATTGGATTTCGGGCCCACCTAACACAGTATGACCTCATCTTAACTAATTACATCTGCAAAGACCCTATTTCCAAATGAAATCATGTTCATAGGTACTGGGGATTTGGACTTGAACATACCTTTTCAGGGGGGGGGGGGGGGGGGAGACACAGTTAAACCCACAACAGAGCTTATGCTGTTAAAGAGATGAGTCTGGTAGGGAGAAAAGACATGTGGAATAGTGGACTTAACACATCCAAACATTATATAAACCAGATATAAAAGAACGTATCTTGGTAAAGCCTAGAAATAACCTATTTTATACCATATATACATATATATGTACATGTACATATGTACGTATGTATGTATGTATATGTATTTTTTTTCCAGATAAAGACTCAAATGTGAAAAAAACAAACAATAAAACACTTAGAAGAAAATATAAGAGTCTACCCGGGGTAGAAAAAGCCTTAAATAAATAGAGAAGTTATAAAAGATAAGGTGGACATACTTAACTATGTAAGGCAATCAACAATCATGATATATAAGTCCAGGAAATACAAATTAAAAGTAGAGATGAAATGTCGCTACATCCATCAGACAAACAAAATGACAAGAAGCAATAACCCCTGTTGTTGTTGGGGATGCTTTTGTACATGTTCAGTGGAAAGGTGGGTTGTTAGAGCCTTTTTAGAAAGCAAGGTGGCAACCTTATTTGGATCCTGATTAGAATGACTGCAAGAAACCTTTTTTGTTTTGATATAGTAGGGAAATGTGAGCAACACCTAACCATTTGATAATATTAAGGACTTAGGTATGATCATAATGTTATGGTTATTTTTTAGAGTCCTTTTTTTTTTTTTTTTTTTTTTCGTAAAGGGTCATACTGAATATCTACTATTAAAATGATAGAACTCCTGGGAGTTTACTTCAGATAATCCAGGGAACAAGGGAATCAGTGGCTGATGGTATAAAGTCAGGGTCAACACACTACAGCACAGCCAAATCCAGACCACCTACCTGGCTTTTAAATAAAATTTCATTGAAATGCAGCCACACTTATTTAGTTACATTTTGTTTCGTATCACTTAGGCTGCTTTTGCACTGCAGCAGCAGAGTTGAACAGTTGCAATGGAGACCATGTGGCCTGCAAAGCCTAAAATATTCACATACTAACTGGCTCTACAGGAAATCTTTGCCATCCCTCATCCATAAAGAAGCATGTTTGGCTAAAAGTTTGTAACAGTTGATTCTGGGAACTGGTGATGTGAGGGCTTATTAGACTGGTCTTCATACTTTTCTGTGTTTGGACTTTTCCATAATGCAAAGCTTTTTAAAAACTAAAGAAAAACTTAGTAATCTCATTCCTAGAAATCTGACCCTTGGAAATAAAAGCATCAATTAATAAGGATATGTGTGAAAGAATGTTTACTACAATGGTTTATAGTGTAAAAACAAAAAACTGGAAATAAATTGCCTTCCAACATGGGAATGCTTGTATAAATCACATCCACCCACACCATGGACTATGATGTTGTCTTTTTAAAGAATGAACTAGAATGTTGCCATTCCACTTGGTGAATTTTTCATGAGATATTTTCCAGTGAGAAAAGCAAAATGTAGGAAAATCTGTATGTGACAGTCTGATTTTTGTAGAACGGGCAAAATTAACCTCTTCTGGTATGTAGGCATGAATGTATGTATGTGTGTGTGTGTGATATGCATAACAGGTTGTTAACATAGGTTGGGGTAGAATGACATCTGTGGAAGGGAAGCAAAGCAAAACAGAAAAAGGGAAAATCTATACTTAAAAAAACAGCCTACATAATATGATTGTAAGTGTTTCTTTTTTTTAAAGTATATCTTATTGATTTTTTACAGAGAGGAAGGGAGAAGGAGAGGGAGAGGGATAGAGAGTTAGAAACATCGATAAGAGGGAAACATCGATCAGCTGCCTCCTGCACACCCCGCTCTGGGGATGTGCCCGCAACCAAGGTACATGCCCTTGACTGGAATCGAACCTGGGACCCTTCAGTCCACAGACCAACACTCTATCCACTGAGCCAAACTGGTTAGGGCTGTATGTGTTTCTTAAGTTATATTCACATGTATATGTGCTTTGCTAAATTAAGAGTTATGGTATTTAAAAAAACTGGAAAGGTGTACATATTTCAATGTCCTTTGATGTGAGGAAATAAAAGGGAATTTGGTTACAAGTTGGAAATTACCCAAGAGTGGAAAAACAAGAGACAAGAGTGACCTGGGCCAGCAAGGGGAGGCTCTTGTGGAAGGTTCTAGTGGTGAGAGAGGGGCGGGTGGATGCTTTTGAGCCACAGTCGCTCCCTGATCTCAGTGCCTCTTCTTCCTGCTCCCAGAGAAATAATGTTTCCCTGGGGGATGAAAAAGCATCCCTTTGTGCAGGCTTTAATTGCCATGCTGTTGTGCCAAGTGAATGAGTGGCAGGCAGGCGCAGCAGCTGGGCACAGCCAATGCCAGGCAGCAAAGCCCGCTGCCTTAGGACAGCCTGGGCCAGCTGGCCTGGGAGCACTGCCCACCTCTGCCCTCCACCCCCCACCCCCACTAGGGGCCCTGCACTGGGACAGTGCGGCAGAAGGGTCTGTAGAAAGGATAGAAGAGTCATTAGAGGGAGAGAAAGGGGTGGCCCCTAGGAGGTTCTCAGCCACTCTCAGAAGCTTATTCATCTCATCCTCCCCTTTCCTTCCCCTCCCTCTTGTTTTTCAGACTGTCAGCATCAATAAGGCCATTAATACGCAGGAAGTGGCTGTAAAGGAAAAACACGCCAGAAATATCCTTTTGGACGTTGCTTGGAAGACCGACCCTGAGAGGGGTTGAATCATGGGTACTGAGGTCAGGGTGAGGAGTCCGTGCTCAGCTGTGGGAAAGGGAACCCCACACAGGCCAGGTCCCAGCAGGGTTTGAGCAGCGTGGGTTAGCAGCAGCTGGCCCCAGAGACCGAGGCTCATCAGGGTGGAAGGCACCAAAGTGGTATCTAGGCCAGTCCTTCAAGCTTACCAAGATCCCACTCCCCTCCCGGGACTCCAGCTTTCAAGAACTGCCAAGTCCTTTAAAGTTACTTCCTCAGGGCACCAGAGGGATTTTCACCTTGCCGTCAAAGCACTCCAGGTCCTGCCCTTTGCCTGTAGGGCCACACTGACCACCCCCTTTGGGGACATGATCATCCCCCCTTTTCTGACCTCAACAGCAAAACAAAGGTCCTAGCTACAGTGGTTGGCCTTAAGCTAATGCAGGGGTTCACCCTAAGCCAGAAGGGGAAAAGACAGGGACCTCAAGGTGGTGTAGGGAACCAGTGACTTAAAGGTTTCACCATGCTGAGTTAGCAGAGGCCCTGGGAGACCACCATCGTGGGTCGGTATCTTTGGAGAGAAGTGAAGGCAGCACTCTGGGTCCCTGGAGATCTGCCCCTGAGGTATAGAGTCCAGGAGCTGAAGGGCCGAGTCCTCAGAGGCCGAAGGAGGGGCTGCCAGAGGCAGAGCAGGGCACTGGGCAGAGCAAGTGTAGGCTCGGCTTATGTCTGGGATGGCAGCTCCTCTTTGCCTGGGCTCGTCATGGTGCCTGCACCTCAGCCCCTGGGGGAGACTCTAGGTTAGATGCCAAAGCTGGCAGGCCCCCAGGAACTGTTGCTAACAGCATGTACTGCTCTTTAGCGGAAAGATACTTTGGTTGGAATTAGGGCTTTGCTCTGTGGTGGGGCTATAGAACCGCGCCCTGGTACCCCAGGAGCCTGCCTGACAGTTAGCCAGCTGGATCTTGTCCTTTTAGCCCCAGAAGGGCATAGTCCCCTTGGTTTACTGAGTCAAGAAAACCAAACCAAGAAAAACCGAGTTGATTTTCTCAGAATTATCTAGTCCTGACTCCTACCGGCTAAGGATTTGTGATCAGTCTGGTGCAAGATTGAGGTAAGACAGAGACAGCTGTCGTAGGCCAGTGTGCTCCTCTGGATGGGGAATTGGCACAGAGAGGACCAGGGCCCCCGCGGCAGGGCCATGCCACACCCCTCCAGGGAGGTCACCTGGGGTGAAGAAGGAATGCTGGAGGAAGGGTCCAGGATCCCGCCTCTAGCTTGCTCTGGACCCTGTGGGGCCTCCATGGCCCTTGGTTCCCTTATCTGTCATGAAAGAGTTGGTTGAAGAAGATTTCAAAGGTCTCATGTTCCAGCTCTAATATTCTGTGCATCTCTTTGATTCTCAGTTTCTAAGTGGTGGATAAATACAGAGCAGCAGCCACCTGATGCTTCTGACTTCAGATATGCTGTTCAGACATCTGTTTATCCAGGTGACTAACTGGCAAACAGGTTACTCCCCTTCCCACCACCACCATGGCATCTACTTTTGGAGGGCTGGGGACTGATTCTTATTTTTCTCTATATCCCTGAGTGCCTTTTACAGTTCCTGACACATAATGGGTCACACATTAAAATGCTTATAAGATCAAAGAAAGACAGAAAGGTCTTCTTGCTTCTTTCAAAGTAAGAGTGTCCAGCTAGCTCCACTCCTTCTGTCTCGGCAAACTGCTCTCAGGTAAAGTACCACAGTCCGTGTAAGGAGTCATCGCACGAAAGGGAGGGGTCCTGCCCGTCTCTCCTCTTACTCCCTTGTAGTCTGAGGGGCTGTGTTTTAGGTGAAAGTGTAAGTTATTTCAGAAATCACTCCAAGACCAATAGCTGATTTCAGCTTCCGGACCCAAAAGTTCTATGTTCAAGCCCACCCCTCTCAAAATGCAGGCTTCCGTTTAGGGAAGGAACTTTATGATCCCTTCTAGCTCAGAAGCAAAACAACATGTGTCTGGGTGAATCATATAGTTTGTGACCTGAAGCAAGTCTTTCTGTCCTAAATGGCACCATGCTTCTTACCTGAGCCTTGATAAAGAACTTGAAATTCTGAGGGAAGAGCTGTACTTGAGGTTGATGGTGCCAATTTATTGGATGTGTGTGGCCTGTTTAAATAGACAATCACAAAAGAAATGTGGGCATCCTTTACTCACCCCAAAAAGAGCTCACTAATTGCAGAGTCTGGAGTGCTAACTTAAAAGCATGTGAACCCAGACGAACATTTATTACACTCATACCGTGGCAGGTGGTCCCTGGGTAGTGGGTACTGTTGGGAATTGGATCTTGGGAGGAAGTGGCCCTAGGATTTGACATACAGGGAGTTGAAGGTGTTAAGAGATGAAGGCACCCCTGAACAGGCCAGGAATGTTTATAGAAAAGTTGGAGTGTCAGAGTCATTTTAAGTTTAGAGAAAAGACATTTGAACAAAGACTGCTGCTTTCAGGGCAAGAGCAGAGTACCTGTTAGAGAGGAGTCAGGTGCTGCTGGAGGAGGAGCCAACCAAATTATCTTCCCGCTAAAGGCAGACTGGAACCACTGCTGGCCCAGAGAGCACTTGTGCAAATTAGAAAAAGACACCCCTCCCAAAAGACATTGCCATCTCTGGGGAAATTGTCTAATAAAGTGGATTTTATTAGAATGGGACACTTTCTTGGCATCTGTCAAAAAATTGTACAGGACTTTGGTGTGTTAGTTGTAAGTAGTGTCCCCTCCTAGGGAGTGCCACTGTGCCCTGCACAACTGCACAATCCTCTGCAGTAGCCTGTTGCAGGCTCGACCCCAGAGATCGGCTGGCTGCCTGAGGCAGGGCCTATGCTTTGTTTTCCATGACCCTCCGCACCGTGCATACTGGGCACCCACCATGAGAAAGGGGCGCAGACCTTTTGGTCTGTCGTCAACCGGCTGCCCCTCTCCAGCAACGCTGTGCTCTGCTGGAAGTTCTGCCACGTGTTCCACAAACTCCTCCGAGATGGACACCCAAACGTGAGTTCCTGGGGCTGCAAGGGATGGGCCAGAGGGCCAGGGACCGTGTGGGGAAAGAGTGATTGCCTGGGCCGCTGTCCACCCCTGCACTGAGGGTGGCAACTGCCCCTTTCTTTTGGCCTTTTGCTTACTGACCTGAGGTGGGGTTGTCTCTCTCTGATCAGCCTCTCCATCCCTGAGAACCATCTTTTACCATTCTTTGTCTCCTCTCTTCTCATAGGCTGTTCTCTTTCCTCCCCAGGTCCTGAAGGACTCTCTGAGATACAAAAACGAATTGAGTGACATGAGCAGGATGTGGGTGAGTTTGGAGATTTGTACAAGGACTACTTGTGCCTCATTATCCTTCCCCAGAGACCACAGAACAAGGACTGTGGAATTGAACAAACTCATCTCTTTCAACTTATTTTAAGATCGCTCTCATGTGCATCAGCGAGGGGTCAAGGGTACCCCCAAATAGTACCGTGATACCCACAGTCTTACCTGGGATCTCTGGAAGCTGTAGAAGTCTGGGAGCTTTTTCTGCCAAGGGAACCTTATCTCCAGGCATTTGGGATCCCCCAGCAGTGACATTGCCACAGTTCCCACATCTTTTTTTTTTTTTTACTGGTCCTTTTGGGGTCACAATACATTGAGGACTAGCATTCCCACTTCTTAATGCCAGTGCCTTTTCTTTTTCTTTTTTTTTTAAGTATATTTTTATTTATTTCAGAGAAGAAGGGAGAGGAAGAGAGAGATAGAAACATCATTGATGGGAGGGAATCATTGATTTGTTGCCTCCTGCATGTTGGACTGAGCCCGCAACCCAGGCATGTGCCCTTGACCAGAATCGAACCTGGGACCTTTGGGTCCACTGGCTGACGCTCTATCCACTGAGCCAAACCAGCTAGGGCAATGCCAGTGCCTTTTCTTTTCTGCCTAGGGATTCTCAGGATGAGGGAGGAGGTAGCTAACAATACCAGAATCAATTGAAAAGAGTATTTTTATGCACACATCAGAATTCCACCAGATTCTTTTTAAAATATATATATTTATTGATTGATTTTTTAAAATAGATTCTTATATCCAAAGAGTATGTGTATGGATAGGGGGCAATCTGCATTTTGAAGAATCTCCCAGGTTGATCCTGATGTGTTCCTTTGCCCCCACTGGTTGAGAACTACTACTTTAGCTCTCCCCTTTAAATTCTTACCTGTATCTGTCTGCACTCACAAAACGTTAGCACTTGTGTAGTCCAGTCTACCCATTACAGATGATTGACGACGGGCCCAGACAGGAAAGCTGCTTTTCCTAGTCATAGGCTAGTTCAACTGAACAAAGCTGAGAGTTGTCCCCCAAACTCCCAGCTGGATGCTACAGAGCTTTCCGTTGTATCCCTAAACATGTAGGGCTTAGGTCTTTTCCTTTTTGTTAGAAATTGCCTGGTATGTCCTTTTCTATCCTTTTATTTTTTACTTTTCTACATTCTTATGTTTTAAAAATATCACTTGGAAATAGCAATTAGTTGGATTTCGTTGTTGATTTATTAAAGATGGCAGTCTTTGTCTTTTAACTGTGCAGTTGCTCCATTTACATTTATTATAATGCGTGATATGTTTAAATTTATATTTCAATCTTATTCTGTGCTATTTGTTCCATCTGGTCTGTTTCTGTTTCTCCCACCTTGTCTTCAGTTGGATTATTTTTTCTCATTCCATTTTTCTCTAATTGCTAGTTGGAAGATTAAAAAAACACAGCTGTTTTTATGTGTTGTTTTTTGGTATGTTATCTAATATTTATAAAATGCATGCTTATCAAGGTCTAAAATTCCTATCTTTATCTGTTTCCTGTATAATACAATGACCTCAGAATATTTTAGCTTCATTCACACCTCAACTTGTATGTTATTGTCATGTATTTTAATCATAGTTATTTGTTTCTTTTTAAACCCTATCAGGTATTTTATTTTGTTTTATTCTGTGTTCCTAATTTCTTCTTATATCTTTTATCTGAGATCACTTTCTTTCTGTCTAAATTATTTCCTTTAGAACTTCCTTTAGTGAAACTTTGCTTTTGGCCAACAACCATTTTTACTTGTTTGAGAATGTCTTTATTTCACCCTCATTCATGGAACCTATTTTCTCTGGGTTTAGAATTTTTGTATGACAGTTATTTTATATCATCACATGGAAGATATTATTCAGGATATCCTTCCACTGACTTCTGACTTTCATCATTTTCATGAAGTCTGCTGTCAATCATCGTTGTCTTTTTGAAGCTAATCTGTCTTTTTTAATCTGGCCATTTTAAAGATATTAGTACATGTCTATGTGTGATTCTTTGGACTTCTTAAATCTATCAGTCAGTATCTTTCATCAGTTATGAAAAATTCTCATTGTCTCTTTAAATATTGCCTTTGCTATACATTCTGTCTTTCCCTCTGAGACTTTGGTTAGAGTATGTTAGACTTTCTCACTTTATCCCCATCTCACTTTAAACCACTATTTCATTTAAACCACTATTTCTACCTCTTTGTCTCTATACTTCATTCTGGATAATTTTATTAAATCTGGCTTTCAGTTTACTTGTTCCCTCTTCAGCTGGCTCTAATCTGATTGGCCCTGCATATATTTTGAAACAGTCTCTTAATTATTTAGACATATTAAACATAGTGATTTCATAAATCATTTTTAATATTTCCATTATCTAAAGCCCTTAAGAGATCTGTTTCTGGCATCTGTTTTGTGGTTTTTTTTGTGAATTTTGCTCATAGTATGTAGTTTCTTTTTGTGTTTAGTTATTTCTTACTGTGAGCTTCTTATTTTCCTTAGAATTTTATTTGTGGGAAGTCTTTGGAGTCTGTAGGTTCCTCTAGAGCAGTGGTTCTCAACGTTTCTAATGCCGCGACCCTTTAATACAGTTCCTCATGTTGTGGTGACCCCCAACCATAAAATTATTTTCATTGCTACTTCATAACTGTAATTTTGCTACTGTTATGAATCGTAATGTAAACATCTGTGTTTTCCAATGGTCTTAGGCAACCCTGCTAGCGGTTCTCAACCTGTGGGTCGCGACCCACAGGTTGAGAACCACTGCTGTAGAGCCTAATATTTACATTACGATTCATTAACAGTAGCAAAATTACAGTTATGAAGTAGCAACGAAAATAATTTTATGGTTGGGGGTCACCACAACATGCGGAACTGTATTAAAGGGTCGCGGCATTAGAAAGGTTGAGAACCACTGCTCTAGAGAGAATTGGCATTTGCTTCTGTTGACAGCTCTTAAGTTCTCAGCTTAAGGTTTTGTGACTTCTAGGCAGAGCCTCTTGAGTACTAGCTCATGAGTCTAGTTCTCAGCAGCAGTTTTCCCTCCTTCTGATCACAACAGTGGTCTGAGGCAGCCGCTTTTCTTTGTAGTCCACATGGAGGACTCCTTCAGTGCAAGAGTATGGAAATATGTTATTTCCGATTTGTCCTTGGTTCCCCTGAACAAAGGAGGCAGCCTTTTGGCTCTTCAGTAGACTCTTCAGCTTGGGCAGAGCCCTGCCTTCTGTTTACCACCTGGCCCTTGAGGCCCAGAAAATCAAAGCTCAGGTTCACCTGCTCTGGCAAAGTCCCCTCTCCCCAACTCTATTAATCCAGTAATCCATTTACTCTCCAACAATCTGTGTTTACTCAGTCCCTGGCCTATGGATTCCTTACTCTTGTTAATTCATGAATGCCTTCAAAAATTTTTAAATGTTTTCCCAGTATTGTCAGTTTTCAGTGGGAAGGTCAACCCAGGTAGCTAACCTGCCTTGTTATCCAAAATAGAATTCCTTTAGGTCTTTGTCCCTATGTAGTCTATTTCTTTCATTTGCCTAAGAGTTTCTGAAATTAGAAACCTCTTTTACTTTATTATTATTTTTTTTTTTAGTTAAGACTTCTTTGACAGCAGTTTTAGGTTCACAGCAACATTGACAAGAAAATACAAAGATTTCCCATATACACCTTGCCACCCCAGCACACATAGCCTCTCCTATATCAAAACCCCCCACCAGAGTAGTGCATTGGTTACAATCGAAGAACCTACATTGACATCATAATCAACCAAAGCGCATAGTTTACATTATAGTTCACTCGTAGTGTTGTATATTCTTTGCACTTGGACAAATGTGTAATGACATATATCCATCATTATGGTATCATACAGAATATTTTCACTGACTTAAAAATCGATATTCCACCTATTCATCCCTCCTTGTCCCCCTGCCCACAACCCCTGGCCACCACTGATCTTTTTACTGTCTCGCTGCTTTTTCTCGAATGTCATACACTTGGAATCATATTGTATGTAGCCTTTTCAGATTGGCTTTTTTCACTTGACAATACAGATTTAAGTTTCTTGCATGCCTTTTCATGGCATGATAGCTCATTTCTTTTTAACCCTTAATAATATTCCATTGTCAGGATACATGACAATTGATTTGTCCATTCATCTACTGAAGGGCTTCTTGGTTGCTTCCAATTTGGGGCAATTATGAATAAAGCTGCTATAACCACCCGTATGTAGGTTTTGAGTGGAAATAAGTTTTCAGCTCCTTTGGGTAAAAACCAAGGAGCACCACGACTGGTAAGAGTATGCTTAGTTCTGTTAGAAACTGCCAAACTGTCTTCCCAAGTGGCTGTACCATTTTGCATCCCACCAGCAATGCAGCAGAGTTCCTATTGCTCCACATCCTTACCAGCATTTGGTGTTGCCCATGTTCTGGATTTTGGCCATTCTAACAGGTGTATAGTGGTGTCTCCTTTTAATTTTCATTTCTGTGGTGACATATGATGTGGATCATCTTTTGTATGTTTGTTTGCCATCTGTATTTTTTTTTTTTGGCCCATTTTTTAATTGGGCTGTTTGTTTTCTTATTGAGTTTTAAGAGGGTTTTTAATATTTTGGTCAGTAGTCCTTTATCAGGTGTGTCTTTTGCAAATATTTCTCCCCCGTCTGTGGCTTATCTGTTCATTCCCTTGATGTCCTTTGCAGAGCAAAAGTTTTTAATTTTAATGAAATCCAGTTTATAAATTAATTTTTTAATAGATTGTATCTTTGGTGTGTGTCTAAGATGTCATCACCATACTCAAGGTCACCTAGGTTTTTCTCCTGTGTTATCTTTTAGGAGTTCTATAGTTTTGTGTTTTACACTAAGTCTGTGATCCATTCATTCATCTTTTACTTTTTGATCCTGTGCATTTTCATGGGAAGGATAGTTTTCTTTGGTGGTAAGAATATTTTTGCTTCTTTTCAGTACTTTCCAATTTTTCTATAATAAATAAGTATAATGTAAAAATTAATCAGGTAATTTTCATAGGAAATTATGAAACACTCATCTCTAGCATTTGACATTTTTAACCTCTGATTATTCAATTTCCTTTGGTCCCCTTTGAGACCTGTTTCAACAGGGTTTCTTTTCTCTAGAGGATATAGATGCAATTAAAAGAAAAAAGTCAAAACTCATGTGAAAGCCACAGCTATCCAGTTGAAGGGTTCTTTGTGGATATGGGGACATTTTTTATATAACTAGGAGTTCCCAGCATTACTCTGCTAATCCTAGCTTCCTCCCACGCACCCGGGATATGACTGCGTGGGCAGACTCTATGGGAATGCTTGTTCTTCACCTGCTAGGATTGGTTTCATTTTAAAAACCACCCCATGTCTAATACTGTAGATGACCTTAATCCGCTGGAGTCCCTCTGGAGGAGGTGTTCCTCTCCTGTGCTTAGAGAGACAGAAGAAAAGAAATAGCCCATAGCCAGACTGTGATTACTGAGACTAAGAGACTTAAAATCCTTAAATAAGAAGCCCTTGTACAGAATTTATCCAGAAAAGTCCTCATGTTTGTACACAAGATTATACTGTAAGAATGAACAGTAGGGAGTTGGTTTCATAAATTATAGTACACTAGAGGCCCGGTGCATGAAATTCGTGCACGGGGGGAGGGGGGTGTCCCTCAGCCCAGCCTGCACCCTCTCCAATCTGGGACATGCCTCTCACAATCCAGGACTGCTGGCTCCCAACTGCTCGCCTGCCTGCCTGCCTGATTGCCCCTAACTGCTTCTGCCTGCCAGCCTGAACACCCCCTAACCACTCCCCTGCCAGCCTGATTGATGCCTAACTGCTCCCCTGCCAGCCTGTTTGCCCCTAACTGCCCTCCCCTGCAGGCCTGGTCACCCCCAGCTGCCCTCCCCTGCCGGCCTGGTCACACCTAACTGCCCTCCCCTGCAGGCTTGATTGCCCACAACTGCCCTCCCTTGCAGGCCTGGTCCCTCCCAACTGCCCTCCCCCGCTGGCCATCTTGTGGTGGCCATCTTGTGTCCACATGGGGGCAGCCATCTTGTGTGTTGGAGTGATGGTCAATCTACATATTACTTTTTTATTAGATAGGATAGAGGCCTGGTGCATGGGTGAGGGCCAGCTGGTTTATAAAAGAAGTAAGTCCCGGATCAGGGTGGGGGTTCCCTTGGGGCGTGGGGCGGCCTAAGCGAGGGGCCTGTGGTGGTTTGCAGGCCGGCCAGGCCCCCCAGCGACCCAAGCAGAGGCCCTGGTATCTGGGACTTACTTCTTTTACAATTGAAACTTTGTAGCCTGGAGCGGAGCCAAGCCTTCTACTCGTTCTGTGGTGGCAGCCATTTCTGTTGGGATTTATTTATCTTCTATAATTGAAGCTTTGTAGCCTTAAGTGGAGGCCTGGGCCGGCCAGGGTGTGCGGAAAGCTTGGTTTCCTCCATTGCCGGGGAAACCCAAGCCTCCCTCCTGCTCTCTCTGTGGCTGCAACCATCTTGGTTAAGTTAATTTGCATACTCACTCCTGATTGGCTGGTGGGCGTGGCTTTGTGGGTGTAGCGGAGTGGTGGTTAATTTGCATATTACTCTTTTATTAGATAGGATACTTATAATGTACTGGGCAGTCACTAAAAATAATGATACAGAAAAAAATTTAAGAAGATAGAAAAAAATTGCAGTATATTAAAAAGGCAAATTGATTTCGTTTTATATTTTAAAATAAAGGTGGAGCACAGAGTATTTTTAGGGCTGTAAAACTACTCTGTATGATATTATAATGGTAATACATGTCATTATACGTTTGTCAAAACCCATAGGATATACAATATCAAGAGTGAACCCTATGGAGTTTCCTCAAAAAACTAAAAATGGAACTCCCATTTGACCCACTGATCCCACTTCTAGGAATCTATCCCAAGAAACCAGAAACACCAATCAGAAAGGATATATGCACCCCTATGTTTATAGCAGCACAATTTACAATAGCTAAGATTTGGAAACAGCCTAAGTGTCCATCAGCAGATGAGTGGATTAAAAAACAATGGAATACTATGCTGCTGTAAAAGGTAAGGAACTCCTACCATTTGCAACAGCATGGATGGACCTGGAGAGCATTATGCTAAGCAAAATCAGTCAGTCAAAGAAAGATAAATATCACATGATCTCACTCATTTGTGGATTATAATGAACAACATAAACTGATGAACAAAAACAGATCCAAAGACAGAGAAGCATCGATCAGACTGTCAAACCTCAGAGGGAAGGTAGGGGAGGGTGGGGGTAAGGGGGAGAGATCAACCAAAGGACTTGTATGCATGCATATAAGCCTAACCAATGGACACAGACAACAGGGGAGGTGAGGGCATGAGCGGGGGGGGGGGGGGGGGTGGATAGGACAAGGACACATATGTAATACCTTAATAAATAAAGAAAGGGAAAAAAAGAGTGAACCCTAATGCCAAATTTATTTTTGATGATAATGATGTGTTATTAATGTAAGTTCATCAATTATAACAAATGTCCCACTCTGGTGTGGGATGTAGACAGTTGGGGAGGTTGTGTATGTGCAAGGGGTATATAGAAAATCTCTATACGTTCTGTTTAATTTGCTGTGAAGCTAAAACTACTTTGAAAATGAAGTCTATTTGAATTGGAAAAAAGAAAATAAATAACATTTTGTACCCCAAAGTGTTAGCCATGATTATATCTGATGTTCACATATGTACTTTCCTATATTTTCCAAATTGTTAACAATGGACATTTGTTATTTTCATAATCAGAAAAGAATATATATTTTTAAAATGAAGTCCCAGCTGTAGGTCTTTCAACTCAACTGTTCTTAGTGTTAACACCCTACTGTCTCTCCTCTTCCTGAAAGGGCCACCTGAGTGAGGGGTATGGACAGCTTTGCAGCATCTACCTCAAACTGCTAAGAACAAAGATGGAATACCACACCAAAGTGAGTCTTTGCTGACAATTCTGCTCTCTTTCCCCTCCCCCAGTCTCCTCAGCACCTTGATGACCATAATTGTCAGGTCTTCCAGGTAATAAGACAGCCTGGCTCAGGGAGTATTTATACCACCTCCCAGCTGTGTGAGAGGAAACATTTTATAGGACAGCCATGGTCAGGCCCTGGGATATGGCCCGTGTCTTCTGCACCATTTTGGAAATAGGAGGAGGAACCCTATCCAGTAGGTTGCCTTATGAAAATACTTTAGAAGCACTGACTTTACTCTTAATAAAAATAATTCCTTCCATTTATATAGCGAGTTTTCACACAGAACCTTATATAACTTTAGTCAGTATTTCTTTTTTTTTTTTTTTTAATATATTTTATTGATATTTTACAGATAGGAAGGGAGAGGGATAGAGAGCTAGAAACATCGATGAGAGAGAAACATCGATCAGCTGCCTCCTGCACACCTCCCACTGGGGATGTGCCCGCAACCAAGGTACATGCCCTTGACCGGAATCGAACCCGGGACCCTTCAGTCCGCAGGCCGACGCTCTATCCACTGAGCCAAACCGGTTTCGGCAGTCAGTATTTCTTATGTACCTAATGCATGTAAAACTGTGTGCTTGGTACTAAGTGGCATGTAAGAATAAGTAAAAAGGGTGCTCTTCGGCATTTGCAGATTCGCTGGGGAGAGGCTTATGTACTTATGCATCCATGTATAGTGCGAAGCAGCTGCGTGTGTCTGTGCCCGTGGAAAAATGCAGAGATGTTCTGAAATGCCTGAGGATTATGGTGTTTGAAAGAGCACAATAAAGGAAGGGGGGCTTGATGTGGACCTTGGAGGTTGGGTGTGGTGCATATAGGTGGTGGGATGGCATGCCAGGTGGGAAAGAAAACCACCTGAATTAGGGAGCTGGCAGTACAAATGGAAAAGGAAGGACCATTAAGAGAAAATAATATATTTAGTGTCTTTTATCTCTATTATCTTTTATTAACTTAAAGGGTAGCTTTGATTCATTGAATCCATCCTAGTCTATTAAATCTTTTTTCTGTACATCACCTAATCCTCACAACAGCCCTACAAAGTATCTATTATTATATCGTAGGAAAATGAAACTCAGAGAGTGGTTGTCCCTTGCCTGAGTCACGTAGCTTCTCAGTAGGGAGGTGGAGATTTGAACCCAGGCCCATATGACACTACAGCCTGTGGGTCAAGGGCCACCTTTATCTCCCCTCATGTCTCATTGAGTGCCTGCCAAGGGCCAGAGCCAGTAGGCTCTGAAGAGAGAAAGGTGAATAGACTTTGGCCCTGCTTCTGGGAGTCGTAGTTTGGTTGGGAGAGAAGTGACAGAGGGAGAGAAGATACTAGTAGACTGCTGTAAGGATGAGAATTGAGAGAAACAGGAGGTGGTACAAAAGCACCTACGCGGCTATCTGGTTTAGACTGAACCAGGTAGGCTTCTCAGAGGCAGAGTGACACCTGAGCTCAGTCGTAGGGCATTACAGTTGTCTGTGCTGCACAACACAACACCCCAAACTTAGTGTCTTGCACCAACAACAGTCCTTTAGTATCTCTCACACTTTCTGTTGGTCAGGAGTTCTGGAAGAGCTTGGCAGGGCAGTTCTAGCCACAGGTCTCATGTAGTTGCAGTCAGGTGCTGGCTGGAGTGCAACAGTGGGGGGCTGGCCTGCCAACTCTCTTCCTGGAAGCTCAGAGCTAGTCAGGACTTCCTCACAGCCTGGTGAAGTTTCCCCAGAGAATAAGGTGGAAGGGTATTTTATTTTATTTTATTGTTAATCCTCACTGGAGGATATTTTTTCCATTAATTTTTATTTTTTAGAGAGAGAGGAAGGGAGCGGGGGGGGGGGGGGAGTGGGAAGAGAGAGCGAGACAGACAGACAGACAGACATTGATGTGAGAGATACATTGGTTGCAAGCACCTTAACTGGGCTGGGAATCGAACTCGTGACCCTTCAGTGTGCAAACCAACACTCTAACCACTGAGAAACACCGGCTAAGGCTATGTAGAGAGCTTCTGAGGTGTCATGTTCTGACTTCCTTTCTCTGTTTCCCTTCCAGAATCCCAGGTTCCCAGGCAACCTTCAGATGAGTGACCGGCAGCTGGACGAGGCTGGAGAGAGTGATGTTAACAACTTGTAAGTGGCTGTCCTCGTGCTCTGGACCCAGAGGGGAAGAGAGCTTTTGTGGAATCTCTCACTTCCCATTAGGCTTTCAGAGGCTGGGGTGGGGACGAAAGGCCTTGGGGCCACTTACGGCTGATGCCTTATCCAGAACCCTTCCAGGTTGTCTCACACTTCAGCTCTATCCTCTGGTCCCCTCCACCCTCCCAACCCAGTGTGGTACCTGCCCTCTCCCTTTGCCACTGTCACTATTGAATTCACCCTGCTTGTTCTTCAGATGGCCTCAATACCCACTTAGGTGGGAGCTAAGAATTGGAGCTGGTGTGTGTGTGTGCGCGCCTGTGCGTGCACATTGGGGTTGGAAGCAGCAGCACAGAGTGTGGGGGGAGGGACAGGTTAAGTGCTTGCTTTGCGAGCATCAGCTCTCTTTCTTCTTGGGTCTAGTTTCCAGCTAACAGTGGAGATGTTCGACTACCTGGAGTGCGAACTTAACCTCTTCCAAACTGGTGAGTCTCTCCCTCCCATCTGGCCCAGGCTTCCACGGGCATTGCCTCATTCCCAGCCTTGTTCACTCCTTGGACCAGCCAAGCTCGTCTGCCTCTCCCTACAAGCTGCACAGCACGGGGTCAGGAACATGGAGGCTGCAGGCTCTCCGTCCCTCGTGCAGAGAGGGGCTGAAGCTCTGGGGCATTTGCAGAGTCGGTGATTTCATGTCTGAGCAGAATGACCACACTCCCCAGCTTACTGGCTTCACCCCTGAAGTCCAGGCCTCCAAGAGCCCAAAGACAGGTCTGACCTCTTTGACAGCCCATGGACTATGGCCCCAACATTGGCTGGTCCTTGGCCAGCCCCGTCTGCTGCTCAGCCAGGCTGGCACTCGGGCTCAATTTCTGTCAGAAGGGCTGCTGTCTGCTGTTTGGTCGGTAGCCAGGTTGAGTTGGGTTGTTACCGAAGTCCACATGAGAAGTCCTAGTCCCCTGGTGGGGGAGCACTGGGGGCTCCCTCCTGCTGAGAGTTCTGGTGCCTCTAGGCCCATGGTCAGCAAACTGCGGCTCGCGAGCCACATGCGGCTCTTTGGCCCCTTGAGTGTGGCTCTTCCACAAAATACCACGGCCTGGGCGAGTCTATTTTGAAGAAGTGGCGTTAGAAGAAGTTTAAGTTTTAAAAATTTGGCTCTCAAAAGAAATTTCAATCGTTGTACTGTTGATATTTGGCTCTTGACTAATGAGTTTGCCGACCACTGCTCTAGGCTGTCAGCCCCTGACACTTCCTGACAAGACTTGAGAGGGAAGCAACTGGTTCTCATCCCTATACTTCCCAGCACGGCTCTCCCTTCTATCGCTGGGGAATGGAAGAGCCAGTTTTCTGAGACTCAGGATGTTCTGTGACAAGTGTCCGGCTCTGTGAAAGCACATTCCAAACCACAAGTATGTGTGCACAAGCTTGGCGACCTCAGCGTTTGGGCATGTAGGCCACTCCTGGGGCTTTGATTCTCATGAAAGACAGAAACTCTCTCACCCTAAGCTGCAGCTTTTTGCAGTACGTTCCTCTATGTAGCAAATAATTACAATTGGCTGGTTAATTCCAGCTGTGCCAGGCCTGTGACAGGGCAGCAAACTCCTTGATACTTTGACTAATCAGTTCAGTGCAGGATGTGGTCAGAGGAACACCAGAAACAGATGGAAACTATGGTTTGTGGAAGAAATAAAGCACTGGGCTTACTAGCAACCTGTTTGAGCAGAGTCTTCCACAGAAGTCAATACTAGTAGAGAAGTAAAAATGAAACAAAATCCAGTCCCTGCTGTAAGGCATTCCCAGCAAGATAGGAGAAATGGTGTAGAGGTGATTTTTTTTTTTTTTAATGCATTAGAAATCTTTGCATAAAGGTATACAAACAGCTACACATTGTTGGGGCTGACTTTTAGTTATTTCGCTTTGGGCAGGAAGGGCCTAGGTGGATAAGTCAGAATTCATTGACATTCAGCTTCGGAATGTGCTTAATTTGAAAGCAGGTATGAGTGATATTCTAGGGATTGTCATCCTTGGGAGAATCAGCCTAGAGCAGTGGTTCTCAACCTTTCTAATGCCGCAACCCTTTAATACAGTTCTGCATGTTGTGGTGACCCCCAACCATAAAATTATTTTCGTTGCTACTTCATAACTGTAATTTTGCTACTGTTATGAATCGTAATGTAAATATCTGTGTTTTCCGATGGTCTTAGACGACCCACAGGTTGAGAACCGCTAGCAGGGTCGCCCAAGACCATCGGAAATCACAGATGTTTACATTACGATTAACAGTAGCAAAATTACAGTTGTGAAGTAGCAACGAAAATAATTTTATGGTTGGGGGTCACCACAACATGAGGAACTGCATTAAAGGGTCGCGGCATTAGGAAGGTTGAGAGCCACTGGCCTAGAGGTTGCCTCTGAGCTGACCAAAGCTCTCTTCCAGGAGCTCTGGCCTTCTTCTCAGAGTCTGCCTGCCACTGCAGTTGTGGGTGGGGAAAACAAGGCAAATGTTTCAGCCTTTGGGGCTGCCCCTTCCCGTCGCTGGCAAACTGTTGGAGTAAGAGTAAGCAAAGGAGTGGTAACACCCGCCAGGATGTGACGAGGCTGGGAGGATGAGTAAGTGGTGCAGGCAAACGCCTCACCCCAGGTGGCCAGCCTGCTCCCACCTCCCGTGATACCTGGCTGCTTTTATCTGCATTGTTCACTTGTATTGTTACCACTAGATGCTGAGCTTCTCCTCAGAATCAGGAACCGTGCCCTACTCATCTCTGTTCTAGCCCAGTGCCTGGTCTATAGCAAGCGCTCAACAGCAGAGTTCAAGGATGCTTGCCTTAGATGAGCAGCAGTGAAGAAACAGCAGGTGAACAGAGTTCATAACATGGTGACAGCATCTGGCTGAATGCTCTGGGCTTATCAGGTGATTAGCTACTTAGAGTTTTCTAGAGGAGAGCTACCCGAGTCGTCACAACCTTTCCGTGGTAAATGTTAGTGGCTTTCTCACCCCTGAAAGAGCCCACATTTGGAATCAAGAGCCCTCTGCTACATGTCTCCCCTGCTACCTCCCCTGTCCCTGGTCACCTGCTCTGTGACACAAAAGTCATGATGGTGGTGTTGGAGGAAGCTGCTCCAGTTTTTAAGTCCTGGTCTGTGACTCTGTGAGGTTCCAGCAGTACCCTCAGGAGGATGCCCCTGGCCTTCAACTCTGGGAGATGGACCAGTTACAGTTAACATTTATTTTGAGCATTTACAGTGGTTCTCAAACTAGTATCCCTGGACCAGCAGCATTAGCATCACCTAAAAAACGTGTTAGAAAAGCACATGCTCAGGTCCCACCCCAGACACAGTGGATCTGGGGCTGAGACCCAGCAATTAGTGTCTTAACAAGGCCCCGAGGTCTGCACTGTCCAATATGGCAACCACTAGCCACGTGTGACTATTTAAATTAATTACAATTAAATAACATTAAAAAGTGAGGTCCTACCCAGCCACCGTGGCTCAGTGGTTGAGTATCGACCTATGAACCTGAAGGTCACAGTTTGATTCCAGTCAGGGCACATGCCCAGGTTGTGGGCTCAATCTCCAGTGTCGGGCGTGCAGGAGGCAGCCGATCAATGATTCTCTTATCGTTGATGTTTCTATCTCTCTCTCCCTCTCTAAAATCAATAAAAATATATTTAAAAAAAAAAAAAAAGTCAGGTCCTCAGTTGCCCTAGGCATATTTCAGGCACTTGGTAGCCACGTGTGGCTAGCATATTGGACGGCATATTTGGAACACGTCATCACAGAATTCAAGTGGCCGGTGTTACTGGGTGATTCTGATGCTTGCTACAGTTTGAGAACCACTGAGCTAGAACAGTGGTCGGCAAACTGCGGCTCGCGAGCCACGGTTTGCTGCTCTGTTGACTAATGAGTTTGCCGACCACTGAGCTAGAAAATACAGCTTTTAACTGGCTGCAATCAGGGGTCCTCAAACTACAGCCCGCGGGCCACATGTGGCCCGCCGAGGACATTCATCCGGCCCGCCGGGTGCCGCTGCCTGTCCTGCTTAGCAGCCGACTCGTCCCGGGCCGGCAGTGCGCATAGGAATTTGTTCATAGTTTTTTTTTAAACTATAGTCCGGCCCTCCAACAGTCTGAGGGACAGTGAACTGGCCCCCTGTTTAAAAAGTTTGAGGACCCCTGGGCTGCATAGTAGAATCACCTGAGGAGCTTTTGAAACCTATTGATGCCCAGTCCTACTCCAGACCAATAAAACAGAATGAGGGTGTGGGGGAGTTGCAGGCAGACATTAGTAGCTTTTAAATTTCCCCAGATGATTTTAATCAATCTCAAAGCCAAAGTTTAGAACCACTGCCCAGCACTACACACTTTCCACAACATTTTCATTTAATTCTTACAAGACCTCTATGAAGTATGTGCTATTAGAACCATCTGCATTTTATAAAAAATCATCTGTTGGCACGAGAGGTTGAGTAACGTGTCCATGGTCACATTGCGAGTCTAGATGTTCCTGGATGCGAAAGGGCATTCCTAGAAAGCAGTGTTAGGCCTGGAGATGGAGCCGTCTGTAATTCCCTGCCAGAGTGGAGCCTAAGCAAGCCAGAAGAATGGAGGATGGCCGCCTTGCAGTGACAGCTGCTTTTAATTTGTGTCAAGAAAAGCTGCCTTTTAATTAGAACCGTTTGGGGTGTTTTTTTTTCAGCTGCCAGACGAAGCCAGTTAACAGGGATTAGTACAGTCAGGGCAGGCCAGGCACAGCAGCTCTGGGTTTTCCTCCGGGGCAGCCCCACTCACTGAGGGACTGCAGAGAATGTATTTCGTTGCCAGCCATGTGCGTAGTTCTGAAGGTGATGAGCAGCCACTGCAGACAGGACATGGGCCCAGGCCACTGGTTTGTGCTGAGGGTTGACAACCAGGCATCTAGTTGCTTGGTTTAGGAGCAAGTGCAGGGGGTTAAAGAGGAGGGGTCTTGGAAGCAAGACACTGAGGGAGCAACTTGCTCTCTGGAGCTTGGGAGAATGGAGGGCGATACTTCTGTTGACCTGCTCCAAAGACCTCATCAGCTTTTGATCCCGATGGTCATCCTCCTCCCAGTGCCTGGCCTTGGTTCTTACAGGTTCTCCAATCATCACCCAAGGCTCTGGCACATCCCACCTTTTGCTGCCCCAATAACCCTGTGGCAAGCCACCAGGAATCCAAGGCTGACTCATTCCCTTCCTCGTGTTCTGATCAATGTTTGATATGTTCCCCACATGTTAACTAACTATTGCCACCACCAGATTGTCTGCTTCTCAGGGTCAGGGTTACCATCAGACTGTGTTCATGTGTGAGAGGAAGGGCTGGATTGGCCATCTCAGCTGCCCCTTCAATCCTGAAATTCTGATTCCCATAGAGCTGAGGCTTTTCGTCTCCTCATTACCATTAAATCAGAAACTGGAAAATGATGTGTCAGTCTCTCTGATCAGCCTGGGCCAGAGGCCACGAAGCTCCTCTAGGAGGGATCTCCCTCATCGAGGTGCTCCACCAGGCTGTGGGTAAATCCTTTCCTTCCCGGCTTCCACAGGGCTGTGCACAGAAGAGCAGAGTTCACCTGTTCATGACATGAGGGCCTTGGCTTATGGGAGCACAGGCTTCTGGGCTGGCCACTGCTGGCCACACAGGCGCTGTCTTTTAACTCATCACCTCTCAGCAAAACCAGTTTGCTTGTTTTTTTCATGTGTTTGTTTTTTTTTTGTTTTGTTTTTTTTTCCTAAAATCAGTTCTTGATTTTGTGACCACTTTCAAGTCACTTACTGTCAGTTCCCTCATCTGTGTACCAGGGTACTTTGAATTATCTTGTGGTAACGGTGTAAGATTTAAGTGCATTAATACGATAGTGTATTCCCAGAATATGTCCTCAGTGTATGTGAGACCCCTGCCTTCTGCCCCTTTGAGAAAGTCACCTATAGTTTCCTAGCTCCAATGCCTCTCCCCCTCTTTTATTTTCTAGTGTTCAACTCCCTGGACATGTCCCGCTCTGTATCAGTGACGACAGCTGGGCAATGCCGCCTCGCCCCGCTGATCCAGGTCATATTGGACTGCAGTCACCTCTATGATTACACTGTCAAGCTTCTCTTCAAACTCCACTCCTGTGAGTACACTAGCCAGATCTTCTCGGAGCTTCTGGCTGGAAGGAGGAGCTCAGCCTGAGGCTGTCCCTGCAGAAATGCAGTTCCTCCGTGGCCTGAGCTTTCAGCCTCTGTTCCAAACAGCCCTGGGGCTCCCAGCCAGCTTGAGAAGAGCAGGGTGCAAGCTTTGGTGTGCCCAGTGAAGCACCTGGCTTGCCACAGTCGTGTCCCAGGATGGCCCTCTCCCTCCATCCCTGGCTTTACCTCATCTCCATCCATACATGTCATGTAGTCTATGAACCACACAAATGATGACAGACCTGGCCTAGACCCACAGCACAAAGGCAGTGCTTTTCAAAGTGTTCATCAACACAGTCTCTTTGTACAAATGGAATTTTAGAGAGAAATATAAAATATAAAACAGCTGCTCAAGTAAATGGAGTGCTAATCTTGACCTAGCCATAGATCCTTGGGATGCTTTTGCAGAATCTATTTTTGAGATTACTGGACCTGCAGAAGTTCTTATACTTTCATGTGCTTTTGGTTTAAAACAATGAATCTGATGTGGGTGTAGCCCGAGCCACACACCAAGGTGGCCACTGTGAAAGGTATACACATGCAAAAGGTGTGGGTGATGGAAACCAAGAAAAATCAAGACATAAATGGTACTAGCAAGGTGTATTAGAATTCTCGGACAAGGGGCCCTCCGGAACTGTGGTCACTGACAAGGAATGGGTCTGGTTACTTAGGACAAGGGAGCCAGCATTATTCTGATGAATCCAGGAGGTTTTGGTGGAAGGGAGGTTGGAATTCGATGTTCAAGGATTAGAAGGGCTTTGGAGCAGATGGGCATGCCTGAAGGGAGCAGAGATTGGACTAAATTCCAAGAGAAGGCAGGCAGTTACTTAGAAGCTCTGAATATAGATGAACTTGTAATTGTTTCTAAGATGCTATGGGACCTGGTTTCCCACTAGAACAGCGGTTGCCAACCTTTCAGACCTCGCGGACCACCAGTTGGCAACCGCTGCACTAGAACATCCCTACTTTCTTATAAAGTGGTGAGTTATGAGAAGAGACAGGTAATTAAGTATTTCGGTTTAAAGGCCTTCTTTAAAGGCAAAACAATACGCAAGACCCTCCCGGAAAGCCTCCGGGCAGGAGAACTCGGTAGCATGGGGAACGAGAGTGAGAGACACTCTGTACAGTATATACTTCTCTAAAAATAAAACTTTATTTTAGAATATTTTAGATCTACAGAAAAGTTGCAGGTAGTTCAGAGTTCCATATACCCCCAACCCAGTTTTCTCTATTGTCAACATCTTAAATTAGTATGATATTTTTGTCACACTAATGAACTGACATTGATACATTATTATTAACTGAAGTCCATACTTCCTTCAGGTTTCCATAGTTTTTACCTAATGTCCCTTTTCTGCCCATGGCCCCATTCAGTCACAGCTCCTCAGTCTCCTCTCGGCTGTGAAAGTTTCTTAGACTTTCCTTGTTTTTGATGATGTTGACAGTTTTGAGGAGTCCTAGTCAGATATCCTGTAGCATGTCCCTCGATTTGAGTCTGTCCAACACTTTTCTCATGACTGGACTGGGGTTCTGGGAGACAGATCACTGAGGTAAAGTGCCGCTGCCACCCATTCTATACTGCTTCCATTTTGGATTATCAGACCTTATAGGTGTACTACCTCTTTATACCAAATGAATAGATCACCTAGTCAATAAGATTCAAATTTTAAAAATAAAAGGCTCTCTGAGTTGTGCTCTATAACTGAAATACACAGAATCACACCTGTGAGGTGAAGGGACCGTAGAGAAAACCCACTCAGGAGGAGGCTGCTGCTTGTCCCACATCACAGAGTTAGCAAGGACCAAGTGGGCACTGGGCCTAATCTTCCGAGTCTCAGTCCATGGTCTTTCCTCTGACAGGCATCCTCTCGGGCAGGCTCTATGGATTTCTTCCGGACTAATGTCTGCACTGGGCCTCACCCAGTGCACCCAATGCAAACACCTCTAGGAAGAACCCTCATCCCCTTCTCTCTGAGGCCAGCTGTGGTCATTCTGCTGCTCGGCCAGGTCACCACTTGCTTCTTCCATGGTCAGGGATACAGCTTCCAGTCCACTGTGTCCAGCATGGCTTGCACTTTAGGAGCGAACAGAAGGAAAGATTTAGAGGATAAGCACCCACACTCCCTGTTGGTCCTGTTGAGCCTCTTTGCATACCAGTCCTGAGGCAGCTCCAGGCCAGGAATGCCACCGGCAGGGTTGGCCACAAGCCCCAGGACAAATGGTCCCCTGTGGCTTGACCTGCCTGCTGGTCCTCCTCATCCTTCTCACTCTTTTACAATTTCTCCCAGGTCTCCCGGCTGACACCCTGCAAGGCCACCGGGACCGTTTCATGGAGCAGTTCACAAAGTAAGTGATGGAAATGAAAGCGAATCAAAGGGTGCCATAAAGTCAATCCATATAAGAGCATTTGCTTTAAATGTCTGGCGAAGATGCTGTTTCTCTAATCAATCCCATAAAAGCACACTGAAGAAGGCTATTTCATTACCTGCTTCATGACCAGGGCTTCATCCTCCTCATTTTTTCTTCTCCCTAAGTTCTTGTGGTCTTTACCATGTACATGCTCACAATTCCCAAATCTGTATTGCTAGCAGAACCTTACCTCTGAATTCCAGTCTCACATACCACATTGTCTATGTGACATCTATACATTAAACTTAAATTTCAAACCGAACTCTAGGTTTTCCTCCAAGAACCATTTTCTCCCGGTCTTTTCTATCTCAGTAAATACTGCCGTCATTCATTTAGGCCAGAGATTTAGAACTCACCATGTATTTATTTATTTACTTACTTATTTTTATTGATTTCAGAGAGGGAGCGATAGATAGAAACATCAATGATGAGAGAGAATCCACTGATCAGCCACCTCTTGCACGCCCCCCACTGGGAATCGAGCCCACAACCCAGGAACTGAACTGTGACCTCCTGGTTCACAGGTTGACGCTCAACCACTGAGCCACACCTGCAGGGCAGAACTCGCCATTTTCCTCATCCCCTATATCCAATGCATTCACAGGTTCAGTTGATACTCTACAAATATATCTTGGCTCCGGTCATATCTCCTCCCATCTCTTTGGCTACCTTTGCCCTGGACTCCTACTCTGCCCACCTGCAATACTATCCTTACCCAGCAGTTAGAACATCTTTGTAAAAATGTAAATCCCTTGCTCAAAACCTTTCAATGGCTTCTGATTGCACTGAGAATAAAAGCCAAACTCTACAAGACCCCTGCATGATCTGATGCCTGCCTGCCATCTCTGATCTTGTCTCCAGAGCTCAACCTGTTTCAGTCACACAGGGTCCTCCTCCAGTTCCTGGAACAGACTCAGGGCAGTGCTCCCTCAGGGGCTTCATATTGCTGTTCCCTCTCCTGGGGATTCTCTTTTCCCAGCCTGACCAGCTTCAGGTCATCTTTGGTCACTTACTCTCACGCAGTCTTTGGTCCCCTTATTTGGGTTGGGTATTCTCCATCTCTTGATCCTCCAACCTAATCCCTCCCATCCCCCATATTCTCTCTCACAGCACCCTGTTTACTTCCTTAATCATTCTTATCACAGCTTTATTTCTTACTTGACTCTCTTGTCTATTATATCCCTAGCCCCTGATACAAACCAATTAAGCATATAGTGTTTAATAAATATTTGCATGAATTAATGAGCTAATAAGTCAACTATCTAGTCTAGAAGTAGAGCTTGTCAGATTGGGAGGCTAATTATTCTGGTGCGTTTAGAAAAGAAAATTGGTAGCTAGAAAAAAGTAAAACTCACCTCTCAGTTAAGTGTGTCCAGTAAGAGGGGAAGGAATGGAGTGGGAGATAAAAGAACTGAGGAAGGGAATCAGCTTAGCAGGGTTTATTTTGACATTTGTTTTTCGTGTTAATGTCTTCAGCCTTGACAACAGGAAAAGCATACCCCCCAAATCCCAAGCTTAGGCTTCTCCTGCTGGTTCCCAGGCAGCGGAGGACAAGTTCAGGGTTGTACTAACCTCTTGATTTCCTTGTTCCATTTGAAAAGCCTCATCTGTTTATTCTATAACAAATGGCTTACTAAACCCTAGGAGACAGGCCCTAGGGCTGGTTTCCTGGAATGTTAAATTCCAGTAGCTTTTGAAAGCAGTAGAGCCTATTACTGTTGGCTCCATCCCAGAAAGGAGACGTGTAGTCAGGTGATTTTATTTCCTTTAATTTTTTTCTAGCTTATGAAAACATCTCCCATGAGTATCCACCTCACTTTCTCTTGTAACAGACACGGCAGTTCTCTGAGGTGTGACTATCCTCTAATTCTGGGAAAGCAGCAATGACGTCCCAGGGATAGTCCTAACCATGGGGTCTGAAGGGCTGTCATGAGACCCCAGGGATTTAGTTTATTGAACTAAGCTGAAGAAAATTCTGTGTTGCAGAGAGCAGGTGCTGAGATCCATGACCTCTTCCATCTCAGAAAATATGTCTGGTGCCCTCAGCTTTCTTGTCCTTCAATGTTTAGATTCAAAATAGAGACTTGAGGATGAGGGGGAAAAAAATTGATTTCTTTATTCCCTATTCATCCAAGATGAGGACACAGTATTTTTCCAATGAATACTTGTTAAATAATTCCTCTATGCCTGGTACTAAACCTAGATCAGCAGGGCCCAGTCTCTGCTCTCTAGAACCTGATAGTCTAATTGGGAAGATAACAAATAGCTCTAACACAAGGTGATTTAATTAAAAAGAGATCTACCTTATCCTGGGTGGTGTGGCTCAGTTGGTTGGACATCATCCTGTGCACCAAAAGGTTGTTGGTTGAATTTCTAGTCAGGGCACATTCCCAAGTATCAAGCTCAATCCATGGCAGGGAGCGTGCAAGAGACAGCCAATTGATGTTACACTCTTACATCAATGTTTCTCTCTTCCTCTTTCTAAAAATCAATAAACTATTCTACAGTGGAGCAGAAATTAGTTTAGGGGTTATCTACTCTTGTAAAGGATTTTGTAGTTTTAGTTACTCTTTCCTCACCACAAGATAAGTGAGGACTGGCTATAAATACTTTTTCTCTATAGCATCATAATTGAATCCTTGCACCATGGAGGCTATCTCCTTGACAGCCTATGCCTTTGGCCTGGGCAGGCACAGGAGGAAAGCTGGGTGGTTGCACTGTCCCCTCCTCTCCGGGGCTGGTGAAGACCCCAGCCCCCTCGGGCCCTCCTCCATCCCTAGGTTGAAAGATTTGTTCTACCGCTCCAGCAACCTTCAGTACTTCAAGCGGCTCATTCAGATCCCTCAGCTGCCTGAGGTAAGTGTACCTGGCCATACCCAGGGAGCTGCTAAGTCTAGGGCACTCTTTTAGAGGCAGATCTAATGAATGACAAAGTTTGAGAATGTGTCTTCCCTCTTCAGAACCCACCCAACTTCCTACGAGCCTCTGCGCTGTCAGAACACATCAGCCCTGTGGTGGTAATCCCAGCCGAGGCCTCGTCCCCTGACAGCGAGCCTGTCTTGGAGAAGGATGACCTCATGGACATGGATGCCTCCCAGCAGGTGAGGACCATTTGGGAGAGAAACTTGGCTCTTCCTGTTGACCCCAAGTGCTGGGGAAAGGACAGGAAGGGCTCTGGTCACTGCCTTCTAACCCAGGCTCTAACCTACACTGAGCACCCTGCCCTGTGGTCCCTGTGAGGGAACATAAGTAGATTTAAACCAAATTAAGATAGGGCCTATTCTTAGGTGTCATTCATTTGACCCCCACCCAGAATTCTCTGGATCTCTAACTTTGTTCTCAATCCTCTTTGGCCATTGCAGAATTTATTTGACAACAAGTTTGATGACATCTTTGGCAGCTCGTTTAGCAGTGATCCCTTCAATTTCAACAGTCAGAACGGTGTGAACAAGGATGAGAAGTGAGTCCAAGCTGGGTTAATGTAGATGACACAGAAACTAAGTTAAGCCATGATCTCACTCGCCACACCTAACCAAAGAGGAATTCTTTATATTTTTAAATGCTTTTATTGATTTTAGAGAGAGGGAGAGAGAGAAACATTGATGTGAGAGAGAAACATTGATTGGTTGTCTCCTGTACCCACCCCAACTGGGGACCTTTTGGTGCACAGGACGACTTTCAACCAACTGAGCTACATCAGCCAGGGCCAAAGAGGAATTCTTAATGATGCTTGGGCTTCTTAGAGAAATGTGTTGACCTTCAAATATTGGCCCCTTTAATCCAAAGGAAAATCAAATGATGCTGAAATAACAGGGGACCCATGGGTGTTAGATTAGTATCTGGTAATACTGACAGTCTTAGAGTAAAATTTATGGAATTTCAAAGTATTGTCCCCAGGTTAAAACTAGCTTTTTTTTTTTTTTATCCTCACCCAAGGAGTGAGAATATTTTTTTCCATTGATTTCAGAGAGAGTGGAAGTGAGGGGGGATGGGGAGAAGAGAGAAACACTGATGTGAGACAGACACATCAATTGGTTGCCTCCCGCATGCACCCCAACCGGGAGTGGGGATCAGACCTGCAATCCACGTACATGCCCTTGAGAGGGACTTGAACTGGCAACCCTCCAGTGTGCAGGCCAGTGCTCTAACCACTGAGCTGCTGGCCAGGGCAACACCAGCTTTTAACTTCCTCCCCTGATCTCCCAGCTTGCATTCAAAAGGAGAGGAGTAGGAGCACAGTAGAAGCAAACTTGCTCTCCTTCTGTTCACAGGGGCCACTTAATTGATCAATTGTACCAAGAGATCAGTGTGCTGAAGGCACAGCTGGAAAACATGAAGACTGAGGTATGAGTGGGTTCTGATCTGTTTCTGGGCTTCACCAGAGCAGGACAGATTTTAATATTAAATTTTCTTCACATCGATACTTATCAGACCACATCTTAAAGGGGATTCATTAGTAGAAATGTCAAAGCCAGAGGACCTGGTCTTCCCATGGTGTCAATTATAATGCATTTCTATTGTACTGGCTTTGAGAAGAGCATTGAAGCCAAGTTCCAGTGTCCCTCGGAGATAACCATGATCACCAAATGGCTGTGAAGTGGTGTAGTGAGAAAGACCTGTTCTCAAATGGTGATAAGAAGGCTTAATTCCCAACTCTGATGGCTGTTTGCAGTGAATGATGCTATAAATATACCTGCTCCTCAGACCCAGAGCTGGTCAGAGGTATTCACTGAGACAGGTGAACATTCTGTCCTTCCTGATTCCAGCTCATTCATTGCTGCTCCCAAGACACTCTAACAGAACCAGAATATGCACACAGTCGTCCCCTGTTGTTGCTGATTGGATGGCTTATATTTAACCTCCAGGCTCAGCTCTCATGAGGCCTTGGGAGTGGGCTTGTTAGGAAAACCTGGGTGTTTATTTGGTCGGTGCTGGAAACATGGTAGGACCTGCTTCTCCGCCCAGCACACCCGACCCACAGCAGTGCAGTGACCAGGTACGTTACCTAAGTCCCTCCCACAGAGCCAGCGTGCTGTCCTGCAGCTGAAGGGCCGCATCAGCGAGTTGGAGGCCGAGCTGGCAGAGCAGAAGCATCTGCGGCAGCAGGCGGCTGATGATAGCGAGTTCCTGCGGGCAGAGCTGGATGAACTCAAGAAGAAACGAGAAGACACAGAGAAGGCACAGCGGAGCCTGACAGAGATAGAAAGTGAGAAGCTGGTGGGAGGTGGGAGTGAGGGTGTAAGTCGGGGAGATCAGGATGGAGGAGGAGGCAGGGTGGCAGAACGCCACCCAGCTTTGCATCTGTCCAGAGGAGCCATCAGGAAGGCCAGCTCTTGCCACCAGTCAAAGGTCAGCCGGAGTCCAGCAGGTGGAGCACCTGTGTGAGGCACTACTGAGAACACAGCTATGGGGACTACAGAAGGTGACGGGGTGCCTACCCCAAGAGCGTGGATCTCCGTAGGAGAAAAAGAGCCCAAGAAATAACTTGACTTAAAGCCAAAAACACTGATTAAGTAAATGCATGTGTGTAAATGCTCAGGAGGCAAGAATTGGTGATTTGAGTCAGGTGAATTCTTTTTTACAAAAGACTTTCCCCGCAGGACCGTGGTCGGCAAACTGCGGCTCGCGAGCCACATACGGCTCTTTGGCCCCTTGAGTGTGGTTCTTCCACAAAATACCACGGCCTGGACGAGTCTATTTTGAAGAAGTGGCATTAGAAGAAGTTTAAGTTTAAAAAATTTGGCTCTCAAAAAAAATTTCAATCATTGTACTGTTGATATTTGGCTCTGTTGACTAATGAGTTTGCCGACCACTGCCCCAGGAGTTTAAGTAGGATTTTTGAGGGAGAAGAGATGTATGCATTTGTGAAGAGAAATGAGGGTCTTCTGGGAACTCTGGCTTCCTGGAGGGCCGGTGGAGGGTCCTAGCTGGGTAGCGTCCTCACCTTGGTCCTGGACCATACAGGGAAAGCCCAGGCCAATGAGCAGCGGTACAGCAAGCTGAAGGAGAAGTACAGTGAGCTGGTGCAGAACCACGCTGACCTGCTGCGGAAGGTAGGACCCTCAACCTCCCTCTCACCACGCATAGGCCCCGCTCCACAGGGGAAGGAACAACTGGGGCCTTGTGGCTTCTCCGGGTCCAGTGCCCCAACTAGTCTCCAGTGGGTCACCACCATTTCTTGGGAACCTCAGCTTTCAGGCTCCCTTGCCTCCCCTATCTTGAGCTCCACCTTAGATGCTAGCCCCACTTGCATTATCCCTCATTTTTATTATTTCTTTAAATATTAAGAGTTGATATCTGCAGATGACAGCTTTCTTCTGGCTTCCCTCTGGGTAGGACAGTGATTTCTGTGTCCAACTCTAGGCCACTCACCATCTGAATGCTGCCATCTGTTCTAGAAGGAAGATGTCCTTTAAGCCCGTGATGAGCCACTTTAAGACAATGTTCTCCCCTTACAGAATGCAGAGGTGACCAAACAGGTGTCTGTGGCCAGACAAGCCCAGGTGGATTTGGAACGAGAGAAAAAAGAGATAGAGGATTCCTTCCAGCGCGTGAGCGAGCAGGCCCAGCGGAAAGTGAGTGGAAGGGAGACATACGTGGGAAATGACGGAGGGGCCATCCGAGTTGGAGGCAGGCCTTGATCAAAAGACCTTGTCGTCTTCTGCTCCATTGGTAGCTAGCTCTGTGGGTTGGAGCCCTATGAGGATGCTAGGAGAGGCTGTATAGAATAGATCATGGTTACCGAGGCACAAAGGTTAGAAGTGATGCATGGACGAGCTGAGTGAGGTTTATCAGCAAAGGCCTTCCTGGGGAGAGTCCTAAGGAGAATCGAGTAAAAGCACATGGATATCGGAGAAAGGAACGAGTGTTTACAAGGAGTTGCAGCCAGGCGAACATCCATGGGTCAGGGTGGGGTTGGCACGCAGGTCCGTTGGGAGGGATTTCACACTTCCTGTAACCCAGAGTAAGAAATACATCTATCTAATCGAAACCAAAGTTTCACAAAGCAATACTTACCCTTACTATGTGATTGCATTTGGATATTTTGTTCTGCTGTTTCATTTTTTTTTATATTAACTGTGAATTTTACTAATAGGGTCACAATCCACTCTTTGAAAAACACCACTTAGAAATCAAAGAAGGGGAATTATTTTTAGATGGCAAGATTTCGCAATGTACAGTGTTGGGATGCCTGATTTAAAGATCCACTTCTACTTTAATAAGTATTATAGGCTTAAGCATGGCACTCAGATAGTGTCCTTAAAATCCCCCCCCCCCTTGACATTCCACTTGCTCAGAAGAAAAAATTTTGGTACACTCTGAGTTCTCACCTCCCCACTCCCCCTTTTTGCTGAGGTACTTTTGCATACAAAAGAGTACACAAATCTCAGGGATTTTTTTACATGTGTTTATCCCTTATAATCACCACCCAAATCAGGGTGCTCCCGCTTTTCTTCTTTCAGACTCAAGAACAGACGGAAGTACTAGAGAACTTGAAGCAAGAACTTGCCACCAGCAAACAGGAACTCCAGGTTGTCCAAGGCAGCCTGGAAATAGCTGCCCAGGTGAGCACCACCTTCTTTATCCCCCTTCCTTACTCCTTCCCCTCTGGCTTTCATGTGGCTGTCACCGAGCCCGTCACCGTGCAGCATATGGCCAACCTGGTCCCATCTGTGATCACTGTGTACTCGGGGAAATGAAACTGGCAGGTTAAGAGATATCACCTTCTGTTCCTTGTGACCTAGTGGTGGGTTTGGACTTCTGGGGGAGGGACAGTTTAATTCCTCCCAGAAGCTCCCTCTTCCCACTCGGTCGCCATTGCAGTCAGAAGAAAAATGGGTGACCCAGATTGCTGAACTGGAGAAGGAGCGGGGCAGTTTGGTGAATGCCATGGCTCGTCGAGAAGAGGAATTCTCTGCTCTTCAGGAACAGCTGGAAAACACCCAGCTCAAACTGTCCAGCACACAGGCAAGTAGCAGACACCCTTGGCTGACCATGTTCAACTTCACTCCTGGGCCTCAGCAGCATATCATGGAGGCTGGAGGTTGGGGGCTGTGAAAGGGGTTTGGGGTCTCCAGCCTGATTGTGAAGGCATCTGTAGGAGTAGCCCCTAATGCCGGCATGCCCTGAGTCACCCACAAAGCAGATGAGGGAAGGCAAAGCTCTCCTTTATTGAATGAAAAAGGGATGCACTTAGCACTCTCTCCCCAAGATTGGAGAAGGGGTTCCAGTGGTCCATTCCCATAGCCTTCTGTGTTCAGTGACACACTTTGGACAAAGAAAGCAACAACTTGAGTTAAGACACCAGGAATCCCAGCTGTGTCACAGATGGATGCTGCTTGAAGGCTCTTATGGGGTCTGTGGCAGACTCTCACCTCCCTGGACCATTTCTAGGAATCTATGTGCCAGCTCGCAAAGGACCAACGAAAAATGCTTCTGGCAGAATCAAGGAAGGCAGCAGAGCAGGTGATACAAGAGGCCCTGAGGCAGCTTGAGGAGCCCACTCTCATCAGCTGTGCCGGATCTGCAGGTACTCTTCCCGGCTCGCAGGTGTTGAATCCTGTTGGCATTAAATCCCATGTGACACTGAACTCAGGTTCTCAGCCTGGCTGCACGTCAGAATTGCCTGGGGGTGCCTGGGCCCCAACGCCAAGATCAGTTCAGGAGTAAGCTCTTTGGCACAGGGCCTGGGCAGCAGTACTGTCTAAAGCCCCAGCTGTGATAACTACTGCTTCAGTCATAGATCACACCAGTGCAGCATCTACTGGGAGCTGAGCCTTGGTAACAATTCTAAAGGCTGGTAAGAGGAGGAGCAGACAGCCCTGTGTCTCTCTAAGGCAGTGGTTCTCAACCTTCCTAATGCCGCGACCCTTTAATACAGTTCCTCATGTTGTGGTGACCCCCAACCGTAAAATTATTTTCGTTGCTACTTCATAACTGTAATGTTGCTACTGTTAATGAATCATAATGTAAATATCTGTGTTTTCCAATGGTCTTAGGCTCTGAGAACCGCTGCTGTAGAGCCTAAGACCATCGGAAAACACAGATATTTACATTACGATTCATTAACAGTAGCAACATTACAGTTATGAAGTAGCAACGAAAATAATGTTACGGTTGGGGGTCACCACAACATGAGGAACTGTATTAAAGGGTCGCGACATTAGGAAGGTTGAGAACCACTGCTCTCAGGAGAAAAATGTGCTCTGAATTAAGGGGTGGTTGCTCATGAGCTTCAAGTCAAGACAGGGAGGCTTCAAAGCGTGGAGGGACAGAAACAATAAAAATCTCACATAGTCTTAGGTTATGAACAGGGGCCTACTTGGCATGTACCAGATCCTAAGGGCTTGTGAGTAGATCAGCCATCTGAGTGAGCTAGAGAAGCCCTCTGGGTGAGAGGAGAGAGCCTTTGTGCACAGTAGGAGAGCATCGAGGCCCAGGGGATTTGAAGTCATAGTGATGAGCAGATCTCATTGCAGCTCATTCTCAAGCAGAAAAGATTGGCAAAGCAATGAGAGCTTCCACTGAAGCAGGAGGCAGATGGGAAGAAATGGCTAACAGTTGATTTTTATTATCACATAGAAAGGTCTCGGTGTGGTGAAGTATACAGCAAGGACTATTATATCTTATTCAACAGGGAACCATCTGTAAGGAAACACAACGTTACAAATGAAGGAGCACACTGAGTACCTAATGTACTGAGGGAATGCCAGGAAGTAGGGCCGATGTGGGCAGATTTGGAGATGTTATGAGCTAGCTTTTGAAAGAAGAGGAGAGACATGAACCATAGAGAAGTGGGGAATAATAATAAAAACAGCTGACATTTCCCGAGTGCTTTCTATGTGCCTTGCACTGTTCTAAGCGCTTTATGTGCCTTAGCCCAGCGAATCCTCAGAGTGATGCCAGAGGTGATGCTATCAGTTTTCTGTTTTCAGATGAGGAAGCACAGTCAGCATGAGATCACAGCCTAGGGTTCGAGCCAGGAGCCACACCTAGGCTGTGTGACCAAAGAGCCCATGCTGTAACTCCTGTGTTACAGTCTCCACACACCTGTGCACAGAGGCACAGCAGTGGGAATGACTGTTGTGTGTGGAGCACACGCACAGATTAGCTTAATGTGAGCCAAGGATCTGGGCTCAAGGTTAATGAGAGTCCAAAGGCCTTGAAAGACTTGACAGAAAAGCCTGGATTTGATACAATGGGCAGTAATGAGAAATGAGATGCAGAATCTAGGCTGGCAATGTGGTTGCCCTGGTTCTTGGCTAAAGACCAGATAGGCTCAGAAACACAGCTTTTGAAGCTGCAATAAGAGAATCACGTATAAGAGTAACCAACAAGCTTTTTTTCCCTTCCCTCTTCTCAGGGCAGCTCCTGTAGGGCTGGGGCCACTCACTAGGTAGGCTCATCCATCAAGTGACTTAACAGGGATGAATGAAGCAAGCTAGGACAACTTGCACTTTCACTTTGCCATGTCTTTCCTCTCACAGATCACCTTCTCTCCACGGTCAAGTCCGTTTCCAGCTGTATTGAACAACTGGAAAAATGCTGGAGCCAGTATCTTGCCTGTCCAGAAGGTAACAAAGGCAAAGGATAGGGTCTGTCACCAGTGATAGCAGGGCAGGGCTCAAAAATGCTTGAATGTGGAAACATGGGTTCCTATGCACCAAGCAAGGAGTGTGTACAACTCATAAAGTGGGGAGGGAAGAAAAATGAAAGTGGCTAAGTGGTTAGAGCGTCAGCCCATGCACCAAAGGGCCTTGGGTTCAATTCCCGGTTAAGGTCACATACCTGGGTTGCAGGTTCAAAACCCAGCCCCAGTTGGGATTCATGCAAGAGGCAACTAGTCGATGTCTGTCTCTCGTTCCCTCTTCTTCCCCCTCCCTCCCTCCTTTCAATGGGAAAATATATCCTCAGGTGAGGATTAACAACAAAAAAAGAAAGCGATACCCCTCAAGCAGGACTGAGAAACTTTCCTTTAAATTCCTGGCAGATATCAGTGGGCTTCTGCACTCAGTAACCCTCCTTGCCCACTTGACCAGTGACACCATTGTTCACGGCAGCACCACCTGCCTTAGAGCCCTACCAGAGCCTGCTGATGGTGAGTACCAGAGGTGAGGGGCCATTCAGAAAAGCAGGGGGAGCAGAGGGCCTCTACAAGTCTCTGTTGTCTTGCACCTCCAGCACTGACCGAGGCCTGTAAGCAATATGGCAAGGAAACCCTCCTCTATCTGGCTTTCCTGGAGAAAGAAAGAACCCTTGAGAATGTCAATAGCACAGCCATGAGGAGCTTCCTCAGCAAGATTGCGGCCATCGGCGAGGTATTATCAGTATTATCTTTTGGGGAAAGTTATTGTTGTTCTTGGGTGTGAGTGCTGGTGATTTGCCAGGAAGTCAGTGAGCCAGTTCTAAGCCAGTTCTTTCTGCACTTTAAACTTGATTCTAGAAAGTAACCGTGCTAAAAAATTTGACCTCCCTGAACGACATTCCAGTTACATTTAATTCACTGGCTATTAATTAATCTACTCTGTGGTCATCATTAGGAAGTATCAAAGAAGAATAAGCATGGTGTCTCTGTTTTCAAGGAATTTTATGTGGTTGGACAAGTAACACCTAAAATGGAGATAATGATATTATTTATTCATTCAATAAAGATATAGTGAATATGTCCTATATACTACTACTGGGATTTGTGCTAGGTGTAGATATATAGGAACAAGTAAGACATGGTCTCTAGAGGAAAGGAAAATAAAGCAACAATTTCTATACAGTGCGATGAGAAGTGAAATAGAGCTCTATTTTGAGAGTACAGATAAGGCAGCATTTAATTAATTTCTAAAATGTGTGGTGATAAGTTCAGGAAAGGAGATCAGGGCCAGAGTTCAGATCTTCATTTTCTCTCATTTGAGCACTTTAAACAACATTTTGATTACTCTCTCTGCCTCAGGCTTCTTTTTTCTCTGCTCTCTTCCAAAAACAGAGATCTGATCATGATTCCTCTAGTTTGATACCAAAAATTATATTATGTAATGTAACATACAAGGACCTCCAGAGTCTGGGCTTTATTCACCTTTCTGGGCCCCTCTGCACTCTCCCTTCACCTTACAGTTGGTGGCTAGTACTGTGATGTGCCTGCTTACCTATTTCCCCCCCAATGAGTTATCAGAAGTTGTGGGGAGCCGGCATGGCCATGGCATACTCAGCCCTAGGGCGCCTTATGTGCCGCACCAGCACGGCCAAGGGTAAACCCGAGTGGGGGCGATGAAGGATTAGAAAAGATAGACAAGAGAAGGAAAGCTGGGACTCGGTGGGACATTGCTTCCCTGATGGGGACCCAGCAGCGCCGATGCCCACAAGCCGTGTCTTTTATAGCAGATGCCACGAGGCAAAGTAAGGGTGTGGTCAAGTTGTTTACAACATTCTGGTGCCTACTCAACTACATGCACCTGATCAAGCTTTGTTTACTTGCAGCCTATATCACTTAGGCATGTGGGGCCACGTGTTCGGACTATAGGTTCAAGCTTACAACTATAGCTGTTGGCTATAATTGTGCTGGGAGGGCTCTGCCTTCCAGGCTGGGACTTGCTCGTGGCCACGAGAGGACTGTGCCCTCTCGTTAGTCCAAGGCTTGAACCTGTCCAAACACTAGTCGTGCCCCATAAGAAGTAGAGCCCATACCTTCTTCATATTGTATCCCCGGTCCCTGGCATAATATCTGGCAGGTGGTTAACACCCCACAAGTGTTTAATTAATTGAATATGCACAGAGAGAGAGCAAACCAGATAAAAAGATGGATCGGATGGGGGAGGAATGTTCATATTGGGGAGAAATAGGCAATAAGGTGGAGACCCTTGAATGTCTGGATAAAGGAAGATTATGGACAATGGTGAATTTGCTAACCTCTATTTCAATAGGGTGACATGATAATGATGATATTTGGTATTATTAAATTGGTGTGGCAGCCTAGGCAACATTAACACAGTCTGCCTTTTGTTGAAGATAGAGCATCTTAGCCCGTATAGTGCAGAATTGAGAAGTCAATATATGGGGCAAAGTATGTAGGACACCATGAAGAGATAAAAATTACATTACTGAAAGCAAAGCAAAGTGTGATAGAAAGATCATGGGCAGTTTTCCTTCCTGGCACTAGGGCTTACCAGATGTAGAGAATCTTCCCAGAATAGGACATGGAAAATGCTGAATAAAATTAGGGGGAAAAAAATAAGTTTGCAATAACTATGTTTATTGTGACATGTTAAAGAACTTTTTTTTTTTAATTTTTTTTTATTGATTTCAGAGAGGAAGGGAGCGGGAGAGAGAGAGAGAAACATCAATGATAAGAGAGAATCATTGATTGGCTGCCTCCTGTACGCCCCACACTGGGGATCGAGCCCACAACCTGGGCATGTGCCCTTGACTGGAATCGAACCTGGGACCCTTCAGTCCACAGGCCGATGCTCTATCAATTAAGCCAAACCAGCTAGGTCTAAAGAACCTTTTAAAAGTTATTAAAAGCAAGACAAAGGAATAAGATAGTTTCAAATGTAACTAGATATATTTGAAAAAGAACCACAGAACTTCTAGAAATGAAAAATATAATTGCCCTAACCGGTTTGGCTCAGTGGATAGAGCGTCAGCCTGTGGACTCAAGGGTCCCAGGTTCTATTCCGGTCAAGGGTATGTACCTTGGTTGCGGGCACATCCCCAGTAGGGGGTGTGCAGGAGGCAGCTGATTGATGTTTCTCTCTCATCGATGTTTCTAACTCTCTATCCTTCTCTCTTCCTCTCTGTAAAAAAATCAGTAAAAAAAAAATTTAAAAAATATATAATAATTGAAAGCAATAAGTTTAAAATATATAGATTCAACAGCAAGTTAAAGCAAAGCTAAAGAAAGAATTAGTGAACTAGAGGAATTATCTAAATATGGCACAGATTTTATTAGTTGGAATGAAATGGTTATATATAGAATATTTAATCAGCGTTCCAGAAGATAATAGAAAGACTATGTTCTCCCCACCCCCAGCAACATATTGTTAATTCTATGCTTTTCCCAACATTCTTGTATGTGAGGTTTATCCATTCGGATATGTTCATTTTCACTCCTCTATTGTGCTCCATTGTGTGCATATTGCTTAATTTCTATTATATCTGTTCTCTTGTTGATGCACATCAGGGTTATTTCCAGTTTGGGGCTATTATGAATGGGTCACTGTGATCATTCCTATACACATCTCCTGATGAATGAGTGCAAGAATTTCTCTAGAGTTTATATACATAGGAATTGAATTACTACTTTATAGGATGAATTTCACACACAGTAATAACTGCCTCATATGATTGCTGTGGAAGTAAAGTTAAATAAGGGGCAGGCTGACTGGTTGGAAGACATTATCTACATTTGAAGGGGTTTTTAAAACACATCCCAGGCAGTAAACACGATCAGCTGTGCAGCTGTGGGGTTAGGGTCCAAGCAGCTGCAACTGAATGGCCTTGTGGGGTTAAGCAGGGTTAGCATTCTGGAAGGAGATGGGTTCTGAGTGAAGGCAGAGGGGGTGGAACATGAGGTTCCAGAGTTCACATGGTAGAGAGTTCCAAGCAAGGCCTATTAGAGATGCCCCTCCAAGGCTTGCAGAAGTGTGTTATGTGGTGGGGCCCTCATGTGAGGATTGCAGGTCTGCCACCAGAGAAAGAAGAGGTTAAAGGATCATTTCAGCCCTTGTGATGTGTTCACAGGATCTCCTGCCCAGAGGCCTGGACATCAAACAGGAGGAGCTAGGAGACCTGGTGGACAAGGAGATGGCTGCCACTTCAGCTGCCATTGAGACTGCTACAGCCAGAATAGAGGTATGGAGCCCTGGTCGGTGTTCTCAGTTATAGAGCAGTGGTCGGCAAAGTCAGTCAACAGAGCGGCAAACCGTGGCTCACGAGCTGCAGTTTGCTGATCACTGGGATAGAACATCAGCCTGTACAACAAAGGGTTGCAGGTTTGATTCTTGGTCAAGGGCATGCACCTGGGTTGCAGATTCAATCCTGGCCCTGGTCAGGATGTGTGCAAGAGGCAACCAATTGATGTGTCTCTCTCACATCAATGTTTCTCTCACTTCTCCTCCTCCCTCCCTCCCTCCCTCCCTCCCTTCCATTCTCTAAAAATCAATGGAAAGGCCCAGCCGGTTTGGCTCAGTGGATACAGCGTCAGCCTGGGAACTGAAAGGTCCCAGGTTCGATTCTGGTCAAGGGCACATGTCCAGATTGTGAGCTCGATTCCCAATGGGGGACTTGTAGGAGGCATCCGATCAATGATTCTCTCTCATCATTGATGTTTCTCTCTCCCTCTCCCTTCCTCTCTGGAATCAATAAAAATATATTTAAAAATAAAATAAAAATAAAAATCAATGGAAAAAATATCCTTGGGTGAGGATTAACAAAAGAAAAAAGCGAATAGAGGTATGGAAGTGTCTCAAGATCTAAAGTGATGCTCTTGCAGCTTTCCTTTGGCAACATTTCCTATTGGATATATCTTAGTTGTTCATTAAGACTTCAGAGGGTCCCTATAAAAATAAACCAAAACCAGACTATACCAGAATCTCTTAGGGGTGGAAAATGAGAAAGTCTTCACCACTAGAAGGTGAGCAGTTTCCTCAAGGATCAACATACTTTGGTATCAGGCTATCCTGCATTCAAGTTCCAGATTGACTGACCACTTACTAACTGTATGACTTCCACTAAGTTACATTAACCTCGCTAAGATTCTGATTTCAAAACCAATGACAATGCTGGTCTCAGAAAAGCTGAGTGGGCCCCATTGGAAAGGTCACACATTGCTCCTTTGGTGAAAGACTCAGGCTGCCACCTTGGAGAGTGAGTACCTGCTTATAGGACCTGGTAGCAGCTGCCCCTACTAGCATGGTGCTATAGCTCGCAGAGTTCTGTGCACACCAGCCTGGGTTCCAGAATGTAAAGACACTGACAGAGACAGCCTGCTGTAGCCGCCCCCCACTGAGTAGATCGGAAGTTTACTAGTAGATTCTTTTCCTGATTCTCACAAGGATGTGGATGGGTTCTTCTAGATTTGAATATTGGACCCAAAGTGTGGGACGCCAGTAGGTTCTCAGTACCTGTGATGTGTTAAAAAACAAACAAAAAAAAAACAACCCTGCTTTTCTTTAACAGGAGATGCTCAGCAAATCCCGAGAAGGAGACACAGGAGTCAAATTAGAGGTGAACGAAAGGTCAGTCTGAACAGCATGGTGGCACATAGATGATCAGGGTCAGTCTTGCCTGCACTGGTTTATACTAGAACACTAGCAGCCACAGGGAAAGGTTGAGTCTGCTAGTATGTAATTATCAATAACAGTATTAATGATGGAGATAGTATCACTGTTGCATTATAGGGGGAAAGAAACCCCCAGGAATCCTCACTTAGCTATTCCTTATGAAGAAGATCCACGATCCAGTCTCCTCACTCACCTGCCTTTCCTTTGGGGCTTCAACCGGAGAGCATACCCTGCCTTACTTCCCATTCCAAGTATGCCTGTGTTTAGGAATGAAAAAGAAAACAGTTTTCTTCATTGGTATTAGTCTCAGTTCTGTATCCTCACTTTATTTATTTACTTTTTTATTTTTTGCAGGATTCTTGGTTCATGTACCAGCCTAATGCAAGCTATTCAGGTCCTGATTGTGGCCTCGAAGGACCTCCAGAGAGAAATAGTGGAAAGTGGCCGGGTAAGCGTGGGTGAGGGCCTGGGAATAGGGAGAACAGACATTAGTTACATATTCCCAGCTCACTGAGAGGCTAAGTCTACACGAAATACTCATCCACATTCAGTGAAATCTATGTATGTTGCCTTTCACCCTGTGTGTCCATCTGAGGGCGCAGCTGCCATCACTGGGGATGTCAGCAGATGTCATGGGAAGAAGCTGGAACACTGCCAAGTCCCCAGAGAGCAGCCAAGCACAGCTTCCAGCTACGGGCTCATTAACCCAGGCGACATTGTTGGAGCCTGCTGTGGAAACCAAGTGTGCATTGCAAGTCTGGGCCCTTGGAGGAGGAAGTGAGAGGTTTTGAAAACTAGGCAAATCGGAAGAATGAACCTGCTGCTGACTTTCACAGTGGCTCTGCCATGTCTCTTTCCAACAGCAGTCAACTTACAGTGCTTCACAGACTCGCCCTCAGTCTTGTCTTGACATTGTCACTTGGATTTCCTCACTCCTTTGCTGGCATTATTGCCATCTTGTTTTTTCCCCACATCCCTGAAGCAGCTGCAACTCAAGAGACAAAGGTCCAGGGAGGGTTTATGAGCCTGAAAGCAATCATATAAGGAACAAAGCCATATCTGTTTTGGTGGTGCTTTTTATCAGTCTGAGAGATGTTGTTTTTGGTCCCCAAAATTAGAAAGAGGGACTGAGCAAAGAGTATCTGTAGATTCTCAGACTATCAGGTACTTTCAAAGCATAAATACATTTTTTAAATCCAAGTAGAAATAGTTTTTAAAAATTATTCACTGTATACTCTCTTCTTTTGGCAAATCATGGAGAGTAGCTAGACTCCTCTGAAATTGTTATTCATAAACTAGAAGCTCCATGCACAAAATTCGTGCACTGACGGGGTGTCCCTCAGCCCAGCCTGCACCCTCTCCAATCTGGGACCCCTCAGGGAATGTCCCTGTGGGATTGGGCCTAAACCGGCAGTTGGACATCCCTCTCACAATCCGGACTGCTGACTCCCAACCGCTCGCCTGCCTGATTGCCCCTAACCACTTCTGCCTGCCAGCCTGATCACCCCCCAACCACTCCCCTGCCAACCTGATCTATGCCTAACTAATCCCCTGGTGGCCCAATTGCCCCCAGCTGCCCTCCCCTGCAGGCCTGGTCCCCCACCCCCACCCCAACTGCCCTCCCTCCCCTGCAGATCCGGTCGCCCCCAACTGCCTTTCCCTGTAGGCCTGGTTGCCCCCAACTGCCCTCCCCTGCTGGCCTGATCGCCCACAACTGCCCTCCCCTGCTGGCCATCTTGTGACTAGATGGGGGTGGCCATCTCGTGCGAGGGTGTGATGGTCAATTTGCATATTGCCTCTTTATTTTATATAGGATAATGTGTGTGTGTGTGTGTGTGTGTGTGTGTGTGTGTGTGTGTGTGTGTTTACACACACACAGTTTGGAAATATAATAGAAATGCTATGGGTTTTGGAGTCAGAAGAGCCTAGGATTTACTTTATTTCCTGCATGACCTTGGGAAAAGTATTTTTGCCTCTCAAAACTTATATTTTTCTTATCTGTAAAATGGGAATAATAATGCTTGCCTCTCAGAGTTGCTGTGAAAATTTATATGAGGTAATATATATATATAAAAGCACCTGGCACACAGCAGGCACTTAATAAAAGGTAGCTATTATTATTTCTCACTTCCTTAGGGCACAGCATCTCCTAAAGAGTTTTATGCCAAGAATTCTCGATGGACAGAAGGACTCATCTCAGCCTCCAAAGCTGTGGGCTGGGGAGCCACTGTCATGGTGTAAGTGTCTTTGGGTCCCAAGGCTCCTCACCTCATCCCCATTCCATTGATCACCCCAGAGAATAACTAAGTGGGGGGAGATATCCCCACTAGAAATACACTGTTGATAAGGAAGTCAGTAAGACTAAAGTTTAAAAGGGAGACTGGGTCTCCTGGGGCAGCACAGGCTGGCTGTGCTCCCTGGCTGACAGGGTGAGGGGATGGTCTAGAGGTGGGATCATAAGGGGTTGAAGCTGTGATTGCCACAGTGACATAATCCATGTTGTCCTTTCCTGACTGTCAGTGATGCAGCCGATCTGGTGGTACAAGGCAAAGGGAAGTTCGAGGAGCTAATGGTGTGTTCCCATGAAATAGCTGCTAGCACAGCCCAGCTTGTGGCTGCATCCAAGGTAGGACCTGTATAGGACTCCCTGGGACACTCTGAGGCCTGGCTAGGTTAGAGATACTGGAACTCTGAAGCTGGATTCAAGAACAGATGATTTATCCAGGGTCCAGGAGGGTTGGGTCCCAAATTAAAATTCTGACTCTCAAGGGTACTCCCTCTAAAAGCCTTTCATCTGTCAGCAAGGAGCCCTTCAACCCAGCTCACCACAAGTGCTCCTCTTGGCACTCTTCACCTTTGTTACAAGTGGCCTTTGAGGGTCCCAACTGTGCCGACCTCTGATAAGCAATCACAGCATTCCAGGAGCACTCAAATAAGGAATGAGTCAGAGCAGTCAAATCTTGCCCGGCATGGCACAGAGCTTCTACAATCAGTGTCTGCCTCTTCTCAAGACTCCAAATTTGAACCATTGCCCCAGCTAGTCCTAATGCAAAGCTTGTCACCAGTAACCTTCTGTGAGTTATATAGTACCCCAGGGAGTGTTTTTTAATCCTTATTTATTGCTATCCTAAATTGATTTTCACAAATGGAGCATTTCATTAAAATACCTGATAAAGCTAGAGTTTGAGACCACCAAGCAAATAAGCCAGGAAGCACCTTTTATATTAAAGATATACCAGGAGTTGACCCCACAGGCAATGATTTTTGAGAAGTTTGTTGGTAACTGCAGTGGATCAGATATATTCGTCAAGAACCATCAATCCAACTTTTGACTCAGTCCTTGCCACCACTCTATGTTATGTGAACCTAAATATGCTTGGTTCTGGCAGGTGAAAGCTGGTAAGGACAGCCCAAACCTGGCCCAGCTGCAGCAAGCCTCTCGTGGGGTGAACCAGGCCACCGCCGCAGTCGTGGCCTCAACCATTTCTGGCAAATCACAGATTGAGGAAACAGGTAGCCTTTCAGAAGCAATACTTTTTTTTATCCATCCGATATAGCTGTTCTTTACAGTCTTCTCCATGATCCCAATTTCTCACAGTTCTGTTTCTAAATTCTCTCTTTTCATCCTTTACATAAATACTTATTTTCTCATAAGAAGGGACACCACATGAGCATGCTATTTATTTCACTATAGTGACACACCTTTAGGTAGACTTTCCATTTAGTCATTTCTCTGAATTTAAAGAAATGCCTCTACAGGGCTGGTTGTCGGGGGGGTGGAGTTCTGATTCTGGTTACCCTGTCACTGTCTCCATCCCTTACAATGTGCACATGTGTGTTGATAAAAGGCAAACCAAACATTTCAGCAGAACATTGGCATTGGCCACCTCCCAGGCAAGGGTCAGCCAGGGGTATTATTTGATAAGAACTTCTCATTTCCATTCTCGCAGACAACATGGACTTCTCAGGCATGACACTGACCCAGATCAAACGCCAGGAGATGGATTCCCAGGTAGGAACTCCATCTCTAAGGTTAGGCAGTCTCTACTGCATATGGTGTCAACCCCAAATATTCCCATGGTGAGAAGCCAGTGAGCAAGAGACTTGGGAGGAAATGAACTCAGGTGTACCATTTAGCCCAAGGATTAATATAAGTGATGCTAAGAGAAACAGTGGAGGTCTCTAGCACCTACAACCGAGCCTGGGTTACATATGGGTGCTCAGCAAATATATCTTAAATTAATAAATAAAATAACTAAAATTAATGAGCGGAAAAAGAGCCAGAGCCAACCTCTCCTTTAGTGAGATTGTGCCTGTACAATAATAACTCTTAAGTTGTACCAACCCCTCCAAGATGCCAGAACTATCATTATTGGTTCCTGCCTGAACTTCCAAGGAACTGGAATTGAAGGGTTATAATTAGATTGGAACACATTACAGATATGCCAGACATTAGAGTTGTTTTTAGATAGCGATTTATCAGAGGAACTTAAGTCCTACTCCCATTCAGGCATTTGTACTATAAAGCACCATACATTTCTAGTAGAGGGTCCTGGGGAGAAGATAGATGGAATAGATGGATGGATGAGAGGGTGGGGAAATTAGAACTGAGACGAGGTTGCAATTGAGAACTGGGTAAGCTATAGAATAATATGGAAGAAAACTGGAAGATGGAGAAAAGGGATTAAGTCAAAATAAGACAATTCTCAGATCACTGCTCAAAAGAAAATTCCACTTTCCCCACAGGTTAGGGTGCTAGAGCTAGAAAATGAACTGCAGAAGGAGCGTCAAAAACTGGGGGAGCTTCGAAAAAAGCACTACGAGCTTGCTGGTGTTGCTGAGGGCTGGGAAGAAGGTAAGCCGCTGGAGGACCGGCATTAGCCGCAGTGTAGGGGGGTACTGTGTGATAAGGGCTTTCCCCTAGACTGTAACAGAATGAGGAGCCCATTGGTCAGTGACTTCCTCCTTCTCTATACTCACAGAGCATGTTTTCAGTTGGAAACAATCTAAAAGCCCAAAACAGATAAATTGTGAATTGAAAGCTTTTGTTGTCACCTTTCAAGACCTTAACGTTGACTGGTAGAGTGGTCACTCACCACCATTTCCTACCAGGCCCAGTTAGCCTGGTTTACCCCCCAGGAGTCTAGTCTCTGGCCAGCCTAGAGTTGAATAGTGATCAGTGAAGATCCAGCAGACAGGGCAAGTGAATTACCAGGTCCTGACTGTCTAGAGCCAGTGATGGGCAGCAATGGCCAAAAGATAGGAAGAGTCAGGAGCTAGAAATGGCGTGGACTGAATAATGTTCGGCCACCAGCCCAGAGACTTCGTTGCTCAGACTCTGAGTGCTGTTTTTCTGCATGTCCAAGGTGGCCATTTGTTCACCACCAAGCTTGCCGATTCTTGTCAAACTTGGCTGGCTGTAGTATATCCCAGTTATTCCTGGACACTTCACTTAGGGACCAGGTGGTTATGATGATAATGTACTTTAGAGCCCAACATGGTGGCAGTTTTGGTTAACAGAATAGGTGCATGAAGGGCTGTGAAACATGAATGGCTGTTACTGTCTTTTAGAAACAGAAGCATCTCCACCTGCACTGCAAGAAGTGGTAACTGAGAAAGAATAGAGCCGCACTGATGCCCCACACGTCACAGTGTAAATCTTTGTTGCCTGTTTATGTGTGTATGTTATTCCCCAGCCACAGACTAAACCCTTGGAGTCACAGTGGCAGCCACACCACTCCCATTGTCCAGTGCTGAGGACCTGCATGGCCTTCCAAAGACTCCTCCACAGTGACACCCTTTGTGTTGGAACCCGTGATCTGTGTTCTTCCCCGCCTCCCTGGTGTCCAGAGAGGACGGGGAACAGGGCCACCCCCACAGAGAGGACCTCCCTCCCAGTCCTGCCTGCTATTTTAGCCCCAAACAATCAGTGTCCTTGTCCAAGGGGCTGTGGTTGTTATGGCTGAGTGCCTGGAGAGGGAAGATCTTATGTTTTTTCTCTTCTGTTTTCTTCTCAGTCTTTTCAGTTTCATCACTTGCACAAACTTGTGAGCATCAGAGGGCTGGTGGATTCCAAACCAGGACACTACCCTGAGTCTGTGCACAGAGTCAGAAGAACAGCAGGAGTGTCCTGGGCTGAGAATGCCAAGGCAATGCTTCCCCTCTTTTGGCAGTTCCATGGATTCCCACTGCTTCTTATGGTGGTTGGTTGGGTTTTGGGGTTTCTTTTTTCAAGTTTCACTCATATAGCCAACTCTCCCAAAGGGAACAGCTCTGAAGCTCTGAGCTCCTAGGAGCCCCTGACCACAGCAGTCAACAGCGATGGTGCTGCTCAGGCTTTACCTTGGTGCTCTCCATCAGCCTCCATGCTTGTGTCCTGCTGAGTGTGGGACTCAAGGCCACTTCCCAGGGTCGGGTGGAGCTGCTGAGCCACAGCTTTCCTCCAAAGGCAGAAGTGGAGGGAGTGCCTTTCCCTTCTAAAGGTGGAGCCCAGTTGAAAGCCTCTGCCACTTTCATAGGTGAGAGGGCCACAGAGAGAAAGGAGGGGTGCACACGGCCCAGGTCTTCAGGAGACACCTTCCTTGGGAACTCCTTGTGACCAGGCTGAAAAACCTTATCGCATGCTCGAATGGAACTGGTGAGAAAGCCACACCTCTTTTTCCAGAATGAATGTTCCTTGGCACCTCCCTTCAGATCCAGGCAGGGCCCTAAGAGGGAGCTTGTGAGGTTTTCAATTCTTTTCTCCAAATGTCTGCCTGCCTTGGTATCCTCTTGAATCTGAAAAAGATAGTTCCATGTTCTACCTAATTGACAGACCCAGAAAATCAGGCAAACTTGCTCCAGGTAGGAAAGAACCCTGTGCTTGGTTTGGTACCTTTAATATTTATTACTAACCTCCGTTAAGCAGCAGCAGCAGCAGCAGCAGCAGCCAACAGAGAGACACTTGGAGCATTCAGGATTTCGGGTGTGACTATGGCAAGGCTTGTATTTCTGCCCTATACATCAGTCTTGAAGAATCGGAAACAAGGCCAAGATGCCATCCCCATCTGTAACCAGCTGGGATCACAAAGCAAGCAAGGTTCCACAGAGCATCCAGGGCAGGGAAAACAAAAAAGGGGGAGCGCTGGCTCTGACCCCTTCCCAACACATGTCCCGGGCCCTCGTTACGCTGTGGACAGGATGAGGGCACATTAATAGCCTCGTAGAGATGGGCAGCCAGACAGCACTTCTCCACTTCCAGCCGGACCACAGCATTTAAGTGACCTTTTGATCTTGGACCGTGTCTTCCTTATCCATAGCAACTCCTAGGTAGTAGCCAACAAGCACTTCCCAGGACCTGTCCCAAAGGAACATTATAAGTGTGGCTACGTGACAGGTTGTGAGACTCCTGTTTGATCACTGTGAATCAACATCCCTCCTTCCTATACACCCCCCAGACTCTGTCTCTGTGCATTTCTAAGTAGGGCATTCAAAATACTGTCTCCCTTGAGCTCAAATTATGAGATTCAGATGTGTGATCTCCACACTGGGCTAAAAAGAGGGTTCAGCAGTAGAAATTGAGCGCTTGTGTTAAAGCTTCTTTGTGCTCAGTGCTTTTCCATCCAAGGCTCAGAAGGAGTGATGTGTGGCATCCCTGGCCCACTTGTGTCAATTAAGCCAATCAGTGTGTTCTCAACGTGGGTCAATATTTCCAAAGGTGGCTGGTCTTCTTTTTCAGAATTTCGGCCAAACATTTGTGCTCCAAATTACTAGTGGAGGGGAAAATCTAGTATATTGGGGCAGATTAGGACTCTGAAAAAATACTCCCTCTAAAAAGAAGCCACAGTAATTTGTTGTTGTTAATCCTCATCTGAGGATATGTTAATTGATTTTAGAGAGAAGGAAGAGAGAGAGAGAAACACTGGCCGCCTCTCGTATACACCCTGAACAGGAATCAAACCCACCACCTTTCAGTGTATGAGACAATGCTCCAACCAACAGCCACATTGGTCAGGGCACCACAGTAATTTTTAAAAATTCATGGGCTTAACCAGTAATAAAACCATTAAGAAAGCACTTAAACAGGAGTACAGGCTCAGTCAGTTTCACAGGAGGCGATATCTGTCAGATAATTACTTAATCATTGCTCAAATTAGAAGCTAGTCCATTCTCCAGCCAAAATCAAATTGGCCTATCTCTTCTAAAAATGAGTGTGTGGTACTTGGTGTGAAATACCTGATGAAAACGGAAATCATCCTAAGGCTAAAAATGAACCTCACAGCCTTTTAAATTAGTCACTGAGCATCATTTAGTGACTGGAGTCTCATGGGTCAGTGTAAATGGGTCATGACAAGAGAGGACAACAGCAAAATAATGGCTTAGGACTGACAAAAGGTTAAATGCAGCCGAATCTATTATGCAATCTTGTAATACGGTGCTCTAATACCATTTACCATTAGAATAAGGGTGTGTATATAAATAAGGAAAAAGTAAAGAACTATTTGTGAGGTTACTAGTATATCTGAGCAAGAAGTTTAAATTGGACTATAATTGAGATTGATCCTTAGGATCCCACCTAAATATGAGTCCCCAGCCCTGTGGCTGGAAGAACCAAACATTGTCCAGGGCATCCTTTCTTGGAAGTGTTTGAGCTGCTGAATCAGACATCAGGCCCCAGGGAGTCACAAGTGCAAGTTGTTTATTCAGGTTGGTACACTTTGGCCTCTCTAAGAGGAGCTGGTTCTGAGTTTGTACCCAGGACATACTCACTTCTTAGTCTAGAGCAGCGATTTTGAACCAGTGTGCATAATTTTAAAACATGCAATAGCTGACTAGTCAGGGGCACTGACCTCTTTCCCTTAGATTGTCAAATAAAAAAATGAAAATAGCCATCCAGTGTGAATGCCCTGTCTTGAACCATAAATATATAGGTCATATAATAGAGTTGCATCTTATTGGTCACGTTGCATAATAAGGTTGCATCTGATTGGTTAATTCTTGGTACCAGAAATCTTTATATACAAGTAAGTATAGATACCTGATTTTTTTAAAAAGTCACTTTGGAGCAAAAAGGGTAGGTAATTATTTTTTAGTAAATCAAAATTATACCTTTTTTTTGTCAGATCAGCAAAAATTGTCTTTTTGGTGTGCTGTAGAATTTTAGTAGTTTATGTATACCATGAGATGAAAAGGTTGAAAATCGCTGCTCCAGAGGGTCCTCTGGCTCCACTTACCCTGGTCTTTAATAACTAAAGTTCTTGCTACCTTCTACCACCTTTCAAAGTCTCTGGAAATCCCTCCTGCCAACAAAAGCCTTTAATCCTGGCACTGGCCTTCCAATCAAATCGGCTTTGCCCTCTCTCTCTGCCATTCTCCATCCTCCAGAGACTGCACTGCCTGTAGCATAGAACACCACCACAGGCCTGCCTGCCACCAACACAGCAAACTGGCGAGCTGTCTGCTGTTCAAGTCCTTCGTCTCCCAGGTCCAGACCAAATAGGGGATCAGCAACTAACAGTGGTGGCCCAGCCTTCCTACCCCAGGAGCCAAAGCAAAATGAAACAATTGCTTAGATGCTACTGGGTCCGATTCTGAGAGTAGATAATTTTCAGACGTGTCTTTCAGGTGACCCTCAACTACCTCAGGTTTGAAGGCCCTAAATTAAGCTGATTTTTCATAGGGACAAACCGAGGGGGTTTAGGTAAATCTTGGTGATAACACAGTTGTCTCGAACTTAAAACTCTCACACTTAGGTTTGCAGGGATGGAGTTGGGATTGTTTTTCTTTTCTGTTTTTAACCTTTTCCCCACTTTTCCATTAGAATAGTTCCTATGAAATTTTTCACTGAGTGCCTACCTTCCCAGGGCAGGTAGCCACTGGCTTTTGCTCCCTTCCAATACTTTTATTATGGTTTTAAGACCTTTCTTTGTATAATACATTGCATCTGTGTTTCCAATTTTTCAAATAAATATTTCAACCTGGCAATGAAAGTAGCTTTGATAACTGACCAAAGTGGTTTTGAGGTCTGGGGTTCCAGTTAAAAGCCTACATTTATATCCTGGGGTTCATTTAATCCACTTAAGTTCTAGGAATATGTCCACATTTTCTGAAGCATGGAACTACTGCATTTCCTTTGTTGTTGTAGAGAAACTCTAGTTGGTACCCCTTAAACATCTGTACTCTCTGTACACTCCTGTCCCTGAAAATGATCCAAGTGGTCAGTAGTGTAATTTATCTAGAAGACCAGGTCTTTGCCTAAAACCTGGGGTCTTAGGCTGTGGGTACACCCTTCTCCATTTTTAAGATGCATAAGTAAACGGCTGCCTTAACATTGGATGGGACGAATTCTGCTCACGAACCAGCCAGCCAGCTAGTTACCAGAGGATTTTCAGAGGGAGCTGATAGAATGAGGCTGGTTGCATGGTGACCTTTCCCTGGCAGGACTGTCTGCTACCTCATGCTTGCCAGTGTGTTAAGCCAAGGGGATCTACAGGGAGGGAGAGAGATGGGGAAGGCCTGGGGTTGGTAAGCAGGATAATTGCCCAAATGACACATTAAGTAAGCAGAGAATGAAGCAAGTAATCAGAAGCTATCGAGTAAGTAGGTCATAGAACCTGGAAAATAGTGTTGAAACTACCCATTGGGGAAGATGATCTGGAGAGAGACAGAAGATGGGGAACACTTGTCTATCATTGGGCTCTTCTCCCTGCAGGAGGATGCAAAGGTGAGCCTGCTCCATTTGAAGCACCACTGATAGACCGGGCACTTGGTCACAGCTCTTGCAGATCAAGTGTGAATCTGAGAGTCCCGGAAGCCAGGCAGAGGACTGCCTTGAACACACAGGGCCCCATGCTTTGAAATATCTGGGGTGTGGGTCTGGCCTCAGCCAGCAGTGCCATCCAGGCAGATCCTTGCTCCTGTTCCAGGTGTACTCGTCCTTGATTCCCCCTACCTGCACATGGCCTTGACCAGGTACCCCAAGGGCTCTGGTACTCATGCCTGAGTGGTCTTCCTGGGGTCCTATGGCTTGCTCCCCAGTTCTAGGAAGGCAGCCTGGCTAGTGGGTCACTGGCTATCATAAGGAATCCTAAAATCAGGCCACCAGAATGATGCCTAAAAGGGGGGGGCAGGGAATAGTTATAGATGGGGACCAAATTTGGGGTCTAGGAATGGCACTGCCAAAGTAAAAAGTAACAAATGGTTGAACTGGGCAAGTGGAAGGATAGCCTAGATGAAATGAAACCTAGGCCAGGGGCATATAGCTGAAGGGTACTAAGTACCATTGTGATTTAAAGCCAGTAAGTTTTAATCCTGCTCACTATGGTTGTCCTCAGTCTCTAACACATTACCCCAATGTAAGGGACAGATAGGCCTTTAAACACTTAGGAATGAATGAATGCTCATTTCGAAATGCGTTCTTATTTTTACACACATTTTATGCATCTGTTCATTGGGCAGAAATTTTCAAAGATGAAGGCTTTCTGTTCCCTGTCCTCAAAAGTGGCACTCACGTACTCTATTTGTTTTCAAGTGTCTATTAGGCTCTGGGAACACAGTGGAAAGCAAGAACAGACGTGGTTCCATGTTTCTGGAGCTTTGAAGGAAACAGGATAATCAATAATAAAAACAAGTGTATATGATTGGAGTTCAGTACAAGAAAGGAGCACAGTAGAGGGCTCTGCGCATATAAGGAAGAATTAGAGAAAAGCTTTCTGATAGTGATAGCTGGACTAAAATACAGAGTACGAAGAGGTGTTGACTAGGCTCTGTGATAGGGCACGAAAGGGACTGAAGGCCAGTATAGCTGGAGCCCAACAAGTGGTACAAGGTGAGTCTGGACAAAGGCAGGAGCAGATCATGCCGACATGGAACGTGGTTGATGGGCTTTAGGCAAAGAGGTATCAAATCATATTTGCATTTTGAAAAGACCATTCCAGTTGCAGTGCAGAGAACATATGAGTGGAGCAGGAGCCAATGGGAAATCCAGTGAGGCTGTTTTGTTCCACAGAGAGGAACAAGCCATTGAAGGAGGACAGATCACCCCTCATCCTCACCTCCCATGTTCACTAGTCAGGCTGGCTAACTGAAAACACTTGCAGGCTGACACATTTTTGTCACCCCACAAGATCTTCCACACTCCCTCTCAGTTCCTCCTTTAACTTTGCCTTTCATCTCTCACGATTCACTAATTCTTCTACAGGCCATTTCACGGGGCACGCAGGCTCTGCCCTTCTTCCTCAATCCACGTGAACCATGGCCCCTTTGTGAACCAAAACCGCTCAGCAGTACTGTTTCTAGAGAGAGAAAGAAGTTTCTAAATTAAATACCAAAGCCCTTGGAAGCATCCTGGACTGTCCTTCAAAATCTCTACTGAACTTTCCATGTCTCCTAATTAAATACATTTTGTTCCTATGGAACCAACATTCAAAATCAATTTGAAAACTAAATTTTATTCAATTCCTACATTGTTTATAATGACTAATATTACAACAGGTATGTCCTCTTTAACCGTGCCAACTCTGCAAACATTGCTGAGTTCTTAGACTACAGGAAAGAAAAACAAGCCAGGTATGGTCCCTTCTTTAAGGATATTCCAAGCTTGGAAGGAAGACAAGACACATACACATGAAAGGAATAAAACAGTTTTAAGAAATTAAGCAGTATTCAAAGGAAAGAGAAATCAGGCAATAACTTTAGAAAGCAATGATTATCAAAGGAGGTGTTTTTAAGGATAAAGATGTAAGAAGAATGCTTCGAGGTTGCCTGGCTGGCATGGCTTCAATGGTTGAGCATCGACCTATGAACCAGGAGGTCATGGTTCAATTCCCAGTCAAGGCACAAGCCTGGGTTGTGGGCTCAATCCTCAGTGTGGGGCGTGCAGGAGGCAGCTGACAAATGATTCCCATCCTTGATGTTTCTCTCCCTTTCCTTTCCTCTCTGAAATCAATAAAAAATACATACATATATTTTTAAAAGAATGCTTTGAGGCTAAAAAGAAGTCAGAGGAGATAGGAATTGAAGTATGACACAGAGGTATACTGAAGCAAATTCCTTGAGTTGTGAATTCAATCATTCTTCCCACAAATTCTTATTCACTGTCTACTGAGTTTAAGGTACAAGGGATACAATGCCAGGGACACATCCATCCACCCTTTGAGAGCATGCAATCTGGTGGGGCAACTGACACTGAACAAATATAAGGCATGGCCCAAAGGTTGCGGGCAAAGGAGGACATGGCAAGGGAACTAGTACATTCAAGGAGGTCAGGGGAAGCTTCCATGAGGAATGACACTTATGCTGAACCCGAAGAATAAGTAAAAGTTGTGGGGGAGAAGGGGAGGTGAAGAATATACTCCAGGCAAAGCTAACAGCAGTGAAAGAGTTTGGCACATTGAAGGATGACAGAAGCCCCTATCAGTTATGGGTGACTGATGTAAGAACCAAATTGTAGAAGACCTTGAATGCCACTTGAAGGATTTGGGGCTTGATGCTCGGGATTTTAAGCAGGGGTGTGATATAACATTAGCTATCACCTCTCATCTAAATAGCCTCAGTGGCCACCTAAATCATTTTTTTTGTTTTTGTTATGTTTTTTTTTTGTTTTGATCCTCATCTGACTACATGTTCACTGAATTTTGGAGAGCACAGAAAGAACAGAGAAAAAGATCAACATGAGAGAGAAGCATTGACCAGTTGCCTCCCACACGTGCCCCAATCTGGGATTGAACCTGCAACCTGGGTATGTGCTCTGACCAGGAATCAAACCCGAGACCTTTTGGTGTACAGGACGATGCTCCAACTGAGCCACATGGGCAGGGTGCCTCCTAAATCTTATACCTAACCCAGCTCTGCACTCTGCCAAGCCATTCTCATTTTGCATCTAGAGTAATCATTCCCAAAGTTATATCTGATCTTGTCACCCTCCCTCTCTTCCTTAAAACCTTTCAATGACTAGAAAGATATGTTTCAATGGAAAATTATAGTACAACATTGTGGATATTAAGTTCTAGGCCTCTTCATTGTCTTTAAAGTTTTATTATCTACCTATAAACGACTGGATCCTGAATTATTCTAGTTTCCTCCAATATCTGGCTACAACTCTCCGAACTAACATTTCCAATTTTTCTCCCATTCTTCTGACTTGAAACCACTAAAAACATAAAATAGCCCTTTCCCCAAAGTACTTCAAATTGAAGCTGGATGATTTGATATAAACTTCAGAGAAATCATCTTAATAGCTCATGTATGGACACCCTTCCTGCCTTTCTGAGTGGGTCACTCAGAAAGTTTACCAGAATACCTGTTGACATCAACAGAGACATTCACACTAAAAACTAGGAAAATCTGTCAAATTGCCACTGCCTCATGCCATCTAACATCTAGAAATCTTCTCAACTTACCCTCTGAACTAAAAAACTGAATAGTTTGTTCTAATCATTAGCCTTTGTTTTTCTTGTTTCCATGGAAATGCTTTTTTTTTTTTAATGCTTCTTATTAAATGCCTGATTGCTCACACCATATAGGTGGCCCACTTGTAACACTGCCTCCTGAAATGAGATACAGCTGTTTTATTGGACTGACCTATTCCAGGCCTGAGAGACTGGGTCTATGGGTTATGGAACAATCTACCAACTCAGTTTCTGGACTATGAAACTTGGGGATACAGGGTTCAGGACATGCTACCTAAAATACTGATACTCTAGCATACTGAATATTTTAAGCTGAAGGAATTTGAGAAACAACATGTACTGGAAGGACTTTCTGACCTTCCCCTGAAGCAGGTCATAAAACCCTCATGTAAGAAGTATACTCCCCGGAGGAAAGGAACATCTTTATCTCCTAGTAGGAGGGATGCTGAGAAGAATCTGAACAAATGGGCATTCCTTGCTGTTCCCCCAATTTACTACACTCAGCTCACACCCCTTTTTGTACTATCATTTTTTCCACAACTTTCCACTTTTCATCCAACCTAGCAAAAAAAATCTACTCAGGTTTAACTGCTTCTTTGGGTCATTCCCTTATGAAAGCTCCCATGTCACATAAAACTTATTAAATTTGTATGCTTTTCTCTTGTTAATGTTTATTTGTTTTTTGGTTATAGGGTCCCTAGTTGAGAACTTAGAAGGAGTAAGGAAAAATACTTTTTTTTCCTCTACACTTTTTTTCATTTAAAAATATTTGGGGGAAAAGTTTGAAAGATATGACAATAGTTGTTTATTCTGAGTGGTGGGTTATTTGAAACCTGTGTTATTTTCAAACATATTTCAGATTTTTACTTAAAAGATGTATACAAAACATGCAGATGCAAAGTATATGTGAGATCATTTACTAAAAGTAGACTGGAATTGAGTCTGGAAGACATGTTGTAGTTAATTTGACAGCAAGATCACAAGAATGGATAAAAGAACTTCCAGTCTGCAATAGGAGCTCAATGCGTTTGTGGAGGAGTGATAGCACGATTCTTTGCTTTTCACATATGCTTGGAATTTCTGCAGCTAGACTGGAGAAAACACAGTGCCTGTTTTAGCAAAGGATGGAGAGTGGCAAAAAGGGCAAAGTTAAAAATCACTGAGGTGAGAATTGAAATGATTGGTCATAATATCCAAGCAATTTGGGTACAGAAGTGAAGCCCAGAGAGCTTTTGGTTAGAGTAAAAGGATGAAAAGTGTACTGGAAATAGAACTGGAGGAAATGTAAACTATTCCCAATAAATGAAGGAGGAAGAGAGGTGACAGAATCAGTTTGTAGCAGAAGAGAGGAATTTCAGAGTTTGAAATCCACAAAAAATGGTTTTTCTTTCATGCTCAGATTATAACAGGTGTTAGCTCTTCAGTTTTGGGCCAGGCCTTGTGATAGAATGATGGTGAGAGGGGGAAACCCCTTGGGAGGTGGGGGAGTGCCTGTTGGGTTTGGATTGTCCAGATGTTCCGTTTTACACGCAGTCTCTACTATGATCGGAGTAACTTACAACGGAGGAAACAAAAAACAAAAGTCAACCGCGGGAACTCTCCAGCGGTGTTTCGTTGAGGAGGTGGGGGTGTCCCAGAAAAACCTTGCACTTGCAAGAAATAGAGCTAGGAGGGATTTGGGCTCTCAAAGAGCCAGAGCCTGGAGGAACTCACTCCCCTCGGGAGCATGGGTGCAGGGACTGAGCAAACGCCCCCCACCTCCTCCCATGGAAAGGAGCCATCAAGCTGGATCTTCGAGGTGAAGGAGGAGGGCCGGAGCCTCACCATGCGTTCTTCCCACCCTGGATCAGACTCTGGGTCCCACCCGCAGTGGGGAGCAGCCTCTCCTCGTTGCCCAGCAACCAGCTCCCCTGTGCCTCTCTCGCATGATCACCCACAGTGACGCTAGATGAGCGAGGTGCACGTCATCAGAGCAACGCGGTTTCCACCTGCTCCAGGCGGGCGGGCTGGCCAGGGGGTCCGGCCTCGCGGCCTGGGCCGGCTCACATTGGGGCCTTGCGGGCCGCAGCCGCTGAAACTGCCTGGTTGCTGGGCCGTGGCCAGGCCACAGTCTGGAGATGCGCAGTCGCAGTCAGGTAAGCCCTTTCCACGCCCTTAGGCCACCTGGGCCTCGCACATCACCCAGACACTTCTGGGCTGGTTACCAGCTTCTTCCAACTCAGATAAAGTGATGAACGCAGTTCCCCACGTAGTAGGTGCGCAGTATTTGTTGCTTAGCATAGCTCCAGTAGTTCATTCTAAGCCTTCGTTGGTTCCTGTGCTCTTGTACGCATGGGTCCCACAATGGCACTCCTTCTATGACATCCAACCCCTCCTCTCTGCCTGCTGCTCCTTTCCTGGTTTCTACTCCTCAGCTCAGCACACGCCCCTGTTCTGGTTTTGTTCTTCCCACTCTTAACAGATGTTGGTCTACTACACCATCTGCTCAATTATCAAGGTTGTTTAGATGGCTAATTGCTCTCCTCTAACAGGACTTACGAGGTCTAGGACTATGCAGGGCAGCATTATGTGCTTTTTTTTTTTTTTTTTTTTAATCTCTGACTCTGTCTAAATCTGAAGTCATAATATATGCTTCCTCTCTCAGTCTCTCGCCTTCTGTGTACTCACTAAATTTACCAGAATCACTAAAGCATGAAACTGTCAGATTTGACTTTTAACCACCTCTTGTGCCCCAACATTCTATGAGGTGCCAGGCCCTATAAAGCTGTCTCTATCATTCTGTCCTTTGCCTTCTTACTGCCTTTCTACAGGTCCTTCGGCCTCTGTTCCATTTATTTTCTGTTGCTACTTTCTCTTTTAGAAAGAGAGAGAAACATCGATTTGTTGTTCCACTTATTTATGCATTCTTTGGCTGATTCTTGTATGTACCCTAATGGGGGAATGGAACCCACAACGTTGGCATATCCAGACAGTGCTCTAACAGGGCTCTCTGTTCCATTTCTTCATTTAGTTTCCTTTCTGCTCCTCAGACTGGATAATTGCAAAGGACCTGTCATCAAGTTTGCTGATCTTTCCTTTTACTTCTCAAATCTGCTGTTGAACCCCTCCAGTGAATTTTTCATTTCATGTTCAGGTAGTTTTCAGTCCAGAATTTCTGGTTGGTTCCTTTCTATAACTCTTTTTATTGGTATTCTCATTTTCTTCATCCATTGTTTCTCTAGTTCATTGTCCACGGTTTACTGAACTCATTGAGCATATTTAAGATAGTTGATTTAAAGTTTTTATTTAGTAAGTCCAATGTCTGGGCTTCCTCAGGGATGGTTTCTGTCAACTTTTTTTCCCCTCTGAATAGTCCAAACTATGCTGTTTCTCTCTATGTTTTATATTTGTTGCTGAGAACTGAACATTCTTTAAAAATATTTTTCTAATTTATTGATTTGGCAAGAGGAAGGGAGAAAGAAACATCAATTTGTTTTCCACTTACTTATGCATTCATTGGTTGATTCCTGTGTGTGCCCTGACCAGAGATTGAAACTGCAGCCTTGGTGTATCAGGATGACACTCTAACCACCAGGGCCGAGAACTGTATATTTCAAGTATTATAATGTGGTAATTCTCAAAATGTGATTCTTAGTCGTCGGGGATTGCTTATTTTTTTAAATTGATATTGAAAGAGAGAGATGGATTCGTTGTTCCACTTTACTATGCATTCATTGGTTGATTCTTGTATGTGCCCTGACCAGGGATTGAACCCACAACCTTGGCATATTGTGACAATGCTCTAACCAACTGAGCAGTAATTTTTGCTCTTTGAGTGCCGGAGCTGTATATTACTTTTCCAAACTATTTTTGCAAAGTGTGTATTCCTTGTTTTTTAAATTTTTTTATAATTATTTAACTTCATTATATTTTAAAATCTGAGAACTGTAAAACAATATTTATACAAACACTGAGAACTGTTCAACTGGGCACAGCATCTTCACACAATTTGAAAGAAGATTAAAAGTGTAAATTAAAATCTTTTCTCATAACACAAAAGGAATAACACAGATAAAACGGCTCTTTAGATTACATATGCCCAATAAATAGTTGTATTTGCTTATAAACATAAAGGACACTTTGTTTTCTAAAAAGAAAGTGTACATTTTGACCCCTGGTGAGCATTTTATTGGCATTTACAATAGATCACCAATATAACTAGCACCAGTTCTCATAGCTTATAAACATTACAACAAATGTTATCTATATAATAAAAGCCTAAGCAGCCCAGCTGGCGTGGCTCAGTGGTTGAGCGTTGACCTATGAACCAGGAGGTCACAGTTCGATTCCTCATCAGGGCACATGCCCGGGTTGCAGGCTCGATCCCCAGTGTGGGGCGTGCAGGAGGCAGCCGATCAATGATTCTCTCTCATCATGATGTGTCTATCTATCTCTCTCCCTTCTTCTCTAAAATCAATAAAAATATATTTTAAAAAAATAAAAAATAAATAAAAGCCTAAGCAACCGTTACAGCGAAACGACCAGAATGACCGGTTGCTACGATGCGCACTGACCATCAGGGGTAGACACTCAACTCAGGAGCTTCCCCCTGGTGGTCATTGCGCTCCCACAGGGGGAGTGCCATTCAGCCAGAAGCCAGGCTCCTGGCTGGCAAGCGCAGCCGTGGTGGCAGGAGCCTCTCCCACTTCCAGGGCAGCACTAAGGAGCAGCAAGCTGAGCAGTAAGGAGCCTGACACTAAGGAGCAGTGAGCCAAGTGGTAAGGAGTGAGCAGGTGGGTGGTAAGGAGCGAGGGGTCCTGGACTGCACGAATTTCGTGCACTGGGCCTCTAGTATAACATAACAATGGAATAAATAACAAAATAATAACATATACTGCTTAAAAGTTCTGATTTTTAAAATAAAGTCCAAAATGACAAATCAGAACTAATATACCTTCCAAAGTTTAGTAGAATAAATGGCTCAGCAAGAAAATTAACTAGAAATATTACAAAGGATAGAGAACTTTCCTGTAGGAAAACCCTGAAGAGTGAGCTGAGATGTACTAGTGATGATAAATTTTTTTACAGAATAAAAATTTCTCACTATATATCAGTTTAATCTTTACAAAGTGCCATTTTTAATTCAAAAAGAAAAGACTTACTTGTGTGTATACTTTAAATATAGAGTAAAATATAAATATGAAACAGTATATGAGGAATAAACACAAAATAGAATATACATCTTTTAAAATTTTAGACATAGGCATTTTCACAGAGAGATGTGAGCTATAAATGGCTAGTTAAATATCTGAGCTTAGGCAAAATATTTAAAAAATTTTAAATAATAGGTATTTAATACAAAGGAATATAACCAGACTCCACCCAAACCAACCTTGTAATATAAAACTTATTGCATAAAACAACCATTCTATCTATTTTATAATTTATCAAAAAAATGGTAAGAACACTTCATGAAAGCTTATAAGGTTGCTTTTTTCTTTAAATAGAAACAAATACAGCATTCAAAGAAATAATAACAAAAAGAAAAATAATTTATATGATTATTCCATTTTAGGAAACTGGTAAAACAAGAATAGAACACTGCAGTAACAGACATAAAATATTTGAGAAAGATGATATCTATAGTTGTATCTTTAAATTCTCTTCTAAAGAAAACTTCTCATGGATTTTATTAGAGAACTTGTCAATCCCTGATACTTTCTCTTTGGGATTTAGCTGTTTTGGTTGTACATATAAATATTAACCGAAAGCAAAGGTGTTTCTGTTTCTTACATGAAGTATATTTGTAAGCTATACAATGACAACATCAAAAAACAGGCTGCCAATTTGAATATGCTAATGTTAACATATGAAATAGTTTCTAAAGAAGTAGACTGGACTGTGATATAGTTCTGCAATTCTAGATATAATGTATTTTTAGAGGAACCTTCTACAACACAAACATTTCTAAGGACAGCAAAGTGATTTTACAACAAAATGGCATTGGTCTCCCCAGAATTAAGTCCAATCTAAATCTACACAAATGTTTCCCTAGCCAGTTTGGCTCAGTTGGATTCCAGTCAAGGGCACATGCCCTGGTTGCAGGCTCGATCCCATTAGGGGGTGTGCAGGAGACAGCTGATCAATGATTCTCTCTCATCATTAATGTTTCTATCTCCCTCTCCCTTCCTCTCTAAAATCAATAAAATATATTAAAAAAATAAATCTACACAAATATTTTTCAAATGTCAACATATTTTTCTCCTTTAAACTTTTCAATGTAGTGGCACAACTTCAGAGCTGTCCCTGGCTTAAGCCCATATACTTCATCACTAGTGGCCCGATGCATGAAATTCGTGCACATTAAAAGGGAATTAGAGGAAATATTTTAATATTGCTATTTGCCCTTTCTCTATAAGTGTCCAGCTGGCCCCACCCCCATTGGGCGACATCAAGACCCAGCTGGCCCCACCCCGTCAAGCCCCCCACCCCCACCCCGGGGCAGGGGACGCAGCCTCCCGTCCTGGTGCTGGGGCAGGGGGGTGCGGCCTCAGGTCCCCCAGCCCTGGCCCGCACCATGCAGCCTCACCCAGACCCACGGTGCCACGAGACCCCAGACCCGCGCTGCACAGCGGGACCCATCAATGCACCTCCTGGTGACCAGTCGTTTGATTGTTACAGATGAAAATAAAGTCATGCACTTACGCATGCATATTCATTTTCAATGCCTGATTTGTCTACGTTCTCTAAATTGCAAAATAAGATCTTCAGCCAGATAGCATCATAATGCCAAGTTCTTTATATAATGACACATACCATTCTCTCCACTCAGTATGCTCCATTTGAATGGATTAAATGTATGTGACTCATATGAAAGGCACTGCTGCTTGCTCTTAATAGAGGAAGCATTAGCTCATTACCTAATGCCATAAAGTGGTTTAAATGGCATATACTGGCTGGAAGAACAAAAGGAAAAATAACCACACAAAAAAACCACAAAAAACGATGTTCAGGCTGTGGACGGCAGAATCCTCTCTCTTTCCTTTTGTTTTTTTTTCTGCTTTTCCCATGAACCTATTTGCGTTCTGCCTCAAAATCTACACCAAAGACAAAATCAGATGCTGTAATGTGCATTTTATAGTGCCATTTGAGTACAAAGAGGTGTTTTCAATCTTTACCTTTTCTTTTTAATCAATGCAGCTCAAACTTGCTCCCAGCATTCCAGGAGCCAGGCCAACACCGCTGTGTGGACACACATTTGCTAGGTACTGTCAGGCTTCAGGGTTGGGGCAGGGAACATGCCAGGTGTTGCTGGAAACAAATCAGCTCTCCTCTCTACATAGCAGGAGTCTTTTCATTATAAAATGCAAAGCAGCAGCTATTTTCCATTACCCCCATCCCCAGCCCTCCTCACCCAGGGGCATAGAAAGGGACTGGGAGGATATTTACTCTTGGCTCTTTGATTTCTCTTATTTAACTGAGCCCAGTGACAGCTGGTTCTCTGAGTGCAACGCCAGCCAGCTCAGGGCTAGCCGCACCTGGAAGGCAAGTGGCAGAGCTGACCAGGGGCTTTGACCAAGCCCAAGCGTGCAGGTCACAGCAAGCTTGGTAGGTGGGCTGCTCCCAAAGACTCTAGGCCCCTCCCAGCTCTGCACCCCAGCTCCCTGCTCTCCCCCTTTCACCCACAGGCGCCACTGGTGTGGTGTGCCCCAAGGCTTGGTGTTCAGACACTAGGGTTGCAGGTTCAAGATGCTCTGCCTCCTCCTGGCACTTTTGAGCCATAAGCACCGGCAGGGACCTTTCCACTCGGTCTTGGTCTTTGGTCACTGCTGAGGTTTTATGGTCTCTCTAGGCCAGGGACAGCCAGGACCTTTGATTCTGACCAATGCTGTGCCTGCAGCCTGCCTGGGGTACCCCCAGCCCTGGGAAAGCGTGGGGGCATGGCCGGCCTGGGTGAGGGGCTGTGGGGGGTGGGGTTTGGCTAGCCACCCCACCCTCAATTGGGGTGGGAGAGGCTGACCAGGGGTGGGGCCGGGGGAGGGGCTAGGCAGGACAGCCATCTTGTGATGGTGTTATGGCGTAAGGGTCAATTTGCATAGTACCTCTTTATTATATAGGATAATGTCACTCATTTCTTAAGTAGTAGCAGAGCTTTCCCATCAAATGTCATATTGCCTGAAGAGGTCCATGAGGGGGATTAGTGTCTGAGGATCTATGTTTCAGAAACAGGATCACTTCCTCTACAGATCAAGTTGAAGGGTCATCAGAGAAGTTTTGTTTTAGCAAACCTGGGTCAGTACCAACTTATAGTAAAGCCACCCAGGATGCAGAGATGAGGTCATATAGCTGGGGTTCTTCTTTTCATGCAAGGTTGAGTAAGCCATCATCTCAGGGTTGTGTGCTACACTGGCTCTGTCTTGGCCCAGCATGGCTGTAGGTGCTGATGTGGAAGCTCAGGCAACTGAGAAGATACTACTGTTGCTGCCAGCCCCTGGGCTGGCAAAGAAAGGCATGAAAGAGGAGCCCTGCACTGGATCATTGGCTCTGTAATATGACTGATATGTGTGTGAAGATGGAACCAATCATGGGACTCTGGTTGAGGCAAGTCTCCTGCTCCTGGTAGAGTAACTCCTGATCCTGTCCTGGGAATCCTCTGACTGGTAAGATGTTTTGTCAGGGTTGCTCTGGGAATCATTTTCTGGCCTTTCTACTGGCATAGTTGGGCTCTCATTTTCAGGGTAAAACAATGAAGAGGGAAGAGGCTCCCTCTTCACTTTCTGCAATTTGATCTTTCTAGAAAGCAGGTAATTATAATTTTTATATGCATATCCAAGTGGGTGGTTTTGCCTCATTGATTTAGCACAAAAATAGTATATTTTTGAAACCTTTCCATTAATGACATCAAACTTCTTATCCAGGTTTTGAATAGCTTTGTGGGTGATCTGGCAATTAACTCAGGACATTCAGAATTGTTTTTTGTTGTTCTTCATTATAGGATGTGTCAGACAGGATACTTTCCTGCACGTGGATTTCATTACTAGACATCTTTGTGCAACAGGAGCAATTCCACTTCCTCTGAGTTGGGCCGAATTATTTTTAAACTTGCTAGAGGGTTTATGTGTGAAACTGCTTGGAAATCTAGAACTGGTAAACCTTCTACTCCTTTTCGGTGACAGATTCTGCAACATCGGCCTCCAGAGGATACAGGAATCAGCTAGTGGTGGCCCATCTCCCCTAATGGCAGTGGCAAAGTATATTCCTTTTTTTTTTGTGAAGTCACTGTTTCTGTAAATCTGATTGATTCCTCCTCAGGAAGCCGATGCTGATGAGAGGATCAAGTGCAAGGCAAGCATCTGTGCTGGTCCTCAAGGATCCTTAAGACTGACCAAAATATGTAACCCCAAATTTTGGAGGACAGGGTTTCTACTGCCTGCAATGACATCAGCCAGCTTCTTTAGAAATGCAGGCTGCTATTCATATAGGTGCAACATGTCTAAGAAATGGGGGATAGATATTGTCTGGTTGTGAATGCTGCTTACTTGTGAAAGAGCAACAATCTCGCCCTTCAGTCTTTATTCTTTTTTTGTTTTGTTTTGTTAATGCTCACCTGAGGATATTTTCTCCCCATTGATTTTTAGAGACAGTGGAAGGCAGGGAGGGAGAGGGAGGGGAGGAGGGGGAGGGGAAGGGGGACGGGGAGGGGAGAAAGAAACAGAAACATTGATGTGAGAGACACATTTATTGGTTGCCTCCCACATCTCCCATGTGCCCCGACAGGGGCCAGGGATCAAACCTGCAACCCAGGTACAAGTCCTTTACAAGAAATCAAACCCATAACCCTTTGGTGCATAGGCCAACACTCTAACCACTTAGCCACACTGACCAGGGCTCCCTTCACTCTTATAAGGATTCCTCTGGTTGTTAAAAATTTCTGGTCATGTTCCAGAGTTCCAAAATAGTTTATTTCAATCATTTTTCCCTGCTCAGTGGTTGCTTTGATGATGGGACCAACTCCTACATTTTCCTACTCTGCCACTTTGTGTGACATCTGAGTCATGTTTTTAAAAAAATGTATTATGACAATGTCTGTTTTTTAATTGGCCTGTATAAATAATTTATATTTAATATAGTTTATTATTTTAAATGTTTTTTAATATTTTTATTTATTTTTAAAATCTTTATTGTTGAGAGTATTACAGATGTCCCTCTTTTTCCCCCCATTGTCCCCCTCCACCCAGAACCCACCCCACCCCAGGCCTTCACCACCCTATTGTCTGGGTCCATAGGTAATGCATATATGCATATAAGACCTTTGGTTAGTCTCTTCCTGCCCTCCCCTCTCTTTTCCTCTGAGATTCGTCAGTCTGTTCCATGTTCACATGCCTCTGATTCTATTGTATTCATCAGTTTATTTTGTTCATTAGATTTTCATTCATTTTGATTTCTAGTTTCAATTGTTTATATGTATTTGTTGACATTTTATTGTTCATATTTTTTACCTTTCTTCTCCTCCCCCACCTCCTCCTTCCTCTTCTTAAAGAATACCCTTCATCATTTCACATAATACTGGTTTGGTAGTAATGAACTCCTTTACCTTTTTCTTGTCTGTTAAGCTTTTTATCTGACCTTCAATTCTAAAGAATAGCTTTGCTGGGTAGAGTAATCTTGGTTGTAGGTCCTTGTTACTCATCACTTTGAGTATTTCTTGCCACTCCCTTCTGGCATGCAAAGTTTCAAAGTTGACAAATCATCTCACAGTCCTATGGGTGCTCCCTTGTAGGTAACTAAGTGCTTTTCTCTTGCTACTCTTTTTTTTTTAATTTAATAAATCTTTATTGTTCAGATTATTACAATTGTTTCTCCTTTTTCCCCCCATAGCTCCCCTCCACCCGGTTCCCACCCCACCCTTTGCCCTTACCTCCCCCCACACTGTCCTCATCCATAGGTGTATGATTTTTGTCCAGTCTCTTCCCACACCCCCCACACCCCTTTCCCCCTGAGAATTGTCAGTCCACTCCCTTTCTATGCCCCTGATTCTATTATATTCACCAGTTTATTCTGTTCCTCAGATTTTTAATTCACTTGATTTTTAGGTTCACTTGTTGATTGATATGTATTTGTTGTTCATAATTTTTCTCTTTACTTTTTTCTTCTTCCTCTTCTTAAAGAATACCTTTCAGCATTTCATATAATACTGGTTTGGTGGTGATGAACTCCTTTAGCTTTTGCTTATCTGTGAAGCTCTTTATCTGACCTTCCATTCTGAATAATAGCTTTGTTGGGTAGAGTAGTCTTGGTTGTAGGTTCTTGCTATTCATCACTTTGAATATTTCTTGCCACTCCCGTCTGGCCTGCATAGTTTCTGTTGAGAAATCAGCTGACAATCGTATGGGTGCTCCCTTGTAGGTAATGAACTGTTTTTCTCTTGCTGCTTTTAATATTCTCTCTTTGTCTTTTGCTCTTGGCATTTTAATTATGATGTGTCTTTGTGTGGTCCTCTTTGGATTTCTTTTGTTTGGGGTTCTGTGCGCTTCCTGGACTTCTAAGTCTATTTCTTTCACCAGTTAGGGGAAGTTTTCAGTCATTATTTCTTCAAATAGGTTTTCTATATCTTGTTCTCTCTCTTCTTCTGGCACCCCCATAATTCTGATGTTGGTACGCTTGAAGTTGTCCCAGAGGCTTCTTACACTATCTTCAACTTTTTGGATTCTTTTTTCTTTTTTTTTTGCTTTTCCGGTTGTTTTTTGCTTCTTTGTATTTCAAATCTTTGACTTGATTCTTACATTCCTCTAGTCTGTTGTTGGGTCTCTGTATAATATTTTTTATTTCAGTCAGTGTATGTTTAATTTCTAGTTGGTCCTTTTTCATATCTTCGAGGGTCTTGTTACATTTATCGGCCTTTTCTAGGATATTCTTGAAAAGTCTTATAACCATGGGTTTGAATTCTATATCTAGTCGTTTGTTTTCCTCCATTTCTTTCATTTGTGATCTGTTTCTTCATCTCCCCATTTTTCACTGCTTCCCTGAGTTGGTAGGGTAGCTTTGTGTGCTAGGTTTCCTAAATGGCCCAGTGGGTCGGCCTCCCCAGTTAACCTGAGGTGGACACTCTTGGTGCACCCCTTTGTGGACTGTGTGTACAGCCTTGTTGTAGTTAAGTCTTGATTGTTGTTGGTATCACTGGGAGGAATTGACCTGCAGGCCAGTTGGCTGTGAGGATCAGCTGTGTCTACACTGGGAGAAGTTCGGTGCTGGAGACAGCCTTATAGGATTAGCCTTGCCAAATTGCAAAAGCCTCTGTGCTCAGCTTGGAAGGGGTGGAGTCTCAGGGCGGGGCAGACAGTCTTGGCTTCCCATCAACCCTGCCCTTACGCGTGAGTCTCCAGACCTCTGCTTTCCACGGTTCCCGAGTTTCTGCCTTACAGTCCAGATTTCCCCCGTAAGAGCGTGGGTCCCCAGGGGCTCGCCCGGAACTGCGGTTCAGTGCAGTCGGAGCTGCGGTTCAGTGCTGTCAGGAGCTTCCCACGCCTTTCCGCTAGGGATAGCCTGTGGTAACCTCCGCAGTCAGTCTTTGTGCACACTCACGCCTCCAGACCCCTGCTGCCGCAGCTCCCGAGTCTCCGTGTGCCTTTCTCTCTACCTGACAGTCCAAACTCCCCCTGTATGAGCCTGGGTCCACAGGGTTTCGCCTGGAACTGAGGTTCAGTGCAGTCAGAACTGGGGTTCAGTGCAGTCGGGGGCTTCTTTCCCCCTCCCGCCAGAGAAAGCCAGCCAGGCACTCCGCCGCCCTTCCTCTTTGCGCGCGCATCTCAGCTCCTTGCAGTTCCTTCTCCGTGAGATTTCCTCTTTCCTTCTAGTTGTAGAATTTCCAGCCAGCTTTCCTGTGGTTCTGGATGGTGTCCGTTCTATCTTTTAGTTGTAGTTTTGAAATTGTTGTGTGAGGCAGCAGTTTAGGTGCTTACCTATGCCGCCATCTTGGTTTCTCGCTACTCTTAAGATTCTCTCTTTGTCTTTAATTCTTGGCATTTTAATTATGATGTGTCTTGGTGTGGGCCTCTTTGGGTTCCTCTTGCTTAGGACTTTCTGCACTTCCTGGACTTGTAAATCTATTTCTTTCCCCAGTAGAAGTTTTCTGTCATTATTTCTTCAAATATGTTTTCAATATCTTGCTCTCTCTCTCCTCCTTCTGGTATCCCCATAATGTGAATGTTGGTATGCTTGAAGTTGTCCCAGAGGCTCTTTACACTATCTTCATATTTTTGGATTATTTTTTCTCTTTGCTCTTTTAATTGGGTGTTTTCTGCTTCCTTATATTCCAAATCGTTTATTTGATCCTTGGAATCCTCCACTCTACTGTTGAATCCTGTAAATTATTCTTTATCTCAGTTAGTATATGCTTAATTTCTGACTAGTCCTTTTTCATGTCTTTGACATTATCACTAAGATCCTTGAAAGTTTCACTAAGTCCCTTGATGCTCTCATTAATTCCCTTGAAGCTCTCATTAAGTCCCTTAAAGCTCTCATTAAGTTCCTCAAGTAATCTTATAACCATTGTTTTGAACTCAGTAGTTTGCTTGCTTCTGTTTCTTTCACTTGTGACATGTTTGTCTCCACATTTTGGCTACTTCCCTGTGTTTGTTTCTATGTATTAGAGCTGCTATGTTTTCTGGAATTGTTAGAGTGACTTTGTGTAGTAGGTGTCCTGTATGGCCCAGTGGCTGACACTCCCCAGTCATGGAGCTGGACACTCTAGGTGCACCCTTGTGTGGGCTGTATGCATAGTCTTGTTGTAGTTGAGCCTTGCTTGCTATTGGTGTCACAGAAGGAATTGACCTCCAGGCCAATTGGCTGTAAGGACCAGCTGTGTCTACAATGGAAGAACAGCTGTGCAAGAGACACCCCTATGAAGTAAGACTTGCTTCAGTGGGGCTTTGGTGCTCACTGAGTCTGCCCCTTGAGTGTGTCACTTGCGGATGGGTAGAGTTGTAATTGTAATCTGGTATGGTCTAAAGCTGTGCACTGGCTCTGGAGTCTCCCGAGAGTTGCAAAGTCAGCCACTGCCAGGGGCCACCCAGCAGGAGCTACAGAGAAATCTTCAGATGGCTGCTACTTGTATTGGGCTAAGAAGTACCCAGGCAAGCAAGGCCCAGCTGTGTAGCAAGGCAGGCTGGTGCTAGTGTTAGGTTTTGGGCCTTTTATTGATAGGTTTTGGGCATGCTAACTCCAGCTGCTACTTGTTTAAGAGATTTTAGCAAAGTCTGAAGCCTGAGCCAGCTCAGGCCATTCATATGGAAAACCAGCTACGAACTACTTAGGTGGGGCTGCAAATTGGATGGGGCGGGGACTCAGTGTGGGCCATGCTGATGGACAATCAGATGTGGCTGCCAGTCAGCTCTGTGATGGGGAAGGTCCTAGCACAGGAACAATGACCCCTGGTGTACCCATCTGGGAGAAAGCCACCCTTGAGTTTCTGCCCCATGCCAGACAGTCCAGTTCTTTCTTAGATGTACCTGGATTCCCCCAAAGCCACTGCCCAGCACTGGAGCTCAAATGGAGATTGCGTAAGTTCATGCACGGGCCCTTTAAGAGGAACACCTGGTAATCCAGCAGCCTCCATGTCACTCAGCCACAACCCCTGCTGGTTTTTACAACCCAAAGTTACAGGGACTTCTCTTCCCACCTCTGGAACCCTGGGCTGGTGGGTGCAGGGGGGGGGGCTGGTATATGGCTGGGACCCCCTGCTTCTCATGGAAGGCCTTGGAGATACCCCTCCTAATTTAAAAAAGAAAAAAAAGCCCTACCTGGTTTGGCTCAGTGGATAGAGCATTGGCCTGCAGATTGAAGGGTCCTGGGTTTGATTCCAGTCAAGGGCACATGCCCTGTTTGTGGGCTTGATCCCCAGTAGGGGGTGTGCAAAAGGCAGCCAATCAATGCTTCTTTTTCATCATCTATGTTTCTCTCTCTCTCCCTCTCTGAAATCAATAAAAATATATTTAAAACAAACACACACACACACACACAAAAAACAACTGCACATGGGTGCCAGACCAGCCCATTCTGCACTTCCACCCCTCCTACCAGTCTCAATGTGTTTTCTTCTTTACTTCTCTAGTCGTACAACTTCCATTCAGATTTCAAGCCCTTCTGAATGATGGTTGTTCTGAATTTTAGTTGTAATTTTGATATGGTTGTGGGAGATGGTGAGTATAGGCAGTTACCTACACCACCATCTTGGTTCTCCTAATATAGAATCGCTGAGAATATGTTTATGCCACTACACTTGGTTTCTTATGCTATTAGTAACTGAAACAGTCTTTACTACTCCAGTACTTTTAGCACGTTTCTATTTGTTTAATGTTTGGCTTCTCTGGTAAACTGTATGCTCCTTAAGAGCTGGTACAGTGTCTGTAGTGCTCATTTCTGTATCCTGTGTGGCACAAAGTAGGTAGTGGATGCACAATAAATAGTGAATTAATGAAGAGGAGGTATCTATTTCTTTTCTTCTTTTAATATGGTAGACACCCAATTATGGTAGACACCCAATTTAGTATCTGTGTGTTTTTGCTTCCCAGTTTGCTCCTGGCCTACAGTTCTGCTTCCCAGGTTGTGCCCTCCATCCCCAGGAACCACCTCTCCCTCCTCACCCTGACTGATCTATTGATTAGAGATTCACCTGCCTGTTTCTCCCAAATGTTTTACTTACAGGTGTAAGTAAATATATCACTCCACCTTTGCAGGGAAAAGGGTAGAAAAGGTGAAGAAATAGGAAGCTAGGGGTTCCAAAGACAAACTTGACCCATTTTATAATTTTGTTAACAATCTTGAAAGAATAAATACAAACCTTAGGTGGTTTGGTATTTTGTCCTTCATGACAGTTCTTTCCTGATAATATTACTATAGCATTATGGGCAAGCTTCAGGCTGCCCTCTAGTGGGAAGCAGCACAAAAAGTCCTATTATATTATACCCTGAGGCAACCTGGATCCCAGGGACAAAGAATATTAAAGTGCTGGGCCCAGCTCTGTCTGTCCTCTTCTATCTATATCTATCTATCTATCTATCTATCTATCTATCTATCTATCTATCATCTATCTATCTATCTTAGATATTTTTTCTTAATCCTCACCCAAGGATATTTTTCCATTGGTTTTTAGACAGAGTGGAAGAGAGGGGAAGATAGAAAGAGATAGAGAAGCATCAATGTGAGAGAGAAACATAGATTGGTTGCCTCCCAACCAGGGCTGAGGATCAAGCATGTGTGTCCTTGACCAAAACTGAACCTGACACCCTTCAGTCCTCAGTCTACACTCTATCCACTGAGCCAAACTGGCTAGGGCCCAGCTCTGTCTTCTTGACTATATATAATCAGTACCTACATTACCTGGCATTTAGTAGGTACTCAATTAATATTTATTAAACAAAATAACCAACACGCACTGTTTATGAGCACTTAGCACATTTCTTGAAAGCTCTCTATGTTTAAGACATTAAGCCAAATACCATAGATTATATAAATCAGGGATAGATAGAAAATATTTTCAGCTTAGAGGCCATATGGCCTCTATCAAAACTAGTGACTGCTTTTGTGGTAGGAAAGCAGTCAGGGACAATACATAATCTAATGTGTGTGTGTTCCAGTGAAACGCTATATACAGAAACAGGCAACCTGCTTGCAGGTCATACTTTGCTGACCCCATTCCTTTAAAAATGTTTTTTAATCATGAAGTATTTCAAACCTCAGAATGTACAGAGAATAAAATGTACCCTTCATGTATTTATCACCCAGATTTACCAAACGTTTATATTTTGCCATGTTTCAGACCTTTAAAAATAACAGTACATTACAGATACAATTAAAATCTCTTTATGTACCCCACCTGGATGCCATTCCCCTCTTTCTCTTTCTCTCCAGACAACACAATGTTGAAATTGGTGTTTTCCCCTGCACACATTATACTTAATATATATTTATAATTAATGTAATACCCATTTTAGGTATATTATTCTTTAACTTTGCATATATTATTACACCACTTCCTTTTTCTACTCAACATTGTTTTTGACATTTATACATACTGCTATATATATATACAACATTGAATTTTTTTTTTAAAATATATTTTATTGATTTTTTACAGAGCGGAAGGGAGAGGAGGGATAGAGAGTTAGAAACATTGATGAGAGAGAAACATCGATCAGCTGCCTCCTGCACGCCCCCCACTGGGGGCGTGCCCGCAACCAAGGCACATGCCCCTGACCGGAATCGAACCCGGGACCCTTGAGTCCGCAAGCCGACGCTCTATCCACTGAGCCAAACCGGCTTTGGCTACAACATTGAATTTTTTAAACAGTGCTTTTGTGTACTAAGACATCTGCCTTCCCCAAGATTACAAAGATTATCTCCTGTTTCCTTCAAGTTTTATAGTTTTACCTTTTAGTGCTCTGACCCATTTTGAGATAATTTTTATCGTGTGAGGTAGGGGTTGAGATTCATTTTGTTCCATATGGATACCTAGTGTGGGCATTTCTGGTATTTCCATAAATTCTTTGACACTCCTCTCTTCAAAAAATTCCTCTCCTTTTAGGTGTGGGCTGTATTTAATGACTTGATTTTAATGAATAAAATATGAAGAAATGATTGTGTATGACCCAAGATTAAGGCATAAAAGGCACTGTGGTTCCCCCTTGCTTTCTCTTCCTTGGATTATTCCCTCCGTGGGAAGCCAACTGCCATGTGGTGAGGACACACTTAAGCAGACTTATCTAGATCAACATGAGGAGGAACTGAGGCCTTCTGCCAATAGCTGGCAAGGAACTGAGGCTTCTTCCAAATAACCATGTAAGTGAACTATCTTAGAAGCAGATCCTACAGTGTTACTTGAGCCTTTATTAGTGACTGGAGCCCTCACTGATGTCTTGACTGCCACCTCATGAAAATCCTGAGCCAGAAGCACCTATCTAAGCCACTCCCAAATTCCTGACTCTAACATAAGAAATTTGTGTTGATTTAGGACACTAAGCTGTGTGGTAATTTGTTATGCAGTAATAGATAACCAATACATCCAGTGTTGCAGCATCTTCCCCATTGCATTACAATGCTGCCAATATAGAACATCAGTTGACCACATATGTATTAATCTTTTTCTGAATTCTCTATTCTGTTTGATTGAGCTACATGTCTGTGTTTATGTCAACAACATACTGTCTTGATTACTATGATTTTTACTGATGCCTTGAAGTCTGGTAGTGTAAGTTCTCCAACTTTGTTATTGTTATTTTTTTAATCCTCACCAAGGGTATGCTTTTATTGATTTTTAGAGAGAGGAAGGTGAGGGGAGAGGGGAGAGAGACATTGATGTGAGAGGGAAACATCAATTAGTTACCCTCCACATGTGCCCCAATGGGATCCAACCTGAAACCTAGGTATGTGTCCGGACCAGGAATCAAATCCATAACCTTTTGATGTGGGGGACAATGCTCTAATCAACTGAGCCACCCACCAGGGCTATTGTTATTACTTTTGTCAAAATTGATTTGACTATTCTGGGTTCTCTGCATAGCCATGTAAATTTTAAATCAGCTTGTTAGTTTCTAAAAAACACACAAACAAATGGGGTTTTTCATTAGGACTCTACTGAATCGATCAATATGAGGATAATGGCTACCTTAACAATATTGAATGTTCACTCTGGTCCTCTTATTTAGATCTTTAATTTCTGTCAAAAATGTTTTGCAGATTTAGTGTAATATTTTAATGTAGAAGTCTTGCACATATCTTATTAAAATTATCTCTAAGTATTTCATGTACTTATGCTATTATAATTGGTATTGTATTTTTAGATATAAAATCGCCATTGTTGCTAGCATATTGATTTTGTATGTTGACTCTGTTTTTCCTGTAATCTTGCTAACATTCATTCATTAGTTCTAGCAAGGTTTGTTTTTGTAGATTGCTTGGGATTTTCTGTGAACAAAATCATGTCATCTGCAAATAAAGAACATTTCTACTACTTTTTTTAACAATTTTTATGTCAACTCATTCTTTTTCGTGCCTTTACTGCCCAGGTAATGTTGAATAGAACTGATGAGAGTAGACATCCTTACCTTGTCCCGAACAGTTTTTCCTCAGCTTTCTAACTTGTCCTGTATTAGGTTAAGGAAGTTCCTTTCTTGTCCCAGCTTGCTGGGAGATATTTTTTAAAATATATATTTTTTTATTGATTTCAGAGAGGAAGGGAGAGGAAGAGAGAGATAGAAACATCAATGATGAGAGGGAATAATTGATTGGCTGCCTCCTGCACTCCCCCCACTGGGGACTGAGCCTGCAACCCAGGCATGTGCCCTTGACTGGAATCGAACCCAGGACCCTTTAGTCCACAGGCTGATGCTCTATCCACTAAGCTAAACCAGCTAGGGCTGGGAAACTTTTTATTTAATCATGAATGGGTATTCAATTTTGTTAAATGTTTTCTACCTTACAAAGGTTGTATATTGGGTGTTTAGATCATTAACTTTTAAAAAAATAATTCTTTATTGTTCAAAGTATTACAACAAATGTCCCCTTTTTCCCCCCATTAACCCCCTCCAGCCAAGATCATTAACTTTTAATGTTATTAACGTCTTAGGTTTACTTTTATCATCTTACTATTTATTTTGTGTTTATTCTTTGTTCCTCTTATTCTGCATTCTTTTAGATTAATCCAGTACTTTTTGTTATTCCATTGTCTCCTTTATTGACTTAACTATGTCTTTGTTTTGTTATTTTAGTGATTACTTTAAAGTTTATAGTATACATCTTTAACTCATCAGAGTCTACCTTCAAGTAATAGTAGGCACATTATGTGTGGTATAAGAATTTTATAATACCGGTGGGGCAAAAATAGGCTTTCAGTTGTGAGTACACAAAACACAGTTTATTCTTATATTATTTATTAACTAGTGGCCTGGTGCACAAAACAGGTGCATGGGAGGTTCCCTCAGACCAGCCTACACCCTCTCCAATCAGGAACCCCTTGGGGGATGTCCGACTACCAGCAGTTGGACATCCCTCTCGCAATCTGGGACCACTGGCTCCTAACCACTCACCTGCCTGATCGCCCCTAACTGCCTCTACATGCCTGCCTCATCGCCTCTAACTGCCCTCCCCTGCCAGCCTGATCTCACCCCCAACTGCCCTCCCCTGCCAGCCTGATCTTGCCCCCAACTGCCCTCCCCTGCTGGCCTGATCTTGCCCCCAACGGCCCTCCCCTGCCAGCCTGACCTTACCCCCAACTGCCCTCCCCTACCAGCCTGGTTGCCCCCAAATGCCCTCCCCTGCTGGCCTGATCTGGCCCCAACGGCCCTCCCCTGCCGGCCTGATCACCCCTAACTGCCTCTGCCTCAGCCTCCCCCCAACCATAGCTTTGTCCAGAAGGAAGTCGGACGTCCAGAAGATGGCCGATCAACCCAGTCTAATTAGCATATTACCCTTTTATTAGTATAGATAAATTATATAGGACAGGATTGCTTAAATTGGGGGGGGGGGAGCTTTTTCAGGAGGAGATGCTCTTGGCAGACAAAAATACATAATCCCTATACCTGGACTGATAGCCAGCCATATGCACTATACTGCCAAACTGGTCATTAAAAAATTGAACCACTTTCTATTTTTTTTTTTTTTGAGACAGGGTCTTGCTATGTTGCCCAGGCTTGAGTGCAGTGGCTATTCACAGGTGTGATCCCACTACTGATCAGCACGGGAGCTTTGACCTGCTCTGTTTATGACCTGGGCCGGTTCACCCCTCCTTAGGCAACCTGGTGGCCCCCCGCTCCCAGGAGGTCACCATATTGATGCCGAACTTACTGCAGACACCCAATCGGCATAGCACACTACAAGAACTCCTGGGCTCAAGTGATCCTCCAGCCTCAGCCTCCTGAGTAGCTGGGGCTACAGGTGTGCGCCACCGCGCCCGGCTTGAACTGCTTTCTTACACCTTACACCAAACAGCTGTTGCCCTTAAAACCCTTCCGCAGCCCCCACCTTAGGTTCTGCCTTCACAGTTCACCCAGATTAGGTTCTGATTGGTCAGTTTCTATGCCAGTCAGCATCAAAAGCTCCACCTCCTAGGTAGCCATTGGCTCCTCACAGTTCACCCAGATTTGGTTCTGGTCAGTTTCTATGCCAGTCAGTGTCAAAAGCTCCACCTCCTAGGCAGCCATTGGTTCCTCACAGTTCACCCAGATTTGTTTCTGATTGGTCAGTTTCTATGCCAGTCAGCATCAAAAGCTCCACCTCCTAGGTAGCCATTGGCTCCTCACAGTTCACCCAGATTTGGTTCTGGTCAGTTTCTATGCCAGTCAGTGTCAAAAGCTCCACCTCCTAGGCAGCCATTGGTTCCTCACAGTTCACCCAGATTTGTTTCTGATTGGTCAGTTTCTATGCCAGTCAGTGTCAAAAGCTCCGCCTCCTAGGCAGCCATTGGCTCCTCACAGTTCACCCAGATTTGGTTCTGATTGGTCAGTTTCTATGCCAGTCAGTGTCAAAAGCTCCGCCTCCTAGGCAGCCATTGGCTCCTCACAGTTCACCCAGATTTGGTTCTGATTGGTCAGTTCCTTTTTTAAAAAATATATTTTTTTATTGATTTCAGAGAGGAAGGGAGAGGGAGAAAAACAACGATGAGAATCACCATTTGGCTGCCTCCCACACGCCCCCTACTGGGGACTAAGCCCACAACCTGTGCATGTGCCCTTGACTGGAGTCAAACCCGAGACCCTTCAGTCTGCAGGCCGACGCCCCATCCACTAAGGCAAACCAGCTGGGGCTGATTGGTCAGTTTCCATGCCAGTCAGTGTCTCTGGGCCTATCTCCAGGCCTGATCAGAGAGGTGGGGCTGATCAGCAGCCCCCAGGGCTGCTGGTGTTGCCCGGAGAGAAAGAGAGGCAAGGGCTGATCAACAGCTGCCACGGAGGCTGCAGATCAGACCCTGCTTCTCTCTCAGGGCCTAATCTGCAGCCCCCTCAGCAGTCAGAGCTGGGTCACCATGGCGCCTGCAGCACAGCAGTCAGTGCTGGGTTGCCGTGGTGACCCAGCACTGACTGCAAAACTGACTTCTGGTGTTCGTTCGTCTGTTTGGTAGTTTTGGATGTTACGGACCCTGGCTCTTTATATATGTAGATTATATATATATATATATTACTGTATTATTTTCCATACAAACAACTGTAAACCTACTTTTGTCCAACCCTTCTGTTGTTGTGTCCTTCTGTTATGTATTTTAGTTTTACACATGATATTAGTCATACACTACATTGTCATTTCCCCCTGGCTTTATTGAGATATTGCTGATATACTAGAGGCCTAGTGCACAAAATTCGTGCACAGTTAGGGTCCCTAGGCCTGGCTGGCGATCAGGGCCGATCGGGACTTTCCTTCGTTCCGTGCTGCCCCCCTAGTGGTCAGCGCACGTCATAGCAAGTGATCAAACTCCTGGTCTCCTGGTCGAACTCCCAAGGGGACACTTTGCATATTAGCCTTTTATATATATAGATAACATAAATTTAAGGTTTATAACATGTCTTGATACATATATAAATATATATATGTAAACATACGTACAGTAGGTCCTCGGGTTATATCAGAGATCCGTTCCTATGGCGTGACGTAACTCGATTTTTGCCATAAGTCAGAACCCACCTACATAAGCACCTATGTTACTCACATGGAGCACATCCACAGCAGTAATGAAGTGAAACAGTAAAAAAAAATTTAAAAGAAATATAACAATTCCTGACCTTTACTTGTGGTAAATAAATAATGAAAAAGCACATATGTACATACGTCAAAATGACGGAACTTTTTTTTTTTTATAAATAAATGGGAGATGGCGACATAACCAGAAACGACGTACATCGAGTCTGATATGACCCGAGGACTGCCTATAATATGGAATTATCACCACAGTAAGGTTAGGTAACACTTCCATTTCCTCACATAATTACCATTTGTGTGTCTCTGTGTGCTGATAACATATAAGATCGATTCTCTTAACTTTCAAGTATATAATACAGTACTGTTATAGTCACATTATGTACATTCAATCCCCAGAAGTGATTCATCTTAAAACTGGAAGTTTGTACCCTTTGACCAACATATCTCCGTTTCCCTCAGCCCCTGACAACTACCACTCTACTCTCTATTTCTATGAGTTTGGCTTTTTTAGATTTCACATATAAGTGAGAACATACAGTATTTGTCTTTCTCTGTTTGACTTATTTCACTTTGTATAATTCCCTGAAGGTCCATCCATGTTGTCAAAAAGTCAGGATTTTCTTTTTTTATGGCTGAATATTTCTTTGTGTATACCAGGGGACCTCAAACTTTTTAAACAGGGGGCCAGTTCACTGTCCCTCAGACTGTTGGAGGGCCGGACTATAGTTTAAAAAAAAAACTATGAACAAATTCCTATGCGCACTGCGGGCCCGGGACAAGTTGGCTGCTAAGCAGGACAGGCAGCGGCACCCGGCGGGCCGGATAAATGTCCTTGGCGGGCCGCATGTGGCACGTGGGCCATAGTTTGAGGACCCCTGATCTTAGCCCTTATATTTAGGTTACTGATCCACTTTGAGTCAATTTTTACATGTGGTATGAAGCAGAGTTTCACTTCATTCTTTTTCATGTGGAAATACAGTTGTCCCAGCACCATTTGTTGAAGAGACTCTTTTTTTCTCTATTGAAGGGACCTGGCACCTTTGTCAAAAATTAATTGGGCATAATTATATTGGGACTCTCAGTTTGTTTTCACTGATCTATGTATCTGCCTGTATCCCCAAAACCACAGTTTTGTTTACTGTAGCTTTGTATAACTTGAAATTGGGAAGCATGAGTCCTCCAACTTGGTTCTTTTTCAATATTGTTCTGGCTATTTGGGGCCCGAATTGCCCCTCACAATTCCATATGAATTTGAGGACTGACTTTCCCATTTCTGCAAAAAAGGCTGTAGAAACTTTAACAGACAATCCACTGAATCTTTAGATTGCGTGGGTAGTATTGCCAGCTTAGCAATATTAAGTCTTCCAATAAATATGGTATGTCTTTTCATTTGTTTATGTCTTCTTCAATTTCAGCAACATTTTGTAGTTTTCAGTGTACAAATCTTTCACCTCTTTGGTTAAATTTATCCCTGGGTATTTTATTCTTATTTTACATTTTATTATAAATGGAACTGCTTTCTGAATTTCCTTTTTAGATTATTTTATTGCTGGTGTTTACAAACATGACTGATTTTTCTGAATTGATCTCATACCCTACAATTTTGTTGATTATGTTTATTATCTGTGATGGCTTTCTTAAGAACTCTTTGGGATTTCTTTTATACATAGGATCATGTCATCTACAGAAACAGATAATTCCTTTGGAATTTGGCTGCCTTTTATTTCTTTTTCTTATTTAACTAACATCTCTGACTAGAATTTCTAGTGTAGGGTTGAATTGCAGTAGTTAAAGCATGCATCCTTGTCTTGTTCTTGATCTTATAGGTACAGCTTTCAGTCTTTCACCATGTAGGCTTAGCTGTGGAATTTTCAAAAATACCTTTTATCATGTTGAGAAATTTCCTAGTTGAAAATAAATGAATAATGTTTTTATAAATATACTTTTATTGATTTTAAAGAGGAAGGGAGAGGGAAACATTGATCAGCTGCCTCCTACAGGCCCCCTACTGGGGATGGATCCCACAACCCGAGCATGTGCTCTGACCAGGAATCAAACAGGCAACCTCATAGGATGCTCAACCAACTGAGCCACATTGGCCAGGGCAAAAATACGTGTATTACTTTAATTTGCTCTCTGCATATGCGGATTCCCAACTGCAGATCAAAGATACAATTGACCCTGAACAACTTGGGTTTGAACTGTGCAAGTTCACTTATATGCAGATTTTTAAATTTTAGTTTCTACTTATCTGTCTTTAAGTTTCCTGACTTTATATTTCTATCTCCAATTTGCGATTAAGCCTATCCAGTGAATTTTTCAATTATTTTATTTTTTAGTATGTTTGTTTCTGATATAATTTTCATTTCTCTGTAAGGACTGCTTACATATTCACTCATTAATACCATGTTTTCCTATAATTCTTTGGACATATCTACAGTCTTGGTTGGCTAAGTGTAACATTTGGATTCATTTCTATATATTGATTTTTTTCTAGACTATGAGTCATATTTTCTTGTTTGTTTGTATTTTTGTCTGTCTAAATGACTTTTTATTGAATATTGTGCATTGTGAACAATACACTGGAGTCTGTTACCTCTCCATGAAGTACCATACATGAATCCTTATTTTAGTAGGCAATGTTATTACTGGCTAATGATCTTACACTTGTTTAGGCTTGGTTTTGTTTTTACAGATCAGTGGAGAGCCTAAATGGTTTCCCAAGCCCCACTAACTTGGTAAGACCCAACCTCCAAAATCTTTTCCTGTGGAGCTTGTCATGGTTTGATTTTAGGCTTTATTAGGATCAACCTAGAGTAGCTCCCACTCTGCACTCTGGTCTTTAATCTAAGATGTAACCTTTCTGCTGTTTCAGCTGGATGCCAAGGATGTTAAAGATGCATTTACAAGATCTCTCCGCTTTGGCAGAACAAGAATTTCCCTGGCAATGCTCTTATCCCATGACTATTCAAACTCTAGGATCTCTGTTCTAATCTCATCCCCTTATAGTACCTGCTTTCTGGTAAGCCTCAAGTGATCTCACTCTATTTACAGCCTCACTGTATTATTCAGGATTCTCCAGAGAAACAGCCAGTAAGATGGACACACACACACACACACACACCTGTATTTATTATTATTAGGAATTGACTCACTCAATTATAGAGGCTCCGAAGTCCCAAGATCTGTAGTCAGCCAGTGGAAACCCAGGATAGCTGATAAAGTCATTCCAGTCCAAGGCCAAAGGCATAAAAAGCAGAAGAGCCAGGTAGTGTGAGTTTCAGTCCAAGTCCAAGTCTTAAAGTATAGAAGACCAATGCCCCCAGCTCAAAGACATTCAAGCACAAAGAATTCTTGCTCAGTCTTTTTGTTCTATTCAGGCCTTCAACAGATTGGTCGAGGCCACCTATTGTGGAAAGGGCCATCTTCTGAGTCTACCAATTCCAGTGTTAGTCTCATATAGAAACACTCTCACAGACACACCTGCAAATAATGTTTAACTAAATATCTGGGCACCCCATAGCTCAGTCAAGTTGAGACATAAAATTAACTGTCTCAACAGCCTTCAGCCACAGATCTGAAGGGGACTCACACATAGACTTCTGGAACTCCCTGTCTGCATGGTGCCTTCCTTTCCCTTGCTCTGCCCAATGGTTTCCAGACATTTCAGCTATACCAAAGTCTGATCTCTGCCTCCTCAGCCCAACGGAAATCACTCTGCTCAGACTTTTGCCCTCTGCACTACAGTTAGGAAATTGCCCCAAGTAGAGGATCTAAGTGATATTGGGGCTCACCTCATGAGTTTCCTCTCAGTGAGCAGTCTTGTGCTTCCTGTTGACCTCTGCCTGAAAGTAGCTGCCTCAAATATTTTGTCCATTTTTACAGTTGTTTATGGTAGGAGGACTAGTTTGGTGTCTCTTAATCATGGCTGGAAAAGTTATTAGTTTTCATCTGCTTTTATAGTATTTTATAATATGAACTAGAGGCCCAGTGCATGGATTCGTGTACCGGTGGGGTCCCTTGGCCTGGCCTGCAGGGATCGGGCCAAAAACCAGCTCTCTAACATCCTCCAAGGGGTCTCGGATTGCGAGGGTGGCTCTCAGGTGATGCATTCCAGAATTGGGCTCCCTCCTCTCTGCTTCCAGGTTTATCACTGCAGCTCAGCAGCTCCTGTGTTGAGCGTCTGCCCCCTGGTGGTCATAGCACTTCATAGCTACTAGTCAGACAGTCAGATGGTTGCTTAGGCTTTTATATATATAGATTATACCACTAATCATCCTTGTGTTGGTAGACATTAGATATTAGTGTGTTCAAATTGTCACTAATATAAATGATGCTTTAATGACTATCTTTGTACCTGGAAATGGAATTGCAGGGTTATAAGATGCATATTTCTTCAACCTTACTAGGTACTGTCAAATTATACTGTTCTACAAACCCACAAATAGCATGAGTTCCATTTTTTCCACACCCATGCCAAAATTTTATCTGTTGAACTAATTTTTCTACTTGTGCAAGTGAATGCGAAATGGTATTTTGTTACATCAATAAACATTTCCTAGATTACTAGTGAGGTTAAACATATATGTACACATATACACATATACATGTACATATGTATGTATTTATTTATTATTGGCAATTTGGGCTTCCTAGTCAATAAATAGCATTTTTTTTTCAAAGTTGGGATATCTTTTTGTTATTGATTCTTAGAAATTCCTTAAAAATTCTAGTTACTAATCCTTTTTTGGTTATGTGAATTAGATCCTCCACCCCAAATCTTGGCTTGTCTTTTAGCTGCCTATGTTGTCTTCCCATACAGAAGTGTTAAAATTTATGTATGTTTTATGAAATTATTTATGTTTTTGTGCCCATTTCTTTGACCTCTAAACACAGGGGTGCCCCAGAGTTCAGGCCTTGGAACTATCTACATTAATTCCCAAGTAATCTTACTTAGTCTGTGGCAACTTTACACTGATGGCTTTTGTATCTGGCTCCTCCCAATTCCAGTAATATATTATAATTTAAAGGACTCTTGCTGAGTTAGATATTATCTCTCTTCTTCCCCTATTATCCAAGTATCTTGAATGGGAAATCTGTAGTTACTGCCTCCATTTTCTCACTTTCCATTCACTGTTTAGCCTTCTGCAGCTTGGCTTTGTCCCACTATTCCATTGACACTGATTATTTTTTTCTTAAGCAACACAGCCCATCCCCTTTTCTTTTCAAAGAAGCAGCAAAATTGCCCTGCCAGTGAGTTTGGGAGGAGGAGAATTGCTTGCTTTTCTCATCTTTCCAAGTTGCTCCAGATGCATCGTTACTGAGCCCTGTCTATCCTTCCAACCTCCCTATTCCCCCAAACATCCTAATCTCCATCCATACTGATCTACTTGGAGAACCTTGCATCAAAGTACTTGCCATCTCTGTGCTTCTGTGTAATGTTCTTTCATCTGCCTTAAACCTACTTTAACCAGTTTTCTCAGCTCAAGTAGCACCTCCCAGCCCATCTTACCCTTTATCATTCCTTCTCTTTCTGTGCCTCTATTATCACACCACATTGCATCTTAACTTTTTACTTACACATCTTTCTTCTCTACTCACCTGAGGGCTTCTAGAGATCAGAGAACCTGTCTTTTCTCCATTAATGTTTTTAATGTATACCAATGAATAAGCTGAGCTAAAGTCTGAATTGGCAGACCACCAAATTTGTTTAACAGTGTTATTAAGATACAATTCAGAGTTGTGAAGCAATCAGTATAATCTTAATTCTAAAACTTTGTTTCCCCCCAAAAGAAAACTCTACCCTTTAGCAATTACTCTCCATTTCCCCACCAAACACACTCCCCAGCCCCAGATAACCACGAATCTATTTTCTCAGATGACCAAATTTAACATGGGTAAATTGGTCACAAATCTTCAAAATTGATTCTGGACCTTGATGTGAAATTTGGTAGATAACTGTTTCACTTTGCCAACTTGTACTGCAGAACCTAAAATTATCTCGTAGCTCCAGGTTGGATCTGCAGTTTATTAGACTACTTGATAAGGATTTTATTAAAACTAGACTAGATCCACATTTAACAATGGTGGTTGGTTTGGGTTGGTCTTTTCACTGTTGCTGTTGAAGTAAGCCCTCTTAAGCTGTTTATACTTTGGCAGAAAATAGGGTAACTGGAAAAAGCTCACACTCTCTGGTAGCAATTGTGAAAAGTGCCTGATAATCTCTTCTGGAGAGTTTAGCCCCCACGAAGATACCACGGATTAAGAATTACATGAATAGTCGCTGTTTGGAGCTTTTATTTTTAACCCGATTCTTCACAGGCTCACCTCTGGATGGGTGCTGTGCGGGTGGACTTGCCAGGAGGCCTGGAGAATCAGAACTCAGTTTCCCGGGAAGCCGCATTTTTCGAATTGGGTCGGGTTACCGCGTTGCCCAGCAGTAGCCCCCTCCCGGTCTCGCGTCCAAGTCGCGCATGCAGTGATGCAACCGGCGCCCCAGTGACGTAATGCGCGGCGCAGTGCACGCTGGGATATTTAAGTCTTCTCCGCGGCGCGGAGCCGCGATGTCTCCGGCGGCTGCGGCGCCTGGAGGAGGCGAGCGGCGGCGGCCCATAGCGAGTGTCAGGGACTGTCGGGCCCGGGGTTGGGGTTGCGGTGGGGCGGCGCTCCTCGGTCTGTCGCTGCTCGGCCTCGTCCTGTACCTGGTGCCGGCAGCGGCTGCGCTGGCCTGGCTGGCCGTGGGGGCTACCGCGGCCTGGTGGGGACTGAGCCGCGAGCCCCGAGGTTCGCGCGCCTTCTCCTCGCTCGTTCGGAACGCGCGGCGTCAGCGAATACTGTTCACCTCGCCTCCGGCCAAGTCGGCAGTAAACGGAAACCTCCTAGAGCCGCGGACCCTGCTCGAAGGACCCGACCCCGCTGAACTGCTCCTTATGGGCAGTTACCAGGGCAAGCCCGGCCCCCCGCAGCCTGCCCCCGTTCCGGAGGCCAGGAACCTGCGGGAGAGGCAGATCCGTCGCCCTCCCACCCGCACCTCGCCGCCAGGTCACTCGGTTCATCGCGTTCATCACATTCACTCCTCTCACCCCACTCCTCTTTTTGGACCCTCCAGGAGGCCTTCCCACAGGTAAGATACGCTGATCTTTCCCAGACCCTCCTCTCTATCGACTGGCTTTGAATTGAGGACTTGACTTTAAATCCTGTTTTCTTTCAAGTCCAAGGTAGATTCTGTTTCGTTTGACCTCTTTTAAATATCTTGGTGCATGTCAACCGTTCCCCGTCCCCCATCACTCCCCCTCCCCCCGCCCCCGTTTAACCATATCGAATGAGATGTGATGCCACAGCTGATCCCTTCCTTCCAATTCTTAAAACTGTCAGAATTTTAGTACAGTATAGATTTAGCAGAATACTTGTTAACATTAAGATATCCCTACTTCGGGGGGAAATGTCTTTATCTTTCGAGTGTAGTCATATAGTAATAATATGTGTGTGTGTGTGTGTGTGTGTATATGTGCTATATATATAATACATGTTACATATTACATATATGTTGCATACATATATGTATTATAAATAAGGTATATGTATTTTGGACCCATAGAGAAATTTTATCAGTTTAGCTGAGCTCAAAGAGGTATTCCCAGGAAACACTTCTTCCATTGATAAAATTTGATAAAGATGATCAAATTAACGAGACACTTTCATTTAATCTCAATAGCGGAGAATACAAAAAAATTGATGAAAATGTGAGGTTCTTTTTTAAAAAATGTTTTTGATTTTTTAGAGAGAGAGGAAGGGAGAGGGATGTATCTTCTATATTTATATAAAATCTATATATATAAAAGGCTAATATGCAAAGTGACCCCTTGGTCGTTCGATTGCTCGCTATGACATGCGCTGACCACCAGGGGGAGGCGCGGAATGAAGGAAGGCCCCAGCCAGCATCCAGAAGGCCCCAATTGGCCCTGATCGCCAGCCAGGCCTAGGGACCCTACCCATGCACAGATTTCATGCACCGGGCCTCTAGTAGAGAAATAAAAATATCAATGATCAATGGGCTGCCTCCTGCATGCCCCACCAGGGAAGGAGCCTGCAACCTGGTCATGTGCCCTGACCAGGAATCAAACCCGTGACCTCTTGGTTCGTGGGTTGACTCTCAACCACTGGGCCATACCAGCCAGACATAAGGTTCTTGATAAGTAAATTTAGTTGAGAAGATGAACATTTAGGTGTTGAAAATATTTAACTCTGGTACATTACTGATGATTTATTGAAAAGATTGAAGGATTTTTGAAAAGTTTCTCCCTGCGTGTCCTAATACACACTTTTCTTCCATTGTAGTATCCTTGTGTGGGCAAGGTTTTCAATTTCCCTCTCAAATTGTTGAAGTCTATAGTAGGGATGGCTTTTAAGCAGCTGCCACTTTCTGCCTCTAGATGGAATGGTGTGGGAAGTTATCATAAAAATTCTGTGTTTTAAGCTTTCTTAGAGGTCTAAGCTTTATGGAATATATCTGAACCCACATAGTTCTTTAGTCAGTTAATTTTTTGACATTCTTTTAAGCATTTTGGTTCCATAATATGTCTCCTATTCTCCACAGGGATTGTGGAACTTTATCAAATCGGTTTTTAATAACACCTCGAAGACAATATCCAATTCAACAGGCCCAATATTCCTTTCTGGGGATACTTCCCACAGTGTCCTGGAATGGTTATCACAAGAAGACTGTGCTATCTCCTCATAATTCCAAGATGGTGTGCAGTCCAGTGACAGTGAGGATTGCTCCTCCTGATAGCAAATTGACTCGTTCTCCAATGTAAGTATTATTGTTGGAAAAATAGACTCCTTTTTGTGTCCACTTTATTCTTCCATGGTTGTTTCTCTGACAAGATAACTATAAAGCGCAAAAAAAAAAAAAAGTGTACCTGTGTTTTTAAATGAGAAATCTCAAATTTGAGTCATTGAACTATCACTTATTTTCTTTTTCTTTTCTTTTTTTTTAATATATTTTATTGATTTTTTTTACAGAGAGGAAGGGAGAGGGAGAGAGAGTTAGAAACATCGATGAGAGAGAAACATCGATCAGCTGCCTCCTGCACACCTCCCACTGGGGATGTGCCCGCAACCAAGGTACACGCCGTTGACCGGAATCGAACCTGGGACCCTTCAGTCCGCAGGCCGACGCTCTATCCACTGGGCCAAACCGGTCAGGGCGAACTATCACTTATTTTCTTGTTTTTTTGCCTTACATTGTAGCTTTAATTGCTAAGGGCATTTTCTGTGAATGTATAAATTACACTGTTGCTTGTTAGCTAGCTTCTGATTTTCAGTGAAGACTGTGCTATATGACATGGTAATTAAAATATCTTAAGGCTAGAATCTTGTCTTTCATTGCAGAACAGAGCAGTTAATTAGCTCAACACTGTCCTCACCATCAAGTAATGCTCCAGACCCATGTGCAAAGGAGACTGTACTGAGTGCCCTCAAAGAGAGGAAGAAAAGAACAGTGGAGGAAGAAGAACAAATATTCACTGATGGCCAGGAAAATAAAAGAAGGTAACAGGCTCAACAGAGTACCGAACAGGCCTCCCACATAGATTCCTGTGATTTGTTGAAATGCAGATTACTCCCCAAAAAGATACAGAGGCCTGCTCCAGTTTGTGAGCCTTAGTAGGTCCCCTTCTTTGGCTTTCATGGAAGAGCTTAATAATGCTGACAGTGAGGCTTTAATGCTGTTCATTTCAGGTTTAGGCATAGGTTAGATAAATGTTATAATTTACCTTTCTCTAAGTATTGGGATAAACCAACAACTATTAGTCATGTTAGCCTCATACTTTTGATACAGATGTGTTAAATTCTGTTTTTGTGAAAAAACGTTCAAAGGCTTACCCTCCTAATCTTGTGTTGTTTAGTTATCTGGGTAACCACCAGTTTAAATGTGTAATTGTGCTGAAGGGAATGCTTGACAAAAGTGTAAACTAGAGTATGGTAGATTTATCAGTAAAGAGAGTAAAACCGACTTCATTTTTTGGTTTTCAATAACTTAAGGAAAATGAAATAAGGACTCTATTTCCTGAGTATGGTAGTAAGAAAGGAGTTTGAAGTCACTAATCAGAATGCAGAATTGCTTGTGGCTTTCTAAGTAGTTAAGGATTACACTCATTTTTTTTAATATAATAAATTGAGCAACCACAATGTGCCAGAGCCTATTCCAGGATAGAGCAGTGAACAAAACTAAGTCCTCTTGGGACCTCTTGGAGGGAAGAAACAAAAAGGGGGAGAATATTTTTTTTTTTAATTTATTTTTTTTAATATATTTTATTGATTTTTTACAGAGAGGAAGGGAGAGGGATAGAGAGTTAGAAACATCGATGAGAGAGAAACATCGATCAGCTGCCTCCTGCACACCTCCTACTGGGGATGTGCCCGCAGCCAAGGTACATGCCCTTGACCGGAATCGAACCCGGGACCCTTCAGTCCGCAGGCCGACGCTCTATCCACTGAGCCAAACCGGTTTCGGCAAAGGGGGAGAATATTAAAACAAGGTTTAGATTGTAAGTATATAGAAATTTTAAAAAATAGAGTGATAGGAATTTTAAAAAGGGGGGTGATATATATAACAGGGTAATGAGAAGGCAGCTTCTTTATATGAGGTAGTCAAGGAATTGCTCTTCTTTATATGAGTGAACCCTTGAAAAATACAATCATTGTCTCTATTACCTAAACCACATTATTCATATCCTACAGGTTCAGGCTTGGCCATCTTTGCTACTTTAGATAACAAAATTAAGTAGAGAAATATTAATCAATGCAAATGTATTTATGTAACACTAGGGGCCCAGTGCACAAAATTCGTGCACACGGGGGGCATCTCTCAGCCCAGCCTGTCCCCTCTCACAGACTGGGAGCCCTCAGGGGATGTGGGGAGCGGGCCTAAGCCACAGTCTGGCCTCCCTCTGCGTGAGGCGACTGGGCTGATCAGAGGAAGGCGCCAGCCCCATCAACCTGCTGCTGCAGCCATTGCCAGCCATCGCAGCTGCCAAGGTGTTTTCATCAACATGGACTCCAGTCCCTTCACCATGAAAAAATGACAGCTTTCTTTAGGCATTTTCAAAATGTGTCTTTCATAGGATATGACATTTCTTTCTTTCTTTTATCCTCACCTGAGGATATGTTTCCATTGATTTTTAGAGAGTGCTGAAGAGAGAGAGAGGGAGAGACAGAGAGAAACATCAGTGTGAGAGGAACACTTTGATTGGTTGCCTCCTGCATGTGCCCTGACCTGGGCCCCGGCCAGGGAGGAGCCTGTAACCTAGGTACATGTCCTTGAACAGAATTGAACCTGGACCCTGCAGTCAGCAGGCCGAGGCTCTATCCACTGAGCCAAACTGGCTAGGGTAGGATATGACATTTCTTAGCCCCTCCAGCAGCGGGCCTTCGTTTTTTTCTCCAGGAATGTGGTGGAAAAACCCTAGATCACCTTCTTGGATTCTTATTACCCAAGTTACCAAGAACACTGCCAGTGGAGGTGTACAGGGAGCTTAGCCAATGAGCGGTCAGAAAAGGTGTTTATGCTCGAACTGGTTTGGCTCAGTGGATAGAGCGTTGGCCTGCAGACTGAAGGGTCCCAGGTTTGATTCCTGTTAAGGGCATGTACCTTGGTTGGGGGCACATCCCCAGTGGGGAGTGTGCAGGAGGCAGCTGATCGATGTTTCTCTCTCATCGATGTTTCTGACAGCCTATCCCTCTCCCCTCTTCTCTGTAAAAAAATCAATAAAATATATTTTTTTTAAAAAGAGAAGGTGTTTCCTCTGCAGGCCATGTGCAGAAGATCCCCTGCGTTGTGTCCACAGGGCTAGGGGCATGTCCCCCGCTTTCGCTGTGTCCACCGGGCAGGGGGGCGTGGACCCAGGCCACTTGGCACCCCCAGCCACTTGTCCCGGGACCCAGCCCGCTTGGCGCCAGTGCCCATAGACCACTCCTGGCCGGGGGTGTTCTGGGACCCCAGCCGCTTAGGGCCTATGCGCGGGCCTACAGGCTCAGAGCGGCCTGGGTCCCGAGGATGTTCCCGGGACCCAGGCTACTCGGTGTTTACGTACGCAAATTAACCTGCCATCGTTGTCAGGTTAATTTGCATACTCACTCCTGATTGGCTGGTGGGCATTGCAGAGGTAAGTCAATTTGCATCTTTCTCTGCTATTAGTGTAGATAGGAAGATCAAGTTATGATGATAGAGATGTGATTTATAAGTGAGCAATTTGAGCTAATGTCAACTAGCTAAGCAGGAGTGGCAGGAGGCGGGGTGTGGAGGTAGGAGAGGAAATAACCATTCTTATGGTCCCAGTAGGTTTTTCATGTTCTTAGAGATGGGTAGTTTTACTTGACCCTAGTGAGTCTATAACTGAAGAGTCTATAGTTATCCTTCCCATAATTGGAATAATCAATGATTATGTGCACCATGCATAGGCCCTTCTTAAATGTGAGACGTCAAGTTTTTCCCTAACAGACTTGCCATATTAACCTCTAGATCACTATGGGATGTGTGGATTGGTTCCTAAAATGTTTTTTCTTTTGTTTTGTTTTTAATTTATGAATGGTAGGGTGTTAAATTTGTGATTGTAATAATACACTGAATAGTTCTAAAGGTCTTGATGTAGAGTAAGTCTTAACATTGTTGATAGGTTCTTAGAAACTGACAATATATAACAAAATCAACTTTCCCCTAGGCTAATTGATATAAACAATAGTTAAATTTTTATGGTCATCTCATCAACATTATAATGAAATGACATTGAATGAAATCATGTTATTCAAGGATTTTATACTTTCCTTATTGCCAGACATGTCCTTATTTAGAATAAATTTACCTTTTGGAATCTTTGGCATTTGAAGCAACCTTTTTCTTGTCTAGCATGGAACCTGTGCTCCATAGAAATAGTACATGGTCCCAGGAATATGCTTTAAGGGGGGAAAAAGTCATTTCATTTAATTGAGAGTTTTTTGATTTATCACAGGCGCCATGATAGCAATGGGAGTGGACATTCAGCATTTGAGCCCCTGGTGGCCAATGGAGTCCCTGCTTCTTTTGTGCCTAAGTAAGTGAAAATCCATATGGTTGAGTTATACACTATTTAGAAAAAGGGCATTGCCAAAGTTATTGTCCTATAGATGTTCCTATTTGCTTTTTGCATTGCTTTATTTGTTCAAGTTCAAATCTTTTAAATCAGAAGGGAACATTTGAGTAACTTGCCACAATAATGCTCTTATAATTCCTTTTAATATTTTTTAATAACCAAGTATGTAAATAGAAAGATCACAAGGTTTGCACAATGGATAACATACAAAACTGAAATTTAAAATAAGTGATAAGTTTCTACATTTGAGTTTAAATACATTTGAGAAAGAAATGGATTGGAGGGGAAGTGCCTCAGAAATATGTGTGAAAAGACTTGGGGTAACTTATATGCTTAATTTGAGCCAGCAGTATAATACAGCTGCCAAAAAAGCTAATGTCTTCCTATTCTGTGTTGATAGAACAAAGACTAGAATGAGGCAGGTAAGTGGTAGTGCTGCTTTCCTTAGTTCTACTCAGATTGTCCATGGAGTATTGTGTTTGGTTTGGTGTACTACACTATAAAAAAAGATATGCACAAACTGAAATTCATTTTGAGTGAAGCAACTAGTATGTTAAAGGGTGGTTGTGGTGGGTAAGGAGGGTTTGAAGGTACGTAAGTACTAGCCCAGAGGAGAAAAATCTCAACAGGAATAAGGAAATGAGGAAGGGAAAGATAATGGCCTCCAAAAAACTGGAGCACTATCAAATGAAAGAACGAAAACATCTTGCTTGGTATAGCACCAAATAGGATCCATGGGTGAAAGTTAGAGGAAATATTTTTCATCCCATATAAGAATAAACTGGTTCACATTTGACATTCATCATTCTAGGACAGGGGTGGGAAACGTTTTTTCTGCCAAAGGCCATTTGGATAGTTATAACATCATTTGTGGGTCCACTTAAAAAGTAGCCTGCTATATTTGGTCAAACATTTAACTAACTCACCCCTAATGCCTTGGCAGGTCAGACCAAGCGAATTCGTGGGTTTTCTATGGCCCCGTGGGCCGGACGTTCCCTACCCCTGCTTTAAGTGATAGTGAGTTATCTATATTTTAATAGGTTGGATGACTATTCTATAGGAAGGATGTACAGGAATTTCTATGTCAGTTGGAAACTTAAAAAAACATGGTTGGTTCCTCTTAATTGATTTTTTTAATAGCTTTATTAAGGGACCAGAGGCCTGGTGGACGACATTCGTGTACTGCGGGGGGTGGGGGTGAGGCCATCCCTCAACCCGGCCTGTGCCCTCTTGCAGTCTGGGACCCCTAGAGGGATGTCCAACTGCCGGCTTAGGCCTGCTCCCCGAGGGGTCCTTAGCGCTGCCGCGGAGGCAGGAGAGGCTGTGCTTGCCAGCCATGAGCCCAGCTTCTGGCTGAGTTGCGCTCCCCCGTGGGAGCACACTGACCACCAGGGGGCAGTTCCTGCGCTGAAGGTCTGCCCCCGGTGATCGGTTGTTCTGCAGTTAGGTCTATTTGCATATTAGCCTTTTATAATATAGGATAATTGACATGTACTAAATTGTGTCTGTTTAAAGTGTACAGTTTGTTTTGACATGTATACACCTATGAAACCATCACCACAGTCAAGTTAATGAACATAACCATCACCTCCAAAAGTTTTCCAGTGTCCCTTAGTAGTATCTCCCTCCAATCTTGCCCCCATCCCCAGGCATTCAGTAATAATGCTTTCTATCACTGGAGATAAGTGTGTATTTTCCAGAGTATTATTTAAATGGAATCATACATTTAATTTTCAAAATATTTGGCTTTTCCTTCTTGACTTTGTCAGATATATTTAAGAAAGATTTTGTGACCATGGATGAAACCTTAAAAGAATGTTGCCTTCAATAGCACATCTAACTATCTTTTTCCCTTTTATTAGGCCTGGGTCTCTGAAAAGAGGTCTCAATTCCCAGAGCTCAGATGACCACTTGAATAAGAGATCCCGCACCTCCTCTATGAGCTCCATGACGAGCACATACACAGGTGGCATTCTTAGCTCCAGCCGCAATGCCATTACCAGTTCTTACAGTTCTACTCGAGGTTTCTCTCAGGTACATTATTCTTGTGGGTGGCATGGGCAAAATGCATTCCAGTCATTAATTAATTAATTGATTAGTCAGTGTTTACTAACTACCTTCTCTCTGTCAGATATTGGGATTACCTCTAAATTAACAAGATACAAATCCTTGAATAAAAACTATAGATCAGTGGAACAGAAAAGAAAGCTGAGAAAGTAAACCAGTGTATATGTGGGAGCCTGATACAAGACAGAGCCATTGCAAGAGCCATTGCACATAAATAAACCAATGATGAATAATTCAATAGATAGTGTTAATTTGATTGAGGAGGTAGACTGAGTTCAAATTGCATTGGGTCATAAAAGAAATTTATCCTAGGTTGCAAATTTAGTGAAAGTTTTAAAAATGAGAAGTGGTTGTATTTTTGGTGTTTTTTTTTAGAAAGAGGATGTTGTATAGCCTACAGCAGATCAGGCTTTGTTACCAGACAGACTTGGGTTCAATTTTGGCTCTAACATTTAGTCGCTATAGGGCCTTGGACAGGTAAATCACATAAATTCCTTTTCTTATCTCTGAAGGGTTGTTGGAAAGATTGAAGGTAATGTTCGAAATGTATCCATTACAGTGCCTGTCAATAAGTGGCTACCCAATTAACTAGTACTAGAAAAAAAATAAAGCATGTGTGGAGGAAGGTTTTTGAGGGTAGAAAATTTTGAGATAAATTTATCCATAAGGCTCTTATAGTTAACATAAATTCAAGATGAAGACCTAAGCCAGAGCAGTTGTGGGAATGCAAAGAAGAAGATAATCATTATAATAACCTTTACCTTGAGCACTTATTCTCGGCTAGACCCTACCTTAAGCACTTTACACTTATTTCCTCATTGAATCGTCACAGTAAGCCTATTAAGGACATAGCCATTATCCCTATATTTAAAATGTTTTTTATGTTAAATTACAAATGTACATAGAAAGAAAGAAACTAATGAACCTCCATGTAGCTTCAATAGTTAGCATTTTGTCAATCCTGTTCCATCAATACCACCCCCCACCACCACACCACCTTTTGGTTTTGCTCTTGTGTATTAAAGTAAATTGTAAACATGTCATTTCACCCGTAGAAGTACTTCAGTGTTTTTTTAAACTTCCTTAACATTAATGGTCACTATTATACCATTACTAGAGGCCCGATGCACGAAAATTCGTGCAAGAATGGGCCGTCCTTCCCCTGGCTGCCGACATTGCCTTCCCTCTGGCCCGGAGCCGCCTTTCTGCCTTTGTGCTGGCCCAGAGCCGCCTTTCCGCCTTCCCACCTTCCCACGCTGCCCAGAGGCCCGGAGCTGCTGGGGTGGTGTGGAACGCTTGCGTTGTCGCCATGGCGACAACACAAGCGTCCCACCCCCAGCTGCTCGGAGCCTGCATATGCAAATTAACCCCCCATCTCTGTTGGGTTAATTTACATGCTCACTCCTGATTGGCTGGTGGGCATCACGAAGGTACAGTCAATTTGCATCTTTCTTTTTTATTAGTGTAGATTCCACTCAAACAATAATAATTATTTAAAACTAGAGGCCAGGTGCATGGATTTGTGCACTGGTGGGGTCCCTTGGCCTGGCCTGCTGGGATTGGGCCGAAACCAGCTCTCCAACATCCCCAGAAAGGGTGTCCCGGATTGCGAGAGGGCAGTTCTCGGGTGACACATCCCGGAATTGGTCTCCCTCCTCTATGGTTCTGGTGAGTCACCTGAGAACCACAGCTGACAAGTCACCGCAGCTCAGCAGCTCCTGTGTTGAGTGTCTGCCCCCTGGTGGTCAGTGCGCATCATAGCTACCAATCAGAGCATCAGCCTCCTGGTGGTCATTGTGCATATAGCTACCTGTCGGACGGTCGCTTAGGCTTTTATATATATATAGACTAGAGGCCCGGTGCATGGATTCGTGCACCAGTGGAGTCTCTCGGCCTGGCCTGCAGGTATTGGGCCAAAACCTGCTCTCCGACATCCCCCAAGGGGTCCTGGATTGCAAGAGGGTGAAGGCCAGGTCAAGGGACCCCACCAGTGCACTATCGGGGCTGGGGAAGGACCGCGGGAGGGCTCCAGGGCGTGTCTGGCCCGTCTCACCCAGTCCCAATCAGCCAGACCCCAGCAGCAAGCTAACCTACTGGTTGGAGCATCTTCCCCCAATGGTCAGTGCGCGTCATAGTGACTAGTCAAACGGTCGGACACTTAGCGTATTAGGCTTTTATTATATAGGATTAGTTAATATCACTCCATGTTCAAATTGCCCTTATTACCCCAAACTGTCTTTATTACTTTGTATCGGGGACCAAAAATCAATTCATTACGTTTGATTCATATTTATAACTAGTAGCCCTGCACACGAATCTATGCGCCAGTAGCTCTCTGCAGGGCCTGGCCACTCTGCGCCCGCTACCCAGAGGCTCTCTGTGGCCAAGAGGCCCATCTGCGGCCAGGCGTGGAACACTTGTCTCATCGCCAGGGCGACGACGCAAGCGTGTTCCCCTCCCCACCCTCATCCCCAGCCGCTTGGTGCCCACTGCCCAGAGGCCCTCCATGGCCGGGGTGGAACGCTTGCCTCGTCGCTGTGGCAATGAAGCAAGTATTCCGCCAGGCTGCTCACACTGCCTACTCTCAGCAGCCGCACCCCTGGGACTGGAGGACTCCGGCAGGGCTGAGAGGACTGGGTGCCACCATCTTTGTGATGGAGTGATGGTTAATTTGCATATTACCCTTTTATTAGATAGGATGCTACTACTATTTTTCATGCTTTTGAAAAAACTGGATCATTTTGTCTTGTAGTATTTCCTATA